>NC_136501.1:91407308-92057308 GCF_053919585.1 Euprymna scolopes | reverse complement strand
GTAAATAATAAATAATTATATATGTGTGTGTGTGTGTGTGTGTGTGTGTGTGTGTGTGTGTGTGTGTGTGTGTGTGTGTGTGTGAAATTTTAGTTATTCAATGAATTTAAAAATTTATGACGTGAAATGTTTGAATTTCGAATCAAAAGATTTTTATTATTCTATGTAAGACAAAGAATACATTAGAAATATTATAACTCCTTGTCCTATAGGATTTCGATGTCTACCATCTCTTCAGAGGAGAAAATATTAGCAAATAGTTATAATGATTTACACCTTATTTGCTAAAGTCAGTGAGACATGGAAAATCACAAGTAAAAGTTGTTTAAGTATTTAAATGTTATAGAGTAAGGGAATTTAATGAAAAGGATATCAAAATTCACATCCAAATTGCATGGTAAAATCCGAAGTGAATGTCTTTGATAGCAGTGTTGCAAAAAGACGGCCATGGCACGGGGGCTGATTATTTCCATGAAAAAATCACCAATACTAGTTCCATCCTCTGATAAAATTTGACAGTTTACTCATCTTAAACTACCCGGAAACATCGTCACATCAATGGGTTATTGAAGACATAGACCACATTCATAAAACAGAGCTGAGATGTCCAAACCAAATTTAACAAACTGTATATGTATTGTATACTGTTAGAAAACCAAACAAGCTTCCTGTAGTTTTATCTAGATAACGCGAAACTGTATTTCTGTCGATGTATGAGTTTGAAAATTTTGTGAACTATATCAAAAAGAGTGGCCCACATGTCTTGTCAATCGTACGAAAATGAGTGGTCCGAAAACATTGTTACCAAGAATAAAAGGAGTGGTTCAAAAGTAAATGTTGTTACCCATACTAAAAAGAGTGGTCGAAAAATCTAAAAAGAGTAGTCTAGAAAGCTTGTTACGCATTCTAAAAAGAGTGGTTATAAAATCTTGTTACACGTTCTAAACAGAGCGGCCCAAAAATCTTGTTACAAATTGTAAAAAGTGTGGTTCAAAAATCTTGTTACACATTGTAAAAAGAGTGGTCCAAAAATCTTGTTACGCATTCTAAAAAGAGTGGTCATAAAATCTTGTTACACATTGTAAAAAGAGTAGTCCAAAAATCCTGTCACACATTGTAAAAAGAGTAATCCAAAAATCTTGTTACACATTGTAAAAAGAGTAGTCCAAAAATCTTGTTGCACATTGTAAAAAGAGTGGTCCAAAAATCTTGTTACAAATTGTAAAAAGAGTGGTCCAAAAATCTTGTTACAAATTGTAAAAAGAGTGGTCCAAAAATTTTGTTACGCATTCTAAAAAGAGTAGTCCAAAAATCTTGTTACGCATTCTAAAAAGAGTGTCCAAATATCTTGTTACACACACTAAAAAGAGTGGTCCAAAAATCTTTTTACACATTCTAAAATAGTGGTCCAAAAACGTGTAACCCATATTAAATAGAGTAGTAAAAAAGTTTTTTTATATATACTAAAAGCAGTCGTCTGGAAGTCTTTCCCCAAACCTAATGAGAGTCTCCCAACACTACTTTTTAGATGTTAATTTATATCAAAAAAGATGTTCCGAAAATATTGTTACTTATACCAAAATGAGTGGTCCAAATGTCCTGTTAGCCATAAACGAAAGAAGTGGTCCAAAAGTCTTTTTACCCAAAACGAAAAGAATAGTCAACATTGATTGTTATCTGCATAAACGAAAGAAGGTGGTCTTAAAGTCTTGTTACCCCAACAAAAATAGTGGTCTAAAAATATTTAATCATCCCATACCAACAAAGAGCAATGTGAATGTCTTGTTAACTTTAACAAAAACGAGTCGTCCGAGAGCCGCCTTACGCATACTAAGAAACAATGGTTCGAACGTCTTTTTACACATATCAAAAAATAATTGTCCAAAAGATTTTTATCTGTATAGAAATTTGTTTGCTGTAAGTTAAAAATCATTATACACAGATACACATATATATGTGTATATATTTGTGTGTATATATATGTGTGTGTGTGTGTGTGTGTGTGTGTGTATTACACATAAATATTTTTGTCTCAGATATTTTCCCACTTAATATTTCTAGTAAACTAGACTTTAACGCGTGTTAAATTTATCGATACGATATTATATTGTATGAAAAACAGTAATGATTGCGAAAATGACTTACCTCAGCCACACGCACATGTTTGTGCGTTTCGTAGAGTCCAGCTACTTAACAAGAGAAAAAAGAAAATGGCGACACACAGCAGATTTTTATTCTCAATGGTCACGCGAAGGTAACGTGAATTCTTGCCGTTCGTATGCAAATTAGGTTATCCTGGCTGCATACAACCAAGTTGTTTGAAGAACGGTGAAGTTCCTTTGAAGAAAGCTAGTCGTGCATATGCTTTTTAAACCCCAAAAAAATCTTTAACTTCGTTTTTCTTTTCGAGGAAAATAAATCTGTCTCTGATGAGTTGTTTGGTGAATTTCCACCATTCAACGAAACCTGTTTAAGACGAATTATACAGGATGTCCAAAAAGTCACAAAGAGTTTTAAACTTACATAGATTCTTTATTTTTCACGATATATTTCTGTAATTTTAATACAATCTTTATAAAATATTGGCTTCTTATTGTTAAGCACTTAATAGTTGAAATGAAAGTCGGTCACTTAAGCATCATGATTGTATAATCATTAGATCACTATCGACGGACGTCTCGACATTTAATGATAAATGTTTAAATTTCAATTGTACCTCTCGCGGGTAATGTTGGCCGTGTGGCTTGTTCCTTGATAATGGAGTCATAGATGGTTTCGTAGCCGGGTTTGAATCTTCCGATCGGCTGTAATCATGACCCTGCACTGATGATTCCCGAAAGAATGAAACACTAGGGTCTGTGGGTATTTAAAAATTATTATAGTAATAATTAAATAATTATATATATATATATATATATATATATATATATATATGCCTCGCATAACTCCAACCTAAGACTCCCCTCCCCCTCCTTCACACCCACCCGTTCTTGCCACTGATCCTAGAATAGGCATGCTCTTTTCACTTTCCTCTACCACACCAACGCCCCCACCGTTGTCAGCAGTCACAACGAACTTCACTCGCACCCCAACAACTATTTTAATAAATCTTCCCATAATTCCTTACCGAGACTAACACACATTCCTGATGTTGTGAAGACCGATTTCACGAAAAAAATGCGGACACTCCAAGAAGAACCAATGCTTGGACCATACATTCATATGTTCGATGTATATATATAAAAAAGATAATACGAAAAATTGAAAAAATACGAAAAAGGTATTACTTAACCGAAGCTTTCTATTGTTTTCTACAATGTCTGCCTGAACGAAAAAATGCTGCCTAAATACACGCAATATATATGTTTGTGTGTGTGTGTGTGCGCGCGTGTGCGTAATACACATATAATTTTATAAGCTAAGAATTTTGTATATTTTCAGGTTACAATACGTGAGTAGCGCTTGGTAGTGATATGAATATATATTTATTGCAAGTAAGCTACTCAGGAGAAAAGACTGACGCAACTTATTTTATTTTCTTGTATGTTTACTGAATTAAAATTCGGCTTAAATGACCGATTTCTTTTTCTTTTTTTTCTTTTTCTTTTCTTTTCTTTTTTCTCTCACCTTGTTAGTCAAACCTCAAATATTGACTGAAAACAAAACATTTGGGCGCGTATGAATCTCGCAAAAGAAAGAAAGTTTTACTTTATCTACGAAGGACATGAAAAAAAGTGGATTAAACCATGTTTCATTCATGGTTTGGATCAAGACACAAGGGAAGCATCGTTTTAAAGTCACGCATTAAAAACTAAACTTTATTTACAAGTAAATGGTGGCGGGGGGGTCTATTCTGTGTTTGCACAGAAAAGTTTAAGCATAGAAAAAAACATTTTAAGACAATGTTGTAAAGTAAAAACGATGAAGTCTTGCAGCTGAAACGATGTTTATTTCGAAAGGAAAAAAACAGAAGAAACAAATTTGAACTGATTTTTTATCGATAAACCATGAAAGACGACAAATGTTCAACGGCAGACAAATATTAGTTAAAATATTGATTGAAATATTTTAGAAAGTTTGAAAGTAATTATGAACTTGTAAAAGAATGGAAGATATAGCTTCTCTCTTTCCACCTTTCTCTTTCGTATATATATATATATATATATATATATATATATATATATATATATATATATATATATATATATATATATATGTAGTCATCGACATAGTCCTGTTTCGTTGTATCACAACTCAACAATGCTGCTAGATTAGAACCTCTCCCAAGCCGAGGATTGAACCTAGAACCATCGCGTTGAGTCAGCAGTTCTACCGATCGACCCAAGAGAGCGACATCCGTAATTACCAAATGTCTATTCAAACAAACATTTGTCCACTACTTTTACAGTGCTCTAATCGCATGTTTATAAACAAACAATGAGCGTATATATATATTATATATATATGTAAAGTAATGAAAACAAAGGGATGTAGTGTTTACATGATATACACAATGGTAAACTTCAAACTAATATAAATAACAGTACTTAATCCCAACCGAATAAAAAAGCTTCATATGCAATAGAGAGTAGAGTTTGCTAGAAGAGAAAGAAAATAAAAACTATAAGTTGAACTTTACAATCAAAATTTATTTTTCTCATCAGAGGACATAAAGAAATCAGCAAATTATATTTGTAGCAATGGTAGAATTTTCTGGTTATGGCATTAAGTGGAACCGCAACTTATTGTAGTTATAAATTGCCAAGAATATATATACAAATATATACATATATATATATAAATATATATGCATATATACATATGCATATTTATACAAACATATACATTTACATATATAAACATATACATCTATATACATGTTTATAAACATATACATATATATACATATAGATATACATGTATATATACATACATATACATAGATATATGCAAATATATATACATATATATATACATATAGATATACATGTATGTATACATAGATATATATACATATATATACATACATATACATGGATATATATATATGCATATATATACATATATATATACATATAGATAGACATAGATATATATAAATATATATATACATATATATACATATAGATATACGTGTACATATACATACATATACATAGATATATATACATATACATACATATGCATAGATATATATAAATGTATATACATATATATACACAGCTGTACCCTGCCACGAGTTGCTGTGGCTTAATTTCGTGTAATGGAAAATTCTAATAAAAAGAGAAAATGCATGTTTCTTATATTCTTAGTACAGCAATCCACTCCAAAAAGTTTTTAAAAAAAAAAAAAAAAAAAGGCGAAAATGAAAAAACATATGGTACTCTTGCAGAATTGGATCCGGATCCTCGGGAGTTACCATCAATCATAGCTTGGGCTCGACCAACATTCAGTGAAGTAAGCCGAAAGTTGCTAAACCATTGAAACGCTAAATAGTTTTCTTTTTATTGTATTCAAAAATGTGAGTTTTTAATTAATATTTGGGTAAGTGGGGGTGTTACTATACACAGATTCGAAAAAGTTGTTCAAAACGAATAAATGAAAGCAAATGTAAGGTAAATTATGTTCCTATCTAACTGGATAATTTTTTAGTGTTTTTATTTAATGTAAAATGTTTAATCGGCTCAAAAACAGTTTATCTATGTATTTGAAAAAGACGAATGGTCACGGACTCTGTTGAATACATTAAGTTTGGGAAAATCAGTTAAAAACTATACAAAACAATGTCAGACACCTACTGATTATGTGTTATTGTGACATAGGCTAAAGTACAGAATAGGTACAAAACACCCTCTTCTCCCAATGTTAAGAATGGCTTTTTAAATAATAACGTTATTATTTCAGCATGGATCAATAAGTGCACGAGTACCCAATTTCTTTAAAAGCATCCATATTTTCTTATATAAAAACAATTTCTGTAAAAAAAAATAAAGAAAAAACGTGCACTTTCAATCTTTGTTAAAAAAGGTTTCTTGAAAAAAAACAAAAAAAAATACGGTAAAAAAGGCAAAGAACAAAACGTTAATCGGTATTCATGCAGAGAGTGATCCGTGCTGAAATAATAACGTTATTATTCAAAAAGCCATTCTTAACATGGGGAGGGGAGGGGGTTTGTACCTAATCTTTACTTTAACCTTACAATTGAATAAAAAACATATCATAAAACTTTAATTAAACGTGAAAATGCGATTTAAAAAATAGACAGATCACTCTCTGCATTAACCGAAAGTACAGAATAGTTAGAAAACATCCTCCCTCCCCATGTTAAGAATGGCTTTCTAAATAATGTTAATGATTTAGTACTGTTCCTTGTCTGCTTAAGTTTAACTTTTGTTTATTAAATTGTTAGGTGAAAGTCCAGAATAGTTACAAAACACCTCTATCCCCATGTTAAGAATGGCTTTCTAAATAATAACGTCATTATTTCAGCGGGGTAGCTTCTCTGCATAAGTACCATGTTTTGTTTTTAAATTGTTAGGTGAAAGGACAGAATAGTTACAAAATACCATCCCCATGTTAAGAATGTCTTTCTAAATAACATTATTTCAGCACGGTATTTTCTATGCATACGTACTATCTATTTTTGTTTATTAAATTGTTAGGTGAAAGTATAGAATAGATGCAAAACTCCCTCCCCATGTTAAGAATAGCTTTCTAAATAACGGTATTATTTCAGCGCAGTACCTTCTCTGCATAAGTACTATCTTTTGTTGGTTATCCTGACGCTGTGCACTTCTTTATTTATATTGGAAGTGACGTCACACAAATCTTATAATACGGATGGCTACAATTGTAAAAATAATTTGTTTTATTTTTCTTTCATTTTGAGCTCCTTTTTTCTCCCGTTTGTTTTTGTTTCCTACAATTAATAAACCAGTTTACAAGTAAAAAATAATTTGTTTTAGCGAATTTAATTTTTTTTTTCTCTCCCATTTGTTATATTGATATTTGAGCGGAGAATCTAATATTTCTTTTCATTTTGAGAATTTGTTTTAGTTTTTAATTACTAACACAGCGGAGAATTTAACTCCCCCCCCCATTTCTTATTATGAGCGGAGAATTTATTTTATTTTCATTTTGAGCTCTTTTTCCGATCCGACGTTACCTTTTATAGGTACTCGTGGCCACAAATTGGGTGATCATTTTACGTTAAATTATTATAGAAAAGTGATCCCCCACTTTTTAAAACTAACATTTCTTCATATCTTGGAAACTACTCGTTTGCCGTAATTTTAAACGTTATTTTCGTTTTCAGCGACCCCGAAAACCTTAATGAGTGGTAATTTTAAAGGAATTTTCGAGGGTGGAGTAATTCTTAATATTTACCTTTTTTTTAATTGAATTGTAAGGTGAAAGTACAGAATAGTTACAATACACCCTCCCTTCCCCATGTTAAATAATAGGTTTCTAAATAATAGCGTTAAAAAATAGCTCGGGTCGTAAAGTGCAGGAGTACCTCTAAAAGGTAACGTCGGATCGGAAAAAGAGCTCAAAATGAAAATAAAATAAATTCTCCGCTCAAAATAAGAAATGGGGGGAGTTAAATTCTCCGCTGTGTTAGTAATTAAAAACTAAAACAAATTCTCAAAATGAAAAGAAATGTTAGATTCTCCGCTCAAATACCAATATAACAAATGGGAGAGAAAAATAAAACAAATTATTTTTACAATTGTAGCCATCCGTATTATAAGATTTGTGTGACGTCACTTCCAATGTAAATAAAGAAGTGCACAGCATCAGGATAACCCTTTTGTTTATTAAATTGTTAGGTGGAAATATAAAATAGTTACAGAACACTCTCCCTTTCCCATGGTAAGAATGGCTTTCTTAATAGCGTTATTTCAGCACGGTACCTTCTCTGCATAAGTACCATCTTTTGTTTATTAAATTGTTAGGTGAAAGTATAGAATAGTAACAAAACGTCCTCCCCATGTTAAGAATGGCTTTCTAAACGTTATTATTCTATTATTATATTATTATGGTACTTTCTCTGCATAAGTACCATGTTTTGTTTATTAAATTGTTAGGTGAAAGTACAGTACTCATTCAGAGAGTGATCCGTGTTGAAATAATAACGTTATTATTTAAAAAGCCTTCTTTACATGGGGAGGGGAGGGTGTTTTGTACCTAATCTGTATTTTAACCTTACAATTGAATAAAAAAAACATATAATAAAGCTTTAATTAAACGTGGAAATACGATTTAAAAAATAGCGCGGACCACTCTTTGCATTAGCACTACCAACCAATCTTATATCGAAAAACAAAAACAAAAAAATGAAAACTCAAAAAGCAAAACTTTTTTTTTTGCCTTATATAATAAAGAAAAATGTTTAAATTAAGAAATTTGGAAGATAAACAAATGAATTATGTTTTTTCTTGTTTTTTTTTTACTTATCGAGTAAACAGAAAATGAAATCTACTCCCTCTGGTAAATTCGTGGCTGTGAAATGAATCGAAGCGGAAGTTCAGTTTTATCAACAGAACAGTTTCGCACTAACGGTTACGAAAATATATTTATTTTATTTAATATTTTAATAATTCGCGAGGAAAATTTATTTTAATAACATAAAAACATCCCTCGACTCTAAAGATGGGTTGTCTGTAATTTCAAATAAATTGGTAACGTAGAAATATGGTTTTATTCACTTGTAACGAACCAAATTTACATTAACCACAGTTCCTGATTTCAAAAAACGAAAAATTAAAAGATTCATCTGCCTTACTAGGTTTATTTATGATGTCTTTTAAATTCAATAAACACCCTTCAAAATTTCCTGATGAGGAGACCTTGCTTATCAAAAATCTATATATAATTATTGTACATAACTTGATGTATACCACAATAAAAAGCATTGTTTTCCGAAACGATCGTACAGATAATTGATTTTGTTGTTGTTCCTTCTTATGAAACGGATTTTTAATTTAATTATAATTTGATTTTTAAATTTAAAATTATCAATCACATTACTTAATATTGTATTAGCTCTAGGACATTTAACTATCGAGCTTACTATATATATAAATTAGAACGAGCACTTTCTATTTCCTGTATTTTAATTAAACTAGTAATTTCACTGTTACATTAAAATACACTCAGCTCTTTAGAATATTGTTCTAATCTCCTTTAAATTATATATAAATATATATATAAATATATATAAATATATATATATATACAAATATACATAAATATATATATATACAAATATACATATATAAATATATATATATAAATATATATAAATATATATATATAAATATATAGAAATACAAATGTATATATATAAATATATATATAAATATGTATATAAATATATATATATATAAATATACATAAATATATATATATGAATATATATACTTAAATATATATATAAATATATATATATATTAATATATAAATAAATATATATATATATTAATATATACATAAATATATATATTAATATATATAAATATATATATATGAATATATACATATAAATATATACATATAAATATATACATATAAATATATACATATATAAATATATACATATATACATATATACATATATAAATATATATATAAATATATATATAAATATATATATATAAATATATATATAAATATATATAAATATATACATAAATATATATATATATAAATATATACATAAATATATACATAAATATATATATAAATATATATAAAAATATATATATATAAATATATATATACAAATATATATATAAATATATTTATAAATAGATATATATATAAGAATATATGTATAAATATATATAAATATAAGATATATGTATAAATATATATAAATATATATGTATAAATATATATAAATATAAATATAAGATATATGTATAAATATATATGTATAAATATATATAAATATAAAATATATGTATAAATATATATTAATATATATATATATATAAATATATATAAATATATCTATATAAATATATATATATAAATATATCTATATAAATATATACATAAATATATCTATAAATATATATATATAAGTATATATATATAAATATATATATAAATAAATAAATATATAAATAAATACATATAAATAAATATATATATAAATATAGATATATATTTATATATATTTATTTTATTATATATACATATATTTCTTTATATGTATGCATATATTTATATATATATATATATTTCTTTATATATATTTATATATATACATATATTTATTTATATATATTTATATATACATATATTTATTATATATATATTTATATATACATATATTTATTATATATATATTTATATATACATATATTTATTATATATATATATATATTTATATATACATATATTTATTATATATATATTTATATATACATATATTTATTATATATATATATTTATATATACATATATTTATTATATATATATTTATATATATACATATATTTATTTATATATATATATACATTTATATATATATATATTTATATATATATGCATATTTATATATATATATATTTATATATATATATTTATATATATGTATATTTATATATGTGTATGCATATATATATGTATATTTATATATATATGTATATTTATATGCATATATTTATATATATGTATATTTATATGCATATATTTATATATATATTTATATATATTTACATACATATATATATTTATATATTTATTTACATATATATATCTATACATATATATATATTTACATATATGTATATATATACATATATATATATTTACATATATATATACATTTATATATATATACATTTATATATATATTTACATATATATGTATTTATATATATATATATTTATATATATATATTTACATTTATATATTATTTTATATATATTTATATATGTATATATTTACATATATATATATATATATATATATATATATATATGTATATATATATATGTATATATATTTACATATAGAGTGATTTATAATTGAAAATAAAATAGTATATGTTAAGAACATGGAACATTTATAGATTGTTTTTAGAATTATTGTTTTTTGTTTTTTTTTTCCAGTATAAAATGTAACAACATATAATTTTTAATCGACAATGATGTGGTTGGAATGAAAAAATATGCTAAAAAATATGAAACATTTTGTTTTTTTAATTATTTGTGTCTTTTGTTTTTGTTTTATTGTTTTGTTTGGGGTTTTTTTTTCACAATAAGACTGCATAAAAATATCTCAAAATATAATTGTAGTTTGTTTTTATAGCAAAATATAATTTAAAAAACATGAAAGATTTATAGAGTTTTAAAAACAATTTGTCTTTTTTTTCTGTACAGAAAGATTGTATACAAATGTATCAAAATATAATTTTTAAGTATAAAAGTATATAAGTATATAAAAGTACATTTTTATGCTTTAAAATTAAAAAATTTGATTTAATTTAAAATTTTAATTTTAATTTTGATTTAATTTTAAAGTAGAAAAATGTATCGAAATTTAATTGAAATTTTTTTAATAATTTTTTTAATGGGTGCTTTTCCATTTTTTCTTACAAAAGATTTACACAAACTTTTAGAAAAGCATGAATTATCTGCCCTTGTTTTTTGGTTGACAAACGCCTTCTATCGGCCGTTCTTGAAAATAAAATACACACATTTGCCTCATGCTGTTCTCCTACAGAAGTTCCGATATAAACGCTTTTTATACCGCCAACCAATATTATTTTTGGTTGTTTGAAGAAGTGTTTTAATGCATTGAATACATGGGAGTTTCTGATGAAATCTAATCATATTTCGTTGGAAGGAAATCGACTACAACAACTCCTCCTACAAAGCTTCTACCTCAGTTGAATCAAAAACTAAAACTAAATCCTTTTTTCTTAGGACGTAAAATATACCATTAATCACTTAACTCATACAGACCAGCTTGAGAAACTCCCATCAGCGGCTGGAAAAGATGTGACGCCTGCGATACAAGCAGATAACACTGCAGGCAATCTTGAGAAAACTGAGATAACCTGAAATTCCCAAGGAAAGTTCAGTACCTGAGGGCAGACATATGGACGAAAAAAACAGAGATTCCAGCAGTGTTGGAAAAAACTGCCACACCAGCCGGTCAGGACGTACTCGTCGTAGACCACCCATAAAATTGATAGATTCTGTTTGTAATCCCAAGCAAGATTGAAGAATGTAATATATTTAGGCAGAGTTATTTCCCTTACTCCCCAACAAATTCTAATGGAATTAATTACGGCCCTTAACACCACGAAGCGAAGCTTGTTTCATGTCGTTTGGGATAATACAAATAAAAAGAGGATGGTGCGGCCATTTTTCAGTTTTAACATGTAGATTCAGTTTCGTGTACCCTTATTCATGCAAGGTGTCACCTTGCATGAAAGAACATAGTAATTTGAAAGTTTTTTTATGTATTGAATACATACAGTTTCCAATGTAATCCAATCATATTGTAACGTGATCGTCTTGACGGGGCGATTTGCTCCCCATTGGGGCGGTTGAACCCCCCCCCTGAAACCTGAGAAATACCGGTTAAATAAATGTTGTGAGTGGGGGTGAAGTTATCACAAAATTTGGTTCTTGTGTAAGAGGGAAGCCATGTTTTGAAATATCTGAAGCGTTTTGTATGTGCGTGTGTGTGTGTGTGTGTGTTTTGTTTTTGTTTTTGTTTTTTTGAATGAGAATGTACATTTTGGAATGAACGAATGAATAGTTCTCAGCCAATGGGATTAGATGGAATCTGAGGAGGGAGAAATCATTATTTTGGGATTCGGGAAAAGGAAAGATTATGTTATGTGTCAGAAAATTATGGTGAAACCCCATATCTGACGCAGATACATAATATCTCCGAGTGTTGAAGAGTAGGAGTACTTTTTATTTAGAGGAAAAAGTAACTACTTCCATTGTAGGCTTTTGCAATTGTGATGATGATTTTCTTAGGATGTAATCTAGGATTTTAAAATAGCGAATAAATATGTGTAAGATGGTGTTCAAAAGTTACATAATATAGTGGTTAATAGTCTAGACATAATAAATTTGTATGTGGCATATGTTTGAACAAAGCTAGTGTACTTTGGTCCAGAGGGGAATTTCTGCAATCAAATTAATATGTATAGGAGGATTCAATGAAGTGATTTGGTTACTCAACTTAAGAGGTCAAGCTATGAATTACAATTAGTATCTTGGAATGGAAAACTGATCTCCCATATTTACCTTCTTTCTAATGTAAATTATTCCTAAAACAGCTCTCATTTTTAATTCTAATTATTAATTATCTAATTATTATCCTTGTTTATGTGTTGCCTCAAAAACTTAGAGTAACCTAATAATATTAATTAGATAATATTTATATAACTTTTACCAGTAACAGTGTCGTTAAGAAATAATTTTATAGTTAGAAATGCGAATATCCCACATGGTTGCATAGATAAAAAAAAAACATAATCAGAAAAACATCCAATTATCTACAATCTCCAGTTTAGTTCCTGTAGAATGTATGCTTTCTGTTATAAATTACATATTTGTTTTGGATTGGTGTTATTTATATATTGTGTTATTTGTGTTATTTATATATTGTGTTATTTATATAGTGGTGTTATTTATATAGTGGTTACGGGGACATATAAGACACAGCTAGCACATAGTATGTTTAGTAATTTTTCAAACGAATGATATTTTTGTATTAAGCCATTCAATAATATTTAACAGTTTATAAACATTATTCTTTCATCTTGATATTAACATTTTTATTTAACGTCTTTGCAAGTGCTTCCAGTCTGTGGGGCACGTTGCAATAGGACTGATTCTCCACAGATTACAGCTATGTCGACTTTGAAGCTATTATCAACAGATTTCTATCTTTCACTTCTCCACAAGTATTCGAACTTGATGCTGAATTTCCATCTGTTTAGCCTTTATCCTCGAGTGACATCTAGCCTTTATTAATTGGTGAAATTTTTATTAAAAAAACTGTTAGCATCCATTTTGTTGATTTTTTTTTTTTTTTGCAATCCTTCTAAGTAACCAACCACCCAAAACAAACAATACACAAACAAACAAATGCATAAACAAAAAATGATACACAAACAAACAAACAAACGCAAAAACAAACAAATAACACACAAACAAATAATACACAAACATACAAATAACACACAAACAAATAATACACAAAAAAACAAATAACACAAAAACAAATAATACACAAACAAACAAATAACACACAAACAAACAAATGACACAAAAACAAATAATACACAAACAAACAAATAACACAAAAACAAATAATACACAAACAAACAAATAACACACAAACAAACAAATAACACAAAAACAAATAATACACAAACAAACAAATAATACACAAAAAACAAATAACACACAAAAAAATAATACACAAACAAACAAATAATACACAAAAAATAATACACAAACAAAAAATGACACACAAACAAATAACACACAAACAAACAAATAATACACAAACAAACAACACACAAAAATAATACACAAACAAACAAATGACACACAAACAAACAAACAACACACAAACAAATAATACACAAACAAACAAATAATACACAAACAAACAAATAATACACAAACAAACAAATAATACACAAAAAACAACACACAAAAAATAATACACAAACAAACAAATAACACACAAAAAAATAATACACAAACAAACAAATAATACACAAACAAACAACACACAAAAAAATAATACACAAACAAACAAATGACACACAAACAAACAAACGACACACAAACAAATAATACACAAACAAATAATACACAAACAAACAAATAATACACAAACAAACAAATAATACACAAACAAACAACACACAGACAAATAATACACAAGCAAACAAATAATACACAAAAACACAAACAAACAAATTACGCACAAACAAACAAATAATGCACAAACAAACAACACACAAAAAATAATACACAAGCAAACAAATAACACACAAACAAATAATACACAAACAAACAAATAATACACAAACAAACAAATAATACACAAAAACACAAACAAACAAATTACACACACACAAACAAATAATGCACAAACAAACAACACACAAAAAAATAATACACAAACAAACAAATAACACACAAACAAATAACACACAAACAAACAAATAACACACAAACAAATAATACACAAAAACACAAACAAACAAATTACACACAAACAAACATGTTTTACCTGAAGGGTTTTGCGTCCTATTTTATTATTTATTTGTTATTGTTGCTACTCTCTTTTACGTTTTCTTGTTACTATCTTTTTACGATTGCTTTTACTCGTTTCTTTTAAGTTTCTGTGTTCTTATCAATGTTCTTACTTATATGGGTGTGTGTATGTATGCTCTTATCCTACACAGCTTCTTGCCTTGAAATTTCCGAGACGTGTATGTGCCATGTATAATGTGTACATACCTGCTTGCCTTGGCCAGCCGATGATATCTTCTCGTCACTGGGCTGCCATCTCGTAGGGAGTGGTCACTGCTGCAGACAGACGCATTAATAAACACAAGATGGGATTTGAAGCTTCAATTGTTTTATTTCACGGGAAGCCTATCATCTCGAACCCTGGTTGTCGGAGGAGAGACCCTAATCGCCCGTCTGCTTCATCTGCAGCCCAAAACCAACTCTCAGCCCATGTGTCATCAGCCGGAAGCTTACGACCACAATTCCCGTGTTACCCTTAATTTCCGGTGCATTCTATGTAGGTTGATACCTGTCAAACCTAACCCTTTGTGACCCCGCTAAACTCGCTGATGGGAAATGAAAATATGCTTATATCTTTCTATTTCTTCAAACTACCTATATAGCATTTAATCTCGGATTCCCAATACTACACATGCAAACAAACAAATAATGCACAAACAAACAAATACATAAACAAAAAATAATACACAAACAAACGAATACATAAAGACAAACAATTGCGCAAACAAATACACAAACAAACAAAAAATAATACACAAACAAACAAATACATAAAGACAAACAATTGCACAAACAAATACACAAACAAACAAAAAATAATATACAAACAAAAAATAATGCACAAACAAACAAATACATAAACAAAAAATAATACACAAACAAACGAATACATAAAGACAAACAAATACGCAAACAAATACACACACAAACAAAAAATAATATACAAACAAACAAATGCACCAACAGACAAATAATACTCAACCAAAACGTTGATTAAAACATAACAACCTTCGTGAAAGCAACCTATATTATTCGAATGCACATAATATTTTTTTATTATTCTTTTGCACTCTAAACAATGCATATTGTCCCTTGCAATGTAAGCATTTGGAATAATGTGCAACAGAAGACTGTCGGGAGTTAAGCAGTGAGATGTTTGTTCACATTACATTTAAACTTCTGCAGGCTAGTACAGTAATAGAAGCGAGAAACAGGGAGGGAATTCCATAATGTAACAGTCTGAAGGAAAAAGCTATTATTAAAGGCTTTTCAAGCAAAAGTGAAGGGGTGGTATTTTGCTGCTTATCGGAGGTATTACGTCGAAAGGGCACAAGTGCTTTTGGTTCACAAAGCACATTCCATTAAAGTACTCGCATTGGGATGCGACATTGCAGCAATGGGACAGAGATTAGAGCTCGGCCGACAGTGTGGGACTTATTAGATTTCAGTCTCTTTTTTATCCTGTCTGAGCGAGAGACTAGTGGTAGATGCATAAGCTCAGATGTGACATGGGCGAATTCTAGTTATGTAAAGATATGGGATGCTCTCTGGTGTGAATAATCTTCTAGAGGGAGCCCACCTTCTTTGAAACGCAATGTAACTGGTGAATTCTATCTAAACTTTTCTCTGTCTCATGACTTCTTCCAAATTTTCACCTTTCCCACACGCTTTCCTAGTAATGACCTTCATCAACTATTCTTACTTTATCTTGATCTTGATCTCACTCCTATTCTTGATTCCTATGTAATGTACCATAGGTTCATCTCCTAGTGGTACTGCTAAGGAGGTTACTTGCTGGCTTCTTGATGGAATTGGCAACTTTATTCCTCATCGTTACTTTCAATCCAAACCTCCTCCTCATTGGTTTTCATCTGCTCTGCTTCTACCATTACTCACCGTAACCATTACTTTAATCAGTAGCGTTAGGGTGGTTCTGATACAATCATACAGAAGAGCTCTCAATATCTATGTGTATATATAACCATTGTTTTGATGCGTAACACCAAGGGAAATAATTCAGTATATTTTCAAGTAAATGTCAATATCATTTATTAAATGCTTTCTTTTTAGATCTTTTTTTAATTTCTTTTGTTGTCTACTATTTTGTCTAATAACTTGTCAAAAATTGAACTCTTTGCTTACAGATTTTTTTACTTTTTATTTCTATTTATTTGTTGTCTGAAATATTTTCTAATAATTTGTCTAAAATCTGTGAGTGATCTGATATGTCATTTTTTCTTTTAGATCTTTCTTATTTTTTCAATTCATTTGTTGTCTAAATGTGCCTAATATTTTGCCTAATATTTTTTCTCATATTCGTGATTTGTCTAAGAATGAACACGCTTTGATTTTAGATTCTTATTTTTGCAATAAATTTGTTGTCTAAAATGTATGTAACATTTTTCTAATAATTTGTCTAAAAATATTGAACACATTCCTTTTGTACATATCTTCAGCAACTCAGTTGTCGAATATTTGTCTAATAATTTTCTATGAATTTGTCTAAAATATAAGAGTTATCTAATATTGAACACTTTCTTCTCCATCTATTTTATTTTTGCAATTTACTTGTTGTCTAATAGCTTGTCTAAAATGTGAGAGTTTTCTTGGTTTAATAATTTGTTTAAAATTTGTGAATTGTCTAAAATTGAACACATTTTCTATGGGATTTCCTTTATTTTGCAATTCATTTATTGTTTAATATTTTCACAAATAATTTGTTTATAATTTGTGTCTAATACAACTAGAATAAATCTGCACTTAACGATGGGAAAATAATTATGCTTACACAGTGTCCGCAGTCGCTATATATGCAGACTTATTATTGTTACATGATAAAAGGGCTGTCCTCTTTTCATGTAAGTAAAAAAAATAGGGAATTAGTTACATGTAAATATGAAATAGGATAGTCAAGGATTCGAACTTGCGAAGCCAGATTTGGAATTGAAAATTCTAATCATAAGTTAAAATAAATACAGAATGTTATTGAAATAAGGAATTGCAATTGTTTAGCTTACATATCTGTATATGGAAAAGGAATGTAATAATGAAATTTGTTTCTGTTAAGGAATTTAATTGTCAATTGAAATTGTAAACATATTTTGTAAAAATGTTATTTGAAAAATAGGTTACTGGACTCGGGATCATGTCAAGTTTGGCAACGTGATGCATGTCATGCAACGTGCTTTATGAGCACATGTTTAATCATGCGATGACGTGACGAGTTCTCAATATAGGTAGAGTTTTTAGATGCAGTCTGGAAGTCTGGGAGAAGAGTTGGAGAGAAGCAGAGAGGTTCAGACCGATTCTCTGTTAGAAGCAAGACACCCTCTAGAAGTGAGAGGGTTTTAGAAATAACCATTTGAATTTCTCAAGCGAAATCATGGACCGGTCATGAAATAAAGGACGTCATCATCTTTGTGTATCTGCGTCTTCTGTGTTCATCATTACAACCAGAAAGGTAACGTGTTTATATTATATGCACAACTGCCAAACATAAATGTCAAACGCACTATCTCTCGGTCTATCTATCAAGATATTCATAAATCTCTCATTGAATTGTTTCTCTTGTAGTAACATGTACACTGTCTATTATATATATACAGAACTCTCTCTCTCTCTCTCTCTCTCTCTTTATATATACCTGTTTATATCTCCAATGTGCTATCTCTTACAACATGAACATATTAAGACATATGAACACTCGACACATGAACACTCTTAAGACTGTCTCTATCACTCTAAGACTCTAATCTCTCACTAACATCTTCCTAAAACGAACAACAACAACAACAATACAGCATATACGTCATCTTAATACCACCAGTATATAACATATACACATATTTGGTGCCTACTAATAATAACCCACCACGTAACATTATAAAAACATTCATATACAATCATAGAATGACGGTAGTAATTGAATTTTTCATATATATAAATAATTATCATTTCTAAAGAAAAAAGACGCCATCATTTTCTTTATTATAGAGCGAATAATTTCTTTCCTATTCATTACATGTAGTGGGGTAAATCTGAGGTGATTTTCTGAATTGGTTTCTTTCACCATTTAAAATGATTTCATCCTGGAGTTAGAAAAGACACCCATCTAGTACTGCCATGTTCACAATTGATTTATACCAATTATTTAAATGATACGAATGGCGATCGTTTGTTTGGTATGTTTTGTTTTGTTTAATGAATTGATTCAAATTATAAAGAATGAAAGTTAAATGAAAAGTTCATCTTTATTTCCCTCTGTGTGCGTATGTGTGTATGTGTGTGTATGTGTGTTTGTGTGTATGTGTATATGTGTGTATGTATATGTATCTGTGTTTGTGTGGGTAAGTGTGTGTAAGTGTGTGTATGTGTGTAAGTGTGTAAGTGTGTGTATGTGTGTGTATGTGTGTTTGTATGTATGTGTGTATGTGTGTCTGTGTGTGTATGTGTGTAAGTGTGTGTATGCGTCTGTATGTGTGTTTGTGTGTTTGTGTGTGTATGTGTGTGTATGTGTGTATATGTTTATGTATGTGTGTATGTGTATGTGTGTGCGTTTGTGTGTGTATGTGTGTATGTGTTTATATGTGTGTATGTGGGTATATGTGGGTGTATGTGTGTATATGTGTTTGTATGTATGTGTATGTGTGTTTGTGTGTATATGTTTGTGTATGTGTGCATATGTTTGTGTATGTGTATGTATGTGTGTATGTGTGTGTGTGTGTGTGTGATACGGGCAATAGTTATATAAGCTGGCTTATCATAGTTTCTTTAAAAGTTCTTGATTACTTTTGCTTGTGTTTAAAAGATTAAAGCCTCAAGTTTATTTTTAAGTACTTAACACTATAGCTTTAGTAAAGGTGATTGTGTTTACACAAAATGATACATTTTCACTGAGATTTTTTTTTTTTTAATAATGAGTTCATTATATTCTGCCATCGTTAATTTATTAATTCTTAACATTTCATTAAAATTAGTTGCATTTTGGGGGAATTTTAAAATTAAGTGAAGGGACAAAATGTTTATACATTTTGGGGATCGGCCATTTATTATGAATAGACCTAACACACACACGCGCGCGCGCGCACGCACACTAGTCTAAAGTATTTTAACCGTTAATTTCAAATTTTCGTGACATAAAAAGTAGAAAGGCTGTAATATTGGAAGTTATTCCCCTTAGATTATGAAAAAGGGAAGTAACCACAATTAAATTCGTTTAGAGTAATTTCCCTTGTAAAGTCAGTTGACATCCGCCAGCTTTCTTTAGATTTATTAGATCTAAAGATCGTTTTATGAAATATAATTTATTGACCTTTTGCTTAACAATTTATTAGCATTTAATTTTGTACGCTTTATCATAAAAAAAAAACAATTCTGGTTGCTTTGCTGACGAAGACATCGTTAGATAAGAACACAATCGCATTTTGAAACGAAATCCAAGAATCAGACATTGTACAAATGAGAAGCATTTCCAGGAACGAGACCCAACAGACCGCTTATATGTTCCAGAGCATCTTCCTCATGTCATCTGCGACAAAGACATGTCTATTTTGATGTTGTCCAACATTATCTGGAGCTGGATTAAAAATAAATAAATAAATAAAATAAAAATTTGCCCTCGTATGGAGGCTAGTAAATTTTTTTTTTTTTTTAAATTTTGTTTGCCCAAAACAATACACATCATTGAGCTGTAAAAGTTACTGAGTTTAGGAAACAGATTTATTGCGAACATCCTAAGGAGGGAGTTGAGCAGTAAGATGATGTTAAAGTCATGTATAAATTTCTGCAACTTGGTATAATCGGAAGGGCGGAGAAAGAATACAAAAGGCAAGCGGTTCGAGGAAACAAACTATTAAGAGTAGATTGTATTCCAACATTTGTGTACCTCTGCAGTTGAGGTGTGTGATTTTGCTGTTTTTAGTCGGCTTTGTCGAGGGCATTTTATGTTGAAAGGATACAATTAATACAAGCACATTGATGCATATTGCATATAGAATGACAAAGTCTCATTCTAACATTTATACCACTTCATTGAATTGTTGGTTCTTCTCCAGAATTTCCCTTATATAAAAAATAAAAACACAGAAAAATCTGTATGATGTTCTTGTGACGAAACTAAAATATCATATTCCAAAAATCACGTAAATTGATCAAGTAGTTTTAATCTTATCAAGAAAATCATTTTTATGCAATTAATTGGAATTCGTAGACATTACAACAAAAGTCTCGCAAGTTTGAAGCATTGCTGAGTTATCTCCATTTGTTTTTGTTTTGTTTTGTTTTTTTCTTTTTAGATTGTTTTTAAAATGGCGGGCAAGACTGCCGCGCTTCGGTTACTCATAAAATTTGATTTTCTTATTTAAAAATAAAACTACTTGATCACTTTATATGATTTTTGGAATATGATACTTTTGTTTCGTCATGAATATAAATATCATACAGGTTTTTCTTTATTTTTTTTATATAAAGGGAAATTCTAGACAAGAAATGAGTCGTCTTTGTCTAACATGCAAATAAAAGGGGAATGAAAGAAGGGTGTTAATAAAAGAATACAGAAAAGAATGCAAAAGGTTAGAAAGTTCACGTCTTCGTAAATAAACGTCGCTTTAGTAATGAAAGGAGAACAGTTCATATACAGAGGATATGATGAATGCGTGTTTGTAAAGGAAAGAAAAATAGTTCGTATATGTGAATGTTTTTAACGTACCAGTCAAGCTGTGTGCAAGAGTTAAGCTGCTCCAATAACCATGTTGGGCCTGTGGAGTTTCTTGTCAACCCCTACAGTCAGACAGTCCTGATGGGGAGGAGGAGTATCTGTTACGTCCTAAAAGAGAAATTTGAAAATTGAAAGAAACGTTGTGGAATGAGTCAGCTTGTTGGTAGTCTCCTTGTAACGTAGTCGTTACATGTCAACAATCGGGACCAACACGTTGTATGCGGACAGTCGCAAGGAAACAAAGACAAGGAAAGAATTTGATTCACTTTTTTTTTCAGTTGAAACAACAGACATTTATTCATAGGTACTTCCAGAATAATGCCTTGTCTCTTGTTCAAAAGTTATATCGTACTCAAATGTGTTTAACGAGACTCTGCCATGTCGAACACGTGGCATCCTGTTTTTGTTCGGCCATGTTTAGGACACATCTTTCCCTGTCCTTATCGGGCCATGTGTGTAACACGTCTATTTTTCTCCTTCTTGGTCCACGTTTTTCTTTTTTATATACTCTTTTTTTTCCTTCTTCCTCACTGTGACGTCATTTCGAACACAGCTCGGTCATTTGCATACATTTGCTGTCCCAGAAAAAATAAAAAGTTTAGTTGACATTCTCTTATATCAACTGTATTTGTATTCTCTGCTGGTCTGAGAAATGACCTTTGATTGTACAAGCCAAAAAGGAAGTTAAATACTAAATAACTAATTAACGCCGACCTCAGATATTAAGCACCGATTCTAAAGCATAATGGCGACTCGTTGAAATCGGGGTTTTTTGCTTTCGCTCTTGCTGGTGTTGTGGCACGCCAGCTACGAAAGTACTTGTAATAAAAGCACACGAATGCAATATTGCGGTGATATTATAGGGGCTGGAGTTTGGTAAACATGTTAGAGACTCCTTTCGGCATTCTGTCGAAGATTGAGAAGGGCGGGGAGGAGAGGGAGAGAGAGACAGAGGAAGAAATACAAGTTTTTTTTAACAAATAATATTATTGCCGCAAAATCTAATTTGCATTTCTATGATTCTACAAAAGAAATCTACACAAAATAAAATCGCTTTACATGTACAAAAAAAATCAAATAATTTAAGAAGTTAAAACCGATCAAACACACAATAAATTTAAAGTAAATTGATGAATCAAGTTTGGTATATTTTAGAATAAATTGGATTCAGAAATAACGCTAAGTAGTGAGATTACAAAGATATTTGAGAGATGAGACTATTTGATGAAAATAGTAGTCCGAATAATACAAATAAAAAAAAAATACTAATTCTAATCTTAAAAATAAAAACATCTTAAACATGTGTGTGTACTTGTGACAATAAATGTACCTCTACATTCAAGAAATAATATAAATGAAATAAAAATGAGATCTTAAAAGGGGACGGCAAGAATACAATAACAAACGTTGATACAATTGTCGGTAAACAGTGTGTATATTTCACACGAAGAAAAGTGTTACCTTTTCCAGTTTGAAACTGGCGTTCTTTTTCTTTCTTTCTTTTTTTTTTTTTTTTTTAGTGAAGCCGTCGTCATAAGACGTATACATGAGTCCACACGATTATTTTAAAGATTCGTGTTAGTAAACCTACAAAAAAAAATAAATGAATAAAAAAGATTAAAAAATGGGTAAATTTAAAATTGGAATTTTAATGCTGAGTTGTCGCCCTTAGACGATGAATAAGCGAAATAATTACAAAAAAAAAATCGTTTGTAGTTATCTCCCTTGAAAAATCAGTTCACATTTCCAAATTTCTTTAAATTAATACGTTTTGTTTGTTTGTTTGTTTGTTTGTTTGTTTTTGTATTTTCATATCATTTAATTCAATCATTTAATGATTGATTTTTCATTCAACTATTTTTAGTATTTAATTTTGTCACTTCTTACAATGAATACAATTCCGGTTGATAACAAATGTTTTGCATAAAAACATGATAGATTTTGAAGCAAAGTACAAGAAACAAATAGAAAAGAAATGAAAAAAAAAAAGAATAACAATAATCCTCCACTCAATAAGTTGTATCTAATCTTTTCACCTGTTCACTAAATACCGTATCTGTTCTATCTTTAAGAAAATTAAACAAAGACCTAATGAATTACAGGCCAGTGAACCTCATCATCTCTTGTCTTGTAGCGCCTACCCCAGAACTAAAATTTGACAGGGACTTTTTGATATGCCACCGTTTCCGGAGAGCTCTAAAAAAGAGAACAAAAAAAAACTGTGGCGCAAAATTTGAGGTGTTTCTCTTCCTCTTTCTTTGCACTGGACTTCATGAGATAAGACGTGCTTTTCACTGCTGCGGCTGCGGCCTCTTTTCACACGCGCCCAAACCAAAGACTTTATGATAATTTGCTGGTCTGAGAAATGACCTTTGATTGTACAAGCCAAAAAGGAAGTTAAATACTAAATAACTAATTAACGCCGACCTCAGATATTAAGCACAGATTCTAAAGCATAATGGCGACTCGTTGAAATCGGGGTTTTTTGCTTTCGCTCTTGCTGGTGTTGTGACACGCCAGCTACGAAAGTACTTGTAATAAAAGCACACGAATGCAATATTGCGGTGATATTATAGGGGCTGGAGTTTGGTAAACAGGTTACAGACTCCTTTTGGCATTCTGCCCAAGATTGAGAAGGGCGGGGAGGAGAGGGAGAGAGAGAGACAGAGGAAGAAATACAAGTTTTTTTAACAAATAATATTATTGCCGCAAAATCTAATTTGCATTTCTATAATTCTACAAAAGAAATCTACACAAAATAAAATCGCTTTACATGTACAAAAAAAAATCAAATAATTTAAGAAGTTAAAACCGATCAAACACACAATAAATTTTAAGTAAATTGATGAATCAAGTTTGGTATATTTTAGAATAAATTGGATTCAGAAATAACGCTAAGTAGTGAGATTACAAAGATATTTGAGAGATGAGACTATTTGATGAAAATAGTAGTCCGAATAATACAAATAAAAAAAAATACTAATTCTAATCTTAAAAATAAAAACATCTTAAACATGTGTGTGTACTTGTGAAAATAAATGTACCTCTACATTAAAGAAATAATATAAATGAATAACAAACGTTGATACAATTATCGATAACAGTGTGTATATTTCACACTAAGAAAAGTGTTACCTTTTCCAGTTTGAAACTGGCGTTCTTTTTCTTTCTTTCTTTTTTTTTTTTTTTAGTGAAGCCGTCGTCATAAGACGTATACATGAGTCCACTCCACACGATTATTTTAAAGATTCGTGTTAGTAAACCTACAAAAAAATAAAAATAAATAAATAAATTAAAAAATGGGTAAATTTAAAATTGGAATTTTAATTCTGAGTTGTCGCCCTTAGACGATGAATAAGCGAAATAATCACAAAAAAAATCGTTTGTAGTTATATCCCTTGAGAAATCAGTTCACATTTCCAAATTTCTTTAAATTAATCCGTTTTGTTTTTTGTTTGTTTATTTGTTTTGTATTTTTATATCATTTAATTCAATCATTTAATGATTGATTTTTCATTCAACTATTTTTAGTATTTAAATTTGTCACTTCTTACAATGAATATAATTCCGGTTGATAACAAATGTTTTGCATAAAAACATGATCGAAGTACAAGAAACAAATAGAAAAGAAATGATATAAAAAAAAAAAAGAATGACAATAATCCTCCATTCAATAAGTTGTATCTAATCTTTTCACCTGTTCACTAAATACCGTATCTGTTCTATCTTTAAGAAAATTAAACAAAGAATGAATTACAGGCCAGTGAAACTCATCTCTGTTATCATGTAGCGCCTACCCCAGAACTAAAATTTGACATGGACTTTTTTGATATGCCACCGTTTCCGGAGAGCTCTAAAAAAGAGAACAGAAAAAAACTGTGGCGCAAAATTTGAGGTGTTTCTCTCTTTCTTTCCACTGGACTTCATGAGGTAAGACGTGCTTTTCACTGCTGCGGCCTTTTTTCACACGCGCCCGAACCAAAGACATTATGATATTTTCTTGTAAACAAAACATGAAAAAAATATTTTCTTTATCTCTTTGCTCCACTTTTTACACAAAATGCATTCACAAAGAAAAACATTAATTTCTCTTTTCTCTTCTAATTATTTTACGCTCAAAAGGAACATTTACCCAGTCCATAAGGATTTCTTTGTTTTCAATGGACACAAACATATGAGTGTAACGGAACGCAGAGAAATGTTAAATAAATTTATACTTCCTTTAATGTACCAAGTCTGAATATTTATTTTTATTAATTTTTCTAAAAATTATTATAAGGGAGTTGTTCGTCATTTTGTCTGGCGACCAGCTCACTTCAGTCTCAACCCCCATAGAAGTTCTATTAAAGCAAGTAATCACTGCTCATCTTACATCTACTGTTATCTCTCCATGGTTATATTTCAAAACGCCCAGATCTCACAAACTTACTTGTGATGGAAGAATGGGTTACAATGGACGATGAAGATACTAATGTAGGGGTATTTTGAACGGCAATGTCACCACTTTGTGAGGAGCTAGGTCGACATTCACCAATGCTTGGTATCATGGTCGTGATGTGAGCATAGGTAAACGTTTCCCAATCCCCAACAAAAATATGCAAATAAAAGGTTGCCAGAAATGGCATTAAGACAAACGCGAATCTTTAAAAGTTCAATACAATTTTTATTTAACAATATAAGAAAGACGAATGATGTTATTGTGTTGATGTATTTTATGTGTGCGTCAATGTGCTGGTTTAGCATGAGAGTCATGAAAGTGATAAAGCTAAAATGTTCAAGAAAAGAATATTTTGCCAATAAAGTTAATGTTGGTAACTTCTTGTATGGTCACTAGGACTATATATGTATTTCTATTTAATCTGATAGGTTTCATGAAGAGTTCGTTGATAGAGAGAAAAGTGTTCCAAGATAGAATTGACACATTGCTGGCCGGCTGAAGGAGACAATAGTTCCGTGTTCGCACATGTTTACAAGCAGTAGTCGTCAAAACAAAAGAAAAAGGGCAAAGTCCCCAATGTGTTGACGTGGGTGAGCACGAGTTGTATTGATGTATATTCTTTAGCGTGATAAAGAATGTTCGTTTCAGGGTACCGCACGTGGAAACAAATAGTCGTTAGAAGAGAAGTTTGTTTGGTACTCACGTTAGGCCTGGTGGCCAAAGCCCCCCGGTGATGTTTGCTGTTGGGCAGACCAGCTAGAAAGAGAGTTAATGGTTTCAGGTTTTGCCTTTTATATACTCTGTCACGTGATAGAGAGCTGGCTTATGATTGGACAAGCCAGGAGGAAATGAATTTCAAATCTCGAAGTCGTGAGATGTTGCCATGCTTGTTAGTAGCGGCTGTCGACTGTGTTGCTGACCAGGATATAAAATACCCTAACTCGCTACAAGAAAAAATAATGAAACGAATTGAATGAAGGAAACAAAGAACTCAAATGCTGGAATAAAATAAACACGTCGTTTATTTTCTGTTGAGAAATGAAAGTCTTCGGTGTACACGTGTTCATTCAGCCGTTGACGACCACGCGCGTGGAAGGAAAGGGGGGGAATGCAATAGAGGAACGCGAAGTGGCAAGCCGGTCTGTAGAAAGAGAGGGTTAAGCTCAGTAGAGCGTCGTGCACATGTCTGTTTTGATGGACCAAAGGTGAAGGGGAGATAGAGTGATATCAGAGCACGCGGTCGGTTCATCGACTACGCAGCTCGAACGCTGGTCTGGACGAAAAAGGGAAGTTAACAGGTTTTGTTGCCTTTTATACTGGAGTTAGTGTTCTGGGTGCGCATGTCTGGTTTTCACTTTAAAGGAAGTGACGTCACAGCTCGGGTGTGTGTGTGTGTGTGTGTGTGCGCGCACGTTAGCGTGTGTGTGTGTGTGTGTGTGTATGCGCATGAATGTGAGTGTGTGTATGAGGATGTGTATATGCGTGTGTGTGTGCATGTGCGTGCGTACGTGTGGGTGTGCATATGTGTGGGAAAACATGTTCGAACAGCTGCTACAAGTTTTTACGATCGCGAAAATTGCGTGTGTGTAAACCACGGATGTACGCGGAACCAAAATGTTGCTTGTACAATCACTTAATATTTGTAGCGAGTTGCTACAGTACTGATATTGTATTTTAGAGCTTTGGCAAAGCTTTGGATTCCATCAGTCATGGCTTACTCTATATAAACTCTACACTTATGCCTCAATGAATCGATTATAAAGTAAATAAGATCCTTTCGTGGTGATCGTACACACAGGATTCAGATAAATGGCAGATATGGATGCTTGAAGTGGTGTTTTTCAAGAATCCATGCTTGGTCCTATTCTTTTTATCAATGATATGCCGAAAATAATTGGTAGAAATGTGCTTCTATTTGAAGGTGACGTTAAATTAGTAACTTGTAGACGCAAAATTGAAAATCTCACTTGTAATCTTCAACGTGCCAGGAAATGATTCACTGAATGGAACTAATACCGTTGTAGCGGATTTGGTCGACATTTACCAACGCCTGGTATAATAGCTGTGGCGTGAGCATAGATAAATGTCTCCCAACCCCTAACAAAAAACAAGGCCGATAGCCATTATTCGCATGCTCTCGTGTAATGAATGAATGCTTGAATGTAGGATTGACATAAAATTCTTAAAGATAAACTAAAATGACCGAAAAATGGGCTGAAATGACTTAAATAAATAAAAAGTAAATGACTTAGAATGACTTTAATGAACTTAAGGATGAATTGAATGACCTTAACAATGACTTGAATGCTTAAAAAATAATTGGAATCCTTAAAAAACAACTTGAATGATCTGAAGAATGACTTGAATGCTTAAGAAGTCACCAGAAAATGTATAGAGTCACAGAAATTAAGAACTTGCAACTTCTCGAAAATTTATAATAGTGTAGTAAATAATGGGCAATCAACAAGTCACCTACTATCCAAAAACCTTGACATTGTCTGCACAGCAACTGAAAAGGCAAATCTGCTTGCCCAACGTTTTACCTCCAACTCTACTTTAGACCCAACAAATCATCTTCTCCCAAATTTCCCTTTGCGGACAGTAGCCACACTTGATGATCTGAAAATCCCCTCTTCCCTAATTTGTGATGCCATAAAAATCTAGACTCCTGGAAGGCATGTTGGCCTGACCTTATTCCTCCTTTATTACTTAAAAAAACGTTCCCCTGAGGTTGCTCCAGTTCTCTCTAAGCTCTTCAATAAATGCCTTAACGAATCTTGATTTCGAAACTGCTTGAAAATTGCTTCAGTTGTGCCTGGCGAAAGAACTGTTTTGTTTTTTTTTTTGTTTTTTTTATACAGTGGAAAAATTATTTGTTATGACACCGAGCAAAAAGTACCCATGTTTTAACTGAGGAAAGAAGAGAAGCTATTATTTAAAATGGTAAACGGGGGAGGGGGGGTCGGCTCTTTAGACTGAGTTATTTCCCCATGTCGGCCCTCCCTTCCTCGTGGTAGCTACTTTCAGCTCGCTGTCATAACATATTGTTTTTCCACTGTAAAAAAAATACTTTATCAATTTGAGTGAAATATTTTTTTTCGGAGAACTTCATTCCATAACGAGTACGCACAATATAACCTTTTTCAATACTTTCATTTTTTAATGTCTTGATTAAACTGTACAAGTGCCTATTTTTTTGTTATTATTAAATATTTATTAAATATTTTTACATGCACAAAAGTTATCCATGAACACATGTTTCTGGGTATCACCCATCTTCAGCATGGCTAAACTTTTAACAAGGATCAAATATATATATATAGATAGATAGATAGATAGATAGAGTTGTAATTTTGTACTTATAGGTTTCAAATTTTGTCTAATATCAAATTATACAGAGCTAGTAGCAGGTCTCCTGGCATTGCTCGATCGTTAATTATGCTTCAATATTATATTTTAATTAATGCAGATTTCGTATTTATTAATATAGAGCCAATTCTCTATTGATTATTGTATTGTACTCAATATATATAGTAATGATTTCAAATTTTTTTATGACTTCTGTATCATCAGCTGGAACCGAAACCAAAACATCCAGTCACAATCGTTATTTAATGCTTCATCGTTAGCATTACAGCTATCCCCAGATGGATTAAAAAAAAAAAAAAAAAAAAAAAGGCTAAAAATTAAAAAGACTTAAAGCTAAAAATATATATATATACGCATGCTCAGAAGTTAGTTGATTTACTTCTGGTAAAGTTAATTTTTTTTTTTTTTTTTTTTTTTTTTTTTTTAATTTTGACCCCTTAGTAGCTATATTTATTAAAAACCAAATAAAAAGTGTTCCCAAATACCCTATATTATATCATGTTTCAAGTCTGTGGACAAATATTCATCAGAAGAGTTTGGTAGAGACATTGCATGTATATATATATATATATATATACTAGCAAAAGTACCCGTCGTTGACTGGGTTCAAAAACAGCCTACAGAAAATGGACTCTGATTTAAGAAAGTATGATAGGTTATGAAAAGGAAGGGTTGTAAAGAGATAGCTTCGAATTTGGGGGTATCAAAATCAAAGCAAAATATGATGAAAGTAAAAATAAAATCGATAAACCCCATAATTTATTGTACCATACCTGTTCACACTGAAATACTTATCACAATATTCTGTGGATCTATATTAAAAAACGTTGTTAAACTTTGTGACATATTTCCATTCTATATTCTATGGAGGTCAGGTGCGAACGAACACCCCATAATTTTATTATACCATATTTCTTCAAACAGAAACATAATTATCAGAGTATACTTAGATAGATATGAAAAGTCATTATTAAAGTTTGTTCCTATTTCCATTCTATGGAGGCCAGGCGCGAACGCAGACCCCACAATTTTATTATGCCATCCCTATTTAAGTTAAAACATACTTATCAAAGTATTCTTATGTACATCTATATCAAAAACACTTGTAAGCGTTTTTTTTTTTAATTTTTTAATTTTTTATTTCCATACTTTGTGGACCAGGCACGAACGCAGACCCCACAATTTTAATGAACCACTGTTCTGCCAGATCAAACATACCCATTCCTGTGTCTCGATACATCCTCTATCATTATATGTAATCAGTTTTTTAAAATAGTCAACCATATAGGAGCCTATTCGTGACCAGACACACACATTCAGCTTTATATTATATATGTAGATAGATAGATAGATAGAAAAACATGTTAATGTACTAGAACTTATTCTTCCTAAATTCTATACAATTATGCAGAATGTAAAAACTATGCATAATAGTTAAATGAAATCAATCACTAATAAGAAACCATAAAAAATGAATAATTAAGGCTCGTTTTTCAAAGGAATATGCAAATTAGTTAACCTTCATGAAGTCGCTTGCATATCCATAACTTAATATATCAAGAAGTTTCTTTTAATAATTTTCAAACAGAAAAAGTAGGCTTTTAACATCAATGTCAGAGAGAGAAAACAAATCAACTTTATCGGTATATAGATAAATGCCTATCAGACATTTTTTGACTAGAAAGCTCAATGTATTAGCAGAACTTTACTTTATATAATAGATAATAATTAAGGTTAATATGGCATCACGAATAAGGAATAATCACATTTGACACACCGGACCCTGTCGGTGGGGCATTAGAATACGCCGACTGTTCCCCTGCAGAGGGTAAAAGTCCCTCAATAGGGGTCCTGGATATGACCTTAAACTATATCCAGTGGTGAGGCCCCAGCTCGTGGGTTTTGGGGAGTGTGGAGCCACCCTTTAATTACCATTGCTCCCAGGTCCTCTCTGACCCAGAGTGGTAGTACCGGTTAGGGTCCCAACTATGGGTTAAATAGAAACCGACGTGAAAACAAATATATTCTATTAAAAAAGTTTTTCTTCAAAATCTTTGGATTCGGTATTAAATAACCTGAAAAGGGTTGATATGCCGTAAAACAAAACCAACCAAACCAGACACACCGGTTTCCATCAGATCACCGAAGTTAAGCAGCGATGAGCCTTGCTAGTACCAGATGGGTGACCATTTGAGACTTCCAGGTGCTGTATGTGCTCTCAGTTTATCTTGACATTGTTTCCAGTCGTCCTGGACTTTTCCTTGGCACTGAACCCAAACAGTGCCGATTCAGGAGAGGTGTGGTTGGAGATTGTACAATCCTTGCCACACAATTACAAACGCAGATGCCCCTATAGGGGGTATCCTTTGTCTTTCAAAACTGAACGAAGTGTCTTGTATGTGCGTCCTTAACTGGTCTCCATGTTTTTTGCATTATAGTTTCTCTTTTGTGAATAATTGTGCACAGTGAGCCGCATCCTTCGAGGTTATCCTGTTAATATGCATGGGCATAGAACACAGCAAATCTAAACTCTGACACCAGATCTTGCTATTCCACAGGTAGCAGTAGTTTTAATTGCACTCATTAATGAAGTTCTGTTTATATGTAGAGAGGGCAGAACAATAAAATTGCCACCCTAAAGAAAACAACACTACAGTTTCATTTTAAAACTTATTAAAAAAATTATGTAGTAGAGCTGACATCTCTTCAATGTAGCCGCCTTTAGCCTCAATCACTGCCTCAATATGGGTCTAGAAGTGGGAGCACGCTTTTTCACATGTGCCAGCGAGAGCTCAGTGAATACTCGGCAGATGGCAGCGATCAGCCTGGCTATGGTGTTGTGGAAGGTCATGTTCATGATATTCTAGACGTATGACCAAACGAAGTATCCAGCAGATTCAGATTAGGGGATAGGGGGAGGGGGGTCAGTGAGGAAAGGGTACAAAATCGTAGCACTTCTTCTGAAGCCAAGCCTGGGTGTCTTTGGACTTGTGGGCCGGCACAGAGTCCTACTGCCACATCCAGGGTCTGCCAGTGACCACCTGATTACACCAGGGAATCACCACACTTCAGTATATTCAGGTAAACTTTGGTATTGACTTTCAAGCCGACTTCAAAGATGTGAGGTGGCCCTCACGTGAAACCACGCCAAAGACCATAACCGTGGGTCATCCAATGCGTTGAGCTGTGCCTTCAAGCATTAAACAGTCCGGGTGCTGACAATGGTCCTGTTGTCATAACTTGGATCAGTAGAGAGCAGGAGTTGTACAGCGGCACATCTCCAATCTCGCTCGTTGAACATTGTGTCACTTTCAGACATGATAGAAGGTTCTATCACTCTTCGATTTTGTACACAACTGGCAAAAACTAGTAGATGGTCTGCAACAAAAAAAGAAGAAAACCGGTTTTTCATCAAACGGAAATGGAATCTCGTCTTTTCTGGGGCAGAAATTTTACTGTTTCACCCTGTATATATATAATATGAATTTATTTTTCAAAATTTTAAAAGTTACACTTTAAAAGCATTTAAGCTGACATATCAACCTTCGATTCTGACTAACAAATTGTGGTTGAATTCCGATAAAAAATATATAAAATATATTACCATCATACACATGTCTTTTCACCACATCTCGTCTTTTGTGCTAACCACGTCGCTTTATGTCCCTCCAAGGCAGCCGACTCATTGATACACAAATTAATGCACCTATAACTACACAAAGTTTCATTTATTATTGTTGTACCATGTTATTGGCAACCTCCCTACAATTTTTTTTTTATTAAATACGTCTTTTTACTAAATACATAGTGCCATTTGGCTAACAAAATTACTTTTACAAAATTTATAAAAGTTAGACCTACATGCTAACATATCAAAACTTTCATCTTGACTAGCAAAGTTTCATTTATTATTGTTGCACCATGTTATTAGCAACTTCCCTACAATTTTATTTATTTATTTTTACAAAATATGTAGTCCCACTTTAAAAATCAAATTCAGTAACGGGGAATAACTCATATTTTTAATCTTATATATATATATATATATATATATATATATATATATATATATATAAAAGGCAAAATGTGTGTGACCATTTCGTGTATGTCTTCAAAAGGCTTTTCTCGCACACGGTCCCGGGTTCGTTACTATCGCTTAAAACTGTTTATATAGGTCCTCTATAATAATATCTAGGAATTAGAAAAGCGCGTAGCGTATAGATTTATTTACGGCGATTTTTACAAAATTATTGCTATTTTGGCTTCTCGCGTGTTGATCAGGCTTTTTAGTATAAATAAAGTGAAACTAAACTCAAACGACGTATTCTCGGCATCGCACCGGGAAAAACGTCCAGAAGCAATCAGCTTTGATCAATCTTGTATATCAGATTCAATCTGGACAATTGGGAGCTGCTTTCCCCTCCCCAACTGTTGGGGGGAAGAAACAGTCAAATTTGGATAAACAAACCCAAACGCTGCGTGACTTCCATTTGACCTTCTTAATTAGGTCAAATGGGAGCAGCAGAGTTAACTTTTATTGCGCACGCCTGTTTTTATAGTTAAATAAATAAATAAATTAAAACCTGCTTAACGTTGTCTGTCGCCGTGGCTCAATAGTTACCATAGCACAGTTTTTTTTTTCACACATTAATTTCCAACTCAAGGGTACGGGTTCGATTCTCATACTCACCTACCAAAACATTTTTTTATTATTATTTAACCCCCCCCCCCCCCGGAGTTTTGATTTACCTCAAAACACCCGGGCATCGCCGGGTACCCCCCGCTAGTCTATATATATAAAAGCGAAAATGTGTGTATGTACGTTTGCTTTTTGTGTATGTCTGCAAAAGGCTTTTTTCGTCGGCCTTCTCACTTCATCTTAAAACTTTTTATATCACGTCTAAATGATAATATCTACGACTTAAGAATGGGGGTCGCGTGGGTATTTAATTTTCCAGACTTTCATACACATTTTTTCCAGATATTTCGATCGACGCGTGTTTCTTTCGCTTTTCAGTATAAAACAAGTGAAAACTGGCTTGCAGCCGCGTCATGTTTCAAGGTCAAACATCACGCAACTTAAGTTTCTCACACCTATCAATTTCATTTTATAAACAAATTAAGATGGTTTTCATCCCTCTTCTCTTGTGGCCGAGATGGTTAGGTCCAGGGTTTTTTTCCATTTCATTTCCACGTCAAAGGTTTGGGGTTCAAGCCTACTTTCCTATTAAAACTTTTTTTTTTCTTTTACACCTCCAAACACCCGGCCAATGTTTTGTTTTTAAAACAGGGTTGTTTTGATCATCCCCCCCCACCACCAACACACACACACACCTACAAACACCCGGGCCACGGCAGGTACCCCCTCGTCTGTAATATAAATCTCACCTGTCTGTTCAAATACATGTATGTCTGCCTTAAACTTTTGACAGAGGGGATGGATCAGTATCGTTTTGAAGCTAGAACCTTCGAACACTAAATACCGAAAAATTGGCTAAAAACATTAATTCCCTGGACACTTTTCTACAGGGAGGGGTCGCTTTTTTCACCAATATTTTCGAAAGTCATCCCCTTTTCGATTGACTAACCTTAATTTTAACCTCACTTCCATTTTAGTGATGGACACAACAGCAAAGAGGTCACTTTTTTTTTCACATTCTTTTCCTCCTTTGCGGTATGGGTTCAAGCCTGCCTACTACCACTTTTTTCTTTTTGCTCAACACACACCTCCAAATACCCGGGCAATGCCGAGCACTCAGGCTAGTTGAATATAAAATAATTGATTAAAGAGTTTGCAGAAGATAATACCTTTTCACATTGTACTCCAAGGGTCTCTTCGAGTTGTCTCCATGCATCCCAACATTATGTTATATGCAAAATATAGCCCTAGATCATGACTGTTCGTGCATGGTAATGAGTCATACCCTTCTCAAGGTTACTCTTAATATTAAAGGTCAGCGGATAAAACACAGCGGATCTAGAGAAGTAAACTGTAACAACACATTATGTTATTTAGAGGTTTTTTTATTTACGGCATATCAACCCTTTTCAGGTCATTTAATGCCAAATCCAGTGATTTTGAAGACAAAGTTTTTAATAGAATATATATATATATTTTTTTTTAAAAGTTTCTATTTAACCCATAGTTGGGACCCTAACAGGTACTACCACTCCGGGTCAGAGTAGACCTGGGAGCAATGGCAATTAAGGGGTGGCTCCACACTCCCCAAAGCCCGCAAGCTGGGGCCTCACCATCGGATATAGTTTAAGGTCATATCCAGGACCAATATTTCACTGGTAGCAGTAGTCGCAGCTGCACTCAACAACAGAATGGTGATCTTGTCCCAAGAAAAGCATGACATCACAGATGATCATATTCATTTGATAATGGGAAAACATGACTGTTCCAGTTAGTAAGAGTACCAATGAACTATGCACAGGTTTCATGTGCCATATATAAGAACAAGTAGTTAATAAAACATGTTAAAAAACACTTTGAAAAAGAGTTTTAAAAAATATTTCATTTTAAAAAGGAAGCACAAAATAAGTGGATAGTCCTTAATCTGCGGAGTTTCGAAGAAATACTTTCCTTCTCATCAAAGGGTAGGATTTAGCAAAATGCAGGATCGGATTTTGCTTGCAAAAGTATTTGATGAAACAAGTAAGTCGTAGACCTTACTTGGTAACAAATAGTAAAGCAGAGGAAATATGGTGAAGAAAAAGGTGATTTCACGTGAATGGATAGTCTGGTGAAGGGTAAAATATCCAATAACGATAAAATCCAAAAACGTTGGTTAAGTTTCCATTTCCACAAGTAAAATCCAAGGGAATCGCATAATTGGAAGATGGTCCAAAGTAATCCAAAAGGCAGAAATACGTGGAATAATTCACAAATGGGGGCAAGGAAAAGGGAATGAGTTTTTTTTTGTTTTTTTTTTACATAGGCATCACCACATTATCAAGGCCAAGAGGCCACTCAAGGATAAGGGTTAAAGAGTGTACAGTAGAAATTGGACATTATAGTAATCATTAGTAATGAAAATTTGGTAAAGTTGATAACTTATATGGAACGGCTCATCAAGAACTTATTTACGTTAGACTTGAAGACAACCATATTGTAGTCAGCCAGAAAGCAGGAAAACGGAAGACAATTCCACAGGCGTGCAGTTTTAAGAAAAAAGCTTTGTTCATGGAATCTACGTTTAGGTTTAGGCACAGATAAAGAGTGGGGGGAATTATTGATAGTGTTTACAGCTAGACGAGTGTTTCTTGTGAAAGTTTGGCGAGGGGGGACCATAGATTGAAGCTCAGTCGAACACTTTCCATGAAAATAACGATACATCAGAAACAAACTCGCAACATCTCTTCTGTGAGATAAAGGTTGCAAGGAAGAGAAAAGGACATCTCCTACGAGGCTACGAAGTCTATTTTGAACTCTATCAAGGCAGGCCAAGTCCTTTCTAGCAGCTCCTGCCCAGATGTGGCAACAGTATTCCATCCTTGTTTAGGAGTTTAAATAATATTAAAAGGAAGATAAGATGTGCGGAGAAAAAAAGAATTTAAAATGACTGTCAAGGCTGGGCTAATTTGGGGAGAATGATATATATATATATAACTACTTAATTTACTCACATAAAATTAATATACGAAAGTATAGATTTATGCGTAAACTTTAAGTATTTACTTCAAAAGTGCTCAATACGTAGGTAGAGCTAGTTAGTAAGTTATATATATGGCGATTAAGCTACACTGAATATTCCGTGTTTCATCCCCTCTAGGACTCTTCAGGCTTATGACTATCTCAATAGAAGATGCACATATAAAAACGACAAACAACCACAAAATTCGCGCATAAGCCGGAAGAGTCCTAGAGTGGATGAAACGCAGAATATTCGGTGTAGCTTAATCGCCATATATATATATATATATATATATATATATATATATATATATTTATATATATATATATGAGAGTGAGAGAAAGAGTTGATTATGTGCAGGTTTCATATGCCGCACAAACAATAAGCCTTAAGAAAAAACATGACTTTTTACCATCCATTGACGGATGATTCAAGAAGATATACACACACACACACACACACACAAACACACACATATATATACATACATACATGAAACAATAAATATGAAATAATGATAAAAAATTTCAGGAATGCAAAATGATTCTTGTCCAGAATTCCCACCATATTAAAATCCAAAACAGAAAAAAAAAATCTGTATGATGTGCATACACGACAGAATGTCATATTCCAAAAATCACAAATTGATCAAATAATTTTACTTTTAACTCAGAAAATCAAATTTTATGAGCAAGCAAAATGAGACTACCTCACATCAGCATCTTGAAGAAACACAGACAGAAAACTCCACAATAATTAAAACTTGCGAGATCAGTCTTGTAATTTCCCATAAATCACTTAAAATCATTTAAAATGATTTTATTAATAAAAAATAAATAAAATAACTACTTGATCAATTGACATGATTTTTGGAATATGATCTTTTCATCCTAGATACATACATACATCAAAGATTTTTCAGTAATTTTGGTTTTTAATATAAGGGTAAATTCTAGAAAATTAGTGCATCGAAACATTGATAAGCAAGGCAGCATGTCAATAGAAATAAGAACAGAAACACACGATTAAAGTCGAACAAAGATATTTCGGTTGACCATATTCATTTGGTAAAATGAGTTTTATTAAACAGAACTCAACATTTTTAGGCAGTGAAATGTGACTGTATAAAATGTACAAATTTTGCAGTATAAAATGTACAAGCTCCACTGTCTAAAATGTATGAGCTTTGCTGTATAAAATGTACAAACTTCACTGTATAAAATGTTGAACTGCATTTAATCAATGAATATGGTTGAACACATTGGCTGAAATATCTTAGTTCAGCTCTAATGATGTGTTTGTGCCCTGATTTCTATATATTCGCATAAACATATACTAAAGATGGGAGAAATAAAAAAATGAGAAAGATGTATATTTTAATGGTTTCATTTTAAGGTTATGTTGATTTTTTTTGTCTATAGAGTGCTCAGTATTCTAATATACAGATCAAAACAAAAATATTTAATAAAAACATGCTGATTGCTGCAGACATTATTTGATAAACCATAAACTGCATTTTTATTTTGGGGTACTGATCCAGTTTATGACCTGATCTTTGGTAATTTCACGTCTGGCAGATTACATAAGCAGCTGAAAGATACTGAAGCACATACTGTCAAACAATTTAAAAACACAGAATCCTTTCTCCATATTAAAAAATGGCTATTTAGAAAGCCATTCTTAACATATGGAAAGGTTAAATTTCACATTGACACAGGATGTTGAAAGTTGTTTTCAGTTTTCAAAATTCATATTTAATGAATTTCATTTTTTTTTAACAAGGGAATCACCACTTATCAAGGCCTGAAGGCCACTCAAGGATAAGGTGTCAGATGATCAGCGAGACAACAGCATAGTGATCAGTAGTGGTGGAAGTTGGGTACAGTTTGATTATTTAAGAGGACGGCTACACAAGAACTTGTTTGCATTGAACTTGAAACTTGTCTTCCAAGTGATTGAATAATCACGTCTGTATCTTCCGGCTGCTTATGTAATCTTGCTGGAAGATGCCGACACAAAGTTGCCAGAGGTAAGGTTGTAGACTGAATAAGTAGTCATTTTTGTGAATTTGAAAAACATCATAATGAAACACGTATAAGATAAGTATCAGCATTTATTTTCTTAATTCAGCCGGGACTGTACAAAAAGAAAATGGAAACATTTGTGAGTTTTTGTTTTTTTTTAACAAAAAAAAAAAAAAAAAATGCAAAGAAAAAAAAAAAAAAAAAATGTGAAGATATTTTTTGTCCTCTTGAAACGACATAATCGAACCGATGATAGGCGATTGTAATACTTGAAAATTAAAAAAAAAAAAAAAAAAAAAAAAAAAAAAAAAATGGTTTCATATGAAATGATTTTTGTAGAACCAAAAATCTCCCAAACAGATAACAAGAGGGTTAGGGTTAATCCAATTGAAGAGGAATATGTGTGACTGTATTATTTGGATTCTTCAGACTATTTTGACTATGAATTGATTTTTAGTATTTACTTCGACAGTGTTCAATGTGCAAATAGAGCTCGGTATTAAGTTATGAAAATATATCCATGGTAATTAAACTATACACAGCCTTCTACATTTCATCCCCCATAGGTAATCGTCAGACACTTGTAGAGGAGCAGTAACTTGGCCTTTAGGGAGTGTCCTTAACTGGTTTCCATGCCTTTTTGACCCAGGTTACACAAGCAGCTGGAAGATGCCGAAGCAATTATCCAATCAGGATGGCTTGAATCAGTTTCTCCTATAAAATACATGGCATCCCTGATGAACACAGAAGCCAAGATAGTCATGGGCAGTTAGTCAGTCAGTCCCAGGACCAAGACAAGGCAAACACTGGAGACTTGTGGATTGGATGTATATTCGACATCGGCTTTGATGGTGTGTAATTATGTCTTCAGCTGACCTATTAAGTATCTTCCCCAATCTTGAGAGCGGTTCTAGAGCTATCACTTTATGATTGAACTGTATTTGCAGTGACGAACCAATGACATCTCCTCTTTAAAAATGCTTGCTTATGGGGGGGGGGGGTAATCCTGCATTGTGTCCAAATTTGGGTATTGGAGACAAATTCAAACTACTGTTCTCATCTTTAGTATTATTTTCATAACGTTTCGTCAGGTGATTAAATAATTCAAAATACTATGCAGATTTTTTGAGTTCAACAAAAACATTCCCAAGTTAGACAAGATACACCTGAAGAAGCTCGGTGGTTACATCGACCGAAACGTTGTTAAAATGACACTCAAGATGAGAACAGTAGTCTGAAGAATCCAAATAATACGAATAATCAATCCTCATCTCAAATTCAGAAATGCAACAACAGACAGTGAAGAAGTTTTTTTTTTTTTTCCACCTCAAGGACTAGAAACTGCTATGAAATCTTCGAATAAATAAAGCGAAAAATGTTTGTAAAGCAAAACAAAAACATCGATCCAAGTTTTGAGGTAGAAATAGATTTTTTGGTTCTTGTTCAAAGTTTCTCCCATATTAAAAAAAAAAAAAAATAAAATAAAAACTATGATATACATATCCATGATGAAACAAAAATATCATATTCCAAAAATCATATAAATTGATAAAGTAGTTTTATTTTTAAATAAAAAATAAATAAAATTTTTACAGTATCCAAAGAGTGTCTGTCTCACCATGTTGAAAAACATCAAGAAAGAAAGGGAGATAACTGAATTCACACTTACTAGATTTATGTTTTAATGCCATTGGTTAAAAATGATTTTCTTTATAAAAATAAAACTACTTCATCAATTTACATGATATTTTTTTTTTTTTTTTTTTTTTTTTTTTTTTTTACATGGGGGTCGCCGCTTATCAAGGCCCAGAGGCCACTCGAGGATAAGGGTTAATAGGTATACATTAGAATTGGAATATGATATTTTCGTTCTGTCACATGTACATACATTACACAGATTTTCCTTTATTTTTATCTTTTAACTTAGGGGGAATTCTGAACAAAAACAGATTTTTTTTCTTCACATACATTTGACTGCATCGTTATGTGTTATTGTGAAAAGTTATTGTGAAAAGGTGTTTGTTTTTGTCTTTTTAGTTTTAGCTGAATTAAGTTTCAGAGGGACATTTTAATTGAAAATATTTACAAGTCGAATTATCTTTGAATGGGAAAATAAAAAAAAAATGAGAAAATAGAAAGGGATAGAAAACAATAAGGGAGAAAAAATATGGAGAAATACAAAAAAAAAATAGGGTGAGAAAGAGGTGGGGGGGGATCAAAGAGAATGCATTCTTATTAACCCATTAGCATCCATGGTCTTTTTTTTTTTTTTTTTTTCTTTTTAGAGCCAAAAGAAGAATTAACCATATTTCAGCAACACCTGTATTTTTCCGAGATATGTATAGTTTGCAATAAAAATTGGAGTGTCTTTCAAATATTACACATGCTGTATGTATATCTTGACATCACAATGTCAAAATCTAGAGTGGAAGGATACAATCAGTTTCATCTATTATTAAATCAAATATTTGTTGGTAAATAGTCATAATAACCTAGTTTAATATATTTTGTATAAATGCTCTATCCAATGATAGGAAAGTAATTTCATCAAATATAATATTGTATTTACAAAGGATTTTTGGTCATAAATTAAAGAAAAATAAAATTAGTGGGCTAACGGATCAAAAATATTGGGGAACTAAGGAGTTAAAAAAAAAAAAAAAAAAAGTAGTGGATTAAAAATCACTGGGGACTAATGGGTTAAAAAAAAAAAAAAAATTGCTGGACTATTGGATTAAAAAAAAAAAAAATGCAGGACTATTGGATGTTTTTTTTTTTTTGTAAATGGCGGACAATTGGATTTTTAAAATTCGGGGGAGGTGGGGACCTAATGGATTTTAAAAATTCGGAGGGGGGACTAATGGATTAAAAAAATTCGGGGGGGGGGCTAATGGGTTAAAAAGATGAGGGGGACTAATGGATTAAAAAGATGAGGGGGACTAATGGATTAAAAAGATGAGGGGGACTAATGGATTAAAAAGATGAGGGGGACTAATGGATTAAAAAGATGAGGGGGACTAATGGATTGAAACAAATTTGAGCACTAGTGAGTTTATTTATTTGTGAGGAAAAAAATTTTTCAGTGATCTTTTCAAAAACGATGAAAAAAAAAAAAAAGTTTTAAACATTTTTTTTTTTTCAAGTACACCATTAAAATGTTTGTTCATTATATGATCACTTATGTTCCATTATTTGACATATTTATGTTGTCTTGCTTGTCACCGTGCATATTTTTAATCTGTACATAAATATTTTAGAGATGGTAGGAGGAAGGGCAAATGAAGTAAATATAAATGGATTGATAAGTAGTAGAGAAAATAAATAATGGAAATAAAAAAGAAAAAAGAAAGAGGAAAAACATAATAGATGTAAAAAGAAAAAAACAAATAGAAAAAGGAGAAAAAATATAAATAGAAAAGAGAGAAAAGAGGGGGAGGGAGAAAAGAAGAAGGGAGGGAGAAAAGGGGGAGAGAGAGAGAGAAAAAAAAAGGAAGGAGGAGAGAGAGAGAGAGAAAAAGGAAGGAGGAGAGAGAGAGAGAGAGAGAGAAAAAAGGAAGGAGGAGAGAGAGAGAGAGAGAGAAAGGAAGTAGGAGAGAGAGAGAGAGAAAAAGGAAGTAGGAGAGAGAGAGAGAGAAAAAGGAAGGAGGAGAGAGAGAGAGAGAAAAAGGAAGGAGGAGAGAGAGAGAGAGAAAAAGGAAGGAGGAGAGAGAGAGAGAGAAAAAGGAAGGAGGAGAGAGAGAGAGAGAAAAAAAGGAAGGAGGAGAGAGAGAGAGAGAGAAAAAAAAGGAAGGAGGAGAGAGAGAGAGAGAAAAAAAAGGAAGGAGGAGAGAGAGAGAGAGAAAGGAAGGAGGAGAGAGAGAGAGAGAAAGGAAGGAGGAGAGAGAGAGAGAGAGAAAAAGGAAGGAGGAGAGAGAGAGAGAGAGAGAAAAAGGAAGGAGGAGAGAGAGAGAGAGAGAAAAAGGAAGGAGGAGAGAGAGAGAGAGAAAAAGGAAGGAGGAGAGAGAGAGAGAGAGAAAAAGGAAGGAGGAGAGAGAGAGAGAGAGAAAAAGGAAGGAGGAGAGAGAGAGAGAGAAAAAGGAAGGAGGAGAGAGAGAGAGAGAAAAAGGAAGGAGGAGAGAGAAAAAGGAAGGAGGAGAGAGAAAAAGGAAGGAGGAGAGAGAAAAAGGAAGGAGGAGAGAGAGAGAGAGAAAAAGGAAGGAGGAGAGAGAGAGAGAGAAAAAGGAAGGAGGAGAGAGAGAGAGAGAAAAAGGAAGGAGGAGAGAGAGAGAGAGAAAAAGGAAGGAGGAGAGAGAGAGAGAAAAAGGAAGGAGGAGAGAGAGAGAGAAAAAGGAAGGAGGAGAGAGAGAGAGAGAGAAAAAGGAAGGAGGAGAGAGAGAGAGAGAGAAAAAGGAAGGAGGAGAGAGAGAGAGAGAGAGAAAAAGGAAGGAGGAGAGAGAGAGAGAGAAAAAGGAAGGAGGAGAGAGAGAGAGAGAAAAAGGAAGGAGGAGAGAGAGAGAGAGAAAAAGGAAGGAGGGGAGAGAGAGAGAAAAAAAAGGAAGGAGGAGAGAGAGAGAGAGAAAAAGGAAGGAGGAGAGAGAGAGAGAAAAAGGAAGAAGGAGAGAGAGAGAGAAAAAGGAAGAAGGAGAGAGAGAGAGAAAAAGGAAGAAGGAGAGAGAGAGAGAAAAAGGAAGAAGGAGAGAGAGAGAGAAAAAGGAAGAAGGAGAGAGAGAGAGAAAAAGGAAGAAGGAGAGAGAGAGAAAAAGGAAGAAGGAGAGAGAGAGAGAAAAAGGAAGAAGGAGAGAGAGAGAGAAAAAGGAAGAAGGAGAGAGAGAGAGAAAAAGGAAGAAGGAGAGAGAGAGAGAAAAAGGAAGAAGGAGAGAGAGAGAGAAAAAGGAAGAAGGAGAGAGAGAGAGAAAAAGGAAGAAGGAGAGAGAGAGAGAGAAAAAGGAAGAAGGAGAGAGAGAGAGAGAAAAAGGAAGAAGGAGAGAGAGAGAGAGAAAAAGGAAGAAGGAGAGAGAGAGAGAGAAAAAGGAAGAAGGAGAGAGAGAGAGAGAAAAAGGAAGAAGGAGAGAGAGAGAGAGAAAAAGGAAGAAGGAGAGAGAGAGAGAGAAAAAGGAAGAAGGAGAGAGAGAGAGAGAGAAAAAGGAAGAAGGAGAGAGAGAGAGAGAGAAAAAGGAAGAAGGAGAGAGAGAGAGAGAGAAAAAGGAAGAAGGAGAGAGAGAGAGAAAAAGGAAGAAGGAGAGAGAGAGAGAGAGAGAGAAAAAGGAAGAAGGAGAGAGAGAGAGAGAGAGAGAGAGAAAAAGGAAGAAGGAGAGAGAGAGAGAGAGAGAAAAAGGAAGAAGGAGAGAGAGAGAGAGAGAAAAAGGAAGAAGGAGAGAGAGAGAGAGAGAAAAAGGAAGAAGGAGAGAGAGAGAGAGAAAAAGGAAGAAGGAGAGAGAGAGAGAGAGAAAAAGGAAGAAGGAGAGAGAGAGAGAGAGAAAAAGGAAGAAGGAGAGAGAGAGAGAGAAAAAGGAAGAAGGAGAGAGAGAGAGAGAAAAAGGAAGAAGGAGAGAGAGAGAGAGAAAAAGGAAGAAGGAGAGAGAGAGAGAGAAAAAGGAAGAAGGAGAGAGAGAGAGAGAAAAAGGAAGAAGGAGAGAGAGAGAGAGAAAAAGGAAGAAGGAGAGAGAGAGAGAGAGAAAAAGGAAGAAGGAGAGAGAGAGAGAGAGAAAAAGGAAGAAGGAGAGAGAGAGAGAGAGAAAAAGGAAGAAGGAGAGAGAGAGAGAGAAAAAGGAAGAAGGAGAGAGAGAGAGAAAAAGGAAGAAGGAGAGAGAGAGAGAGAAAAAGGAAGAAGGAGAGAGAGAGAGAGAAAAAGGAAGAAGGAGAGAGAGAGAGAGAAAAAGGAAGAAGGAGAGAGAGAGAGAAAAAGGAAGAAGGAGAGAGAGAGAGAAAAAGGAAGAAGGAGAGAGAGAGAGAAAAAGGAAGAAGGAGAGAGAGAGAGAGAGAGAGAAAAAGGAAGAAGGAGAGAGAGAGAGAGAGAAAAAGGAAGAAGGAGAGAGAGAGAGAGAGAAAAAGGAAGAAGGAGAGAGAGAGAGAGAGAGAAAAAAGAAGGAGAGAGAGAGAGAGAGAGAAAAAGGAAGAAGGAGAGAGAGAGAGAGAAAAAGGAAGAAGGAGAGAGAGAGAGAGAAAAAGGAAGAAGGAGAGAGAGAGAGAGAAAAAGGAAGAAGGAGAGAGAGAGAGAGAAAAAGGAAGAAGGAGAGAGAGAGAGAGAAAAAGGAAGAAGGAGAGAGAGAGAGAAAAAGGAAGAAGGAGAGAGAGAGAGAAAAAGGAAGAAGGAGAGAGAGAGAGAAAAAGGAAGAAGGAGAGAGAGAGAGAAAAAGGAAGAAGGAGAGAGAGAGAGAAAAAGGAAGAAGGAGAGAGAGAGAGAAAAAGGAAGAAGGAGAGAGAGAGAGAAAAAGGAAGAAGGAGAGAGAGAGAGAAAAAGGAAGAAGGAGAGAGAGAGAGAAAAAGGAAGAAGGAGAGAGAGAAAAAAAGGAAGAAAAAGAGAGAAAAAAGAAAAAGGAGAGAAAAAAGAAGAAGGAGAGAAAAAAGAAGGAGAGAAAAAAGAAGAAGGAGAGAAAAAAGAAGAAGGAGAGAAAAAAGAAGAAGGAGAGAAAAAAGAAGAAGGAGAGAAAAAAGAAGAAGGAGAGAAAAAAGAAGGAGAGAAAAAAGAAGAAGGAGAGAAAAAAGAAGAAGGAGAGAAAAAAGAAGAAGGAGAGAAAAAAGAAGAAGGAGAGAAAAAAGAAGAAGGAGAGAAAAAAGAAGAAGGAGAGAAAAAAGAAGAAGGAGAGAAAAAAGAAAAAGGAGAGAAAAAAGAAAAAGGAGAGAAAAAAGAAGAAGGAGAGAAAAAAGAAGAAGGAGAGAAAAAGAAGAAGGAGAGAAAAAAGAAGAAGGAGAGAAAAAAGAAGAAGGAGAGAAAAAAGAAGAAGGAGAGAAAAAAGAAGAAGGAGAGAAAAAAGAAGAAGGAGAGAAAAAAGAAGAAGGAGAGAAAAAAGAAGGAGAGAAAAAAGAAGAAGGAGAGAAAAAAGAAGAAGGAGAGAAAAAAGAAGAAGGAGAGAAAAAAGAAGAAGGAGAGAAAAAAGAAGAAGGAGAGAAAAAAGAAGAAGGAGAGAAAAAAGAAGAAGGAGAGAAAAAAGAAGAAGGAGAGAAAAAAGAAGAAGGAGAGAAAAAAGAAGTGGGAAAATACAAGAGGGGTGGAAGAGGCGAAAAGAGAAGAGCAGAAAATAGGAGAGAAGAGGGACAGAGATAACTATGATATGATAAGAGTTTCATAAATATTTGGAAATTCCAAAAAATTATGAAATTGTTTCCAAAAATTTTCAGAGGACTCATAGCACAACGGATAAAGTGCTAAGTATAATTAGTTGTAAATGATAGTTCTCAGTATGGGTAATTTTAAGAACATAATTTACAAATTACTTCTACCTAGTCATGACCGACTGAACAAGAATAACCTACCCAAAGTTATCAAATAAAGAGTTCCAGTCAAAATTTTGTATAGATTCCGGAGTTCAACCTGAAAACTAATACAACACACCCGAAGAAGGTCAGAAGTTACATCGGACGAAACGTTGTGATAATGATATCCAAACGTGAACAGTAGCTTGAGTAACAAATAAAAAATGTAAACAGTCGTACTACAGTTTTAAATTGAATAAAATCAAATAAAACTCATCAGTAAACTAATTTTTTAATTTTTTTTTTTTTACTTTTCTGCACCCCTAAACAAGGCATATTAGCACTGAAGCATAAAGGACTACTGTAATAGGGTTCAGATTTATAGAGGAGAAAACTAGTTGGGGAATTGGGCAGCAAGCTGTTTGTTCACATTTAAATTTCTGAATGATGGTATAATCAGAAAAACTGTGCCCAAAGGTAAGTGGTCCAAGGAAAGAAGCTATTATAGAGTAGAAAATTTTCCGGTATCTAGGAAGCTCTACAGTGAAGGGGTGGGATTTTGTTGCTTGTTCGGTGGGTCAAGGGTATTTACATTGTGGGGCGGGGGTACAGGTGCAACAAATTATTATTAGGTATATTATTAGGTTATAAATATGTTTTTTTTTTTGCATCTTGTCGAAGAAAGAGAGGCTTGCGGTTGGAACATCAGCCCATACATGATAACGATACTCCATGCATGGGCGAATAGTGGCTTTGTAGAGATATAGGATACTGGCAGATGTTTTTTCTAGCCCAGTAAAGGGATCCCACTTTCTTTGAAGGAAACTTGACAGCATCTATGTATTTGTTCTAGTTCATGTCAGCTATGGGTGTTAGCTGAGGAGTTTTAATGTTGAACTTTCAAGTAAATTTCATTTAACCATGATAATCAGTGGTCGGAAATATTCGTGTTGAGGACACAAGTGTAGCAAGTTAGGCCGAGCACATTTTGTGGAAGTACTTATAAAACAAGTACAAGGATGACAACCTACGGTGATGGGACAGGGACTGGCGTTTGATAGACAGTATGGGACCCATTAGGTTAGAAGCTATTTTTTAGATCCTGTCTAAGAGAGAGTGACTAGTGATGCAGCAAAAATATTATACTAGCAGGCTACTCGGCATTGCCTGGTCATAAAATGTGCATAAATATTGTATTTTAATTCATACAGAAACTAAGACATGCGCATTATGTTCTCCTAAACAGTTCATTTCTTGTAAGTGAAAAAAAATACTCAAGCTGAGATCAAAACTAAAATCTAAAAAGACAGTGAGTCAAGTACGATAACCATTAGGCCAGCTTGTCATGATCTTTAAAAAGTATTTTTAAACATAACTTATTTTTAACATAAGGAATCTGTCATGTGAACGATTTATGCATGCACATTCGTGAAACAGTTGATAAACAGATAAAAATCTGATAAGCCCCACATACCAATTTTTCAATTTTTACCCTTTAGCACCCCTTTTTTCTGGATGAAAATCGATTAAAAAGTTTCCCACATGTCTGAATACCCTGTATATCAAATTTTAAGTCTTTTAAATCAAAAATTTGTGGAGTATATAGGTTGAGAATTGTCCTCTATCTCACACACATTCTCACTTTTATAGATATAGATTATTATAGCTTGGTATCCAGTGTGAGACCTATAAGGTTAGAAATTTATTTTTCTTCACCTTGAAGAGAGAGAGGCTTGTGGTTGGAACACCAGCGCATATGTGATAACAATACTCCAGGCATGGGCGAATGGTGGCTTTATAGCGATATAGGATACTGGTATGTGTAAGAAGTTTTCTAACCCAGTAAAAGGAGTCTACCTTTTTTGCGGCAGACTTGGCAGCATCTCATGTATTCATTCCACTTAATGTTGCCTGTCAATAGGTCAAAGAGTTTGACAGTTGAACTCACAAGAAGGATGCTATCAGCCACAACAAGAAACGGTTAGAAATGTTTTTCAGAGTTGTTAAAGGCAAAGAGCTTTAGCTTGGTAGCATTAAATGACGCCATTTATTTTGGCTCCATTCTACGACAGACTGGAAGTTATTTTCTAAGCTTTCAGCCATTGCCTTGCATGTATGGGCATTCAATTTGCTTTTGTAGCAGGAACAGAGTGTGGGGTCATCAGTAATCAGGAAGGAAATTCCAAAGGTAAGCAGTCCGAGAAGAGGAGCTATAAGAAGATAAAATCCTCAGGCATTTCGAAACCTTTACAGTGAAGGAGTGGGCTTTAGCAGCTATTCACGTGGGTTGGGGATATTCTCTGGAAATAGTTATAAAACAAGTACAGAGATGCAAGTGTGTGGCGATCCGACAGGGTCTGGAGCTTGAGAGACAGTGTGGGCACTATTTGGTAAGAAATTCCTTTCTGCACCCCGTCCAAGAGTATAATACTTCCTACATTGATAAATGGTGGCTTTGTGGAGATATAGGATATTGGCAGCTGCGAGAAGTTTTCTAGCCCAGTATAGGAAATCTACCTTCTTTGCAAGAGATTTACAGCATCTATGTTCTTATTTCACTTCATGTCACATGAAAATACCAGACCAGGGAATCTAAGCATTGGACTCTCGGGGGAGGTAATATTAGTCATGACAACCGATGATTGGAAAGGTTTCTTATGGTTGTTAAAAGAAAGGGGTTTTGTTTTAGTAAAGTTAAACGTGACGATTTATCTTTGGCCACATGCTACTACAGGCAAGGATTCGGCCATTGCCTTGCTTATCTGGGCATTTGATTTGATCTCAAGCCAGGAATAGAGCACAGCATCAGCAGAAAATGCACCTATCTCACACATGATTGCATCAGGGAAGTCATTTATGGGGATCAGGAATAATAGAGGTCCAAGTATTGATGCCTGGGGCACATTCATATTAATGTGGTATTGGTTGGATGCACGGATGTAAACAAACAATCAAAATGGCTTAAATCTGTACCGTTGGCCAGAGGGAAGTTTAGCATTTTCAAGGTGGTGAACTATCACCAGATTTATTAAGGCTTCCAAAATTTTCTTGAAGAGTAGAAAAAGACTGATGGGGGTGATAATTTTGAGAGTCTGTTCTTTCTTGAAAACTGGGATCACAAACACAATTTTCCAGTTATTAGGGAAACAAAGCATTTGTTTATAAAGCTTCAAGAGGACAAGAGATAGCTCAGTAAAGCACTTTCCTTTTTATTACTTCGAGGAGGGATACAATCTAGTGCACATTTTTGGAGGTGCCAAGGTTTTTTTTTTTATGATAGCCAGGCTATGATTAAGTCATCTAGTGCAATTTCCATTCATAATGGAAAATTAGGAAAGGAATGATTTGCAGAGTCTGTTTCCATGGAAATGACTTCATGGTAGTTAGATAATGAGTTAATTATTGATTACCCACTGTTCACCATACTTATAAACTGTGACCCGATTCGATTTTTAGCCATCCCAGTGTATTTACTCTCAGCTGTGGCTATTGGGGTGTTTACCGATATGTTTTTCATTTGGTTTTGCCTTCTATATTTTGTATTTAGGATTTCTCTACCTTTCCGTTTATTCTTTTTATATACATTGCTAGACTATCTTCATATATATATATATATATATATATATATATATATATATATATATATTATACATATGCATATGTGTGTATATCCAGTTAATGATTTATATAAATTCTGTTGATATTAATCTTAAGTTTAATCAAGAAACAACTTTAGTATTTTTTACAGAGTGCTCAATATTATTGATAGAGATGCACAATAGCAAGTCAATTTTTATGAAAATCTGAAGAATCATAATGTCAATAAAATCCTTGTTTTATGATTATTAATGTTCTGATTGTGTAGCAATGAAGAAACAGCTGCATTTTTGTTTTTTTAATAAAATCGATTTGCTTCCGACAAAATTTTATCATAAGAATCCGTTTCAATTGGTAATTGAGTAAGGAGTGAATTATTGACTGCCAACTTTTACCACGATTATAATTTCCCAGAATTTCTGTGATCCAATTTGATTCCTAGCCATCCCAGTGTACTTATTTTCAGCTGTGGCTATTGGTATGTCTACTGATGCGTTTTGTCTATATTTGATTTTATTGTCTATATTTGATTTGTCCAGCTTTCCGTTTATTTTTTATATACGTTGTCGGATTTTATCTTGATATTAATCTTGCGCACACACACATCCAATTATTCATTTATATACATTGTTAATATTAATCTTATACATACAAGTTTATATTCCAAATATTAAGAAAAAAAAAAAAAATCAATGCTAATGAATGATCATCCACTGTTGCAGTTTTATAAAATCAAGGAAGTAGGTATGATTAAATTTGATTAAAAAGAAAAAAAACTTTAGCTGCTCTGTATACAGTGCTCAATATTAGTGAAAGAGGTACAACAGCAAATCAGTTTTTCTATATATCATGTGAATAGCAATGTCCTGATTGTATGGCGATGAAAAAACAAACAGCTGTATCTCTTTTTTTTTCTTTTTTTTTTTTTAATTAAAACCAGTTTGTTTGATACAAGATTGTGTCATTGGAATCTGTTATAATTTATAACCACATGCATATATATTTAAAAATTTACCAATCTCAGAATATAAAAGACAATCGATTTGAAGGCACATCAGTAGACGAATATTAGTCTACGGTGTCCTCGATTTGATCTTATCTTTTATATTTTGGGGTTTGTCCATTTTTACATATATTTTTATATACATTCTGTCAGAAATTTATTCTGTTATTATTCTCTCAGACATATTCATTTATATACATTCTGTTGATACTAAGCTTATATATATATACACACACACAGTTGATGGCTATCTGTTCACTTACTACCCCTAAAAAGCTAAGTGACCATTCCTCCAGTTCCAAATGAAACTTGACCATTATTATTATTATTATTATTATTATTCTTGGCAGCAAAGTCAACTTGAACTCAAATACATGTAAAGAATGCATTGGGTTTTTTTTTTTTTCAGGGACAAACACACAATGAAATCTCAAAGATGAGGAAACTCACAAAATTGTTTGGAAAAAAAAAAAAAAAAAAAAAAAAAATGAAAAAATATCCAGACAATTGATAAGCAGAATGTGTGTTTCTTTTTGTCTTGTTATTTTGAAGTGTTTAAAATTCGAACACATGGATTTACACATTCAGCCATTTACCGAGTGAACATGTTGATTGAACATGCTTAGGGAGATTTTTTTTTTGTTGTTTTCTCAAACCGAGAAGATGAAGCAGGCTCTAAGTGGATTCATCAGTTCATCAAACTTGTTCATCAAAGTTCAAATTGTTGAGGAGGAAGAAATTATTCAGAGACTCGATGATGGGCGTCAAGGCCGACGTGTAAGCTTCCATTTGTGTGTAAAGTATTTGTTCAGATTTACGGATTGAACCAGAGTCATTGGCCGGACAGATTTGAGTGACAAAATCTGCATAGGAAGGAATCGCTTTCACGGCAAGCTGTACAAATAAAACAGAAACAATAATTAAAAATATATAATGTCGCGATTTCATATCTTAGCAGGTGTATAGGTATTTGTGTAAAATAAGGACCTTGTTATCAGAATTTTCCAGACAGTTTACATAAAACACTCTGAAAGTATTATATGAAAGTTTTTTTTTTTGGTGGGGGGGGGGGGGTTTACATGCAAACGTTGTCCAATTTTTTTTCAATGAAAAATATATTTCTGTTATTATGAAAATAATTCAATGAAAAATTAATTGAAAAAAATAAAAATAATATTCTTTTTGTTGTCGTGAAGAAAATACAATGAATAATTATTGGACAATTTTTAATGCAACTTTATTAAAATTAAAATAAATAAAAATGTTTATTGTAAGTTTCACAAATAACAATTTACTTTTTTGAACAACTCATAAAAGAACATTGACGTTCCTGTAACAGGTAACGACAAGTGATCCGCAAAACAGCGTCACCGTAAGACAAGGCAGTCTCGTCACGTAAGCCAAAATTAAAACATGTCATCAGGATTAGCCAATCAACGACCTTTATTTGTTTGATTGACGTGCGCAAGTGGACAACCTCCATGCCATGGATAACAGCACGTGCTGTCTGGAAGAGACACTTTTTTGCCGTCATCTGATGCCGGGAAGCGAGACAAAAGTTGCATGCATGTGAGAAAGACGAAAAGACAAAACTCCACGCGCGCTAATCTTATGATTAAAACAGAATAACCATTTAAGTAATCAAGAAGAGGGCAATTCCCTAACTGGATGGTACAAGACCATCAATGTGGGGTATCGAGAACACGAAACAAGGAGAGAGAGAGAGATGGAACGACATTTCAATCTGAATAGAATTAAAGGAATTAATTTGTTGCAACCTGAACTGATGGTTTTATGTCCTCCCCTTTTTTTATTTTTTTTTGGTTTGTTGAACTTTTGTGCTTTCTACTAACCTGCCAAAATTACCTGCCATTCTAGCTTTATTCTTTAACAGAAGCTCTAATTGGATATATAAGCACTTTAGCCCACACCTGACTCGGTATGATATGAAGATTTCCACCCCCATGGGTCTGACAGTTGATGAGATATAGTTAATGACTGCATTTCCAATGGTGGACTCCCCTTGATCAAGCTGGAACAAAGTGAAATTATATCCTAAATCTTAGTGTTGGGATTGAGGTCAATCCAAAACACTCAAAACTAGCTAAGAAATGTAATAACATTTTTTTTTAATTTTGATTTTTTAATATAATCTAAAACTTTTTCTTTGTTCAAATCATGATAAATATTTAGTTTTTTTTATATAATAAACCAATGATAGCAAATAAATATTTTGTTAAACGAAGTTGGATGCTGCGATTTCATTATTTACGACTCTCCCACCGCGAAGGGATGTGACATCAGGTTGGAAGATGTGAAAATGAGCCAGTGCCCTGCAAAAATAAGTCCCATTTGCATTGCATAGTAAGGGTGCCTCAGAAATCCGGGAGATAAAGCCTGGGAGGATGGACTTCCTAGGGCTACTAAGAAAATTTATTTCAGTCCAACAGCAAAAAGGCCATTGAAATGGCCCAGTTTCCGTCAAACTGATAAACTTTTCAACGTCAGGGTCGCAATTTTATTAGCTCAGTATTTCAGCACCATTCAGTGTTTTACATAAACTACCCAAAAAATAGCATGTTCCCAATTCTGCATAAGTATCGACATATCATACATCAAATTGAGTAGTCTCCTTTTATTAAATATGGCGGATCAAAATGCAATGTCTTGCTTCATTCTAAAACATTATTTTCTTAATTAAAATAAAAAATAGCTACTTGATCAATTTATGTGATTTTTGGAATATGACATTTTTCGTTCTGTTATGGGTACATACACCATAAATAATTTTCTATATTTTTGTTTTATAATTAAGTTAAACTCTAGACTTAATAAAGGAAAGAAGAAATTGCTAATAAGAATTTAAAAATTAATTACTTTTGTATGGATTGACTTTGCCATTCTTTTCGTTGATAAATTCTTATCTTCTAAAAATGAGATTATGTATTACAAAAAAATGTTCATAATGTTTTTGTTCAATTTAAATATTATTTGAATGATTCTGCCAGCTGTTCATATCTTGAATGCTATTCCAACATTTCCAGCAATGCAACATCTTCAGATATATCTTCTGAATTCTGTCAAACAGAATCTGTACAGAATTTCAAATTTAATGCTTTATTTAATCCATGGCAGGTAACTTGTTCTCATTCTGTCAGACACCACAGAACAGAAGTCTTAAGTAATTAAGAAATTATATTACTAGCATCACATGTGCTGAGAATCAGACATTCAAGTTCCAGAAAGTTGTAACTTTAACATGAAAGAATTTCCCTACTGTACCTCTTTTAAATTTCGGCCATCTCGCGGGACCTCTTTTAAATTTCGGCCATCTCGCGGGACCTCTTTTAAATTTCGGCCATCTCGCGGGACCTCTTTTAAATTTCGGCCATCTCGCGGGACCTCTTTTAAATTTCGGCCATCTCGCGGGACCTCTTTTAAATTTCGGCCATCTCGCGGGACCTCTTTTAAATTTCGGCCATCTCGCGGGACCTCTTTTAAATTTCGGCCATCTCGCGGGACCTCTTTTAAATTTCGGCCATCTCGCGGGACCTCTTTTAAATTTCGGCCATCTCGCGGGACCTCTTTTAAATTTCGGCCATCTCGCGGGACCTCTTTTAAATTTCGGCCATCTCGCGGGACCTCTTTTAAATTTCGGCCATCTCGCGGGACCTCTTTTAAATTTCGGCCATCTCGCGGGACCTCTTTTAAATTTCGGCCATCTCGCGGGACCTCTTTTAAATTTCGGCCATCTCGCGGGACCTCTTTTAAATTTCGGCCATCTCGCGGGACCTCTTTTAAATTTCGGCCATCTCGCGGGACCTCTTTTAAATTTCGGCCATCTCGCGGGACCTCTTTTAAATTTCGGCCATCTCGCGGGACCTCTTTTAAATTTCGGCCATCTCGCGGGACCTCTTTTAAATTTCGGCCATCTCGCGGGACCTCTTTTAAATTTCGGCCATCTCGCGGGACCTCTTTTAAATTTCGGCCATCTCGCGGGACCTCTTTTAAATTTCGGCCATCTCGCGGGACCTCTTTTAAATTTCGGCCATCTCGCGGGACCTCTTTTAAATTTCGGCCATCTCGCGGGACCTCTTTTAAATTTCGGCCATCTCGCGGGACCTCTTTTAAATTTCGGCCATCTCGCGGGACCTCTTTTAAATTTCGGCCATCTCGCGGGACCTCTTTTAAATTTCGGCCATCTCGCGGGACCTCTTTTAAATTTCGGCCATCTCGCGGGACCTCTTTTAAATTTCGGCATCATGTTATAATTTATTATCATGATAAAATGGTCATAAATTTAATGACCAATTTAATTATCACTTTTATGCAGAAAGAATTTAATGGACAGATTTCATGGATCCAGTCATCAATCAATTCTCAATTTCAGTTTAATTTATAAAATAATAGTTTGTGACACTCACCCATCTTTCCTGTAAATGGCCATTCTGGAATTTTGTCTTTTCAGTAAATGTTAGCCACACCTATAAGGCTTTTATTTTGCAAGAAGATATTTATCTCTGTAGCTAATATTTTTGGAATGGCATACCCCTTTGTAAGTGGTCTTTAATAAATCAACAATTATTTTTTTTCTAAAAATAAACTGTTTTTGTTCGATCCGGCCATCAATTTGTTTAGTTTCTTCCAGCCAGGTGCGTGTCAATGTCAGAAAAGTTTTATTTCTGCAAGGTAAAATTTCCAGTTCATTCAATCCAGACATTCTACACTACATACATTTAGCATAATCTGATCTTTCTGCTGAAGGAGGTCGGTTTTCTCAAATGATCATACAAAATTGATAATTTAAATTTTAAAAATGATTAATCTACTCATCTTTTAAATGTGGCAAAAATTCATCTTGTAATGATGGGAAAAATATATAGAGTAACATTATTCAAGCGTTTCCACAACACAAAAGAAAACTACTTACGCCAAACACTCCACGGACAACCCAACTGTGGAAAGGTTTAAGAGTTCGGTTGTAGGCTTCTGTGGTTGCTATGGTCAAGTCCAATTGGCCATTTAGGACTTGAACTAATAATTCTCGTATAAATTCCAGTGATCTGAAAAATCAGAACGCAAACTAATATAACAATTACAAATGTGCATTTCGATGCGAACGTGTATTGTATGCATGATCATCTGCTTGTTGTGTTTGCATGGATTCAGGGTTTTTTTTTTGGGGGGGGGGGTTATTACATAGGAGTCACCATTTAACTCCAGCAACTTACGTCCACCGCTACAATGAACAAGAATCCTAACAAATAAAAATAACATTTTCAATGTACTTCGAATGCCAGAATTTATTTACAAATGAAATGATGAAGTTGCAAGCATACCATCACACACACGTTTTTTAAACCTTCTTTCATTATATCTAAATATTTTTTTAATCTATCAAGGTCCAGAGGCTACTTAAAAGTGTGTACAGTAGTCAATTGGACAATATAGTAATCGTTAGTGTACATTCAATCAGTAATCACTGAAAAATTTTACTTGAATTGAAACTAAAATCTGAGTGCATTTTTTTTTTTTCTTTACTTTTAGTAAATTAAGAATTGTCTCTTTGTTTTACCTCAAATGATGATGTGTTATACTATTGATGTTCTCACCTCAAGGAAATAAAAGAAAAAAGAGGATATAAGTTTATCAGCAGAATAACTAACATGCACAAAAGGAAACTGAAAGAGGATTGTTAATCAAGGTGTAGCAGACAAAAGACCAGACATAAATATGGTTATATTTAGAGTTAGTTCACGAGTACTTTGAGGAGTGCTAATGAGTTTTTGTGACATTTTATGACAGGAACAATTTATGAACAGTCTTGGGTTTGCTACAGTTAAGGACAGTTGCAAGTTGGATATGGTGGAAGTCAGGTTGTGATTTGGACCAGATATATAGAGCTAACATCAACTGACAAACACGGCCTAGACGGAGAGTGCAGATGTGGATCTTAGCATGTAGAGGGTCAATAGTTTCTCTCACTCACTCACTCTCTCTCTCTCTCTCTCACTCACTCACACTCACACACACACACACACACACACACACAGTTGATATTTTGCACAATGTGTCGGAGTTTGTGTTTTTCGCATTTTCTTTTGTTGCTTTTGCATAATTTTTATATTTGTGTGCCAGTACACCTCTTGACAGTCACCAATGTGTGAGAGACGACGACAAACCCAGAACGAGAAAAGAAGACAAAGGAGATGAAGAGCATGGGAACAACGTTGCGGTCAGCATTTATTATCGAGCGGGGAAACACATGGTCTTATCACAAATAAAAGAAAGCCAAAGATAGAGAAAAATGAAAGTGTTACCTTTTCAACCATAGAATTGCTATTGTCGCAGAATTTGAGTTCTCGTGTTGGCAAGATTTCATTTCTGACTGGATGACTTTCTGTAACGTTATTAACTCTGCATCTGTTGATTGTTTTGCTTGAAGTTTCTGGAAAAAGAAACCAAATATTTATATCAATTCATCAATCATTTTCATTTGACCAAACATGGCAAAAACAACACGGGTGAACACCACTAGATCTCAACGGGAGCTCTCGTGAAGATGCACCATATGATCATCCCATACGTTGTTTCAGACCATTTATTCAATGCTGCAGCAAAGAATTTGCATCCCAAGCAAAAAAAAAAAACAAATCCAATTTATAACAAGGTTGAATGGCAGATTTGTAAATATTTGCTCAACCAAAAATCTACACATAAAATATGTTATAAAATTTTATGTAAATATGTGAAATAAATATATTAATATTTATTGAAAAAAATATATAATTTTCTATACATATAATAAATATGTGAAATAAATATATTAATATTTATTGAAAAAAAATATATAATTTTCTATACATATAATAAATATGTGAAATAAATATATTAATATTTATTGAAAAAAATATATAATTTTCTATACATATAATAAATATGTGAAATAAATATATTAATATTTATTGAAAAAAATATATAATTTTCTATACATACAGACACTAGTGTTTCATGCTTTGCTAAACCAGACCCACACACATAAATTTACTGAAATGGAACTTTGGAGGCTGTGACACATTTCCAACTGATTTTGAGTGGACACATCACAGCCAACTTCCTAGATGTCTTTCTCTGAGTTCACTTTAAAGACAGATCACAGGCATGGAGAGCCATGATAGAATAAAAGGAAGTCAGAATCCTACCTTATTTGGTTTATAAAGATGTCATAGACAAATTTGTGTTGCGCCTCAAGAAATGTATAGGGATAAACAGGTCATCTGAGACGTGCTTGACGACTAAAGGAAGAAAGTTGATGCTTTAAATGTAATAAATCAATTATCAGTTTTCGAGTCCAATGTAAACAAATTCTGGTTGAACTATCCTATTAAACAATCAAGTTCTACCCCATTTCCATAACTACCCATCATTACGGTGTTGTCTCGCTGACCTTCTGACACTTAAAACTTATCTTCAAGTGGCCTTGGCCTTGATAAGCAGCGACTCCCTTTTAAAATAAACGACTTAATAAAATTGAGATTTAATAGGATTTTAAAAAAAATTATTATTATTTCTTCTTTTTTTATTGAAATCATTTGAGATAAAGTAATTTGTGGATTTATTTATTTGTGGATTGTTATCCTCATCTTGTTGTTTCACCACGTTTAGGCCAACTCATCCTTTGGCCTTCTTTAGATGATTAACCGCGACGAGATAGAAATGTTGAGTCTTGTAACTGTATCTCCATAGTTGTTGTCTCACCACATTTTGGTCAACTAATCCTCTGGCCTGCTTTGGGTAGGATTACAACTGCTATTTTCAGACAATGCTCACCTGGAACCGTAGAGATTCAATGCCACAGTGAGACAACTATGGAAGGCCGTAATTACTGGGGATACAGTTATAAGACTTAAAATTCCTATCCCATCGCGGTTAATCATCTGAAGAAGGCCAAAGAACAAGTTGGCCGAAATAACAACTATGAAGATGAGGATAACAGTTCGCAAATAAATAAAAACTAATTAGGTTTTATTAAAATTCTTTGGAATGAAGTTAAGAAAAAAAAACTTTAAAAAGAAAAAAATTGTGAATCTTGCAAGAAAAAATTACCCGAAGATTTCCTGAAAAATCCATTTTTATTGGTGCAAATGCGGTACTATTTAGTTTATCTGGAAAAGAAAGAAATATGTACAACAAAATAAGCAGAAAGAAAATAACATAAAACATTCAAAAAGAATCAAAATTTACTAAAAGTTTTTGGTGATTATCCTTGATTCATAGTATAAATATTTGTGTGTGTGTATATATATATATATATATATATATATATATATATAAAGTTGAAGTCCAATCTAAACAAATTCAAAGTCTAATGTGCAAGTCCAATCTAAACAAATTCAAAGTCCAATGTAAACCAATTCAAAGTCTAATGCGCAAGAGACAGGAAAGCGGTTCGATCAGTACACACACAGACACGGTGACACGCCACCAACACGATCCAGCGTACACAATTACCAACCGGCCGTTCTTTCCTCTCACCTTGCCTTCCAAAACGACCTGAATTTATAGTTGTCAAAGACCAACTGATTTGCATATATGCACGAGATTTTGCGAGAGTTTCCGAGATCATACCATTACAAAACGCCGTCGGCGCCATCTTGGAATTCTTTTCTTATCCTAGCTTCGCAGCGATGACAAAGCACACACGCACATCTAGGTCGTTTGAACGGTAAGCCCTCATTTTCACAGCTTTTGCCACAATACATATATACTGTTACGTTTAAATTGTGCAACAATTAAAAATATGGACAATATGAAATATGGTTTCCGGAAAATGATATTTTCCTTTATTTTCAACAATAACAAAATAAACAAATAAGCTGATTCACAAATATTTACAACAATAACAAAAAAAAAAACAACGACAAAAAAAGGTCAGTTAACAAAAATATAGTTATTTTGGATTACTACCATCTATCACAAATTAAAATACGGCTTGTTGAAACACGAGGTCGACAACTGGAACGAGGAGGTGGAGGATTACAAGGGTAAGGGAGGAAGTCCAAATTAAGAACGGCTACAGGCCAGTCTTCTAGTGATTATTCACGCTATTAACAACAAAATTCAATGACTAAAAAGTTCTTTTTTTTTTTTTTTTTTCTTTTAAAAGTTTGGTCAATGAGATTATTTCAAAATTTTATTTACCACTAGTCCAGAGGGCTTTTTCTGCAACTTTCTGTGGGTTGGAAGGATGTAATTTTTTTCTTTTTGGTTTGGATTCTTTCGGCTGGACGTATCCGTGAATCATAGACCGGAGTTACCTTGACGGGACCAAGTTGATAACTGGTTTGTTTCCCTCTCCACTTTCATTTATATGACATCTTAACCCATTCTAGATTATTGCCGAACCCTCTGGGATTTTCCAAATACTTCTACTCTTTCTAACTATACTCTGGCCTTTAAATTATCTCGTGAATTAAAACTTTCGAGGTTTGATCATTAGGGGTGCTTAGAATACGATAGCACACATTTTAAACGGTTTTATTGATTTTTTATTATTTTATAGAAATGCGCGCCACACGCGCCGCGCGCGCGTGCCACACACATGTCACCTGATTGTAAATAGGTTTAAATATGATATTTGAATTCATGCAGATTTGATATTTATTATTATAGAGTAAATTATCTATTATTATATTGTACCCAATATATAGTAGTGAGTTCAAATGTTTATATATGTTTGTATTTTAAAGAACAATATATATATGCCGCTTCCCATTTGGGGGTCCCAAATTGGTTAAAGGGAAAATTATTCCCAACTCGCATTTAGGTAAAAATGCACTTTCATAAATAATTGAATTCCTTCAAAATGTATCGCAAAAACCAAACAAAAAACATTATATATATATATATATATATATATATATATATATATATATATATATATATGATTAGTTTTTTTTTTTTGGGAAAAAGAAATCCAGCAGAGTGCTCAATTAAAAGGAAAATCCGAAAAATAAGAGCGTATTTACATTTTGTATTTTATGTACAGAAAGTTGTTAGACGAGATAAGTCATTGGTACCGGCGGTTTCAAGCCCGATAATTAGGACCGTTTTAGATATCCATATCAAGCTCTCTTCAGCCAATACTCATCTATTTTTATAACCGGAAGTGGAAAATATATATACATCACAAGTTCACGTTTTACTCTCGTTTTGCTATCCCACCCCCGTTTATTTATCAGATGATGATGATGATTTCATCTATAAATATAAAAGCGAAAATGTATGCATGTATGTATGTATGTATTTGTGTTCGCTTTTTCTGTATGTCTACAAAAGGCTTTTATCAGAGAAGCGGTCAGTCGGTTCACAACTTTTAAAAGTTTTTATATCACATATAAATCGTAATATCTCAGAGTTAACAATGAAGCTCGCCTGTCTATTTAATTTGCTCGACTTCGGGAAGATAAATATTCAGCATTTGTCGCTCGCCGCATGTGGATTAGTCTTTTTCCTATAATAAAAGCGACACTAATTCTGGCAGTATTTTCCGTCTATCGGCGGAAATGTCCGAAAGCAATCAGCTTTGATCAATGTGGAAATATTTTCCATATATCAAACAATTGCTATTCAATTTGGACAAGGGGGAGCTGTTTCCCCCTACCGCTAACGTCTTGGGAAAATAAAAAAAAAAGAAAGCCTTCCCGCACTAAATGAAATGCTACCCGGCAGTCAAAAGGTGACCTCATTAAGTCATTAAAACGTGCACCTGCCAAATCCAAGTAATTAAATAAATTCAAACGTGTTTCCATTAGCATCTTGCGGTGGCCCAATGGTTAAAACCGTTGCACTCTTTTTTTTTTTCACACTTTAATTTACAACTTTGCCTCAGGGGTTCGGGTTCGATCCTCATACCTACCAAAACATTTTTTTTTATTTTAACCCCCCCCTCCCGGAGTTTCCACACACACCTCCAAACACCCGGGCAACGCCGGGTACCCCTCGCTAGTTAACTTTAAAATTTGAATTATTTTAATTTTAAAATTTAATTTCAATTGAAATTTTTTATATAAATTTTTTATCTATATATATAAAAGGCAAAATGTGTGTGACCATTTCGTGTATGTCACGCAAAGGCTTCTTTCGCACACACTCCCGAGGTCGTTACTATTGCTTAGAACTGTTTATATACCCCCTATATAATAATATCTATGATTTGGCAACGCATGTAGCATCTAGATTTACTTACAGCGACTTTTACAAAATTATTGCTATTTTGGCTTCTCACATGTTGATTCGGCTTTTTTGTATAAAAAGCGAAACTAATTCAAAGCTAACACGTTGTTCTTGGCATCGTGCCAGGAACGTCCACAAGCAATCAGCTTTGATCAATTTGGGGCTAAACTCCTTATACCAAACAATTGCTAATCCCCTTTCATTTGGGGAGCCGGTTTCCCCCCACCATCATCTTGGGGAAGCGAAAACTGACCCGCATTGAAACAAAGTAAACAAAACCCCAAAAAGCTGTCCCGCATTAAATAAAATACTGCTACGTCATCTCGTAACACTCCTGCGATGACCTCATTTAGCGGCTATCTGTCAATCAAACCTCTTTCCCTCGCTTTATAAGCCTTATTTTGACACTCTAATAAATTCCTCTTACTCCTGGCCTAGACGGTTAAGTGGTTGGCGTTTGTTTCACCTCCGCGTCAAGGCTTCCGGGTTCAATCCCGCCTCCCAACCAAAACTATTTTTTTTTCCTTTTACATCTTTAAACACTCGGGCAACGTGTTTTTATGTTTTACTTCGCTTATTCTTTAGTTTACCTCCCCCCCCCTCCTATACAGACAGCGTTTTTTTTTTTTCACTATTTTTTTGTTTGGGTTTTGGTTTTTTCCGATTTTTTTAACATCGTTTCAGGGTTATTATTTACCCCCTCCCCCCCCCCCATACACACACCTACAAACACCAGGGCAACGCCGGGTACCCCCCGCTAGTATATATATAAAACGCCTTCAATTTTAAAACAATTTAATTTAAAAATCTAATTTTTTTTATATATAAAAATTCAAACTTCAAATTTATATCAATATCGATTAAAACCGTAAAATTTCATTAAATTATTTCAAAATACGTTTAAAAATTTCAACTCTTTCAAGGTTTGGGGAAGTGAGTATTTATCTATAAATATAAAAGCGAAAATGTATGTATGCATGTATGTATGTGTGTTCGCTTTTTCTGTGTGTCTACAAAAGGCTTTTTTCAGAGTAGCGGTTGCTCGCTTCACAACTTTTAAACTTTTTATATCGCATATAAATCGTAATATCTCACAGTTAACAATGAAGCTGGCCTGTCTATTTAATTTGCTCGCTTTCGGGAAGATAAATATTCAACATTTGTCACTCGCCGCATGTGGGTTAGTCTTTTTCCTATAACATCTTGGGGAAAAAAAAAAAAGCGCTCAGCAGTAAATGAAATCCCGCAGTCAAACTTAACCTCATTAACTCATTAAAACGGGCAACTGCTAAATTCAAGTAATTAAATAAATTCAAACATGTTTCCGTTTGCATGTCGCGGTGGGGCAATGGTTAACATCGCACTTTTTTTTTCACACTTTAATTTACAACTTTGCCTGAAGGGTTCGGGTTCGATCCTCATACTTACTTTTTTTTTTAACCTCCCCCCACCCCCGGAGTTTCCACACACACACACACACCTCCAAACACCCGTGCAACGCCGGGTACCCCTCGCTAGTCTATATATATAAAAGCGAAAATCTATGTATTTATGTATGTAGGTCACGCAAAAACTTTCGACACAGGCCACGGATTTTCGCCAAATAGGTATTATTTTCAAGCTCGAACCTTCGCCCGACATATCGAAAAATTGGGCAAAAACATTAATTCCTTCACCCTAAACTGGACCCTTTTCTACAAGGAGGGGTGCCGAAAAAAATCGTTCCTTCATTTTCTCTCCTCCTGCTACTACGACAATGACATCATGTTTGACCTAGAAAACATTGACGTTAGTTTAAACCACCTGCAAGTGTTTTTAAAGGTTTAATTTTATCCGTTCTCAATTGTATGTCTCTTTGGCATAGGGATAACGTGTCAAGCTTTTTTTTCGCCTTAGCCTCGATGATTTGTGTTCAGGCCTATCTTCCTACCTAAACTTTCTTTCCTCTTTTACCCCTTTTTTTTTCATTTTTTTTTTTTTTACGTTTGTTCGCCGTTTTGCTTTTTCCAATTTTTTTTAACATTGTGCTTTTCTTATATTAAAACAGGGTCACCCTCTCCTACATACACACCTCCAAACACCCAGGCAACGCCGGGTACGCCTGCTAGTCTCTAGTCTAGCCTAAGGGATTTTCCTAGTATATTAACACTATTATATTTTTCCTATAGTTTTAAAACTGAAACAGATTGTAAATTACATTTATAAAGTATTATTTCTAAAAAATTTATATAATACAATAATTTAAAATCTATAATACAATTACGATTAAAATCCAATTTTACAGACTAAAAACAATTATAGTGTTTAAAAGTTTAGAAAGTTTTAGTTTCTTTTTTTTTTTTTTATACATAATCAAAATCTAGGTTTTGTCTTTTTCACTGACCCAGTTTATTAGGAGTGCTTTCCTTCAATTTTTCAAAGATTCACTCCTGACATTTAAACATGGATATATAAAACGGTCCTAATTATCGGGCTTGAAACCGATGGTATCAATGACTTGTCTCATTTAACAACTTTCTGTACACAAAATACAAAATATACATATAACTTGTATGCCATCAGCTAGAATTAAAACCTAATGACGGATGCATATCAAAACTTGACAAATTAACTAAGTTACACAAAAACTATTTATGCATGTATAAATTACACCTGCACAGTTCAAATTTTGTAAAGAACACGAGAGAAAGAGAGAGTAAAATATATAAATGACAGGAGAGACAGTAAAACGACAGGAGAGACAGTAAAACGACAGGAGAGACAGTAAAACGACAGGAGAGACAGTAAAACGACAGGAGAGAGAGAGACATTAACAGAACAGGAAGCAGAGAAAGACAGTAAAACAACAGGAGACAGTAAAAGAGGTAGACATGTATAGGGGTAGGTATTATCTAATACAACTGAGAGACAGTAAAATCGACAAAAAATAACTTACCAAATATCGGTAATATTGAATTACATAAATTTAGGAATGGCTCGACAAGAACTTCTTCATTTTCATTGAACGTCCTTTCTGAAAAACTAAGAAAAACATTTCAATTAATAATTAATTAAAAACACAAAAGCAGAAAATATAATTAATTTTAATTAATGAATATGTAACTAGCCATAGAAATTCCATGGTGCTTTCTATATTCTCTATAATTTGCTGTTAATAATAATAATAATAATAATAATAATAATAATAATATACCTTTAGAAATAATGTCTGAAGTTCAATGATATAGAAATAAAGATGACTACCATCCATAAAAAAAATTGTCATTTTCAATTAAACAAATCTGTGTGCGTCAGGGTGTGTAAGTATGTTTGCGCGTTGAAAAAATAGTAATCTTCCAAATCCCAAGGGAAATGTAAATGTTGTTCTCTTGTAAACTATGCACTGATGTTTTTTTCCAACTGATTTTATCACCAAGAATCTCAGTTTAAATCACATCTTAGCAGCTCCAAATGCATTACTTTTGCACGGGAAGGGATTTTAATCACCTAGATGTGGCAGATGTAGTTGAAAATATTACAGGATTTTTTTTTTCGTTTTGTTTTTTGTTTTTTTTTTTGCTAAATATGGTTCTGGAAGCCAGTTTTGTAAGAAAATTTTAATTTCTCTTTTATAAAGTCAAAAGTGACTTTTTGACTGGGTTCAAATCTCCTGACCAGCAGTAATTTTTTTTTTTTAAATTACATTTTCACCCTAAACAAGGCACAGTGCCATTTTTGATGTAAGGGGCTACTATCAGAGACATAAGTTGCAGGGATACTGTATAGGGAGTTGAGCAGCAAGAGGTCTTCACATTACATTTGAACTTCTGAACTTTTGTACAGTTGGGGAAGCAGGAACCAGGAGGGGAATTCCAGAGTCTACCAGTTCTGGGGAAGAAACTATTAGAGTAGAAGGCTTTCTTACATCTAGGGATCACTACAGTGTAGGGGTGGGACTTTGCTGCTTGTCAGGTTTGATGGGGGTATTTACGTCGAGGGGGCACAAGGGCTTGTAGTTCATCTGAGCATCCACCATTAAAATACTTGTAAAATTATCGATTATCAATCACTGATGATTGCATAAGCGTGAAACACTCATGTCTGAAGGTATAAAAATAATTGTTAATATTTATTTTAAAATATACTTATAAAGCCCCTTTAAGAAATTAAAGTTGAGCCCTTTCTAGGGAATTACGAAAAACTTTAGCACAAATGTAACATTCCAGTTTCCAGTTGTTGAATATTCTGATTGTTTACTAGGTATCCCTGCTGACTTGGCATTTATAGGCACTTAATTTCCATCAATTCTTGGGTTAATTGTAGGTGGCTTTGATCTAAAATACCAGTCTGCAAAATCAAAGGTAACTTTGTGACTGAGTTTGAATCTCTCAACCAGCAGTAATTAGCACTTCTTATACTGATGATTGCGTAAGCATATAACACTACTGTCTGTAGATATAAAAATTGTTAATATTGCTTTTCCCCTTTTTTTTTGTACATAAGAGTCACCACTTATCAAGGCCCAGAGGCCACTCAAGGATAAGGGTTAAAGAGCGTATAGTAGTCAATGGGACAATATCATAGGAATGGTTAGTAGTGTAAATTTGGTAAATTGGATAACTTAAGGGGAACGGCTCATAAAGAACTACTTTACATTGGACTTGAAGACGGCCATATTGTAGTCAGCTGGAAAGCAGGCAAATAGAAGAGAGTTCCACAGGTGTGCAGTTCTAAGAAAGAAGCTTTGTTCATGTTCATTTAGGTTTAGGCACAGATAAAGAGTGGGGGAAATTATTGATAGTGTTTTCAGCAATAATACTCTATCCTTGGACATACCTGGGTCTTATATAAGCAGAGAATTACATCAGCAGTGAGATATCTACTGATTCCATAGAAGGATCCCACCATTTTTCCAGCGACCTAGGCAACGGATTTGATGTACATGTTCCATTTCAGATCTGAAGTAAAGTCAACCCTAGAAGCTTGTCAAAACATGGAGCCTCCCCAAGATGAGAATCATTCATTTCAATTGATGCCAGATGGGGATCAGAGCATTGATGATGTAATGATAGAAGCTTGGTTTAAAAGTATTCTAGCTAATTTCTTTTTTAGATATGATTTTTGGGTATAGCTTGTATATTTTAGCCCTCACTGTCCGTCATTTAGTATTATGGGATTCAGATATATATTAATCCTAAAGATTTATATTTGTAGACAGAAACAAATATAAGTCATTTTCAATTAGAAATTGGTTTACTTCTATATATATATATATATATATATATATGTTCATATATTTCTATCTATAGCATTCATAGTAAGGAAGGGGGGGATTAAAAAAAAAAAAAAGGCTCTAAACCTGTATGGCAAGGCTGAAACGAATGTTGCCGAATCTGATGATGGGGAAGCAGGTGTTAGATGATTGGGTTTGGAATCATTTTCAGGTGATGTTGACATCTTCCGAGAGTCTGATGTCCGGCTACCATCACTGGAATCTTCACAGCCAGACACTTGACAATCCGAGGAATCAGAGGTCAAATTGTCCAGTCCATTTGTCGTCTTGTTCGATAAGCTTTGGTCACTCATGGAATTGTTTAGAATGGATTTCATTTCTTGGAGGTCACCGGAAATCGACTTCATGGATCTGAAGGGATAAAAAAAAGAAATCATAAAATCAAAAGGAAGCAATGGTTTTATTATCATCTTATCCGGTCCCTATTTTTAGGTGTACGATTTCTATTTTATGAAACTTTCTGATCTGAAATGGGTTCTTGAACTTTGATAACTTTTTTATTTTTATTTATTTTTATTTTTTTACTTCTCCACTCCAAACACGAGCCATGGAGACCTAAGAGACTTTTGTAAAAGAAGGGCCACCATATCTATAGAGGCATCTCAAGTGGGGAGTCGTGCAGCAAGATGTTTGGTGCTTCTATATTATAATAACAAAAGAAATATTGAATTTCAAGTAAAACAAATGATAACTATGTAATTGTCACATCTAAAATAATAACATATCCAAAAAGTATGAAAAACGATAAGGTAGAAAAATAATTATTCATGAAAAGCGGTTCCTATAAGGTTAAAAACAGTTTGATAAAGTTACATGCTAGGTTGGACATATTGGGTCACGTGACGTAAACAAAAGGGGAAGTAACTCAGTTGAAACAATTTATATCAAACAATTTATTCAGAAAATAAAAATAAACATGACACATATGAATAATTTGTGAATTTAAAAAAAAATTTTGAACTTTTTTCAAAACTTATCAAAATTGCTTTTCTGAAATTGGTATAAGATTTCTGAGAAATAAAAACTTAATTATCTTCCCCGTTAACTCTAATTCTATAGATTTTGAAACCAAATTGCTAACTTTTTTACACATCTTTTTTTCATGATTAATTAATTTTCTACCTCAGCGTTTTTCGTAATTTTTGGATATGTTACTATTTGAGACCTGACAATTATTTGTTCTTGAAATTCAATATTTTTTTTGCTATTATAATATAGAAACACCAATGTTTGTTCACTATAAAAAAAACAATAGAATCTGCCATTTTCATTTTATATACTGCACATATTAAATTATATTATTGATGCCCTTCATCCCAGTCAAGATCTTCTTGAACGCTTGAGACAAGAAGTCTCGCAGTTAGTGATCAGTTTAGGAACAATCAGCAGGAGTGGCCGATAGGGAAAGCAGAGAAGTATAACTGATATCTACAAAAAATGTGTCAAAGTTTGTGTTTTCTCTTCTTCATTTTCATGGTTTCATTTTTTTATACTTGTAAACCAGTGCTCGCTCCTTCGGTGACTACCAAGACAACACAGCTAGAATGCGAGAAGAGATGAAAAGAAATGGAAAACTATGGAAAACAACACTGGATTAGTGGCTGTTGATACAGACAGCATGATTGTATAGTTGTTATTCATTTTTTAAAATCAACAACACAAGTTATGAAAACCATATGAAATATAAAAACTGACTTACCTGTCCACAGACCTTCGGATATGATTTTGTGATCCCTATAAATAAAAAAATAACAAACTTCTATAATGCATATAAAGAAAAAATAATAAACTTATATACAGTAAAATTCCTTTAATTTGAACTTCCTCTCATTTGGACTTCTTCTAAACCTGGACTTTCTCTAAACTTGAACTGTCTCATTGAAATTGTATTAGCATATTTGATGCGGAGTTGCAGTAAAACTATTTACATGGTTTAGTCAGATATTGCGCAGAAATGTTTATATTGGTACTATGTAATTAATGTACACTATCTATTGATAATTAATTTACACTAACTGTAAATGTTTTTTTCAGATTGCTATATTTAAAATAGTGTAAAACAACCCATCACAGTGGCTTGCAATTCTAAAAGAAAACAAGTGACACTGACTTTACTCGAAAAACGTCAAATTATAGAAAAATTAGATGCTGGAGTTGAAAATAGCGTTATATTGAGAGATTATAAGATTGGAAGAAGTACACTGTTTTACATCAAAAAGAAAAAGGAGGAAATATTGAAGGCTGCTCCTTTCTCTCCAAATAAAAGACATGTCAAAAGAAGGACTCTTCGCAGACAAAAGCAAGTTGAATTCGATCGAATATTGCATGAGTGGTTTGTAGCAAAACGGAATGAATGTGTAGCAATATCTGGGCCCATGTTAATTGCTAAAGCAAAATCTCTTAAGGAAGAGTTAAATATCGCAGAAGATATGAAATTCAGTGAAGGCTGGCTTAGGAGCCTTAAGAGTAGACATGGTATAAGACAATTAACAATGTTAGGTGAACAACGGTCTGCTGATACACACGCAGCATACAATTATTGTGACAAATTCAAGACGATAATTGACGATTATGGTTTAACACCAGAGGATGTTTACAACGCTGATGAAAGAGGCATAAATTGGAAGTGCTTACCTACAAAAACATTAGCTAGATTCGAGGAGCAGAAAATAAAAGGATTCAAATTAAATACTAGAAAGAAATACTAACAGTGATGGTATGCGCTAATGCTTCTGGAACTCATAAACTTAAGCTTCTTGTTATCGGCAAATCAAAATGTCCCCAAGCATTGAAAGGAGTTTTGCCTTTGCCAGTATCCTATTATTCTTCCCGAAATGGATGGATGAATCAACAGTTGTTTAAAAAAATGGGTTTTGCAAGAATCTGTGCCAATTGTCCAGAGGCGTTTTCTTGAATTAGGTAAACCTGATTCAAAGTGCTTGCTTCTGTTGGACAATTGTAGAGCACATCCTCCAGAGTCAGAACTAGTGTCATCTTGCGGGAATATTTTTGTGTGCTACTTACCACCTAATGTGACTTCACTCATTCAACCTATGGATCAAAGGATTATTTGGAACTTAAAATGTTTCTACAGAAATGATTTCATGATGAATATGATAAATAGTACCATGAGTATAAGCGATTTTCAGCGCCATTTTACTATCAAAGATGCATTATTTTCTCTCACAAGTGCATGGAATCAAGTTCGAGCAAGCACATTAACAAAAGCATGGGGTAAATTATGCTCAGCACCAAAGGCTTCTGAACTGAAAGAATCAGAGAATACATCTGGTCTAGAAAAAATTCTTGAAACCAAACGGTTACTGACCAACCACGCTGTTCTAAAATCACTTAATGCAAATGATGAAATGTGGATGCAACAAGATGAGGAAACTACTGATCAATATCCTGAAGGCAGTAATGGTGATGAAAATAGTGACAGCTCCCATTCTCTTGACCCTAATGTAAATAACCAAGAACACTTTGATGAAGCAATATCATGGGATGATGCAGAAAAGTTTATGGAGACGGTTATAAAATTTCTAGAGAAAAGTCTTATTTTAGTGACAACTATGTTTTGCAAGCAATGTCACTCCGAAGAGATATAATCATAAAGAAGCTACAGAACCAAGAAATTGTAGATTTTTGTGATCGCTTATGGAATACAATGGCAGCACCTGAGAGCTCAATCGATGAAAATAGAAACTGCAATGAGACTCATTCAATGAATAAATAAAAAAAAAAAACTGTATTTTACATAAATGTATGATTTCTGTAGATGATAACTTGGGTAATAAATACTTAAGAGTAGATTTAATTTATTTTCAATGTTTTTGTTCCTGGTAATAATATTTAACAATTCTTACTTGCAATATATCGTAAACTCAACTTAATATATACTTAAAGTATCATACAGCAATGAATTTCATTTACTATTTCTTAATTCTTAGAAAATTAAAGTTAACTGCAGCACATTTTTTCATCACGAAACTTGAACAGCATCCTCTAATTTGAATGAAGCGGATGTTCAAATTATAGGAGTTATACTGTAATACATATAAATAAAAAAAATAATGAACTTATTTGATACATATAATAAAAAAAATAATGAACTTATTTAATACATATAAATAAGAAATAATGAACTTGTTGTATAGTCGGTTCATATTGAAAAACGAACTTTCATTAATTACTTATTAATTATTACGGTTTCGTATTAGATGATTGGTTTCATTTAACTATTACTCTCACTAATACATAGTTTTCACATTATGCACAGATGCGTAGCATTTAGAATGAAAATGTTCTAGCATATGCACACACACTCTCAAACACACAAACATATATATATATATATATATATAGTAATTTATAAAATATATATGGCGATTAAGCTACACTGAATATTCTGTGTTTCATCCAACTATAGGATTCGTCAGGCATATAAGCCTGACGAATCCTATAGTTGGATGAAACACAGAATATTCAGTGTAGCTTAATTGCCATATATATTTTATAAATTACTAACTAGCTCTACCTACGTATTGAGCACTTTTGAAGTAAATACTTAAAGTTTACGCATAAATCTATACTTTCGTATATTAAATTTATGTGAGTAAATGAAGTAGTTATATATATATATATATATATATATGCATTTGCATGTATGTTACTTCTTTTTTGTTCATCATTATTATTAATAGGAGACTGATAAATACATTTATACAATCTTTTAACTCATCAAAGAGGAGATACTTCTTTATGATGATGATGCTGGGGACATGCAATACTTGAAAGGAGTTATACAATAAGCTCATTCACAGATGATAGACAAAACACAAACAGGTTACAAATATAAATGATGATCCTTTTATTCTTTATTCAACCAGCTGGTTGATTGATGAATCAGGAACTCGAGCTCTTATGATTACATGGTCTCCTCTTCCCCACTTTGCCTCGAAGGGGCGTCAGCTCCCAGTCTGATCGACTTGACTAAGTTGCTCTCTCTGACACTCACTCTACCTTCGGACCCTGTCTCAATATATTGAGGATGTCAAAACATGTCTCGCAACATGAAATTTATTTGCTTGGATTTTACCTATGTATGTCCAAACACGTTTTTGGCAAACAAAGAAATTCCTAATTTGAATTGTTCAATATCTAACCTATTCATTAATCATTATTTCTAAACTGCATTGTTCATATGTAACTCTGACATAAATAATATTTAGTTATTTCCAAGAACAATGACAATCGTTCTACATTCCTAGGGTTTCAAAATGTATTTTTTTTTTTTAACATTTCTTACTGGGTTCGATTCTAACCTTTTCCAAACATCATTTTCAAATTTATCTAGTTTGCTCTTTTACTTACATGAGAAGGGGATAGAATACATATCAATAAAAAATAATGAACATATCAATAAAAAATAATGAACATATCAATAAAAAATAATGAACATATCAATAAAAAATAATGAACATATCAATAAAAAATAATGAACATATCAATAAAAAATTAACTTATAAATAAAAAATTAACTTATAAATATTAATATTTAAAGAAAAAATACTGAACTTAATATACATGAATAAAAAATACTGAACTTAATATACATGAATAAAAAATACTGAACTTAATATACATGAATAAAAAATACTGAACTTAATATACATGAATAAAAAATACTGAACTTAATATACATGAATAAAAAATACTGAACTTAATATACATGAATAAAAAATACTGAACTTAATATACATGAATAAAAAATACTGAACTTAATATACATGAATAAAAAATACTGAACTTAATATACATGAATAAAAAATACTGAACTTAATATACATGAATAAAAAATACTGAACTTAATATACATGAATAAAAAATACTGAACTTAATATACATGAATAAAAAATACTGAACTTAATATACATGAATAAAAAATACTGAACTTAATATACATGAATAAAAAATACTGAACTTAATATACATGAATAAAAAATACTGAACTTAATATACATGAATAAAAAATACTGAACTTAATATACATGAATAAAAAATACTGAACTTAATATACATGAATAAAAAATACTGAACTTAATATACATGAATAAAAAATACTGAACTTAATATACATGAATAAAAAATACTGAACTTAATATACATGAATAAAAAATACTGAACTTAATATACATGAATAAAAAATACTGAACTTAATATATAGGAATAAAAAATACTGAACTTAATATATATAAATAAAAAAAATACTGAACCTAATATATATAAATATGAATAAAAAAAATATTGAACTTATAAAATATATATAAAAACAAATAACATAACAATGCAACTAATAGTTATGTAGGACATATGACCACAACATTATCATGCCGCCTCTCATGTCATAATGTCGAATCTAGTGCCATCTTCCAAAATTTACATAAAAAACATCACTGACCTTCCCTCAAATTTCAGAGAAATTCTAGTTAACAGCAAAATATTACATCAGGAAACGAATGCAAAAAACTCAAAATATTAGAGGCTATATATATACACATACATATATCAAAACGCAAAAACCTACCTTAAATCAGGTCTCATTTCAGAATAGTGCCAATATACTCAAATGCTTCGCATAACTCCTTTCTACACACCCACCCATCCCTGCCACTCACCCTAGAATTGCAAGCTCTCCTCACTCCCCCCTACCACACCAACGCCTCTACCTGTCAGCAGCCCAATGACCCTCTCTCACACCCCATTTATTACTATTTATGTAAATCTCCATAATTCCTAATCGAGACCAACACACTTTCTTGAGGATGTGAAAAAATTTGACGAAAAGTTAAAACCGCAGACACTTTGAGAAGAAAAATGCTTGGACCTTACATCCACACGTTGGATGTATATACAAAAAAGATACAAAAAATTGAAAAAGTAAAAAGGCATCACTAAACAGAAGCTTTCACAATGTATTCTTGAATAAAAAAAATGCTGCCTAAATACACGCAAATACAAAATAATGAACTTGTATAATATATAAATAAAAAATAAACTTACTGTTTATACTTTTTTTAATGCTCATTTTATTTAATACTAATGCACAACCTTCAAAACTGATGGAATAAAAAAATTAAATTACTATTGATATTTGTATTATTTGAATTCTTCAGGATACTGTTCTTATTTTGAGTGTCATTTTCACAACGTTTCAGTCAATGTAACCTCCAACCTTCTTCAGGTGTAAATTGTCACACTCTGGAATGTTTCTGTCGAACTTGGAAACTTGGATGGAATTTCGAACGGAATAGAATACGAATAACCAATCTTGTAATATTATTGTTATTGATAATATAAATATTGATCAGGATATTGATGACGAAATTATTGATACCATACTTTGGGGTAATTGTGCGAACTAAAAAAAGTGCTCTTTATATGGATGGTTGCCAAAAGAACACTTTTAGCTAGTTGGCGCAATTACCCCAAAGTATGATATTGATAATTATATTGTTAATAATATTGATGACATAGATAATATGAATATACATGGGGATATTATTGATCGTATCAATAATGATGCTGACGATGCTAACTACAACTGAGATTCAGATAAACGTTGGTGAATAATGTACATAAACTGATGATCCTACCATTTTGGAGTTGCTTTTTGTGGGTGACAACAGTGGCAGATCCATTGTAGAGTGGGGAGGCACTTCATAAGAAATTGTGGCGTTGGCTATTTTCATGCAATCTTCAAGAGTTTGAATGAATGTATCACAGGTAGCACTCAGTAACGAGGTGGCATCATTTAATTTCTGAAAAAAATTCAAAATAAATAAAATAAAAAAATGAAACATGCATTGATCAAAATGACTACATATCATGCAAAATGCACAAAGTGTCAACAGTAAATCTTAGTTAAGGTTCAGAATCAATAGAGATGCAGAGAGATGTACATAAATGTCCATCTCTGTAATCATATTCAGCTTAATGTCTGTTTAACATGCTGGCAGGGATTTTTATCCTCAGGCCTCAAAATCAAATTGCTATCCACTTACACATACTAACAGAACAAAGCTGGGCCACACATACACACTGTCTATTACTCTCACACACATATTGTTGCCAGATGACAAATTAGTGGGCCTAAGATGGCGGGTTAGCCTGGTAGGTACTTGGTTTTTGCAATTGTACATTGAACCAATGAAAGAGTTCATGATAATTTAAATTGCATAATTCAAAATCAAAGTTCTGAGTTGGTTGTTTCAACAATTGTTGAGAACATAGTAAATAACAATGGAATTCAACAAATTGATGAGAACATGGTAAATAGCATTTCAATTCAATAAATGGAATTCAATAAATTGATGAGAACATGGTAAATAGCATTTCAATTCAATAAATGGAATTCAATAAATTGATGAGAACATGGTAAATAGCATTTTAATTCAACAAATGGAATTCAACAAATTGATGAGAACATGGTAAATAGCATTTCAATTCAACAAATGGAATTCAATAAATTGATGAGAACATGGTAAATAGCATTTTAATTCAACAAATTGTTGAGAGCATGGTAAATAGCATTTGAATTCAACAAATTGATGAGAACATGGTAAATAGCATTTCAATTCAACAAATTGTTGAGAACATGGTAAATAGCATTTCAATTCAACAAATGGATAGGTCGGTTGGTTGTTTTTGTTTTACGGCATATCAACCCTTTTCAGGTTATTTAATGCCAAATTCAGTGATGTTGAAGAAAAGTTTTTTAATAGAATATATTTGTTTGTTTTTTTTTTCAAGTCAGTTTCTATTTAACCCATAGTTGGGACCCTAACAGGTACTACCACTCCGGGTCAGAGTGGACCTGGGAGCAATGGCAATTAAAGGGTGGCTCCACACTCCCCAAAACCCGCAAGCTGGGGCCTCACCATTGGGTATAGTTTAAGGTCATATCCAGGACCTCAACAAATAGAATTCAACAAATTGTTGAGAACATGGTAAATAGCATTTCAATTCAACAAATGGAATTCAATAAATTGGTAAGAACATGGTAAATAATATTTCAATTCAACAAATTGATGTTCATATTATCCAACAAGAGAAATTATATTCTTGAGGGTAAAACCCACCACAATGAAGAGAATACAAATGTGAACAGCAACTTGGCTCATGTCAGTTTTCTCCAACATCCTAATCTAACTTATTATTTTATTGATGCTGGCGGTTTAAAAAAGTCTCGCTTAATTTACCTTCAAAAATTGAAGAGTGGAAGTGAGATTTGTGAAGGAGGAGGAAATGTAAGTCACGTCTTTGCAGTACAATTTCTGACAAGGGGATCAACTATAATCTCACACAAAGAATTTGAATGCAAGACTCTCGCATAAGGTGTATTAGCCGTAAGTATTGGTGAATCAAACCAAAGTGTGGCGGTGGTAGAATGGAGGAGAGGTAACATAAATAATCAGACGAACATCAACCAGATGTAAAAATTCAAACATTTTTGAAAAGAAAAAAAAAAAAGAAAGAAAAGGAAAAAAGAAAAAAAGAAAAAAAGAAAAAAGAAAAGAAAAAAAGAAAAGAAAAAAAGAAAAGAAAAAAAGAAAAGAAAAAGAAAAGAAAGAAAAGAAAAAGAAAAGAGAAGAAAAAAATGAAAAAAAAGAAAAGAAAAGAAAGAAAAGAAAAAAGAAAAGAAAGAAAAGAAAAAAGAAAAGAAAGAAAAGAAAAAGAAAAGAAAGAAAAGAAAAAGAAAAGAAAGAAAAAAAAATGAAAAAAAAGAAAAGAAAAGAAAGAAAAGAAAAAAGAAAAGAAAAGAAAAAAAAAAGAAAAGAAAAAAGAAAAGAAAAGAAAAAAGAAAAGAAAAGAAAAGAAAAAAATCATTGATGCTGAACTTCCTCACCTGAACATCTGGCATTTCATCTGTCGACGATATCGACTGCTTTACAGAATGAACCTGTTCCATCAAGAGATCACAGTAGAGACGCAGTTCGGATTTCTTTGTTTTCACGATGTCAGGTGACATCTCACCTAAAGAAAAGAATGGAAATGTAATTAAGAAAGACAATTTTAAGCAACTGATTAGGTCGCTTTAATATCAAAATGGTCAAAAACAGAATTGTTTGCTGGCACAAGCAAATGTTTTCTATTTTCTATGATAAACTGATCTGTTAAATGTAGAACCTGTTAGCTTATTGCTGTTGTTGATAAAAATTGTAATTAAAAAGACATTCATGGGCCGAGACCTTCGGAATGGGTAACCATGTGGAACACTACTCATGGTACTTTAGAAATCACATAGGTGTTTCCAAATATGATGTTAATAAATATTTGAATTAGAATTGAATTAATAAAATACCCTTTTTGAAATAGAAAAAAAACTAGTGATAGAATGAAAAAAATCGAGAGAGAGGAGACTGAGACAAAAAGAGACGAAAAATACAAAAGAGACGAAAAATACAAAAGAGACGAAAAATACAAAAGAGACGAAAAATACAAAAGAGACGAAAAATACAAAAGAGACGAAAAATACAAAAGAGACGAAAAATACAAAAGAGACGAAAAATACAAAAGAGACGAAAAATACAAAAGAGACGAAAAATACAGAAGAGACGAAAAATACAGAAGAGACGAAAAATACAGAAGAGAGGGAGCGGGAAGGCGAGAAGAGAGGGAGAGAGAAGGCGAGAAGAGAGGGAGAGAGAAGGCGAGAAGAGAGGGAGAGAGAAGGCGAGAAGAGAGGGAGAGAGAAGGCGAGAAGAGAGGGAGAGAGAAGGCGAGAAGAGAGGGAGAGAGACGGCGAGAAGAGAGGGAGAGAGACGGCGAGAAGAGAGGGAGAGAGACGGCGAGAAGAGAGGGAGAGAGACGGCGAGAAGAGAGGGAGAGAGACGGCGAGAAGAGAGGGAGAGAGACGGCGAGAAGAGAGGGAGAGAGACGGCGAGAAGAGAGGGAGAGAGACGGCGAGAAGAGAGGGAGAGAGACGGCGAGAAGAGAGGGAGAGAGACGGCGAGAAGAGAGGGAGAGAGACGGCGAGAAGAGAGGGAGAGAGACGGCGAGAAGAGAGGGAGAGAGACGGCGAGAAGAGAGGGAGAGAGACGGCGAGAAGAGAGGGAGAGAGACGGCGAGAAGAGAGGGAGAGAGACGGCGAGAAGAGAGGGAGAGAGACGGCGAGAAGAGAGGGAGAGAGACGGCGAGAAGAGAGGGAGAGAGACGGCGAGAAGAGAGGGAGAGAGACGGCGAGAAGAGAGGGAGAGAGACGGCGAGAAGAGAGGGAGAGAGACGGCGAGAAGAGAGGGAGAGAGACGGCGAGAAGAGAGGGAGAGAGACGGCGAGAAGAGAGGGAGAGAGACGGCGAGAAGAGAGGGAGAGAGACGGCGAGAAGAGAGGGAGAGAGACGGCGAGAAGAGAGGGAGAGAGACGGCGAGAAGAGAGGGAGAGAGACGGCGAGAAGAGAGGGAGAGAGACGGCGAGAAGAGAGGGAGAGAGACGGCGAGAAGAGAGGGAGAGAGACGGCGAGAAGAGAGGGAGAGAGACGGCGAGAAGAGAGGGAGAGAGACGGCGAGAAGAGAGGGAGAGAGAAGGCGAGAAGAGAGGGAGAGAGAAGGCGAGAAGAGAGGGAGAGAGAAGGCGAGAAGAGAGGGAGAGAGAGAGAAGGCGAGAAGAGAGGGAGAGAGAGAGAAGGCGAGAAGAGAGGGAGAGAGAGAGAAGGCGAGAAGAGAGGGAGAGAGAGAGAAGGCGAGAAGAGAGGGAGAGAGAGAGAAGGCGAGAAGAGAGGGAGAGAGAGAGAAGGCGAGAAGAGAGGGAGAGAGAGAGAAGGCGAGAAGAGAGGGAGAGAGAGAGAAGGCGAGAAGAGAGGGAGAGAGAGAGAAGGCGAGAAGAGAGGGAGAGAGAGAGAAGGCGAGAAGAGAGGGAGAGAGAGAGAAGGCGAGAAGAGAGGGAGAGAGAAGACGAGAAGCGAGGGAGAGAGAAGACGAGAAGCGAGGGAGAGAGAAGACGAGAAGCGAGGGAGAGAGAAGACGAGAAGCGAGGGAGAGAGAAGACGAGAAGCGAGGGAGAGAGAAGACGAGAAGCGAGGGAGAGAGAAGACGAGAAGCGAGGGAGAGAGAAGACGAGAAGCGAGGGAGAGAGAAGACGAGAAGCGAGGGAGAGAGAAGACGAGAAGCGAGGGTGCACATACTTTTTTTTGTAAATTGCTTGAAAATGTCAAGTCATGTCAAATGTTAAACCATCGAGTTTCTGTGTTACTGGTTTGGCCTCAAACAAAGTTGACTCATAAAATGAATTAAATTAGCAAACACTCAATCTCATCTCATTGATGAAGCACCCAGCTTAACAGAACGGATTAGAAAAGAAAGAAAAATGCTTCTATACAAGTATTTCAAGTTGCAGTTGTTTTTGTTTTTTTTTTGTTGTTTTTCCACATGTATTGCATGTGGATACTCAGCAAGCACAAAAACACAATCGAATGTTTGTGTGTGGATATCACACTCACATCAAATCTTTACTCCATATTCTATTTCATACAAGTCTTACATACTAGCAAATGGTAGGCCTTTTAGAAATTGATTTTGAAATTAACCTCTCTCTCTCTCTCTGATCAGAACTTTATTCATCCCTCTTAGTTTTTACTTGGGAGTCACCACTTATCAAGGTCCAAAGGCAACTTAAGGATAAGAGTTAATGCATGTAAGGTGGTAGTGTAGTAATCATCAATGGTGTAAATTGGGTAGGCTTTGATTATTTATAGGGACCGCTCAATAATAATTTGTTTACATTGGATTTGAAGGCTATTATGTTACATTCAACTGGGAAGCAGGTCAGCAGAACAATGTTCCACAGGTGGACAGTTCCAGGAAAGAAGCTTTTTTCATGAAATCTGCATTTAGATTTAGGCACAGATAGAGCGTGGGGGAAATCGTTTATAGTGGTTGTAGCTAGTAGAGTGCTTTTTGTGAAAGTTTGGTAAGGGGAGACCATAGACTGGAGCTCAGACAAGCACTTGCCATGAAAATATTGATAGCGCAGAGACAGGCTCACGATGTTTCTTCTGTGATAAAGAGGTTGCAGAGAAGAGAAAAGGGCAAGTCCATCCTTATCACTTTGTTCCATGTTTTTCGTGGCTCTTCTTTGTAGGCTGACTTTGCTATTTTAACTCTTCTAAACCTAAGCAAAGATTTCTCATTCATTCTTTCAATGTGGCCAACGTCTCCTGTTGTTCACACACGTCTCTCTACATTGTCCAGATTTAATTTTCCTCTGAGCTCATCAGATCTAAGTCATTTTTTAAGATTTGCATAACACATCCATCATGTATTCTCATATCATTTCTCGATATACAATGCAGATTTTCAATGATCACTGGCCAGTTTTCAGCTTTATATGTAACTAGTGAGGGGTACCCGGCGTTGCCCGGGTGTTTGGGGGGGGTTAAAAAAAAAAAAAAAAAAAAAAAGTAAGTATGAGGATCGAACCCGAACATGAACCGTTGAGACAAAGTTGTAAATTAAAGTGTGAAAAAAAAAAAAAAAAAGTGCGATGTTAACGATTGCCCCACCACGAGATGCTAACGGAAACACGTTTGAATTTATTTATTGCCCGTTTTAATGAGTTAATGAAGTCAAGTTTGACTGCGGGATAGTATTCATTTACTGCTGAACGCTTCCCCCCCCCCCACCCCCAAGATGTTATAGGAAAAAGACTAACCCACATGCGGCGAGCGACAAATCTTGAATATTTATCTTCCCGAAATCGAGCAAATTAAATAGACAGGCGAGCTTCGTTGTTAACCGAGATATTACGATTTATATGTGATATAAAAAGTTTTAAAAAGTTGTGGACCGACCGACCACTTCTCTGAAAGAAGATTTTTGTAGACACACAGAAAAAGCGAACACACACACATACATACATACATACATTTTTGCCTTTATATTTATAGACTAGCCTGGGTGCCCGGCGTTACCCGGGTGTTTGAAGGTGTGTGTCGAGCAAAAAAGTGGTATTAGGCTGGCTCAAACACGTACTGTAAAGGAGGAAAAGAATGTGAAAAAAAAAATGTGACGTCTTTGCTGTTACATCCATCGCCAAACCAGAAATAACAAAGGTTTAAATTAAGGCTAGTCAATGGAAAAGAAGGGATGACTTTTGAAAATATTGGTGAAAAAAGCGACCCATCCCTGTAAAACAGTGTCCAGTTGAGGGTGAAGGAATTAATGTTTTTAGCCAATTTTTTTTATATTTGTCGTCCGAAGGGTTTAGCTTCAAAACGATACCAATCTCGTGAAAATCCATCACCTTTGGTGAAAGTTTTAGGCAGACATACATACATACATACATTTAAACAGACAGATGAGATTTATATTATAGATCTCTACGGCTATGACAAGAGAATATTCATTATTTTTACTATCGAGTATATATCAGTTAATATCTTACAGGTTTTAGATAGCATGATGTGGTTCTCGATTGATTAACTGTCGGATATATACTCGAGAGTCAAAACAATGATAAGAATATTCTCTTTTCGTAGCCCTAATAATCACACTGTGTATACACGCCTGATAGATTCCTCTCTTGGTCAACAGCAGTAACACTTTGCTGGTTAGCAATGGTAAAAGCTCCCCAGACTCACTTCATCGATTCTTGCCATCACAAGCACCTGCTCCACCCTGTTCTCCAATGGTTAACACCGAAGTAACAAAATTTCTAAGAAAAAAAGATACAAATAAAACCAAACCTGAAATATAATGTGTGCCACTAATAAGAAATCTGTTAAAACTACGATTAAGAGGAGGTAACTCTTTCTGTTTCAGTCAAGAGTGTGTTCCATATAGAAATATTACGTTGTGATTTGGCTTTCAAGCACACTTGATGCAGATTTTATTTTATTCAAATTAAATCAATGTTTCTATATGGAACTCACACCCTTGACATTATTCTCACGTTGTCTACGCACTGTTCCAACATTTCAAAATACAACCGGTGAGATACAATGCGCGGTTCTTTACAGACAGACTTCTCCAACTTTACAAGAAAGAAAAAACATACTGAGGATGGAGTATAGTTCCGAAATATATTTATGCTATAAATTTCAAACAAGTAAAATATTTGTTTCCTAATATTACTTGTGATTTGGCTTTCAAGTGCACTTGATGCATATTTTATTTTATTTATATATAAGTTTTTTTTTTGTTTTTTTTTCATACGTTTGGGTCGGTTTTCATTCAAGCTGATGCACCCAAGTCATATGGATACATCGTTTGTATTTTTGAAATCACAACTTTATAATATATAAAAAAAAAAAAAAAAATTTTTAATTAAATTAAAAAAAAAAAAAAAAAAAAAAAAAAAAAATCGATAGAACATTCACTCTATAATAATACTAGACTACCTGTGACCCGTTGGGTCAGTATGTTATATTAGCTATGGAATTCATGTATGAGCGTGACACTTGTGACGTAAAGAAAACAGGAAACATTTCTATGAAAGTATATTAAAATGAAAAATCACGGACGGATCACTCAAACATGAGAAAAAAAAAAGCCTCCCTATTCGTGTAAAGTTACCTATTTTTCTGAATAATCGCTCAAAAATCGAAAATTAAACATGATTTTCCTATGAATCGAATGCCGACGAAAATCATTTTGCAGCAAAAACGCACATGAACCTACCAATGAGAAATATAAGAATGAAAAACCCATGTTGGAATCCTTCAACCAAGTTATAGAAACTTAAAATCTAAAAAAAAATAAAATAAAATAAAACCTGAAGCAAAAAATAAAACCTATATAAATAAAATAAAACTAATATTGAAATAGATTAGTAAATGTGTCAACAAATTCACCGTTCTCAAACAACTATTTTGTATCTAGAAATGTAAAGAAAAAAATAAAAAAGAAGGAAGGAAGGAAAAGGGACGGCTAGAGAGTAGTAGCAGTAGTCTTGGCTTTACAACAATTGTTCTTATGTTTGTCAACGGGTTAAAGTTGTTTAGTTGTAAGAAAATAGCGACAGTATAGTTGTAATAAAGAATAGTTGCAAAACACCCCCATGTTAAATAATAATTTCGAAATAACATTAATATTTCAGTGCGCAGGTCAAAATTTGCAAAAGAAGCGATTTGTGTTTATTTGTTTACGTTGTTATGGGTTAATGCTTATGCGCGCATGCGCAACCGGATGTCGTAAACTGGAAAGTGGGTTACATCACTTGTTACAAGGTCATTTGAGTTTTATAATTATATAGATATGAAATCTGCAAGAATTAAAATGTATTTAAACATACTTTATGACTGGGCTACGCCAGGCATATCTGCTAGCTTAGATAAATACTTTTGCAGTTTTAACAAAAGAGCTACAATAATATCAGAGCGTCTCCATTTACGCTGAACATCCACAGAATGCCAACATCAATATATTACATATGAATGAGTCTCCTGTGGAATTTCCACATGTCCCGCTAATATAGCATTATTAACAATATAAATTAATAATATTTAACGAAAACATAAAATTACTTTTTATGTCTAAACAGATTTTTCTTGTGTTCTGATCACAAACTTTAAAAAAAAAAAAAAAAACTACTGCTGCAAGTTTGATATATAAATAAATGAAAATTACAACCTCCCGAAGAATATAACTTACAACTGAATTTTACCAAGAACTTTATCCATTATGGCACAGGTCCTTGCGGACAATTATAGTATGTATTTCAGAAATTACATCAATCGAAACGTAAAAATAACACCCAAGATGAAAACAGTAATCTGCATTATCCAAATAAGACAAATTATCGATCTTCGATCTTCAAAATTAAAATCAGGAGCACACACACACACACACACACACACACGTTTGATATATAAAAGCTTCTCCAGAAGGAAATGAACATAGACGCACCTGTTTCTGGAACAGAACGACCATTTGTGAGGCAGGCTTTGGATGTTCCGAGGGCGATCAACCATTGCTGCCGTTCATGTGGGGTAGAGGCGCGCAGGTAAAAATGTTGCTCTGCAGGAATCACTAAATCCAAACGTGTCGAATCGGACGAATGTACTGAAAAAGAACGGGGGGGGTGAATTTAAAAAAACTTTATCAGAATTCATTTTTCACATTTTTTTTTTTTTTTGACGATGTTTAAGGAGAGTAAAAAGGTCGAACTTGGGTTTACTTTTGAACGGCTTTTAACTCTAGCTTCCCTTTTTGTCCTTTAGTCCTCACATTATATGAGCACGGTGTTTTTAACAAAAGGAGAAGAACTGATGTTTTCTGAGTCATAACACTTCTTTGTTAGATTTTTTTTTTTTTTAACTCTTTACATTACATGGCTTCATGCCTTGGCAGGGGCAATTTTCATAAAAAGTTAAAATTTCACAGATGCAGCATCATTACTATTATTCACAGGTGTTTGTTACTGATGATTTGCCATCTATCGGAGCTAAAAAAAACAAAAAAACTTGAGGATAAGGTTAATGAGATATGGGCACAACCTCTCATTTGAAAGTCCAAATATTTCAGATTTGCATTAAATTTGAACTATTGTCATTAGACAGCAATTAAGAAAGATTCCCTGATGTCAATTTTGTATTAAAACTCCTTATGCTTAAGTCAAAAATTTTAGGCATTTTCTAAAATCAATCATGTAATGGATTTTAAAGAAAACTAAAACAAGGATTCTAGACATACGATTTAAGAGTATTATATTTTTTATTTTTTATTTTATTTCAACCTTTGTAAGGGGACATAAAGGTGGTGCAAAATTGTTTTGTTCGGAGGAGGTGGAGGAGGATTAATTTTATCGTCCTGAGATCGGTGTTCTACTACTACAACAACAACAGTGTAACCCGAATATAAGAGACTTTCTCCAGCTCATATAGCTCTTATATCCGGGTTACACTACATAAACATGGGCTCTAATTTGGGACCAAATAAAAATCTCTCTTATATCCGTTTTTCTTATATTCGGGTCTTTTATATCCGGGTTACATTGTAATTAGTTATAATTAAAATGTGCCAAAGAAATTTAATGACAGGTTGTATGTATGCATTGAAATTAGGAAAATAGAAAACGGTTGAAACTGAAAAACACTGCCATAGAACTCCCCCCACCCCCACCCTGCCTGCGTACTTGCACAAGCACACACACAGGCAAGATGTTGCATGTATTTCAATACTTTCAAGTTTTTACTTTTTTTTTCTGGGAGGAGGGAGGGGGGGCTTAAATCTTTACAACTTCCTGACACAGGAAAAAAAACTGATTAAAAAAACTGAATAAAAAAAAAATCTAAGTCAACAAATCAGCAGACAGGAAATCACAGAAGGTTGTAAAAAAAAAAAAAAAAAAAAAGCTGGGAAAGACGGGGAGGGAAAGGTAGATTTCAACACTTTTCCTATAACATTAGAAATTGACTTCTTTATACTTTAGCTTTTTTATTTATCTTAATTATACATCAGATGCACTGACCAGATGTTGTCTGGGAGTCTTTTGCCTTCAATTTTTTTTTTTTTTTTTTCAAGGATGTGTTTATTTTGCGGGGAGAGGGCGGGTAACAATTTAATTTTTATTTTTGCTAATCGAATTTTGTAACATAAAATGTTACTTCATTTTGTTATAAAACTATTAACCCATTAAGCCCCAGGTTATCCATCCCCCCCCCTACCGAGTTGAAACTAATGACTAGGGCTACGACAACAGCATATTCTTTTCATTGTTTTTACTCTCGAGTATATTTCTGATACAGTTCATCAACAGAGAACCACGTCACTACATAAAAACATAAGATATCAATGGATATATACCTGAAAATCAAAACAAGGAAACGAATATGCTGTTGTCATAGCCCTAGTAATGACTAAATACCATTTAAAAAATTAATTAAATGCCGAAAGCCATGACGAAATTCTGTTCTACTTATATAATAAGCAGAGCCCCTCTCCCCTACCACTGCATATTTTATAATCTGGAAAATTGGTGTTTATGTGGATGTATTAACTTATTAAATTCCATAGTAATGAATAAAGCAATTCACACAAAAAGTTACTTTGCACTTTTGTCAATAATACTGCAAATTCATACATCATCGAACAAATAGAATTGTAGCAAATTTTACAAAATATTTTAAGAGTGTAGGGGAATTTAGGCAAAGAATGCCGGTTTATATAGACACCGGAGAGTGACTTCCCTTGACACACGCACAGAGAACGAGTTTGAGTGTAACCACTGACCAGCCACGGTTTGAGCATCAAAAAGGGAAGCCACGGTAACACTCAGTGAACATAACGTCCACAGGAGAAACACAAATGTTTCGGCCTTGACAAGAAATGCAAGGTTTTACCCCGGTGTCCCACTATGAGACAAAGTAGGACTTTAACGACTTCTAAGTGAGTACCAAATTATTGTTGCTCTGTATTGGGATGTTACATGACTTTCATGTTTGTCAATTGGTAATAAAATGTGTATTTATGTACTTGTGAACTATCTGCGTTTGTTAAGTATTTCTGTTTGTAAGCATTTCTAGTTTCAGTGATTCAACCGACTATGAAACCCCTAACGTTTACAACAAGAGGATTCCAACAATCGTGGAAAAAAAGTTGGGTTTGTATTACTGTAAACATAGATTCGAAAAAGTTGTCAAAAAACAAATATATAACAAATGTTACCAAAGACAAGATAAGTTACTTTTCTACCTAACTGGATATGCTTTCAGTGTTTTTATTTAATGTAACATGTTTATTCAGCTCGAAAAACATACTGTGTTTACCGATGTATAGGAAAATTCAAAATGACACCCGACTCTCTATTTAACACGGTAAGTTTGGGAAAAGGTGCTATAAATATAAAACTAGACAAAATACTGTTAGAAACTCGCTCAATATATGTTACCGTGACATAGGTTGACATATTCGGCGGGTTTTTAATAGTATTTTGTCTAGTTTATTATTTATAACACCTTTTCCCAATCTTACCGTGTTAAAGAGAAAGTCGGGCGCCATTTTGAATTTTCCAATACATCGGTAAACACTATGTTTTTCAAGCTGAATAAACATGTTACATTGAATAAAAACACGAAAAATATATCCAGTTTGGAAGAAAAGTAACTTATCTTACCTTTGATAACATTTATTTGTTATATATTTGTTTTCTGATAACTTTTTCGAATCTATGTTTACAGCAATACAAACCCAAAAAGTTGAACATGAATTTTATCCTTTTTTTTTTTCAGAATAATTATGCAGTAAGTAGTATTATCATATATCTCTATTATTATATAAAAGTCACTTTGTGTGTGTGTGTGTATGTAAATTCCAAACCAGCTGGGGCTACCTTTTGCAAATTTCACAAAAGAAAACTCATTTATATGTCTGGCGGTGTTCTTAGATATGTTTTGTGCAGAAATTCATCCGATTAGTATCAAAAATCGAAAATATCCGATCTTAAAAATAGTCCCTCTTATATATAAAAAAAAAATTTTTTTACAAGGGGGGAATATTTTACGTTACACTGACCAAGGGAAATAAAATCTCAACAAATCATTCCTAAAAAAATAATTGTCATCTGGAGATATAGCTCAGTGGTAAAACATTCAACTACAGATTGAATGATCCCTTGTTCAAGCCAGAGTGTACTTCACCATTTTATTTTAATTTTTTTCTGTTATTGAGAAGTTCAATTTACAATAAAAGAAGAGGTACCATGTAAAATCGCCACAAATCCTCTTTTCGTTTGTATATTTTAAAAGTAAGCATTAATCAGAAGCGACTTTTCCAAGGCAGTCATCGTCAAGCAAAATATCAGCTGACGTAATGTAAATAAACAAACGGAATTTTTTTTTTTTTTTTTTTTTTTTTTTTTTACAAGGGTGTCACCACTTATCAAGGCCCAGAGGCCACTCAAGGATAAGGGTTAATAGGTATACATTAGTCATTGTGATTTTAGCATAGTAAACAGTGGGAATTTTGAAACTTGGATTACTTAGGGGGGACGATTCAATTAGAACTTGTTCACATTGGACTTTTTTTTTTTTTTTTTCATAGGTATCAACTCATTATCAAGGTCAAGAGGCCACTCAAGGATAAGGGTTAAAGAGTGTACAGTAGAAATTGGACAATATAATAATCATTAGTAATGAAAATTTGTTAAATTTGATAACTTATATGGAACGGCTCATCAAGAACTTATTTACGTTAGACTTGAAGACAACCATATTGTAGTCAGCCGGAAAGCAGGAAAACGGAAGACAATTCCACAGGCGTGCAGTTCTAATAAAAAAGCTTTGTTCATGGAATCTACGTTTAGGTTTAGGCACAGATAAAGAGTGGGGGGAATTATTGATAGTGTTTTCAGCTAGACGAGTGTTTCTTGTGAAAGTTTTGCGAGGGGGGACCATAGATTGAAGCTCAGTCGAACACTTTCCATGAAAATAACGATACATCAGAGACAAACTCGCAACATCTCTTCTGTGAGATAGAGGTTGCAAGGAAGAGAAAAGGACATCTCCTACGAGGCTACGAAGTCTATTTTAAACTCTATCAAGGAACGACCATTTTTTTTTTTTTTTTTTTTAAATTGCGAATTGGCCACCGGGCAAATTATTCCTCATAATATATAATAATCAATAGAGGACTGATTCTATAATAATACATACGAAATCTGCATAGATTAAAATTAAGCGTATTTTACGACCGGGCTACGTCGAGCGTCCCTGCTAGCTTAGATGAATACTTTTGCAGTTTTAACAAAAGAGCTATAATAATATGCTGAACATCCACAGACTGCCAACATCAATATATTACATATGAAAGAGTCTGTGGAATTTCCACAGGTTCCGTTAGTTACATGTATTTAGTTTTAGTTAAATTAGATCACATTCATATTGAAGTCCATCCTGATCTGCACTCAGACTATCTTTTTAAACAGCCGATATTTATCAGTTACTCACATAAAGTCTTAGGTGCTTCAAAATGGTATGATAGGTACTCTTTAAATAAAAAAAAGTAAAAACATTTATATAAAAAAAAGTAAAAATATAAGTTAATAATTAGGTTTCGAAGCTCTTATAAAATGGTCTGATGGAAAAGATAAAGATGTCATGGCGTGGTTGTTGCCGGTACAAAAAGATAAGTTGATTATTTTTATAAAACAATGCATTCACGCTCCCCTATTCTCCACATCCCAATTTTCACGCGTTGTAATCTCGAGACCAAATTTCTTGCTCTACTCGACCCCACCCCCATAAAAAATAAATAAATACAATAAATAAATACAAATTACTCATCTCAAAAGATTCCAATTAAAAAGAAATATATAATTGTATTTAATTGTTCTAATTAACTCGTCAAATAACCTCTTACTATCGCCCTCACCACACAGTTTAATTCCTTCTTATTTCATACAATATCTATTATTCTCGCTTCTGTTATTCTCTCTCAGCTGTAGTAAAAGGTAATAAAGAAAGGAAATAAAATAATTGAAATCATTCAAATTTTTGTGAATAAAAAGTTGAGAAAAAAAAGATAAAAAAATAAAAAAAAATGTGCATACCGACAACATCACAGACGGTCATTTTTATCGAACCTTTGCAACCATTGTTCACATCTTCCTGCGATTTGTAATATGACAAGACACCATTGTCAAGGATAAACCATCGCGGCTGCCAACCTAAAAATTGTGGAGAAGATAATTATTTAAATCATCGGATATACAAAATCATTTTAGTAAAAGAAAAAGAAAATATCAATATCTATATATTAATACGATAGCGTGTGTATTATTTATTTTGTGTGTCACGCTTACATCTGAGTGACTGTCGTTTAATTGTTATGGACTTCTATTTCTTGTAATAAATAATTTTACCAAGAATTATTCATAAGTTTTAGTGTCGATTATAGCTCAAGAAACTTAAGTTTATATATATATATATATATATATATATATATATATATTTTTTTTTTTTTTTTTTTTTTTTTGAAATCGCAATTTTTTTTTTTTTTTTTTTTTTTTTTTTTAAATCGATAGAACATTATAATATAGACGAAATCTACAAAAATTGGTAAATAATATTTAAGCGTAATTTACGACCAGGCTATGCCGGGCGTCCCTGCAAGCTTAGATAAATACGTTTGCAGTTTTAACAAAAAACTTGGCCTTTTGGTCAAGATCAAAGTGTAGTATCTGTCAGAACAGATACTGCACTTCCATTTCTTGTTCTCTTTCGATGGAGGATCAGTCTTTCACGACTGAGACAATTTTTTTATTTTTGTACCTTTTCTCCACGTTAAAAAACGATCCAGGTGTCTAACTGTCCCGTGGGGAGGCATTGTAAATAGGTACAATAATATCAGAGCGTCTCCATTTACACTGAACATCTACAGAATGCCAACATCAATATATTACATATGAATGAGTCCCCTGTGGAATTTCCAGAGCCCGTTAGTTAGTATGTATTATAATATTATACAATATAAATATAGATTATATGCATGTATTATACAACATACGTAATACATTATATATAATATATATCTCTACTATTATGGAAAAGAATTTTGTGTGCGTGTTCCTTACTCCTTTGGAATTAGATAATTGACCTATTAATATATTCTATAGTTGTAAAAACTTAACGGTTTCATTGAGGTTTTTCGTAATTGTACGGAGTAATGTGCCTTCAGTTGAAGGTGCTAACCCTAAGTCCGAATGACGGTACACGGAAATTAACCTAATGACAACGTGGGGCATGTGCCGTTGTCTTGGACTCAAGAAGATCGATTGCATCACTCATGGACTTCAAGAAAAAGAGTGAAAAAAACTGGAGGGACCAATCAACCTTGCGCCCGTGTAGACGATCAAGGCCGGACTATTGTGTGGTGGGAGTTGTTCTGAGTGACTTGACTTTCTTGGATGTTCCGTGATCGGAAAGGCCTAAACAAACTCACATACCAGCAAACCTCCCCACTTTGGGGCGTCGTCCTGTTATATTTGCATCTTATCTTCAATGATAGAACGATTTCATCTTTTAAAATCGCTTTTATATATATATATATACTAGCAGTTCAACCCGGCTTCGCTCGGGCCCTATGTACTGTTCGTAAAGTTATGTGCATATGTATATATTAAAAAGTGTGAATATGTAAAGTAAGGCCTTTCTGTGTAATGGTCTTCCTTAACTACCATAGAGAAAAGACAGGCAGACATTTTCACTTTTTTAGATATATAGATAGATTGGATGCAATATATAGTAATGATTTAAAAAGTATATAAAAAAAAAAAAAAAAAACTCATGCGCCACCACCAAGAATCGAAACCAAAACGTTCAGCTCACGATTTATTTTGCCTCTGCCATCAATGACTGGGCTATGAAAACATGTTTACTGCAAGACTAAAAATTAAAACATGAACCAATAGCTACTACATTATGCATTCGTAATGCCGGCGTTCGACCTTCACCTGTCAAATTTCATTTTTTTTTTTTTAAATTTTCACACCGATTTTAAAGTTTTGCATGGATTCAAATACCTTATATATGAAGTTTCATGTCTGTAGACCAAAAACTATAGGAGGAGTTTGGTAGGCAAAATTTGTTGAACAAAAATATATACGTATACATAAATATGGAACCAATTTTGTGTTTACTATAAACATTTTACACAAATATTATGCAAGTATAAATCATGTAGAATATCTGCATGAATATAATTATGCGTAATAGTTAATTTAAGATGATTATCCTATTAGAAAACCGGAGCAACTAATAGGGAATTAATTAAAATGAATGTTTAAAAGAATATGCAAATTAGCTAGATCTTTTGCAAGTGAATTCAATTCCACAACCCATATATAAGAAAATTATCAATACACACACAAAAGAAAAACGAATTTATAGGAGTGTATATATATATATATATATATATCTGGATGCCCGTTGCCCGAGTGTTCGTATTTATCTAAGCTTGCAGAGACGCCCGGCATAGTCTGGTCGTAAATTACGCTTAAATATTATTTAGCAATTTTTGTAGATTTCGTATATATTATATATATTGATTATAAAAAAAAAAAAAAAAAAATTTTTTAATATATTATAAAATTGCGATTTCAAAAAAAAAAAAAAAAAAAAAAAATTTTATATATATATATATATATATATGTATATATATATATATATATATATGACTTGCGTGCATCAGCTTGAATCAAAACCAAAACTTATATATATATATGGGTGCCCAGCGTTGCCCGAGTGTTTGTAGGTGTTAGTTGAGCAAAAAAAAATAAATAAATAAGTTACAGTAGGCAGGCAGGCAGGCTCGAACTCATAACACAAAGGCGGAAAAGAAATGGGGGGAGTGTAAGGATGGTGGTTGAGGAAAAACGTGATAGACAGGCAGGCAGGCTCAAACCCGTACTGCAAAGGAAGAAAAGAAACTGGAAGAAAAAAAAAAAAAAAAAAAAAAAGTGACGTGTTAGCTGTTGGTGCCGATCACCAAACCGAAAGTGACGTAGGTTTAAATTAAGGTTAGACAATCAAAAAGAGGGGATGACTTTTGAAAATATTGGTGAAAAAAGCAACCCATCCCTGTAGAAAAGTGCCCAGTTGAAGGTGAAGGAAATTATGTTTTGGGCCAATTTTTCGATATTTGTCGTTCAAAGGGTCGAGTTTCAAAATGATACTGATCTCGTGAAAATCCATCGTCTGTCTCTTTTACAAACTATCGATACATAAATACATACATACATACATTTAAACAGACAGATGAGATTTCTATTATAAATGAGTGGGTGTGGCTCAGAGACTAAGGCATGGGGGTGGAGATTTGTATATTTTGGTTTTAATTATAGTTGATGGCACTCAATATATCGTTTTAGTTTTGATCTCACTACCATATATCAGGTTCCATATAATAATCGATAGAGAATTGTCTATAATAATAAATATGTAATCTGCATCAATTAAAATATCATATTTAAACGTATCTAACTAGGCAACGCCGGGCAGCTTACTAGTACAATTTAAAGTTGGCAAACCAAAATGACACTTACCAGCATGTCCAGTTGACAGAACAAAAACTCTTGCATGAAACAATATTTCTACACTAGAATGTCAATTCATGAACTGGCAACAAATTAAAAATCAGAGAATGGACTTTCTAGTCTATAAATATTGCTTTGTTCAAGCAAGAGTTTTTTTGTTTTTGTTTTTCTGTCAACTCGACATGGTCGAACCGTTATATGGATAAGTGACATTTTGATTCAACAAATATAATACAGGGGGGGCGTGTTTGAGTTTAAAAAATTTTAAAGGTCAAGAATCAGAAGGTGAAGCCAAACGAAAGTTACGAAACCATATGATCTCCAAGTACACGCTCTTACGGAGCCAGATTTCAAGCAGAGAAGACCTGTCACGCAGCAATCTCCACTGGAAGGGGTGAGAGGTAGCACGGACTATTACTGATGTAGAAATACTTCATCTATTTCTCTTAAGTATAAATGTTGTCTCTGTTTTTTTTTTGTTTGTTTTTTTAGTATTTTTTATAGTCACCTGGGTGTTTATATACTCTAATACAAAAATGTTTATAGTGTTATTTTATAAAATATAGTTATCTTGCTGTTTTACGATATATCTACAGTCCTTGTTTAACAGTTTGAATCACTTGTAGCTTGTAATTGTCTGTATTTTTGAGATGAGGTGTTTTCATTGATTGAGATTTTCGGACTGACTTCCTCATCTTGGTTGTTATTGTCACAACGTTTCGGCCGTTTTGCCCTCCGACGTTCGTGCTGAGTTCAATCCTGAACGAAGGCAGTGAAAAAGTAACATTGAAAACAGAATCAGCAACTATGTCCCAAAGCCTAGCTGGAGTCCGAACATGGTACCCCCGTAATAATAATAAAGGTTTGGGTTCGAGACTCCTAACAAACGGTTCACCTGACGAAGGCCGGAGGGCAAAACGGCCGAAACGTTGTGACAATAACAACCAAGATGAGGAAGTCAGTCCAACAAGCTCAATCACTTGTAGCGTGTTGAGATTTATTTAAAACTAGCGAGGGGGGGGGGGCGCTTTGCCTGGGCGTAAAATACGTTTAAATATATTTTCATTTGTCCAGATTTCGTATATATTATCATAGTCATGATTTCAAAAGTAAAAAAAAAAAAAAAAAAAAAAAAAGGATTTGAGGGCCATCAGTTAGAATTGAAACCTAAACTGTAGCATTCAAAGCTAGTAACATTGCCACTGTGCCGACGTGACACGCATATGTACTGATGAAAAATTAAAAATAAACCAAGATAAATGTTCAAATGTACAACGATTTTTCAATTTTGATTCATTTTGACCACTTAAAAACTATTTTAACTGGCTAAAGACCCAGAAAAGAACAGCTCGTAAAAAATCCAATCATTTGAAGCCTCTAGTGCCACTCTGAAACTTTTAGTTTCGGAGGAAATAGAGTTTGAAAATCTGGAGACAAACAGACAGACATATAGCCGTTTCTATATTAGATAATACAGTAAAATAAAATATAAAACTAAGGAAAAATAAAAAAAATCTTAGATTTAGATCACATTTAAAAATACCCACAGAATACATCAGTTTGTGTTATTTTTTAATATCGATGGTGAACGCAAAATGTTTCCATAAATTGAAATAGCAAGAAAAATGAATACAATTATATTGCATAAACATTACCTTTCAATCTGATTCACCTCCAAGGAAAACCGAGATACAACTGTGTCATACCACATACGTTATACCCTCACTGAGTCAGGAGAGTACTGAGAGGGAGGAAAAGAAATAAGTTTCCAACTAAAAATTATGAGCATTTAAGCAAAATTGGGGTAGCAAAACACCCCCATGGGACTAATGCAGGGGTTAAAAACAAACACCAGCATTCACGTGAGCGTATTTACAAACAATCAATAATCTGGGTTCAAATGATGACAAGCATATATTTTTTATGATAATCGCCCCAGACAAGACATGAAGCTACTTGGAAGGTTGGTTGGTTTGGTTGTTTTACGGCATATCAACCTTTTTCAGGTTATTTAATGCCAAATCCAGTGATTTTGAAGAGTTTTTTTTTTTTAGTCAGTTTCTATTTAACCCATAGTTGGTACCCTAACAGATACTACCACTCCAGGTCAGAGTGGACCTGGGAACAATGTCAATTTATGGGTGGCTCCACACTCCACAAAGCCCGCAAGCTGGGGCCTCACAATCGGATATAGTTTAAGGTCATATCCAGGACCACTTGATGGAGGGAGTTAACAAAAATGAAAGATGATTAACGCAAAGACAAGAGATATCTATTGGTCTTGGTCTTTAAAAGACCAGGGCTTTAAGTAGGAGGAAAACAGTCAGCAAGTAGAGTTTTGTAAGCCTGTAGCTCTTGAAAACAAGCTACTGGAATGCGTTATCAAGTGAATTGATGGAGATCACAAAACTAAGGAGTCAAACAAAATGGAACAAACGCAGCAAAAACAAGTGAAGCATGCATGGTCCCCTGTGAGTGTACAGTGAACGAGGCATAAAAAAAAAATGACTAAGTTCAGCATTTGCCCCCTCCCCCATTTAGCCCCAAAAGTCCCCAGGAGACATCAAATCCTGGTGAAAATGAACAAACGCTGCAGTTTTAGGCTTTAACATATATAAATTTAAGTTCTGCACCATGCAAAAAAAGAAAAAGAAGTGACTAAGTCCATCATTTGCTTCCCCTTCCCACTTTGCCCCAAAAGTCCCCAAATCCTTAACATATTTAACTTTGAGTTCAGCACCATGCAAAACTGCTAAATAGGCATACACAGAAAATTTTGAACAAATATGGTAAAATAGTCCCAAAAATGGAGTGTTTTATTAACCTTAAAAGAGCCCCTGGGCACACCCAAGAGTTATCACGAAATATAGACAAACAAAATTATATAGAAATCAGTTAGTTACAACTTTTCAGAAAGTTTTATAAAAATCCAAACTATCAACTTTTAATAAGCACAAAAGTGTCAATTTTAGCCAAAGGCACCCCTAGGGTGGGGGACAACCAGAGTTTTCCCAGAAAATCCGTTCTGTTACTTTTTTTTTTTTTACTCATATCATGTTTAATGTTTGCGCAAAATTTCAAAAAATTCTAAGGAATAGTTATTGAGAAAAGTGCGGACAGACGAACGGGCAAATGGACAAGGGTGAATTTACAGGTCCACCTTCCTTTTGTCAAGGGACCAAAAAAAAAAAAAAAAAAAAAAAATCAGACAAAACTACATGCGATAATAGTATTTATAAAAAAAAAAAAAATGACTGAACGATTTGAGATTTACTGTTCAGAAAAAAAATATTACAAATCGTATCACACTTAAAAAATTTGTCTTTTTTTATTATTTACAAGTTTTCAGGTGTTAACTACTCTCTAATTTTACCACTTAATCTTTTTATACATTAAAAACTGGCCAGTTTCAATGAAGAATTTCTTTCAAATGCGTTTTATATAAATTGAGTTGACTTTTTTGTTTGTTTGTTTGTTTTATATAAATTACATTTTTTAAACGAATTATTGAGTGTTAATTATTCTGTATCTTTTACTGGTTCTTTTATCAACTAGTTGACCAAAGAAGAATCACCTGATGCTACCAGATCAGGCTGTCTGAAGATATTGGCTTCCTTGAACGAAATGTACCCAACATTGATGCTTTTTGTTTTTCTACTTCCTTTTGCAAAGCGTAATTATATTCTGTAAAACCAAAAACAACCACCCACCTTTTTCCCTTTCTATCTTTCCCACTTTCTTACTGGTTTCCTAACTTAAAATGTATCAAATATTAAGTTCTTTTGCAAAAACAAAAACAACAACCCATCTTTTCCTTTTTCCCCCATTTCTCCCCCACTTCCTGACTTGTTTCCTAACTTAAAGTGCATCAAACATTAATAATGCGACCCTTTTCCCTCTCGCATTGCAAAACTCATTCATGTTCTGCAGAGTAGAGAACAAAAACGATAAAATCCACTACAAAACAACCAAACCAAACACTACAAACTATCGATTGAAGATACAAAGAACTTGAAGAATAAAAACCTACAAAATAACTGGATGCAACATGAATACTATTTCCAAAATAACTGGATTCGGCATTAAATGACCCGAAAAGGGTTGATATGCCGTAAAACAAAACTACGAACCAAACAGAAAAATCACTGTTAAAAGTGGGATAGTTGTGATCAGCAATTAACGATTTTTTTTTTTTTTTTTAATAACAACTCCCCAGTTCAGAAAGGGGGGGGGGCAAAGTTAATAATTGGGAATTTTTCACAAGTCCAGCAAACGTAATCTTTTCCAGCCGATTTAGAATCTATGTTCGAAGGGAATAGGATTTTTTTTTTTTTTTTTTTTTTTTTTTTAATTGAATAATGTCATCATTAAGAGTTGTAGAAATTAAATAATACATTTAGCAAATCTGTCAAAAAGACATGAATGCCTACTGGAGAGAACTTGAAAATGCTTACTAGACACTGTCCTCGAGTGTCTCAGGTATCTGTCAGGGCAATCAGGCACGAGGATACTTCTCTCTAGAAGTAAACCATGACTAAATATTCAAAATTACATAGTATTCATGGTGCTAATAAGATCTCATTATGGTTAACTCACACTATCTCCAGGCCAAGATCAAAGTGTAGTATTTGTTCTTCAGATGCTGTACTTAGATTTCTTGTTCTCTCTCAGTGGAGGAGAAATCCTTCACGACTGAGACAATTTTTAATTTTTGTTCCTTTTCTCCATGTTAAAAAACGATCTTTGTTTCTAACTGTCCCGTGGGGAGGCATTGTAAATAGGAACTCGCACTAGCTTTTATGCGGAATGGTGCACTTTCTCCAAGTGATGTTGCTTCAAGTAACAGCACGAAAATGGATACTCCACCAGACTAGATGAATTATTTTCCTGGAATCCAGTAAGACTAAGAGACCACAGGAAAGAAATATTATAACGTACTTAAATGATCAATTAAGAAGAGGAAAATTATGTTCTCAGCCTCTTTACTAAAAGAGTGTTTGAGATGTAAATGAGAATTTCAATGGAATATGCGAATATCTATGTGTCTCATATAGAGATCAAGTGTTTGCCCCAAGGAAGGGTTGGAGTGTTGTTTTGAGAACTTCAGCTGAAGTAAAATGCAACAAAAAAAGTAAAAAATTGACCAACTTTTGCTAGAAATGAGATCAAGGTGTGCATGTGTGCGTACGCTGTGAATGCACGTTAAGTGACTACTTGGCATATTGTTAGAAAAATAATTACATCAATAATATAAAGTCTGCAAGGACGCAAGATTAACAGCTGAGATGCTGACTGTAATATCACACAAGATCAGTGAATCTATTGACAGAGGCTTCACTTCTAGAACAATAACTCTGGATATGTCAAAAGTCTTTGATAGTGTTTGGAACACAGGTCAACTTCAAACTTTCTAATTATTATAGAAATTATTATAGGAAAGGTCTTCTCAACCATCAAATCTTTTCTCTCTTATTTCTAATCTATATATAGAAAAGCGAAAATGTATGTGTGTATGTATGTGTGTATGTTTGTGTGTCTGCTAAAAACTTTCGACAGACTGAACAAAAATTCAAAAACTTGGTCTCATATGAAAGCCCCATCCTTCGCCCGACAAATATCGAAAAATTGATCAAAAACGTTAATTTTTTCACCCTGAAATATACAATTTTCTACAGTGAGGGGGGGGGCAACAAAAACCGTCCTCTCATGACGAGATCAGTTCTACACATGCGTCAGACGACGTCATAACCGGATTTAGTTTAAATAGTTGAAGAACTGACACAATTTCATATACGTCATGTTAGCTCAGTTGCTTAGAGCGTTGGCTTATTATATCTAAACTTTTTAGGTTCGAATCGTGGTGGGAGATGTCTTTCTTTTTTTTCGATTTTTTAAATTTTAATATTGAAGCAGGGTTATTTAAGCCATTTTTCACATAACATTCACTTTTCTGTTTTTTTGTTTTTTTTTACTTCGCTTATTCTTAGGTTTTCATTAAATCCCCCACCCCGTCAACCACACACACCAAAAAAAAAAACCGGGTACCCACCGATTTTTTAAATTTTAATATTGAAACAGGCTTATTTAAGCCATTTTTCACGTGTTTTTTTTTGTTTTGTTTTTATTTTTCAGAACTTTTAACGTTCGTTTTTCTGTTTTCTATTGTTTTTGTTTTTTCGATTTTTACATTTAACATCATTCGTTTGCCTTACGTTAGTTTTTTTTTGTGCTTTTTGTTTTGATTACACCCCCCCCCCACTTTATTTTTCAGATAAGTTTTAATGTTCGTTTTTCTGTTTTCTTTTTTTACTTTGCTTATTCTTAGGTTTTCATTAACACCCACCACCACCCCCGACCGACCACACACACCTCCAAACACTCGGGCAACGCCGGGTACCCCCCCCCCGCTAATATTATATAAAAGAAATTCTGTGTGTGTGAAAGAGAGTTCCTCATATGTTCCGAAACAGCTGAGGCTATCTTTTGCAAATTTCACACAAAGGTAATTTATGCCTGGCAGTGTTCATATGTTATGTTTTGTACAGAAATTCATCCGATAAGTATCAAAAATTCCAAAACTGATCTTAAAAATAGTTTTTCTTTTCTTATAGATAAAAAAAAAATAATAATTTTTACAGGGGAATATTTTACATTAAACCGGCCAAGGGAAATAAAATCTCAGCAAATTATTTCTTAAAAGATTTATTGCTATCTGGAGATATAGCTCAATGGTAGAACATTCAACTACAGATTGAATGATCCCTTGTTCAAGCCAGAGTGTACCTCACCATTTTATTTCAATTTTTTTCTTATTATTGAATTCAATTTACAATAAAAGAAAAAAGGTATCATGTAAAATCACCACAAATCATTTCTTCATTTGCATATTTTAAAGCTAAACATTAATCAGATGCGACTTTTCCAGGGCATTCATCATCAAGCCCAAATATCAGCTGATGTTATATTGTAAACAAACACAGATGGAATTTGATCAGAATGATTTTTTTTTTTTTTTTTTTTAATTTCTTTTGTGAATTGGTCTACTGCGCAAATTATATATAACATTCAATAGAGGATTGATTCTATAATAATACATATGCAAAAATTAAAATATCATGTTTAAGTGTATTGCAATGCCGGGCGGCCATCTAGTAGGTTTATAAAAGTAGTCTTTGATGGACAGAAGTCTGAAACACATTGTATCAATACTGGCAATCAATTTTGGGCTCAACCTACTTCCTGATTTTCATCAATGATCTCCCAAATCACATTCTAGGATAATTTGTTAACATTTATGCAGACAACTATCTATGGTAACACTTTGAAGAGCATTAATGATCACGATCTTTCCGATTCCTTCTTTTCACCTGAAGTATGTTGTGCAATGGGGCGGGGGTGGCTGGTTATTTTTAATGCGTCTAAAACCAAGCTTCTCTCCTTTTGTTCTCAACATTCGTATCCTCACTTTGACCCATTTAAAATGGATGGTGATTCCCTTTTGATAAACTTTTAGGATTGAAGAAATAGGAATATTATAGTTTAGGAAAGCCAAAACGATATTTGAACTTTCACTCCACTGGAAAGGTTTGATGTGGTGGTCTTGTTTTATGGCATATCAACCCTTTTCGAGTTACTTAATGCCGAATCCAGTTATTTTGGAAATAGTATTCCTGTTGCATCCAGTTATTTTGTAGGTTTTATTCTTCAAGCTCTTTGTATCTTCAATCGCTAGTTTGTAGTGTTTCGTTTGGTTGTTTTTTATAGTGGATTTTATCATTTTTTTCCCTGCCCTGCAGAACATGAAGGAGTTTTGCAATGCGAGAGGGAAAAGGGTTACAGTATTAATGTTTGCTACATTTTAAATTAGGAAACCAGTGGGGGACATAGAAAGAGAAAAGGGAAATGAGGAGAAGGAAAACGGGGGAAAAGGTGGGTTGTTGCTTTTGGTTTTACAGAATATAATTAAGTTTTGCAAAAGGAAGTAGAAAAACAAAAAGCATCAATATTAATTGCATTTCGTCTCGGGAAGCCAAAATCTTCAACCCATATAAGAACTAGATACGTCCCAAGATAAAGTACTGTTGCCATATCTCAGAAGATGCCGCATACATAACTTTCTCTTACCTTACAGTACAAAATCAGTTTCGAAATCTAGTGAGAGATACCCTCTACTCTTCCTTATGACCTCTTTTTCACAGAAGAGACGTTATTTCTTGCTACTCGATTATTATTTTCGTGGTAGGTGCTCAACTGAGCTCCAATCTATGGTCCTCTTGTAAAACATTCATAGCAAAACCCCATCTAGCTACAACCATTGTAAATAATTTCACTTTTTTTTTTTCTGCACACAGAAAAATAAAAAGAACTTCTGTGAGTGAAATTTCCTTTCAAAAGCTACACATCTGTGGAAGACAATACCATGGGATTCCCCCCCCCCCCGGCTGACTGCAACATGATCGGTTTCACGTCCAATGTAAACAAATTCTTAAATGATCAAATTCTGCCCAGTTTCAACCACTGTTACCAATGCTCATGGTGTCATATCAGCGTCAACCTGACAAATTCATTAACCCTAATCTGCGAATGACTTTTGGAATAAGCAGCAACTCAATGGTATATAAAAAGATAAATAAACAGAAAAAAAAATTGTGCTTTATTTTAATGATGTTATGATTGGAAAGTATATGAACTATGACTATGGCGAAGATACTAAGAGGAAAATTTTGCTTGCCAGTCACCAAAACAATATGCATGGTGATGACTAAGCCTGTGACAACAGCATATTCTTTTCATTGTTTTGACTCATGAATATATATCTGTTAATATGTTTTTATACAGACTGATGTGGTTCTCGATTGATTGACTGTGTCGCATATATACTTGAGTCAAAAGAATGAAAAGAATATTCTGTTGTCACAGCTCTAGTAATGACATGCATAGTGTGTGGGTGTAAGCAGACCCAGCTGCAGCAATATTTGATCCTGGACCTCAACATTGTCACAGAGTAAAATACACATAAAATATTTTGTTTACAAAGGAGTCACCATTTATCAAGGCCTGAAGGCAACTTGAGAATAAGGGTTAACGAGTGTAAGGTTATTGACAAGACCACAACATAGTGATCAGTAGTGGTGGATTGGTTGGTTGGTTGGTTGGTTGGTTGGTTGGTTTTATTTTGCGGCATATCAACCCTTTTCGGGTTATTTAATGCCGAATCCAAAGATTTTGAAGAAAAATTTTTTTAATAGAATATATTTGTTTTTTGCAAGTCAGTTTCTATTTAACCCTAAATCTGACCCCCAAGATCGCCATGGGCATGGAATATGTGCCTACATTAAGGATGGCTTCCCGTGTGGCAGGGATATCTCTAGAGAAGATCCTAATTTACCCTATATGTGCTTCAGGGTTGCACTTGCTAACACCACTGCATTTATATTTGCCCTCTATAGGCCCCACAACAGCGGAGTTACTATCTTTAAGAGCATATCTGAGAAAATTGACCACATACTGTCTTCACATCCCTCGGCTAACATCCACATATGTGGTGATTTCAATGTCCATAACGTGGAATGGCTGACCCATTCAAATAAGACAGACGATGAGGGAAGGTTTTGTCATGATTTTGCCATTGCTTATGACCTCACTCAGATTGTTCGCGAACCCACCCGTGTGCGCGATACACCCGGTCAATATGCAAACCTCTTAGACCTTTTTCTCTCAACTTCCCCTGAGCTATGTTCATGTTCCGTTCATTCTCCTCTAGGATCCTCCGACCACTCCGTCGTATCAGTTAAGATAAAAACGAAATGTAAGAAGCCCCCAGACGTACCCCTCCACCGTACTGTATACCGATACTCTATGGCTGACTGGGATAGCTTCCATACATTCATATCTGATTTACCTCTGCACTCCATGTTTAAAAAGGATGTGTCCTCTATAGTATCAGATCTGACCGAATGGTTAATTGTAGGCATAGACCAATTCATACCATCCAAAAAATTTCAACAAAAACCTAACAGCCAGCCATGGTTCTCCCCAGAATGTGCCGCTGCTATCGCGCACAGAAATCACTTTTTCCATAGCTACCAACGTAATAGATGCACTGAAACTAAAGCTGCTTTCAGGTCTGCCAGCAACCACTGTAAAAGAGTAATAAAAAATGAAAGAGAGCTATATGCTCAGTCTGTTAAATCCAAGGTAGCTGATCAGCGGCTTGGATCCCACCAGTTTTGGCAAATAACAAATAAGATCCTGAACAGAAGTGTGCGTTCTATACCAACCATTATTAATGGACCAGAGGTCATCTCGTCAGCGTCACACAAGGCCAAACTATTTGCAAAGAACTTTGCAGCTAATTCTACCCTATGCGACGAAGGCCATCAACTCCCCATATTTCCTCCTATAACACAGAACAAGCTGGGTAGCATACAAATATCCGTGCATGAGGTCGCCAAGCTAATAAAGAACCTAGATTCCAGTAAAGCAACTGGCCCTGATGGCATCCCAATTATAGTGTTAAAAAAGCTTCAACCAGAACTTGCTCCCATACTTACGAAACTAAGCGATGCTTTAAGGAGAAGTGCTTTCCGACTCCCTGTAAGACCTCTTCAGTTTGCCCTATATTTAAGAATTCAGTTGATAAGTCATCTCCCTCTCAATACAGACCTATAAGTCTCCTGTGTGTTATGAGTAAGTTGCTGGAATCCATATTAAATAGAGAAATAGTCAACCACCTCAGCAGGAATAACCTTCTTAGTGACACACAATATGGTTTCCACTCTGCAAGATCTACCGCAGATGTGCTGACAGTTATATCCCACAGGATAAGTGAATCTCTTGACAAAGGCTTTCTTTCTAGGGCAATTGCTCTTGACATATCAAAGGCCTTTGACAAGGTATGGCATAAGGGTCTACTTCACAAGATTTCCAGCTACGGTATAACGGGAAATGTTTTCTCAATCATTAAATCATTTCTCTCCGATAGGCTCATAAGAGTAGTGGTCGATGGACAAAAATCGGAGGCCTGCAATATAAATGCTGGAGTCCCCCAGGGGTCAATCCTGGGCCCAACTCTCTTCCTGATCTACATCAATGACCTCCCTAAACACATAAAATCATTCGTTGACATCTATGCTGATGACACAACCATCTACGGCAACACATCAAAGGCTGTAAATGATAAAGTTCTCTCTGATTCTCTCTCCTCTGATCTCGAGCGCGTGGTTCAGTGGGGGAAGATGTGGCTGGTTACCTTTAATGCATCCAAAACCAAACTCCTATCCTTACATCATCAACGCTTAGATCCCCAGCTGGCATCAATTGTGATGGATGGCTCCGTGTTTTGACAAGCTTCTGGGTTTGACCTTTACTCCTGATCTGAAATGGAACACGTACATCAAGTCTGTTGCCAAGGTCGCTGGAAAGATGGTGGGATCCTTCTACCGCTCCAGAAGATATCTCACTACTGATGCAATTCTCTATCTATATAAAAGCCAAGTACGTCCAAGGATGGAATACTGTTGCCATATCTGGGCAGGAGCTGCTAAAAACAGCCTATCCTGCCTTGGCAGAGTACAAAATAGACTTCGTGGCTTGGTGGGGGATTCCCTTTTCTCTACCCTGCAACCGCTCTCCCACAGAAGAGACGTTGCGAGCCTGTCCTTGTTTTATCGTTATTTCCATGGCAGATGCTCGTCTGAACTCCAATCTCTGGTCCCCCCTCGCCAATCTTTCACGAGAAACACCCGTCTAGCTGAATCCACTGTGAAAAATTTCCCCCACTCTATATATGTGCCTAAATCAAAACGCGGATTCCATGAACAAAGCTTCTTTCTTAGAACTGCACGCCTGTGGAACTCTGTTCCGTCTGCCTGCTTCCCTCCGGACTACAATTTGGATGTCTTCAAGTCCAATGTTAACAAATTTCTAATGAACCGCCCCCTTAAGTAAACACTTCAGCAAATCTCCTCACTAACTTAATGTACTTGCAATAACCCTTATCTCTGAGTGGCTTCCGGGCCTTGATAAGTGGTGATCACTGTAAAAAAAAAAAAAAAAAAAAAAAAAAAAAACCATAGTTGGGACCCTAACAGGTACTACCACTCCGGGTCAGAGTGGACCTGGGAGCAATGGTAATTAAAGGGTGGCTCCACACTCCTCAAAGCCCACAAGCTAGGGCCTCACCACTGGATATAGTTTAAGGTCATATCCAGGACCCCCATTGAGGGACTTTTACCCTCTGCTGGGGGGGGGGGCAGTCAGCGTATTCTAATGCCCCACCGACAGGGCCAAGTAGTGGTGGAAGTTGGGGAGAATTTGATTATTTAAGGGGACGACTGAATAAGAACTTGTTTACATTGGACTTGAAGGCGACCACGCTGTAGTCAGCTGGAAAACAGGTCCGCGGTATAAAGTTCCACAGGCGGCCAGATCTAGGAAAGAAAGTTTGTTCATGGAATTTGTGTTTATATTTAGACACAAAAAGTGAGGGAAATTGTTGATAGTTGTTGTAGCTAAAAGAGTGCTTAGTGCAAAAGTCTTACAGAGAGGGGGACCATATGTAGCAAAACAAAAGGTCTAACAAGACGCAAAGCAAATTTCACTACACGAGTTGTATCAAAAAGTCTGACAAGACGCAGAGCACTATTCACTGGACGCAGGTCTGAACGCTTCACCCTAACTCCTCCAAGAAACCTGCTCTTATCGTATCCGGGCATGCCGCATTAGCAGGTGTGTCATGTGCATGTGAGAGATAGAGGGCTTTAAAAGATCACCGACGCCATCTATAATCTCTTTGATTTTTTTCCTTCTCAGCCCGCAGGACAGACAGACATAAGGACACTTCCAAGGGGAGTGTTGATTATTGTTTGTACAGCCACACAAGGCACAAACGCGTGGCTGCTTGCTTCTTTGATGAATATCACACCATAGATTAAAGCTCAGTCGAGCACTTACCATGAAAATAATGACAGAGTAGAGATAGACTTGTAAATCTCTTCTTTGGGAAAGAGGTTGCAGGGAAGAGAAAAGGATATCACCTACTAGGCTTTGATGCCAGTTTTGAACCCTGTCATGTCAGGAAAAGGTGTTCCGAGCAGCTCCTGCCCAGATGTGGCAACAATACTCCATTTTAGGACGTTAAATATTATTGTTATGGATGAATCAAATCACGAGAAGCCAAGTCGTTGAACGATATACGATTTGCGTATGCATGATAGCAAGAGACTATAAAATATAGTGGAATTATGTCGACGTCAGAACGAGAAATGCGTTTGTGTAAATGGGACAGCTTAAAAAACAGATGCGAGAGAGAAAACGTCCATTGATTACAGGTCGCATTACTTTCTAGATTGTGACAACACAGACAAGATTGTGCCAAATTATTTTCTTTTCTTTCTTTTTATTTTAGATTGAGAAAGATTTAGCATGAGATTTAAATCGATGGAACGAAGAAATGACAATTGCTTGGCTAGACAAAGCTTAACAGATTAGGATTAATAAGCTGAACAGTTCAACTCCATTAAGAAAATCAACAGCGGTACTTTTTTTTTTCATCTTGTTTTGCAGGTTGGAAATCATTGTTTAAAGCAATAGACCTAGAAACCCCACATCTTCGATGCATGAGGCATTGTTTTCGATCTGAAGGCATATCCACAGCATCCCTCAAGTTTTTTTCTGTCGCAACCAACTCTCTCTCTCATTTTTGATCTTTTTTCCATCAGGGGTCCATTGGAGAATTTGGTTAGCAGTTCTTTCTGGATCCAATCTAGGGCATGTCTGTAACAGCGCACAGACACACATATGCAAATGACTTTACATGTGCGAAATGACGTTACAGTAAGGAAAAAGAAGACTATAAAAAGAGAGAGAGCATGTCCGAGAGCATGGTCGAAACAACGTTCAAGAGGAGAGGTTAAAAAGAAGGAGTGCGATCACAGTTTATTTGGAAAAGTATTTGGAAATAAATGCTGTTAAAAAAAATAAACGAGGAGTCAAGTTATTACTTGTTCTCTGTTCCTTGCGACGCACTTTGTTAGGTGTTGAGTCCCGGATGTCTACAGGTTAATGCGTGTGTAAATAACTAATATTGTTACATGCCCAAGCCAACCTAGATGTCATTTCCAGATTATTGACGATACGACTTCTTCATTGGGAATTCGATCACTATTCAGTCCCTAGAATCTTTAAGGCACTTGAAATCAAACGCATCTAATTTTTTCTTTTGGCTGATTCTGAGATGCTAAGTTTCATTTCCATATACAGGGCACTAGAGACAAATTTCTCTTTAGTTGACCTTTGACAACTAAATATTTTTGTTTATTAGCCAAATAAAAAAGTTACTAGCCAAACCCACATGATTTTTAGAATATGACATCTTCGTTCTGTGATGAATATCTACATCATAAATATTTTTCTGTTTTTTTTTTAATAAGTGTAATTCTAAATATACAACAAATTTTATGTTGATACTTGAAAGTATAAACATTCTAATTTCTTCAGATGTTTTTTTTTAAAACAGCTTTCGATAAAAAAAAAAAAACAGTATATTGTTCAAATAATTTAACTTTTTTTTTTTTTTTTTTTTTTTTTTTAAAAAAGGCAAATGAACCTGCTTCCAGTTCCTGTTGAAGAGGAAAGACTATCACCTTTCGAGGTTGTTAACAGCTGTTTACAGAGGCAAAACGGGCACTCCTTTTTGCAACCGAATATCTAATAAAATTTGTATTGAATTTTAAGGAAGGCCTTCGTTGTGTTTGTCTTATTTTGTCACTGTCATGGAGCGAAAAGAATATTCTATTAAAGTTCTCATTCACCTATCAAGCACAGAGTTAAGTTGAGATCATAATTTTTCTCTCTCCAATCGACCTTTTAAGTATGTTATAGTATATTTTTCTTGTGGTCTTATTTTATTTCTAAAATCATGTTAATAAACATTAAACAAAGTTTTATTTGTTATGTTTAAAAAATACAAAAAAAATTTCACGTGCAGAATTCATTCCATTAAATAAACATATTTATTAAAACTAAATTCGATATTTCGATTTATAAACAATCTTTATCAGGAAATATAGTTTGTTTTTCGAAGGGTTTTTTTTTTTTTTTTTTTTTTTTTTTTTACGTACCATGACGATGGTAATGCTTTGCACATTTTCCTTCAGGTGTTGGTGAAGTGCAAGTTTTAAATATCCGATATAGTAGAAAACGCCAGTCGAGCGTGTTTGTGTTAAATAGAAAATGCACTGTTTATAGCACTGTTGATATGAAATGCAAAATTCAAACATTTAACGGTTTAAAGTGCAGAATCTCTTTCAATAAATAAACATAACTATATTTGCTGATGAAGATTCTGTTTTGTTTTTGTTTTTTTACGTACCATGACGATAAATATTAAACAGGCCGCTGGAAAAATGGTGGGATCTTTCTATCGATCCAGTAGATATCTCACTGCTGATGCTATTCTCTATCTATATAAGAGCCAGGTACGTCCAAGGATGGAATACTGTTGCCACATCTGGGCAGGAGCTGCTAGAAAGAACTTGTCCTGCCTTGATAGAGTTCAAAATAGACTTCGTAGCCTCGTAGGAGATGTCCTTTTCTCCTCCTTGCAACCTCTATCTCACAGAAGAGATGTTGCGAGTTTGTCTCTGATGTATCGTTATTTTCATGGAAAGTGTTCGACTGAGCTTCAATCTATGGTCCCCCCTCGCCAAACTTTCACAAGAAACACTCGTCTAGCTGTAAACACTATCAATAATTTCCCCCACTCTTTATCTGTGCCTAAACCTAAACGTAGATTCCATGAACAAAGCTTCTTTCTTAGAACTGCACGCCTGTGGAATTGTCTTCCGTTTTCCTGCTTTCCGGCTGACTACAATATGGTTTTGTTCAAGTCTAAAGTAAATAAGTTCTTGATGAACCGTTCCATATAAGTTATTAAATTTACCAAATTTTCATTACTAATGATTACTATATTGACCAACTTCTACTGTACACTCTTTAACCCTTATCCTTGAGTGGCCTCTGGGCCTTGATAATGTGGTGATGCCTTTGTAAAAAAAAAAAAAAAAAAAAAAAAAAAAAAAAAACCTAAAGTAATTAAAATTGATGAATCATATTTTAAGAGAAAATACAAAAAAGGGCGCGTGAATATGAGGGTCTGTGGGTGGGTGGGTGGGTGAACGATAGACATTTGATGGAATTCTTGTGGTGACAAAGAAAAGTTTTTCCACGTATCATCAAATGCATCTGAACAATACTGTTTAAATTTTACAACCTTACTAGCAGGCTGCCCGGCATTGCCCGGTCGTAAAACACGCATATTATATTTTGAATTCTTACAAAAACTGAAACATGTGCCTGCGATTACTATGTTTTTTTTATTTCTAAACAGATCACTTATTGTAAGTAAAAAAAAAAAAAGAAAAAATACTCGAACTGAGATCAAAACCAAAACTTAAAGACAGCAAGTCAAGTACGATATAAATACAAGCTTGACACGATCTTTAAACATTGTTTTCAAACCTACTTATTCTTAACATAAAAAATCTGTCACGTGACCCATTCACGCATGCACAATCATGAATCAGTCGACAAACAGATAAAAATCGAATGACTTCCCACATACCAAATTTTCAATTTTGACCCCTTTTTCTGAATGAAAACTGATTAAAAGGTGTTCTACGTGTTTGAATACCCTATATACTAAATTTCAAGTTTGTAGATCAAAAATTCGTTGAGTATATAGGTTGAGAAGTGCACACACACACACACACTTTTATAGATATACTAGCAGGTTGCCCGGCGTTGCTCGGTATTAAACGTATCGTAAATTGCTTAATAAAATAAAAAAAAAAAATTAATAAAAACTGATAGTCATGGAATATTGTTTTATCTACACAGTTCACTTCTTGTAAAAAAAAAAAAAAAAAAAAAAAAAAAAAAAAAAATACCGAAACCTAAAAACAATGAGCCAAGTACGATACCCATTCAGTCGGCTTGACAATATCTTTAAAAAATGTTTTCAGACTACTTATTCTTAACATACTGTGAACGACTCGTACATGCATATTCATGAAACAGTTAGCAAACAGATAAAAATCCGACGGCCTCCATTAACCAAATTTGCAATTTTGACCCCTTAGAAACCCTTTTTTTTCCGGAAGAAACCACAATTAAGTTTTCCACATGTCTGAATACCTTATATACTAAATTTTAAGTCTGTAGATCAAAAATTGGTTGAGAAGTGTCCTGACACACCTTCATCGGTAGCTATAACAACCGTGCTACTTCGTGTATATTAAGCACTAATTACAATCACTAATTATAATTACAATAATTACTAATTATAATCAATTACTAATTATAATTAATTTTTTCAGAAGATTTTTCGGTATTTTTTACGACCTCCCCATGTTAAGAATAGCTTTCGGAATAAATACCTTCCAACCTCCCCATGTTAAGAACGGCTTTCGATGTGGGGGAGGGGTATTCCGAAAGCCATTCTTAACATGGGGAAGTGGGGGTGTTTATAATATGTTGAGGCACGTAAAACTTTACCGATTTTTCTTTTGAATTTTCGTATATTTAAAAAAAAAAAAAAAAAAAAAAAAAAAAAAAAATCACCGAAAGCACAAAATTCTTTTGTACATTGTTTCATTCGTTGAAATTAAAATATTTTAGTTAAACCTACTTATATTATTACAATGAAATATTTATTACTACGGGGCACGAAAAAAAAAAAAAAAAAAAAAAAAAAAAAAAAAAAAAGCTAATCGAATTTAAATACCATTTTAATTAATTTCAGTAAAACAGTGCTTAATTAATGTACACGAAGAAAGATAGGCAGACCGTGGTTCGAGAGATAGGTAAGAAAATATTTAATATTAAACGACTTGAAAAAATGAATTCCATTTGGGCATGCGCAGAAAGTAAAAATATGTCGGCAAGTTTAAATGAACAGTTTGCATTTCAATTTGCCGATTGTAGGGGTGCAGAAGTTTTAAGTAAAATTAAATCTCTCTGCACCCCCCCCCCAAAAAAAAAGAATTAAACAAAATGACACCTTCTGATTTAAAATGCACCGCATTTATTTTTTTTTTTTTTAAACAACAAGGTGAATAAACAAAGGTCCGATCGGTGAAAGTTCTTTCGACGTCATTATGATTAGAATGTTAGATGAAAGTCCTTCGTGGAATCAAGGAGTTCAGAAGGTTAAAGTCTTGTGTGAAAATAATGAGATTATTTTAAAGTTTGTGTTTTATCCGGCGAAGTTCGCCTTACTTAAAAGTCACACGAGGAAAGTAATTCGTTGTTATTAATTAGAAAATGTGCGGAATGGACGCGGGTGTGCATAAGTGATTTCTGAGTGTCTGCATGGCATGTGTAATCATGGTGTTGATGGCTTCGGCAGCGACGATCTTGTGAAGATGCGAGGCATGTTCTCATGTGTCGCCGAAGCGAGAAGAAAGGAAAGACTGAATGGACGAAATGAATTCAAACTGAAGTTTAGAAAACTGTTTGATGCGTTTTTATACATTTTGGGCTCCAAAAACAAGATTGCTACTGCTGATATTTTGGTTTTTGGAAAAGCGTTAAAAAGACAATCTTCTGAATTTTCTTATTGGTCGCTTGTGCCACGTGATACTGTCGCCAACTAAGTCCGACAGAAATATGTTCATTTTACTTTTTGTTGTTGTGAGAAAATTGAAATTGTGCCGTTGCTGGAAGAACTTATTTTGTGCAAAATGCGCGGGGAAATTGAAATGAAAAAGAGTGTGTGTGTGTGTGTGTGTGTGTGTGTGTGTGTGTGTGTGTGCGCACACACACACACACAATATATGTCTGTATGGGCTATTTCATTCATCCAAACAAAGATTTTACTCGTTATAAACCATCCTTGGTGTATGATTACTATTTCCTGTTAATTTCAGTGTTATGTGACCAGTAGTTTAAGAGTTTATCGGTTAAATATTTACAGACCTACACACATCTGTTAGTTATATATAAAAAATAAATAAATAAATAAAAAATGGAAAAAATAAAAAATTTTAATCCTGCATTTGTATAGGTGAAACAGATACATTATTTACAAAATCACAACACACACATTAGAAGCGTCGAATACGCTGTAGTTTCTGGGTCGCTTTATTATCAGTTAGTGTAGAAGAGGCGGGAATGGTGGTAATTGCTGTGTAAAAATGTTCGGGTCAAAATCTAATCACTCCCTGCACACCAGCTGCGTCTAGTTGACCCAGTTATTACGCAATAATAGTACGACAGACAGACACGCGCGCAATCAACTTTTTCGCAACGCCACCCAACACCAATTTACGCATGCACGTGCCACCGAGTTCAACGAAATGTCAGCCGACAAAGCAAATTAAAACTTGACACTTTCCAACTGATAAATTGGGAAAAAAATAAATAAATAAAAAATGGCAGTCTGGGAGTGAGGAAAAGAAACAAGAAAGGAATCAAATGTTGCTGCTGCTTAGTATTAGACCACGTAGCCAAACATTTTTTTTTTTTTTTTAGTCAAAAGAAAAAAATTCAAACCCCTTTAAAAAAATAAAAAGCATTAAAAAAAAAAAAAATACATTTTTTGAAAAAAGAAAAAACACGTAACATCTTTTTCCTTTAGAAAAAAAAAATAATAAAATAAAGCCCACAGTCCATTTTCTTTTCCTTTAGTTTTTGAAAGGAAAAAATACTCTGTGTTTTTTTTAAAAGAAAATAACACATATATATATATATATATATATATATATATATATTCATTTATTTATTTGCAGACTGTTATCCTCATCTTCGTAGTCGTTTCACCATATATCGACCAACTCATTCTCCGGCTTTCTTCACGTGATTAACCTCGGCGAGATTGGAATACCGAGTCTTGTAACTGTATCCCCAGTAATTACTGCCTTCCATAGTTGTTGTCTTATCAGGTTTTGGCCAAGTAAACCTCTGGCCTACTTGGTTAGGATTGAAACCGTTATCTTCAGACAATGCTCATCTGGAACAGTAGAGATTCAACGCCTCTATCCACTTCACCAAGGGTTTAGTTGGCCAGAACATGGCGAGACAACAACTATGGAAGGCAGTAATTACTGGGGATACAGTTATAAGACTCAGTATTCCAATCTCACCGCGGTTAATCACCTGAAGAAGGTAAGAGGATGAGTTAGCTGAAACATAGTGAAACAATAACTATGAAAATGAGGATAACAGCTCTTTTCTTCTTCATATATTTGAGACGATTTCTTCAAACATATCAATAATGGTATATAACATCCGCTATTGATGTTCCCCCCCCCCCACATACACACCGCCTTTCTTAAGGTAATTGACGAATAACATATCTTGTGCATCATAAAATATGTAGGCGGGCAAACCTTGCCTGCATCTTCGGTTGCTTTGAACGGCTTTATCTGGTGCTATCCACTCAGACATATGGTATAATCACGCTGACACATTGTTTCTTGCTAGATCACCAAAGTTTAGCAACGTTGAGCTTGGTCAGTACAAAATGGGTGACCATTTGAGAATACCAGGTGATATACGTGCTTTCTGCTTATCTTGCCATTGTTTTTGGTCGTTATGGACTTTTCTCTGCCATCAGAATCATTCAATGTCAATTCAGAAGTGTAGTTGAGGATTGTGTAAGCCTTGCCTCACAATTACACGTGCAGCTGCCCTTGCAATGGATATATATTGTCTTTCAAGACAGAGTGGAGGTAATATATCCACTGATTTGACTCTAGAGTCGTAGATTCAGGTTTAAGGAGTTATTTTGTTGATTAACTCATCACCCAGGTTGGCCCTTTATTAAGCTTCTTCATCTGTTTTTGGCATCAGGGCCAAGTGCACGTTCAGCCATGTCTTTATATCAACGAAATGCATTTCAAGTAAATTTTGATTAATAAACCTTCAAATCTGGTCTACATTCCATATTTTATTTGTATTTAAAAAAAAATTAAAAAAAAAAAAAAAAAAAAAAAAAGAAAGGAAAGATGTAGGAAGTATTATTCCCTGTCAGAAAAGAGTACTCCTACTTCTACTCTTCCAACAGACGAAACTTTATTTTTTTTGGGGGGGGGGGAATCCTGGAGAACCGGGAATTGGGATTTAAGTAATCCTGGACACCAGAACCGGAATCCTAGGGGCCGGGATCAGAATGCTGTGGACCGAGGTCAGAATTTGGTAGTCGGACATTATATCTTTCAACTCTGTAAGCCTATTATTACCACTCCCAGTGAGATTGACATGGGTGTAGTAGCAATTAAGGAGTAACTCCCTAAAATTCTCAAAATAAGGTTGCATTAAAGTCAGATTCACGATCATTAATGAAAATTTTAACCTATATTAATTACACATATTTAGTTTTAGTTTCATGCGAGACTTTTCTGAAACGAGAGAGAATTAAATTGGACCACATTCGTGTTGAAGCCCCTCCGGCAACTCAGTATTTTTTATTTATTTTTTTTAAACAGCCGATATTTATCAGCGACTCACAGAAATCTTGGATTCTTGGAAACGGTATGATAGACATTCTTTAAATAAAAAATAAAAACATTTAAGTAAAAACATGAGTTAATAATTAGGCCTTGAAGCTCTTATAAAATGGTCTGATGGAAAAGATAAAGATGTCATGGCGTTGTTGTAGGCGGTACAAAAAGATAAGTTGATTATTTTTATAAAACAATGTATTCACGCTCCCCTATTCTCCACATCCCAATTTTCACACATTGTAATCTCAAGACTGTACATCTTCAACAAATTCCTTGCTCTACCCGAACCCCCCCCCTCGCCGCCCCCACCCCCGAGAACGAAGAAAATGAATAGAGTTTAAAGTTCAACAACATGGTCATCAGCACTTATCGATGTGGCTCACAAAAAGGATATTCAAGAAAAGTGCCCACCTTGCTGCCAGGGAAGATATGACTCAATGATTAGAGAAAAGGATTAAAGGTTCATTTGTTCGTGGCTAAGATTTGATAACTTTAAACGATAATAAAGTTTAACAAGTTTTAATAAGAATTAACCAAAATACGAAGTGGGTTTGTTTTTTTATTTCACAACGTATCAGCTCTTTTTCAATGTATTTAATGCTGAACCCAGTAATTTTGAATAAAAAAATGTATTTATATTTAAAGTTCTTTATATCTTCAAATATTTATTCATGGTGTTTGGTTTGGGTGTTTCCTGTTATATCAACCCATTTTGGTTAATTTAATGCTGAATCCACGAGTGAAAAATACATTAATTGATGAATTCACGATTAATTAAATTGAAGAAATAGTCCTTTCAATGAACATTGTCAAGAAATATTATCTTAAAACATATCCTAATTAAAAAACACTAACCTATTTGTAGTTTAACAATTACACGAAGCTTGGTGACAATTATAAAGTAATTAACTTGAATAAAATGATAAAATTAATTACAATGAAAATAAAAGAAAATAGAAAAACAATGCCTGTACATATATATAGTACATACCGATGCAATGTAGAAAATCAGCAGCAGCCGAAGCATAACTGGCTAGCGAAAATAGTAACAGCAGCAATCGTTAATGCACATATGCAAATTAGCCAGTGTGCGCGAGCTTGCATCACAAAAAAAAAAAGGGGGCGGAGAGAAAAATACACCACGTGGTCAAGGGGAGAAACAAGTTGCATGCCAGGCAATATACACGTGTGAAGTAGAGGGCGAGAAAGCATTGGCTAACAGCCAGCAGGGGGTGGCGAGGAGAAAGACTTAAAAAGCACATGCATGAGCAAAAAGACTTAAGCAAGATAATGAAATGTGTTGTTTTGGAAGAACCATGAATAAACGCATTTTATTTGCACTTGAAAATGTGTAGAGTCGCATTTTTATTTCTATTCCGTTTTTATTTGTTTGTTCCTTTGCGACAGTGCCAAACAGCGTGTGGGTCCAAAAGTTAAAGTGTAACGACAGCTAAAAAGTAATGACCACGATACATTACACACACACACACATATATATATTATATACTAGCGAAAAGACCTGATGTTGCTCAGATTTGACTAATGGTCAACGAATGTTTCACACTCCAATATTTTTATTGTTATCAAAATCGGTAAAATCACCCATTTTTCAATCAAATCTGTTGACTATCTTATGTAGTTCTCTTTAGAGAACTACATAAGATGGTCAACACAGACTGTTCTTGCAGGCCCAAGAATATGTGCCCACTAGAAGGTAATTGTATGGCTGAATCCCTTGTATACTACGCTACTATCACTGACCAGTCTACAAATGTGGCTGAAAGATACATTGGAATAACACAAGGTTCATTTAAACAAAGATTTTATTCATATTTGAGCGGTTTTCGGGTGAAAATAAGGATTAAAACAGCCTTAGCAATCTGCTTGTGAGCGCTAAAAGAAAAGGGGTACCACCTTTTACCATCATCTGGAGGAAAATTTAGCACAAAACCTCATACTTCATTAATTTGAAACCATGCTCGCTTTGCAATGCTGAGAAATACAATATTATACGGTTAATTAATGATCCAGGAAAAAGATGCTTAAATGTGCAGAACGAATGCCTGAAAGGTTGTATACACAGAATGAGAGCACTCCTTATAAACTGCAACGAAAAAAGACAATCTGCTTTCAAATTTATTAATTTTGAATATCTTATAAAAAAATAAATAAAATATTAAAAAACAAATAGGAATATAATTTTAGGGTTTCTATTGGTATAGTGTACCATTTTTCTTAGGCTTCTGGATAAGCATTTCCAACAAAAACAGATTACATTTAAATTTTTAAATATAAATTTTAATTTTAAATTTTGATTTAATTCAAATTTAATTTTATTTTAATTTTAAATTTGTCCAATCTGATAGATTCCTTTTTTTTTTTTTAGAAAAAAAAATTCAAGGAGTATTATTTAAAATAGATGGGTTTCTTTTTGTTGCGTAAAAGATGGGAATATGACACTTTTAAAGAGAGGCATCCATTTACCTTCTTTTTTTTTTTTTTTGTCTTTCCAATCTTCTCAAATGGTTGGAAATCGTTGTATACATTACGTCTAATTCAGAAGCAAGTTCTTAATTGATCATTATCAACATCTAATGACTGACCATTACACTCATCTTCAAGACTCATCGCCACCATGAAATTTTTTAAACTGTGCACTCAGTAGTGGTTCCTAGGCCAAACACCGTTGATATCGCAAGCTGTTTCAGAAGTTTTTTGGCCTAGCTTGAATTGAAATAAGAAAATTGTGTGAATTTGCTTTTTTTCCATTTTGTATTTAATGTTCTGAAAAGACAATTGCTTTAAAACGATTGTAATTTAAACGATTAGATAGAGCGAAAAACGCTCTTTAAAATGATATATAAAGTAAAGGTATTATAATGAAAACTTATTTGAAAATACATCATTTGAAATTAAATTAAAACCTCCGCAATAACTTTCTTAACCTAATATACACACACACACAGCACTATTGTCAAAGGAAATAGTAAGGCACCTCCTTTCCTTTACTAGCCTGTGAAGAGTCTTAGTCAAGACCGAGACTTATTTCAGTCCTCTCCCTCTTCCCCCATGATCAGAGTGACATGAGGTCATAGAAAGCAGGTGACCGATGTAATACGGAAGCAATAAGGAATAATTCTGTTCATGGTTTCATATTTCATTGTGTTGGGCAGAAGATTCTTTTGGTTACAACGGTCACAACAATCGGCCAGTATGGACACTACTCGGACAGAAAGAAACTACAATAGCAAAGAAAACTGTAGCAATGCATCAAAATACGGTTGAGAAGCAGCATAAATGGGGAGGGGGTCTGAATGATGAGCAACAATGAATTCATGAATACCTCGAGGGAGATAGAGAATCATAGTTGTCAATGCTAATACCAGGCAAGACAACACTTGAATGAAATACATATTGAAGTTTTAAAGAGAAAAGTTCCCGAAATTTTCCTACAGAAAATCATAAATCAAAAGAAATTGGTATTTATTTTGCTTCTAAAACCGTGTAATAATCACTAAACTAAGCTGCAGTGCTCTGTAGTGTAGTGGTTAGCGTGCTGGACAATTCACATTATATTTTCACGTTTGCGCCGACCTACCGTAGTCGTTTTTTTTTTTTGTTTTTTTTTTCCTAAACAACTGGAATGGACTTTTCTTGGTGGCCGAACTGTTAACATTGCAGATGTTTTTTTTTGTTTTTTTTTTTTTGTTTTTTCACACTTTATTTTCCTACTTTTAATCATGACTCCGGGTTTGATCCTTCCTACTTACCTAACATAATATTTTTTAAAACTCCCCCCCCCGTCCCAGAAACAAACACTCGGGCAACGCCGGGTACCCTTGCTAGTATAAAAATAAACTTAAATACATCTATATATATATATATATATATATATATATATAAATCTCAAACGTCTGTGTGTATGTATGTTTGTTTGTAACGCTAAAACTTTTGACAGACACAACCAGAGTTGACAAATGTGGTATCATTTTGAAGCTCCATCACCCGGATGACAAATATCGAAATTTCACGTCAAACGGACCACTAAAAGTGGGTCAACTGATCAGTTTTCTTCAAGGGGGGGCCCCCAAATCCCAAACATCTGTGTGTATGTAGGTTTGTATGTAACGCTAAAACTTTTGACAGACACAACCAAACTTGACAAATTTGCTATCATTTTGAAGCCCCATCACCCGGATGACAAATATCGAAATTTCACGTCAAACGGATCACTAGAAGTAGGTCAACTGATCAGTTTTCTTCAAGGGGGGCCCTCCAAAAACCTGTCATTATCTATATATATAAATCTCAAACGTCTGTGTGTATGTATCTTTGTTTGTAACGCTAAAACTTTTGAAAGACGGAACCAAACTTGACAAATTTGGTATCATATCGAAGCCCCATCACCCGGATGACAAATATCGAAATTTCACGTCAAACGGACCACTTGAAGTTGGTCAACTGATCAGTTATCTTCGAGGGGGGGCCCCCAAAAAACCTGTCATTATCTATATATATAAAAGACAAATGTTTGTTTGTAACGCTAAAACTTGAGATGAAAGATTCCTCTCCCCTAAGAATAAAACATATGTTCAATATCTGCTTTTGTTTTTTCATTGTTTATACGGTCCCGAGCAACGCCGGGTAGCCCTGCTAGTATATATATATAAAAGCGAAAATGTGTGTATGTGTGTCTGCTAAAAACTTTCGACAGACTGAACAAAAATTAACAAACTTGTATCATATTGAAGGTCCATCCTTCGCCCGAAAAATATCGAAAAATTGGCCAAAAACGTTAATTTTTTCACCCTGAAATCAACAATTTTCTACAGGAGGGAGTCAACAAAAACCGTCCTTTCATGACGACGACCGGTTCTACGCATGCGTCAGATGACGTCATGACCTGATTTTGTTTAAATAGTTGAAGAACTGACTAAATTTCATGTACGTCGTGTTAGCTCAGTTGGTTAGAGCGTTGGGTCATTATCTAAACGTTTTGAGGTCGAATCGCGGTTTGAGAGGCCTTTTTTTTTTTTCAATTTTTTTAAATTTAAATATTGAAGCAGGGTTATTTAAGCCATTTTTCACGTAAAGTTCGTTTTTCTTTCTTTTTTTTTTTATACTTCGCTTATTCTTAGGTTTTCATTAACACCCCCACCCCGACCAACCACATACACCCAAAAACACCCGGGTACCCACCGATTTTTTAAATTTTAATATCGAAACAGGCTTATTTAAGCCATTTTTCACATGTTTTTTTTTTTTTGGTTTTGTTCGTTTTTCTGGGTTTTTTCGATTTTTACATTTAACATCGTTCGTTTGCCTGACGTTAGTTTTTTTTTTTCGATGTTTTGATTACCCCCTCCCCCGGGTACCTCCCGCTTAAATTTCAACGTTCGTTTTTATGTTTTCTTTTTTTACTTGGCTTATTCTTAGGTTTTCATTAACACCCCCACCTCCTCCAAACACTCAGGCAACGCTGGGTACCCCCCCCCCGCTAGTCTATAATATAAATTTCGCCCGTCTGTTTAAATATATGTATGCATGCATGTCTGCCTAAAACTTTCGACGAAGGGGACGGATTTTCGCAAGATCGGTAAAATTTTGAAGCTGGACCCTTCAGACGACAAATATCGCATAATCGGCCAAAAACATTAATTCCTTCATCCTCAACTGGAGGGGTCGCTTTGTTCGCCAATATTTTCGAAAGTCATCCCCTCTTTTCGATTGTTTAGCCTTAATTTAAATCTATGTCACTTCCGGCTTGGCGATGGATGCGACAGTAAAGATGTCACATCTTTTTTTTTCATGTTCTTTTCCTCCTTCATGGTACGGGTTCGAGCCTGCCTACTACCACTTTTTTTTTTTTTTTTTTATTTGCTCAACACACCTCCAAACACCCGGGCAGAATAAATTCATTGATTGACACAATAATTACATAAATGATTCTGCTCTACAAAACAGGTGCTGTCAAGAATTGTACGTTTAAAGTACTAAAAGAAAGAAACAGCAAGATGGTCAACATCCTGAAATTTGGAAGATATAATTGGTCATTTATTTGTATATGCTCTATAGTTACATCGAGCTTGATAAATTAAAGGACTGGTATAAACGAAAGGCGAAATATAACTGAATAAACATTATATATTAGTGATGGGACAATTTCAATAATCCCCCCCCCCAATTCCGATACAATTACCGATTTTGATTCTTTATAAATCACTAAATATTTAACTGTAAATTTGTTATTTTTCTTCCCCCCCCCCCCCCCAGATAAAAAAACACATGTTAAATGTGCATTTGGTTGTTTTTTTTTTTTTCAAACTTAAAAAGCACACTTGTGGGACAATCTATCAATTTTAGTTTTACTGGTGGTCCAAAAATTAATAAATATTTATTATTTCATTATTAATACCAGCAATGGAAGATTCTGTTTTACACACAAAAAAAAAAAAAATAAAAAAATAAAAAAATAAAAAAAGATAAATAAGTAATCGTTTTTGGCATCGGAAAATAGGCCAATTTTTATCCCCTTCCAATACCCCAAAAGTTCCAATTCCCAATTAATCGTTCCAACATTTCTCCGCCTCTGGTTTTCTAATTGAACCCTTCCCCCACCCCCCTTCCTTTCTACCTCTATCACTTTTTATCTCTTATATTTCCTATATTTTTTCTTTCTTCTTTTTCATAAGATTACAATTGGAGCTAATGTTTTTGAATTTGTACCTTTTTTTAAAAACTTCTTCCCCATAATAACCTTTCAAATCTGTAAGGTCTGACGAAATTATCGGACCGTTAACTATTCTGATAGTGGAAGCGTGTAACTAAGCAGATAAAAAAAACGGTAATAAAAATTTTTTTTTACTCTACGATAGTATTGAGCACTTTTTCAGGTTTTTACTACTTACCACTTTATTATATATGCATATATATATATATATATATATATATATATATTAGATTTTGTTGTTTTTTTCAAGCGATACATACGGTTAATATTGGCTCCGCCTCGGAGCTCATTTTTTTTTATTTACTTAGAAAGTCGCCCTTTTTAATTTGGACGTATATAACATTTTTATTTATTTATTATTTTTAAAACCGTAATCTACGTACACGCGTGTTTCAAGGTTGTTACCTCTCGTCAGCGTAGTTCAACTTTTTCTAGGGATCGAACCTCAGACCATGTTTATCACAGTCCGGTGCCTTAACCGTTAGGCCATAATCCCTAGATTAATTATACTGTTTATTTTTATCGCTTATAAATTTAGATTTTGTTATTGTTGTTTTTTCTTAAGCGATACATACGGTTAATATATATATATATATATATATATATATATATATATATATATATATATATATATATATATAGTAATAGTATTTTAGAGAATTTGTGTGTATGTGTATATATATATACACACACACACACACACACACAGATACACACAAATTCTCTAAAATACTATTACTGATGATCAAAAGTGCTACAGTGTCAAAAAGCTCAAGGCCACATAATCTACTAACGGAAACCAGAAAAATTGCTCATCGTGTCACGAACATAATATAATCTACAAAAGAATTCCATGATTTTCAACTAAACTTGCTTAAAATAAGGACTTGTTGCAAATAGATAGCTACACATTTTTTTTGTTTTTTTGTTTTTTGCTTGATTTTTCTTTTTTAATTTTCTTATCAGTTTGGTCAAGCAGGGGATGGAGTACCCTACCGGATGCTAAACCTTCACCCACTAACTCGCGTATTCTAATAGAGAGATCTTTAAGATTTTGACAGTCCTTTTTTTTGTTGTTTGAATCTCTTGCACTTGGTTCACCGGGTATATTTGACAGGTAGTTTTTTTTAATTATTCTTTCTCAGAGTCCAGCTGCTACTATAATAACTAATGATAGAGATCTTCCTAAGATTCCAGTTTCTTTTCATGTCATAGATAAGACCTTGGCATTTCGTTATATTTGTCCCCATCCAGCATCATTGGGGGCACTAATTTCTAACGAGGTTGCTTCTTTCTCCTTATCACATATCACTATGTTAGGTTTGTATGTGTGATCCGAAACATTTTCATAATTCAATGACTCATTAACCTAGATATCGATTTAGATATGGGGAGAGGGAAGATAAATGTAACAAAATAAAAAAAAATAAAAAAGTTATCTATTCAGTCAAGAGGATGTACTGCAGATTGCAGTTTTTGATGCGAACAAACAAACAGATTAGTGAAATCACAGAGCATATCGAAGGAGGGGGGGGACAAAACAAAAACTTTAACAATGAATTCGCTGGAAAAAAAAAAAAATTCAAGTGCAGTCTATTGTTGATTCCCCGTTTATTCTGGAACCTCCCAACATGTAGAATAGAGGGGTGAGGGTACTAAAGAATTTTTTTGTTTTTACATCACCCTGACCGTAGAGGGTGTGGAAGGTACTGGGTTCCCCCAAAATTGCTCCACGTCCTATCTAAGGGAGAGAAAAAAAAAAACTGTTTTTAACGACGTTTTTTTTTTTTTTTCAACTTAGAGAATTAAAAAAGGTACTTGCACAGAATATGTATCGTGCATTTTTTTTTTTTTAAATAGGATTTTCAAGTTCAATCCAATTATTACCGTATCTTTTGTTTATTAAATTGTTAGGTGAAAGTACAGAATAGTTTAGAAAAAAAAAAGCCCCACCCTCTCCATATTAAGAATGGGATTCTAAATAACATTATTTTAGCACAGTCCATATTCTGCATAAGCACCAAATTAAGAAACCAAGAATACTTATAACCTCAAAACTTTTTTTCTCCTATTTTGATAATTTTTAAATCATTATCATATTCAATTTAACGTCCGTTTGGCATGTGTTGGGTGACTTTTAGAAATTGGCTTTCAAAATAACCCATCTCTGGTTAACTCTAAACTACATCTTTTGAAATGTGATCGATTTTATTTCAAAGTCATTTCCTTAGTTGAGGATATATACATTATAATAAATCCGTATTCCTGTCTGCTTGTTCACGATGATGTCACAGCATATATGTGCGTGTGTGTATGTGCTTTGACATAGTAAGTTTAAGGAGGAGGGCGACTAGAAGATCCCTCGGGCAACGCCGGGTACATACAGCTAATTTGTATATGTAGTAATCAATGTTTACACATGGACGTACAAAATCAAAATGCATAAACGCGTTTATAAACATGTCGTCTGCGCATACACTATCCTGAATAAAAACAAATAATTATCTTTCGGACCAATCAGAAAACTTTCTGAATTTATTTGAAATGGTCTTTCTTGGAGCTACCTAAATCCTTTAAAAGCAAGGTTTTTTTTCTTCAATAAACCAGTGGAACAGAGTTGACCCGAGTCTATGGATCGGTGTCGCCAAGCGCTCTACTGTGGGCGCTCATCTCTGCAGTATTTCTCTCCACTCACACACACAAACATTAACGAACACCCAGCTCACTACATTATCGTCTGTCAAACTATATAAACAAATATAACATAATAATAATAATAATAATAATAATAGTAGTAGTAGTAGTAGTAGTAGTAGTAGTTGAAGGATTAACTAATATCAAAAGAAAAAAGATAATACTATAATTGTGTAAAGAAAATAAAAAGACAAAAATAAAGAAGATGGCGGATAAATAGTTTTAACAATATTTTATGAGAGTTTATCATGAAGGAGGGGGAAGATGATGACGTCAATGTTGTCATATTCGCAGTAATTATTTAGCTCTTTGTCAAAACTCACACGGACAGGTGTGATTTTGAGAAGACAGCTCTGCCCTTAAAAAAATTAATTTTTAAAAATACCTGAGCAGCCCTAGTAGGTGATTAACAATCAACTAATTTTTCAGAGGGTTAAAACAGAATCATATCTCAGCCTGACAACCATAAAGCCATCGTCAGAGTGATTTGTAGCCTAATTCTAAGATACTTTCTATGAAGAGAGAACTTGAATGCCTATGAGACACGATCCACGAGGGTCTAAGGTATCTCTGTACAGGGGTTTGTCAGGACAATCTGGCATGAGGATACTTTTCCATACAAGTAAGCCCTGACTAAATATTCAAAATAGTATTTGCAGCCCAAATAAGATCTCCTTTCTATTGTTACCCCACACTAGCTTTTTACAAGGAATCATATACCTTCTTCAAGTGAGGTTGCCTCAAGTAAAAGCATAAAGCAGGATACGCCACCAGACTAGATGAATTATTGTTTTGGAATCCAATAAGATCAAGAGACCACAAGAATGATATTGAATTGAAAGCCATGTTAATTTCAAAAGAGTTTCTGATGGGCAGCTATTCTGTACGAGTCCTGGAGATGAAGAGTGTTTGGTGGATAACTGTTTTGCACAAGTGCTGAAGATGAAGAGCTTTTGGTGGATAACTGTTTTGCACAAGTGCTGAAGATGAAGAGCTTTTGGTGGATAACTGTTTTTCACAAGTGCTGGAGATGAAGAGCTTTTGGTGGATAACTGTTTTTCACAAGTGCTGGAGATGAAGAGCTTTTGGTGGATAACTGTTTTTCACAAGTGCTGGAGATGAAGAGCTTTTGGTGGATAACTGTTTTTCACAAGTGCTGGAGATGAAGAGCTTTTGGTGGATAACTGTTTTTCACAAGTGCTGGAGATGAAGAGCTTTTGGTGGATAACTGTTTTTCACAAGTGCTGGAGATGAAGAGCTTTTGGTGGATAACTGTTTTTCACAAGTGCTGGAGATGAAGAGTGTTTGGCGTGTAGCTGTTCTGTATAAGTCTTGGACTTTATAATTTTGCAAGCAAAGAGCAAAAGATCTTTCTCATGTTGACACAAAATATTATGTGCCGGAATGCTAAAAGATTCAATATTTTTATGAAGTAATTCTGATTTCTGATTAGTTGTCAGCAGGACGTGGCTCCATTTGATTGGTCAGTTCCTATCACCAGTGTCTAAGTAGAACCTAACTTTCAGTAATCATATCCTCCTCTTATATCAAAAATCTTGCAACATATCTACATAGTCAATTGGGGAGAAAGAATTAATGTTCTTAACTGTTTACGAACTCAGTATTTGAGGGCTAAAAAAGAACTTTAGTAGACTATTCCAATAGCTATATATCTCGGAGATATACAGATCATGTTAGCCCGAGGAAGTGGGCCTCTTGATTTCTGAGAACTTTGAAGTAGGTAGAAGAGCAACTTTCCTTGTTCGTGTTAACATTTTTTGTTGCTTTTTTTTTTTCGTCACCCTTCTTCTGCTGTTGGGAATTGCTAAAATAAAACCCTTTTACACTATTGCATTTTGATTATTTTAAATAAATTTTAATAAAATTTTCAAGATTTAATACGTACTTATCAAAGTTACATCAACAAGAGAAATTCACGCACATAATTTCATTAATATAGAAGTCAGAAAAATAAACTTCCTACGTTTAGTAGCTCAACCAAAAATGTGACAGAATGGTGCTTATCCAGTTGTTTGCGGTTAAAAAAAAGACATAAAACAGATCATGAATTTTAATGGTACATTCTAATATCTATGTATCTCATGGAGATCAAGTGTTAGTCCCAGGAAGATTTTTTGAGAACTGATGTAAAATGAAACCAAAAGAAAGAAATTACAATGTTAACTATATAACAAGTTTGACATGCTTCTCCTGACAGATGAAGAAAGATTGGCCCAAAATCAAATTTATGACAAAGCAAAATTACTCCTGATTCTCTATTCATATAGTATTTAGGACCAACAAAGACCAATCCTCTAATGATCTGGTCCCTGTGGATTTTGCAGTGGGAGCTTAGTTCTATGCAGTTCTAGGAAGCCCATCCTCCCAGGCCTTGCCTTCTCTCTGAGAAGGGGGTTAGTTTATTGCTAATCGTCAAAAAGTTGACAATCATACACAGCAGTAAGTCCTGGGAACATGTTTACCAGAAAAAACAGTTGGAAATAAGTCATACACCATTCACTATGAATATGTAATTCCTACAGCTCCGTACCTTAAAAACGAAGCTATTAAACCGGACATAGTAATATGGGGCAAGAAGAAAGTAGCAACCTTACTAGAAGTTAGTGTCCCCAATGATTGGTGGGTTAAACAGAGCTGAAAGGGAAAAGAGACTATTCTAATATCTATGAATCTCGTATAGAGATACAAGTGTTAGCCCTAGGAAGTGGGCCTCTCGATTTCTGAGTACTGTGAAGTAAAATGAAATATAAAGAAATGACAATGTTAACTATATAACAAGTTTGACGTTAACGAAAAGAAACAATGAAGGAAAGTAAAAAACGGACATTACGTTTACTTTCAGCAGCCCCTTGCTTCCCTTATTTTACATTCCATAAGCAATGTTTCTGACAAAGAGGGAAGAATTGCTGTTTTCTGGAATTAAATTCTATACATCTAACACGCATCAGAGATTAATTTTCGACTTAAAAGCAATGTTTTTTGTTGTTGTTTTTTTTAACTTAACTGGTCTGGAGTGATTTCTATTAAGGAAAAAAAAAAAAAAAAAAAAAAGCTTAGGAAAGGAAAATTTTATTTTAAAAATTTATGAACACCAGAAAACAAATCACAAAAAAATCTCTTTAAAACAAAACAACTAAAAGGTTTATTTAATATAACAGGTTGATCTGCAAGTTAAAGGTAAGCTGTTTTGGTGGAGAGGGCTGATATGCCCAAGAAACCAGTAAGTTGTTAACTTCTACAGTGAGAGTAGAGGGGCTATTGTGTCCGGTGAATGTTGACAGAAGATAGAGAGATGCCTATCTTACTCACCGATCGAGTTCTCTCTGCTTGTAGACAGTAGTTTCGAAAACAGTCTAAAGAAGTTTGGTGCAACTTTAGTGTCGTCGAAAAAAAAATGCATTTCAGAGAAAAACGTTATGCACTTATGTGTTAAGCTGAAATTAGTAAAATTCAAAAAATTAAAAAAAAATGGTTCAGTAGAAAAATAATAAGTAAAGACAGAAGTTTGGGAAGTTGCTTTTATTCACATTATGTAAATTAACCCTTTAGAAAATCAAAATCAGGGGAAGATAACCACATTCTACTGTTTTAGTTGCTTTGCGCAGAATCTGACAATAATATCTTTCAGGTCGGCCATCTTGCTTTTTATCGATATAGTGCACGCTTTTCCAGAAAATTCTTCTACTTGACTATTTTTCGGAAATTTTGGAATTTATACTAATTTCAACACGATACGTAAGTACATACTAACGTTTTTCTCTGAAATGCCTTTGTTCGAAAATACACAATTGGGTCGGACGATACACGATAGTAAAGTTGCACTAGAAGTTCTTTAGGGGGACAGATGAATCAATGCGCCCCACCAGCTGATTGGTTTGTGTGGCTGAATCACTTAACCAGAGGTGGGGGGGGGGATTCACAAGAGAAAATAGGTCATTATTTTGTTTGCTGTTGCAGATTTATAAGTTTTCTTTAACCATACAGTTCATAAGGCAACGGCCTATAATATCATCCGTATCAGATGATCCCTCTTTCGCTGACATAGCTTTGAATCTTGTATGAGTCTCAGTTTTCATATTTGGATTATTCAAACCATTGTTCTCATGTTAAGTTATTTTCACCTCTCCAGGTCTAACTTGTTGAACTCAGAAATCTGCTCAAAATTCCTAACAAAACCCTTTATTTAATCCACAGGAGTAGCATGCTCTCATTCCGCAAGCCATGACTAGGTAGAAGTAATTTGCAATTTTGAATGATGGTGGCCTAGTGGCTACCGACACGAACTGACAACCTGGTGCCCTAAGTTCGAATCCAGTTTGTTCTACAAAAATAGCTTTTACTTAGGATGTTGGCAACCTTCACATGGTCCCTTCCAAAATCCCCGATGTCTTTCTAAAAGAATTCAGACTAGGAAAATACTGGGAAAACCAATGCCAATAATAGAATCTTCGGATTCATACGATATAATATCTGTACTGAGGATTAAACCTCCAAACTCAAGCAGAGTGTCACAACTGAATTTACCAAGTACTTTATCCATTACGCCACATCAGTTTTCACTTTTTGTTTTTTTTTCTGTTTATTTGCGAATGAAATCTTAAGATTTCATTCGCAAATAAAAAAAATTGTCTAGTAGGCAGGAAACTTGCTCAGAGTTTGACAAAGATTTCCAGATTCAACAAGATACACCTGAAGAAGGTCGGACGCTACATAAAACGAAACGTTGTGCGAATAACACTAAAGATGAAGACAGCAGTCCGAATAAAACAAATAATAGAAATTAATCATCTTAAAAATTCAGAAAAGAAAAATATAAGTTTTGTTTCAAGTATCAAGTATTTTAAGTAGAGAAAGTTACAAAGCAATAGCGAAATGGCAAAGCTATCTGGTCCTTATATGAACAGATTGGATGTGATTTTTGTGATAGTAAACAAACCCAAGCAAAAGAAAGGACACAGAAAACAGAAGGGGATAGAAGGAATACATGTACATATATGCATACAGTCAATGATAAAATTACTCACACCCATGAATATTAACTTGAATGCTAGCATACCGCACGGTGTTGCTCAATCATAAATAGTCATGACAACAGCATATTCTTTTCATTGTCTTGATTCGAGTATATATCGGACACGGACACAATCAACAGAGAACCACATCACTCCACATAAAAACATAGGATATCAATGGATATATACCTGAAAATTAAAACAAGGAAAGGAATATGCTGTTGCCATAACCCTAGTCATAAACTATATTTAAATATGGTACTTAAATTGATGCAGATTTTGTATTTATTATTTTAGAGCCAATTCCCTATTGATTATTATATTGTACCTAATATATAGTCGTGATTTCAAAAGTTAAAAAAATAAACATTGCATTCCATCAGCTAGAATGAAAACCAAAACATTTGGGACTCCAGCGTTATTCATTACCATCTGAGTTAAGAACAAATGGATATCAAAACTTGAAAAATTAACCGACTTTAACATATAAATGTATACTGTAGAACCCCGGGATACGGCATTAATCCGTTCTGACGTTGGGATCGTAAAGTGAAATCGCCGTATGGTGAGTCCTAAGCAAACTTTTATACAGTACATATCAAAAATTAGTAACAAAATACAGTACAGTATATAGTACAAATGTATATAATCAAATAACATTATAAATAACAAATACCATAATCAGGGGCCAGAAAAACATTGTATTCCACATCATAACCTGGAAAAAAAAAAAAAAAAAAAAAAAAAACGTATCCTAGGGTCACTGTATCTCGGGGTTCTACTGTATTTGAATATGCGTAGCAGAGCACTTTAAAATCAACTTACGCCTGCCAGGTTTCAACTCTTCAATTTTTACCAGCTAAAAACAAAATCAAATTTGTTCCACAGGTCTGAATTCCTTATATATCAAGTTTCAAGTCTGTAAACCAAAAACTGACAGAGCAGATTGGTAGAGACCATGCCACATACAGAGAAGGTCACTTTTATATATGCGTAGATATACAGACAGACATACAGATAGATATTACAATTTTATTGGTGTCAGTGTGATTCCATCATTGGCAACAGTTTCCCTATACACGTTTGAACATCGAAACGGTTAGAATTTTAAAAAGATCTCTTGGTTGGAGTGACTGAAATAGTGAGAATGTCTGATATCTGGTAAGATGTCCCATCTCCATATAAAACAAAACAATTAGAAAATTAAAACTATGGAAATATATATATACTAGTAGGCTGCCCGGCATTGGCGGTCATAAAATATACTTAAATATGATCTTTTAATAAATGCAGATTTCATATTTATTATTATATTAGCTGTACCTGCCCGGCCACACGTTGCTGTGGTTCTGTCTGGTTAATGTAAGTTTAGATTAATTTGTATTGCAGACACATGCATGCACGCACGCACACACAAGCAACCACACACACACTTTGTTAACAGTCAGAAACAGACTACTTTAAGGCTTCAAAATTACACAGGAGACTTCAAAATCTTTAAACTGTCAATTTATTCAGAATAAACAAAAGAATTTTTGGCTTATAAACGTGTCGACAAACATTAATAACATCTATGATTTATTGATACAGAAGAGATTTATTTAGCGCAAAAGAAAAAAATGTTAGTCAATCATACTTATTTACTTAGCATAAACAAATAAAGAATTAATGGCTTATAAACATGTACCGATGTGTCGCAAAACATTTAGTAACAACATCTACGATTTGATGATACAGAAAAGATTTATCTTGCATAAAAAAATAATTTTAGTCAAGAGCAACACCATTTTGGGGAATTTTTTTTTAAGTATTCGCTTATGTAGGCAATACATTCAATCTGGAATAAAAGAATGTCAGATCTCAACCAATCAAATTAGGCGGAATATGGCAGAGAGACATTATTATTTATTAGTCGGAAAAAGGAAAGCTAATGGTATGTGTGTATGATCAATGTATGAAGGGTGAAACCCCATATCTGTCGAAAGTGCAGAATTCCTCCCGGTGTTGACTGGGGGTGGTAGGAGGACTTCATATTTAGAGAGAAAAATAGGAACTACTTTCTCTAAAGATGGTTGTCATTGTGATGGTGTTGCTTCTAGGATGAAATGTAGGATTTTATTGTCACGTCTAAATGTGTCTAAAATGGTGTTCTAAAGTTACATAAAATAGTGGCTAATAGTCTAAACATAATAAATTTTTATGTGGCATCTGTTGTTGCAAACCTATGGTACTTTAGTCCAGAGGGAAATTTCTGCAATCAAAATATTACATAGATTATATTGGACCCAATATATAGTAATGATTTAAAAAATAAAAAATGACTCATGTGCCGCCACCGAAAATCAAAACCAAAACATTTAGCTTATGATTTACATTTTTTATGTTAATGCCTAAGCTGTGAAGACATGTTAGCTGCAAAGGCTAAAAATTAAAGCATGAACCAATAGCTATTACTTTACGCATGCATATTTGTAATGCTGTTGTTCAACCTTCATCTGTCAAATTCCATTTTTTTTAATTTTTTTTTTTTTAATTTTCACTTTTGCACCGATTTTCCCCCAGCTAAAACCCAAATATAAAGTTTTGCATGGGTTTGAATACCCTATATATTAAGTTTCACGTCTGTAGACCAAAAACTGACAGAAGTTTTGGTTGGGAAAATGTTTTATAATAATATAATTCTATATCTCACAATTTCCCCCCACTCTTTATCTGTGCCTAAACCTAAACACAGATTCCATGAACAAAGCTTATTCTTAGAACCGAACGACTGCGGAACTCTTCCATTTTCCTACTTTCCAACTGACTACAATATGGTTGTCTTCAAGTCCAATGTGAACAAGTTCTTGATGAGCCATCTTCTTAAGTAATCCAATTTAACCAATTCCCACTACTAACGATTACTATGACATTTTCCCATTGACTATTGTACACTCATTAACCCTTATTCTCGAGTGGCCTCCGGGCCTTGATAAGTGGTGACACTTTGTAAAAAAAAAAAAATAATAATAATAATTCCTAGCCTCTTTATCTTCCCATCGTGTTATGCTAGAATAACAATGGCAGTATTATGTACAAGATGATATTCTTTGCTGGAATTATCACAAATATTCGACTAGAAGGCTTCACAGATAAAATAATCAAAGATGTAAGAAGCCAATAGCAAAACAGAGTTGAAATTCAGATAACATTCCTGACGAGGGTGGGAGGCTATGGTTCACTTGTGCATGTGTGCATGCATAGAAAGAGAAAAAAAAACTGATGCGTATTCAGAGTTCAACCTAATTAAAAAAAAAAAAAAAATTAAGATAAATTTATGAGGTACATGTACCAGTCACAAAACAAATAAATTGATCAAGTAATTTTTTTATATAGTAAATCATTGATTTTTAGAGATTTTAATAGTAAATCGTAGCCATTACAAGGCTGATTTTGATAAATATGGATGATCAAAACAACGTTGCAAAATATTTAATTTTTTTTTAGTTAAAACAAAATTGATCAATTTACGTGATTTTTTTAAATATATTTTAATTCCATGACAGGGTACGTCCTAAAGATTTTTCTTTATTTTTGTTTTTAATTGGGTTGAACTCTGAATTTGCACCAAAACATTTCCAATCGGTTTAAACTCAGAAACAAAAGTCAACTGATTCTCCTACCCACTTCATGACTCGTTTGAAGTCTTCGCCCTCACGGCCAAATTAGAATTTTCAGTTTTCAGAGAGAACTGTTATAAGGAAAAAGAAGGAAAGGCAAAAATGGAGAGATAAAGAAACAGGCATAGAGAAAGAAAGAGAAAGCGAGAGAGAGAAATAAATTCTAGCCAAACAGAAACAAAAAAAAAAGCATATTTTGACCCAAAAACAGAACCCGTATTCATGAAAGACTAGCGGGTTTTTTTTTTAATCCTTCAAAACCAGAAATAAGTTTTACAAATGTAAAAGAAAAGCAAACACGACGAGCGTATGACCTTCATTTTTTTTTTTTTTTTTTTTTTTTTTTCCTTACGAAGATGATCTGAAGTGCCTTCTATTTTCTTAACCCAATTTTCTAGTGCAATACAAAAAGCCAACATTTGCTCACAATGTTTAAAGAAAGGCAAGTGTAAAAAACTTCAAGGTTTTAGTTTTCTGCAAGCTATTTTGTTTAGCTTTAAAACAAAATTCTTATGTCATCATCAAAAGTAGAGCAGGGGGGGGGAAGACGACATCTCAATGGACGTGTAAAACCAGTTTTTAATTAACCACATTGCAACAATTAAACCAACCTGGGAGACCAAGAGAAATGTCAGTAAAACTGACGCCATCTTTATAGGACCTTATTCTTGTTGCAATACAAGTTAAAAAACAGACAAAGACATATGCACAGCAAATTATTGGGATTACTCTGACGACTATCCTCATTTTGAGTGTTATTTTTACAACAATTCGGCCGATGTAACCTCTGACCTTCTTCAGGTCTATTTCGTCGAAATCTAGAATCTTTCTGTCAAACTCTGGAATCTGCACAGAATTTATTTAATCCATGGATGTTGCATGTTCTCAGTCTATGTATATAAAAAAAAAAAAAAAAAAAAAAAGTCCGTCAGCCATGACCAGGTAGAAGTCTTAATTCGCAATTATGTCCCATGTATCGCCTGCACTGAGGTTTGAACCTTTAACATCCAGAATGGCACTTAGAACTGAATTTTACTTAACACTTTATTCGTTACACCATAGGTCTTTGCAGAAATTGTGAAAATAGCATTTAAGATGAGAACAATAGTCCGAATAATACAAATTAGCAATCATCTCAAAAGTTCAGAAAACGTTTAAAAAATTTTTTTTCACTTTTATCTGCCTTAAATAAGGTATCTTGCCACTTAAATGTAAGGGGTTACTGTGGTAGGGGCTAGATTTATTAGTAATCTGGGCTGGAATTTGAAATTTTCTTTTTTTAAATGTCCTGGTCACAATGCAATATAATGGACCAAAGAAAGACGTGAAGAAAAGCGATGGCAGAAGGAAATGACATCCAACAATGAACAGGTACGAAGAACGAACAATGTACAACATTCTGCCAATCACCCACACATGCATTGCACGCATAGCAATTGTCTGCAGCCTTTAATCAAACGCCACAGCTTACTGTGATTTTGTTCCTCTGTTTAAAATCACTTCCAGAGCAACCTCCTTTTTAGTTGGACTACACAGGAATATGTTAGCAGAGGACACTGATAAAAATGGTCAGCAGAAATGCAAATGGATGTCAAATGACACGGTCATCCGAGGGCCACTTGCTAAATAGTTCGAACCAGTAATACTGAATGTATTAATCCTGCTCGCACTGTCAGCTTTCTCTGAATAAGGAAATTTATAGAGAATATGAAATTCACAAGCAGCCCCAGCTGCATATATATCCTGGTTATGGAAAGATAACATACAGTGACTAGCATTCAAATGGTCAACCATCCGATAATGACCAGGCTTCAAGTCACTTAATTTTGATGACCTAACTAGAACCAATGTGTTTATGCCACATATCATGTCAAACTATTACATGAGCTGAAATTGACTTCTGACACAAAATTTGCCCTTCAGGTGGTCCTTATTAACAGATTTAAAGTGTATTAATTCTGATTGTGTGGCTATTTTCCATTATCTTCCCTTCCGCTTGCCAAGAGTGGTTAAACTGCATGCCTGCTACCTCACTTGAGTGTGGTAGCCATTCCACTTGCTCCCTCTTCAGAAACGAACACCAATTCTCCTGCTACCTGCAATAACCATAGTGGACACTTAACAAACCGTCGATAGGATAAACTTTCAAAAGACCCATCACCAGGCATGAAAGCCTAGGAGATCGACCAGGAAACTAGTAGTGAATAGAATTAAACAGCACTCCCCCTCTCCCGTTTCCTGTAATAAAGCATTTAACCATTGATAGGGTGGACTCTCGAGAGAGACCCGTTACTGGGTATGAAAGCCTGTGTGATGGACCAGGAAATGAGTACAAACAGAAACGGTTTTTTTTTGGGGGGGGGGGCAAGGTCCAGATAGATTACATCCAACAATTTTACGGGCTGTTGCACTGAAAACTATCTGAATCTTTAGCAATCCTTTTGCGACCTTCCACTGACTGCCAGAGTTTTTTCTGCTGATTGGCAGGAAGCCACCATTCACCCTATTCTTTACAAAGACCAAATGAATTATAGACCAGTGAGCCTCACCTACATCATCTAAAAAACGATATTCAAGTGAGTAATCATGGGTCATCTTACATCTACTGTTATTATCTCTCCATTTCAAAATGTTCAAATCTCACAAACTTACTTGTGATGGAAAAATAGATTACAAGTGTAATGACAAGAAAGATACTGTTGAAATTGTCTTTTAGGACTTTGTATAAAGAGTAAATGGTGATTGACAAACTCAACACTTATGGTTTTCATGAATCAGTTATGAAGTGGATAAGATCCTTTCTTGGTGATCGAACATACAAGGTTCAGATAAATGGCAGTCTACCATCTGAAGTGAATGCTTGCAACAATGTTCCTCAAGACTCCATGCAAGATCCTATTCTTTCTATTGATGACATGCTAGCATTGATTGGTGGAAACATGCTCCTATTTGCAGATGATGCTCGTAGAAGCAAAGTTAACAATCTCAAGTCTCACCTTCAACATTCCTGCAAATGGTCCACGGAATGGGACTTATACTATAATGTTGATAAATGCTACTAGCTGACACCACATGACCCCCACAGACAATCCACTGCCCCCAGATGAATTTTTCATTCATCTTATATTCTTATGGCTGTATCATCATTTTCTCACTGGCAATCATTGATGGGGGCATACAGGTACACAAGTAGGAAACTAAAACAAAACACAGGAAAAACACACACGCTGATGCTTCACATATGTCAGTTGGACTATGGATACGCGAGTTCTCATCAACCCTCTATGGGCTAAGGCCAACATCTTTGTCCTGTCGAGGCTAGGTGCATCTGCCATCAGTTCATCTCACTCGAGAACCTTAGAGCAAATAACCGTCCTTGGTCATATCCAAAATCCAACTGCCCATCTCCGCGTTCAGGCCTCAACTAAGCATTTGACTGCCCCCCCCCTTCAAGTTTTTTTTTTTTTTTTTTTTTTTTTTTTTTTACATAGGCATCACCACTTGGACAATATAGTAATCGTTAGTAATAGAAATTCGGTAAATTTGTTAACTTAAGTGGAACGACTCATGAAGAACTTGTTTACATTGGACTTGAAGACAACCATATTGTAGTCAGCTGGAAAGTGTTGTTCCTATTGTTCCCTTGACACAGTAACCCTCCCCCTAAAATGCCTACTGGCCCATTGTTCTCTACCTATCCGTCATGTTTAAATCTACCCTTATTTCTCTTTGTGTTAAGAACAAATTATATCTATTGTCTATTAATAAGTTCTTTTATTACTCACTAAACCTTCTTCCTTTTCTTTTGTTATCTATTCCTTGGTTCTTTTCCTTCTTTCCCTAGAACTCAATGACCTTAGTCAAACATAGCCAATAGTGCAGTGGGTTCTCCTGATTCAGCTCTTACTTTCAGCGATGTCATTGCTCTACTAAAGACAAACAAGACAAAAGATCTTGGACTTTTATTTTTAACATAGGAGTCACCACTTATCAAGGCCTGGAGGCCATTCAAGGATAAGGGTTATTGCGTGTACAGTAATCAATGGGATAATATTGTAGTAATCGTTAGTAATGGAAATTTGGTAGATCGGATTACTTAAAGGGGCGGTTTATCAAGAATTTGTTTATGTTCGACTTGAAGACAACCAAGTTGTAGTCAGCTGGGAAACAGGCAAACGGAAAAGAGTTCCACAGGTGTGCAGTTCTAAGAAAAAAAATTTGTTCATAGAATCTTCGTTTTGACTTAGGCACAGTCAAAGAATGGGGAAAATTATTGACAGTGGTTTCAGCTAGATGGGTGTTTTTCGTGAAAGATTGGCGAGGGGGGACCAGAGATTGGAGCTCAGAGGAGCACTTGCCATGGAAATAACGATAAAACAAAGACAGGCTCACAACGTCTCCTGTGGGAAAAAAAGTTACAGGGAAGAGAAAAAGGCATCCCCCCCACTAAGCTACGGATTCTATTTTGTACTTTGTCAAGGCAGGATAAGTGCTCCTGCCCAGATGTGGCAACAATACTCCATCATTGGACGGACTTTGTTCTTCAAGTCACCTAAACATTGCATTTAGGCTTCAAACAAAGCAAGAAGGACTATTTCTCATTCAACATTCGTTTTTCAAACTCTTGAAAAAATATTTCTCCCACTTTATAACTCTGCCATCAGACCACTGTTATAGTATAGCGTCCAAGCATTTGCTCCATATCTAATGATATCCAGTATCTGCAGAGAGAGTTCAAAGGCTGGCTATTCAAATGGTGCAAGGTCTATTGGATCTGTTCTATGAAGGTCGACTCAAGAAACTTTACCTTTTCTGCCTTGATTGCTCACAATTATACGGTGATCTGATTTTAGTCTACAATTTCATCAATAGTCATTAGGATATACCTTAGCGTCGCATTGTTGATGCATTTTTTAAAATGTATCAACACCGTAATTAAACGTGTTGGGTTACTGTATACTTCTCTGTTTAAATTTCTACCACACTTTCTCTACATGGCTACTGTCGAATGCTAGTTTTATTTATTTATTTACTAGCCTAGGTGCCCGGGTGTGACGAGATGTGTGTAAGGGGGCTGGTTGAGTTACCAAACTCCTAAAAATAAAAAAAATGAATTAAAAAAAAAAAAAAAAAAAAAAAAAGTGTAATAGACAGGCTCGAATCTGTAACACACAAGGGGAAAAAGGGGAAAAAAAAAAGCAAACAGTCTTATCGATGCACCCACCACGATTGTGACGTCATAGGCGTTCGAAATAACCTGTTTTATGTGACATCGTTCATGCTAGGCTTGAATGACTTACAAAAATGTTGACGGTCAAGGAATTAATCTTTTTGACCAATTTTTCTATATTTGCCATCAGAGACATCGATCTTTGAAACGATATCAATTTTGTCACGTTCCGACATATGTACATACATTTTGCCTTTTCTATATTAGATTTTTTTTTTTGCCTAAGTAATTGAATTTAGAAGAAAAATAATCACAGATGTTCCGGTTTTAATTAAATTTCAAGTTAAACTCCATTCAAAATATTTTAAAAAAAAAAAATCAAAAATTAAAAAAAATAAAGATAAAATGACAAAAAAAACATTCTTGGTTTGAATGGACCAAAAAGATAAAACACAATAAAATGAATCTATGCTTGTCATGTGATAAAAACATTCAATTATGATAGAGGGAGGGAAGCTCGTTGCTGTTAGTAAATTTTAATTGCACTTTCTTTGTCAAAGAATTAGCTATTAGCTTTCAATTTAAAAAGAAAATGGTAGAGTGTTAATTCGAAAAGTAAGATCTAAAATATACTAGTAGCTCTGTAAAAAAAAAAATGTTTCATTTAAAAATAGCAGTCATTTTTGGAAATACAAAAAAAAAAAAAAAAAAAAAAAAAATGGCTACTTGTTCTGTCTTATGCTATGTGGTCAGGAATTAGGTGACTATTTTATAATATATTAAAGTGAATTGCACTCAAAGTCGAAAATATACTCATTAATATTTCTAGGGTGTTATAAAAAAATTAATACAATTTAAAAAGTAAAAAACAAAAACAATGGTGCTTATTCAGTATAATATAATTTCAAACAAATGCATTTCAGGTAAAAACACTATCACTTACTTACGTGTCATGTCAAAATTAGAAATTACAAAAAATTATGAAAAATGATCCAGTAGATGTCCTCGATATATTTTTCACACACACATACACAAAAAGTGGTCAGACATTTTCTATTTTTTTTTCAATGGCATATTTCAGGGAAAGTAAGGGAGATAAGTCAATTTATCATACAGAATTGGTCGCATAACTTCATATTATAAAACTTGATAATTTCTTTTTCTACTGGATCATTTTTTGGAATTCATACTAATTTCAACATAACACTGAATTATTTGCAAAAAAAATATAAAAGATATTTTTAACAAGTTAGACACAAGGCCATCAAAAGTGTAGAGAAATGGAGGTTGTTGGTTATCCTTTGTCTAGTCTAGTCGTGTATCCTATCATTGCAGTTACCAGAATACCACATTTACACAAAGGGCAATCTAACTTCCCCACGTGTTGAGAAATTAAAAGTTGTACTCATAAAACACACACATTTCTTGTATCCAAATAAAATGTTATGAGATATTTTTATGTATCGATTATCACTATTTACTTCAACAGTGCTCAATATGTGAATAGAAAGTTATGAAAACATGTCAATTAAGGTATACAATCTTCTAGGTTTCATACCCATAGGAAATCAGGTTAAAACGCATGGAATTTGTTTATATATGTATATATGTGGTGTTGAGTTTAACTAGCTTACTGTCTGCAAGTTAATGTTCCCATGAGACAATGACTGGGCTTCACTCAGACAAAAGTTCAAATGAGTTCTACTTTCTACATATAGATTTTTCTTTATTTTTGTTTTTTAACAAGTAGGAAATCTGGAGAAGCACTAAAAAGGTCTTAGGGAAACACGTTGATTAACTCAGCTTGAATAGAATCTATAATATTCTACTTGTTGCTTCCTTAGTTAATCTGTACATTACAGATTAAAATAATTTTTTGAAGCCAAACTGCTTAAAAAATTTTTTAATAAAAAATTAAAAAAGTCAAATTCACAAAATTTGACATTAAAAAGGCAACCCTGGATAAGAATATAAGAGTGACCTCCCTTTGATGTAACTTAGTTTTCGAATATCATAATAATATATGTTAACTAGCATGGGAGCCCGGCATTGCCCGGGTGTTTGGAGGTGCATGTTGAGCAAAAAAGAAAAAAAAAAAAGAAAAAAAAAAGAAAAAAAAAAAAAAGAAAGTGGTAGTAGGAAGGCAGGCTCGAATTCGTACAGCGAAGGTGGAAAAGAACGGGGAAAAACGTGACGTCTTTGCTGTTACGACCACCGCCAAACAGGAAGTGACATAGGTTTAAGTTAAGGCTAGACAATCGAAAAGAGGGGAGGGCTTTCAAAAATATCGCCGAAAAAAGCGACCCCTCCATGTAGAAAAGTTCCCAGTTGAAGGTAGCCAATTTTTTGATATTTGTCGTCTAAAAGGTCAAGCTTCAAAATGATACTGATCTTGTGAAAATCAGTCAGCTCTGTTGAAAGTTTTAGGCAGACATGCAAACATATATACATTCATATATTGGTAGCTCAAGTTTTCGACTCAAATCGATTAAAAAGCTTGCCATATCTGAATACACTTTGTCAAATTTTAAATGTTTAAACCAGAAATTGTCCGAGTAATTCGGTAGAGACCGCAGAGGTCAAATTTTTTTTTAACTTTGACCCCTATTATGGCCCCTTAACATTTATTGTTTTGGGCTCAAATGAAGTTATTAAGTTAGATCCATGTCCAAGGAACCTAGCCAAATTTCTGGCCAAAAACCTGATTACAAATATTTCCCCAAATCTCAGTACTCTGTATATCAAATTTCGCGTCTGTAGACTAAAAATTGACAGAGTTATTGTGTAGGAAAATAGACACACAGACACTTTTACTTTTTATAGATATATAGAAAGTTGTAATAGTGTTAGAAAGGAACTCTCAGTAATTTCGACGTGTGGCAGTTCTTCACCGAAGTCAGTCAGAAAATGTTATGTAAAAAAGGAAACATTAAAAAGAAACAGGATATCAAAACAAATTATTTTTAATTTAAAAAAAAAACATTGTCTACCAAGAGATGCTAGACTGAAGGAGTAAATTAAAGATTGTCTCTCATAATATTTTATTATTTCCATTGAACTATGTAGCACAATATTACTTTCTGCATATTTATTAATTTATCTCATTTGGATTATTAGTTCTACATTTAAAATACAATGGACACTATTTTCATAGAAATGAAAATCTCACCTGATACAGGTTATTGGTTTTTCTGTCAAAAATAATTTTTTGCGTTATCCAGAAAAAAATCTCAGTTTTATCAAAACATACATGTTGATAAAATATATTTCTTATTCTGTGGAATTTCCACAGGTCATACTAGTAATAATAATGATACACTATAACAGGTTTCTGAATTTTGGGGGATAAGGATTGGTTATTCTCTTTGTAGAACCCCGGTGTGGATGTCAAAAAATTCAGTATCCCCACCTGGCGACCTGACCATTGCTCAAGTGTGCTCATATAGCATCAAGATAGCATTAATGACATCATTTGGAATGCCATATGCTTTTAATATGCTGGCCATTTTCCCTCTATGTACGGAGTCGAACGCTTTGGAGAAATCTACAAAGAGCATGACTGCCTCAATGTTTTTGGCTGTGACTCCTTCAATCAGTCTCCTGACAGTAAGTATTTGACTAGTAGTAGAGCGATTCTTTCTAAATCCATTCTGGTTCTTCCTGAGCACTTCTTCGATCTTTGGTTGGATACGGTTAAGAAGCATGGCATTGTAGATTTTTGCTGCAATTGGGGTGAGTGTTATTCCCCTGTAGTTGCTTGGTATGCTTAAGTCACTCTTCTTGGGGAAGGGAAGTACGCATTCTTCCCTCTATATATGAATAACTTTGATTATATACAGCATTGCATAAATCAAGAAGGATGTCATTGAAACCACCTGTCTTCCATACTTCAAATGGCATTGTCTTATCCACATTAATGTGGAGACCAAAGTTTATGACTTTCAATGTGGAAGGAGAGGTCAGGGCTCTGGTTGGATCAATACTGAAAGCAGTCGCTGAGTTTACGTATTTGGGCAGCAACATAGTTTCCACACAGAGAGATATCGAAATTCGTATTTCAAAAGTATGGGCCGCATTAGATGGGCTACGTTCAGTATGGACTTCAAAGCTAACTAACAAACTGAAAAGGCAGTTCTTCAGGGCAGTGGTAGAATCTGTTCTTTTATACGGTGCTACAGCCTGGATACTTACCAAAAGATTGAAAAGAAAACTAGACGGCACATACACCCATATGCTACAAACAGCATAAAATATATCTGGGAAAAATCATCCCACGAAGCAGTAACTTTATGGCAACCTACCTGCCATATCTAATACCATCAGGGAGAGACGCCTATGATTTGCCAGTCACTGTCTGAGAAGTAAGCATGAATTAGTGAGTGATGTATTGCTATGGACTCCACGACACGTACGCGCAAGCAAAGGACGACCTAGATCCATCTACATCCAGCAAATAGCACACGACGCCAATTGTGAACCTGAAGATCTGAGGCAGCTGATGGATGACAGGAAACTCTGGAGAGGAAGAGTCATGTTGGTCTGGGCAAGGAGCCCGTCCTGATGAGGATAATGATTGTTTATTCAGACTATTTGGATTCTTCAAATAACTGTTCTCATCTTCAGTGTCATTTCCACAATGTTTCGGTCAATCTAACCTCCAACCTTCTTCAAGTATATCTTGTCGAACTCAGAAATTTGGATGGAATTTGAAACGGAATCCTTTATTTACTTCACGAGGGTAGAATGCTCTCATTCTGTCAGCCATGACTGGATAGAAGTTCTAAGTAATTAGCAATTGTATTTTTCGGTCATCCACACTGAGAATTGAACCTTTAACCTTCAAGAGAAGTACTCTGATCACTCCGTGATGGGTCCTTGTGGAGCGAGAGTATGCTACCCCCATGAAGTAAATAAATGGTTCCATTCAAAATTCTGTCCAAATTCCCAAATTTGAGAGAAACATTCCCCAAGTTTGACAAGATACAGCTGAAGAAGGTCAGAGGTTACATCGACCAAAACATTGTGAAAGTGACACTCAAGATGAGAACAGTAGTCCGAAAAATCCAAATAATATGGACACTACAACATGGTTATCTTCCAATCCAATGTCAACAAATACTTGTGTATGACCAATAAGTAAGCAAATTTTATTCTGTTTACCATTTTCAATCCTCTCATAATATTCTTTAGCATTCGTCTGGCAATACGTACATCTCATTAATCCTTATCCCAGAGCGGCTTTTAGATTTGATGAGAAAAGGTTATGACAATTGAATTAAATGCTAATTCAATGACAATTATAAATCAGTTCTACTGTCACCATGTGCCAGCTCATCACTCCGATTTTGTAAACAAAACACACCGGCCAGAGACAGACTTGACACTCCCAGAAATAAGTCACAGCCAACAACCGTGCTAAAAGTAGCAGCAACTTTATCTTCAACAACAACAACAAAAAAAACCCACAAAACTTAATTTTTCACAACAAAAACTAACAGACTTTATTTTTGGACATTTAGTCATACCATGAACTAGCATAAATAACTTTCCATGAAACAAGGGGCTTCTAAGCAAATTTTCGCCTCGACCAGGAAGTTAGTAGTCTCATCCCGACTTGGCTCTCATCAAGTAAGCAGACTCAGTTGCCATAGGAACTAGGGTTGTTAGCAGCAGCAGTGCTCAAACAGCCTTTTTCAAAGTTACTCAACAAAATATTAATGCATATCACAAACTAGCTGTGTGCTATACACATGCCACTGTCCACTGCTACATTCCTCCTGGACCTCCCCTTCACAGCCTAAACCTTCTTCAACTCTGGCTCACTTCTAGGGACTCTAGCGCTTCCAACCACCAGTTTCTGTGGCTCTCGACATCTGGCTACTGGTTTCCAGTGCCCACTATGTCCAGCTACCTATTCTAGTGCCCACTGATGTTCGGCTATCATTTCCAGCATCAGACTCCAACTATATGACTCAGATCAGCCTGAGGCACATCATCTGACCTCAGAGATGCAATAATTTCAACACTGCAAGACACTTTGGTCTCCATTGCCATTCATTTTGTATTTTTCCGTGGTAAAAATAAAATATGATGCCAATCGTCTGTTTTTGACATTTCTCTTTGCTCTTGCCATCACTTTCCTTGCCTTCTGTCAACTTCATTAGTTGTATGGTTGATTATCGATTTCAACTCACAGAAACAGCACCACCAACAAGTGCTCCATTCAAAATAACAGATAAAAATGGAAAAATAAATAAGTATATATATATATATATATATATATATATATATATATATATATATTAGTGATGAGACGATTCAAATATTTTAACCGATTCCGTACTAAATTTCCGATTGTTTATAAATCTCTAAATATTTTACTATGAAATTGTTGTTTTGTCCCGATTACTGTAAAAACACATCTTTAATGTGCATGTATTTTCTCAAACGTAAAAACACTTGTGAGGGGGCGATCTAGAGATTTTAGTCTTACTGAAAGTTTAAAAACAATAAATATTTATTGTTTTATTATTACTACAAGCAGTGGAAGATGTTTATAAAAACAAAATTAAATAAAATAGGTAATTAAAAGAATCTATTTTGGCATCGGAAAATAGATTCAAATTTTCCCCCGATTCTGATACCGATACCCCAAAAAGCTCCGATTTTTCCGATTCATCGTCCTAACACTAATATATATATATTTATATTAGCCTGAATGCTCAATGTTGCCCGGGTGTTTGGAGGTATGTGTTGAGAAAAAAAAAAAAAGGCAGGCTCAAACCCGTACCATGAAGGGGGAAAAGAAAGTGAAAAAAAAAAAAAAAAGTGACGTCTTTGCCATTACGTCCATCGGCGAACCGGAAGTGGCAAAGGTTTAAATTAAGGCTAACTAATCAAAAAGAGAGGATGACTTTCAAAAATATGAAAAAAGCGACCCCTCCTTATAGAAAACTGCCCAGTGGAGGGTGAAAGGAATAATGTTTTCGGCCAATTTTTTTATATTTGTGGTCTGAAGGGTCGAGCTTTAAAACGATACCAATTATTATAGATGTTACCTTATCTGTGTGTGTGTGTGTAACGGTCTACCAAATTGCTCTTAATTTTTGGTCTACAGACTTGAAACTTAATACATGGGCTATTTAGATGTGCAACGAATTCGATTTAGTTTTTTAGAAAAAAAAAATGTTAAGAGGGTCAAAATTGAAAAATTGGAACTTGTTAGGCAGAAGATGGTCTAATATATATTCTTTACACATGCACAAATATACATTTATATGTTTAAGTTGGTTAATTTGTTAAGTTTTGAGAAGCATTTGGTCTTAGTTCAGATTGGTAGCAAATAATGCTGGATAGCGAAAGGTTCTGGTTTCAATTCTAGCTAATGGCACCTAAGTCATTCTTTTTAACTTTTGAAGTTAATACTATATATCAAGTGCAAAATGCTCTATAATAAATGCAAAATAAATTAAAATATATTTAAGTGTATTTTCAACCGGACAATGGCAAGCAGCCTGCTAGTACATAAATAAAAAATACCTACTATACTTACCCGGTGTTGACGAGGAGTCTTAACTTTTTGTTTCATTTACCCGTTTAAATAGACGTTAGAGTATCATTTATGAACACTTCTCTCATAACCCAGTGACAAAAGCTGCTGACCTGCTGACTAGATGGTCGAAGGTTCAATTCCTGGCTTGAAAGTGGTGCTAGTCTAGCCACACTGAAGAACTGCGATGCAGCGAAACAGTATCTGTGAATGACTAATATATGTGCGTGTATGTCTATATTATATTTCTCCTTGTTTGTATGTCAGTCTATCTATTCGATTTTTTCTCGGAAACATGGACTTTTGCTATGATAAAATGAAGCAGACTAAGTACAATGGTATTCGTTTCACGCATGATTAGGGATTAATAGAGATCAGTATTCCATACAAAACGGAGCACAAATTTAGCCATATTCTACCATCAATCTGAAATAAAGCACTCATTCTAAATAAACGGGATACAACTTTTGCCCATTTTTAACAGGCTAAAAAGTCTAATATATATATATATATATATATATATATATATAACTAGCCTGGGTGCCCGGCATTTGGTGGTGTGTGCTGAGCAAACAAAAAAAATAAATAAATAAATAAAAATAAAAAATGTGACGCCTTTGCCGTTGAGCCCATCACAAAACCGGAAATGGCGAATGTTAAAATTAAGGCTAGTTAATCGAAAAAAGGGGAGGACTTTCGAAAATATCGAAAAAAAAAAAAAAAAAAAAAAAAAAAAAAAGCGACCCCTCCCTGTAAAAAGTGCCCAGTTGACGATGAAGGAATTAATATTTTTAGCCAATTTTTCGATATTTGTCATCCGAAGGGTTGAGCTTCAAAACAATACAGATTTCGTGAAAATTGATCACTGCTATAGAAAGTTTTAGGCATACATACATACATACATACATTTAACAGGTGAAATTTATATTACAGATTACTTGTGAAAGAAAAACATACGAAGAACTTTTTCATTCTCTGAAGAAGGATAATTTCATCTAAAAAAAACATTTCAATTTAAAAAAAAAAAAAAAAAAGTTTGCATCTTAACGTGTTTTCCAAAACAGTTTGTTTATTCAAAGTTTCCAAATTTAAAGATGCTTAAAAGAGTTTACATATTTTATTTTTACAACCTCTATCCTCGACAACTAGAGACTGTACCAAACCCCATGATGGCAAGTAAAGAAAAAAAGATGCATTCCCTAAACTTTCTTGGTGAGAGCTTTTGGTATAAGCCAAAAATTAAAAAATTTAAATCGATAAATATTTATTCAAAAAATAAAAACATACGCGTCTGACTTTGTAACCGTCATGTTTTGAATTTCATTTTCACCGTGCTTGTTAATGGATTTCTATTAATTTGGAGATTTATTATATTATAGGTAGTCCAGGTTAAGAATGTATTTATATAAAAATCCAGGGAATGAAAATTTGTGTGCGTGTGCGTGTGCGTGTGCGTGTGTGTGTGTGTGTGTGTAAGAGCAAACAGTTAATACAATGTTAAAAAACACTTTGAAAAAGAGTTAAAAACATATTTAATCTGAAAAGGAAACACTTAAGTGGATAGTCCTTAATCCGTAGAGTTTCGAAGAAATACTTTCCTTCTCATCAGAGGGTAGGAATTAGCAAAATGCGGGATCGGATTTTGTATACAAAAGTATCTGATGAAACTGCAAATAAGTCACAGATCTTACTTGATAACAAAAAGTGAAGCAGAGGGAATATGGTGAAGAAAAAGGTGATTTCAAGTGAATGAATAGTCTGATGAAAAGTAAATTATCCAATGACGGTAAAATCCAAAAATATAAATTCAAGAAAGTTAATTAAATTTGCATTCGCACAAGTGAAATCCAAGGAAATCACGCAATTGGAAGATGGTTCAAAATAATCCAAAAGGACGAAATCCGTGGAATAATTCACAAATATGTACAAGTATATATATATATATATATATATATATTTTTTAAAACTAATAAATAAATAAAATAAAAAATACGCCCAAATAAAAAATGGGCGACTTTCTAAGAAAACACCGGTTCTATAAGGTGGAGACGTTAACTTTAATATTGTTTAAAAAAAATCAATAACAAAAACTATGTAAATAGATAAACGATAAAAACTAAGCAGTATGTCTATGGCATCAGAGCGTGGTGGATTAAGGCGCTGAACTGAAATATATAAGGTCCTGGGTTCGAGTCCTTACAACAGTCAAGCTATGCTGATGAGGGGTAGGGCCCCGAAACACGTGTTAATTTTAATATCATTTAAAAAAAAAAAAAAAAACTATATATATATATAAATATATATATGGTTCTTGGCCTTCAGGTTAAGACCAAAGTGTAGTATCTGTTCTGATGCTGCATATAACTTTTCACTTTTTTGGTCTCAGTTAGTAGAGGAGAAATCCTTCATGACAGATACATTTTTTTATTTTTTGTTACTAACTAACTTTTGGGGAGCTGTTTTCCTCCCACATTAAAAACTGACCTTACATCTAACTCTCCCCTCGCAGGGAGGCAAGTAAACAAAAAGAAAAAAAAAACATTGAAAGAATTCCACCAGATTTATAAAATAGTTCTCAATAACAAATAGAGTTATATAAATATTTATTCATACATACAAACTTTGCTACACTGTTATAACAATGTTTCAGTTCCTATTTACAATGTCTCCCCATGGGACAGAGATACCAGGGTCGTTTTTTAATGTAGAAAAAAGGAACAGAAATAAAAATTGTCTCAGTTGTGAAGGATTTCTCCTCCACTGACAGAGAACAAGAAATTGAAGTGCAGCATCTGAAGAACAGATGGTATTTATTTGCTCCCCCACCGAGCAAATTAGGCACAAGGCCGATTTTTAATGTGAGGAGTGAAGGGAGGGGGAAGGGAAAAAGGGGACCAGCTCCCGAGAGGTGGGAAATGGGAGCTGGTTAATGGTCAGGCATGTGGGGTTGCCCCCTGATCTGGTCTTTGCTAGTCATAGCTTGCAGCATCTGCCGGAACAGATACTACACTTCGATCTTGACCCGAAGAGTTAAATAATTCAAATACCTAAATGAGAAGAGATTCTTTTGTCTGACAAGATCTTAGTTTCTGAATTTTTGAGATGAGGATTGGTTATTCGTATTATTTGGATTTATTGGACTACTGTTCTCATCTCGAGTGTGATTATCACACTCGAGATGAGATCAGTAGTCCGATGAATCCAAATAATACAAAGATCTTAGTTATTAATAACTACACCTCAAAACATTGCCATGCCAATGTAGCAATTAAATTCTCTCAACTTCAACCCCCAAAGCAATGGCAATAGAAACTGCAAAAGACAAAGCATTCACACTATCATCATTCAAGTCATTCTTACTAATAAATGGCATGGTGTTGATGATAGCATAAACAAAGAAACATTTCACACTATACATGCCAACCGTGCAAAAGTATAACTAGCACACAAGGACAGCATAATTTTCAAAAGGCACTATATAGTACTGTCTGAGACACTACAAAACATAGTTGCAAAAATATTACACAGTAGGCATTAAACGCATTGTGAAATCCATGATCCTTCTCTTGAAAAAGAGGTCTGGTTCAGAAATATGTATCCCTTAACTGCCAAATCAAATCAGTACTCACAAACTGAAAAGAGCAACTGCAAATGGAAGCCACTACCAGCATCCTTACGGACAGAAGTCAGTACCGATTTTGGACACCTCCAGCACGAAAAGAATCTTCTGGTCACAGATGAATACTCGCACTATGTTGTTGTGTCGATATCTTAGATTCCATCTCAATAACATCAGTCCAACATGTGTCTGGAGAAGATATTCATTGAATTTGAGGTACCAGTATTTCTCAAACGGACAACGACCCACCATTCAACAGCTGCGTTTTTTTTTTGTTTTTGTTTTTTTACAAAGGAATCACCACTTATCAAGGCCCGTGGTTAATGAGTGTACAGTGGTTAAAAGAACAAAATCATAGTAATCATTAGAAGTGCAAATTTGGTAAATTGGATTACTTAAATGAAACGGCTCATCAAGAACTTGTTTACATTGGACTTGAAGACGGCCATATTGTAGTCAGCTGGAAAGCAGGTAAACAGAAGAGAGTTACACAGGTGTGCAGTTCTAAGAAAGAAGCTTTGTTCATGTTCATTTAGGTTTAGGCACAGATAAAAAGTGAGGGAAATTATTGATAGTGTTTACAGCCAAACGAGTGTTTTTTGTGAATGTTTGGCGAGGGGGACCATAGATTGGAGCTCAGACGAGCACTTGCCATGAAAATAACGATAAAACAAAGACAGGCTCGCAACACCTCTTCTGTGAGAAAGAGGTTGCAGGGAAGAGAAAAGGGCATTCCCCACTAGGCTACGAAGTCTATTCTGAACTCTGTCAAGGCAGGATAAGTTTTTCTAGCAGCTCCTGCCCAGATGTGACAGCAATACTCCATCCTTGGATATACATGGCGCTGATATAGGTAGAGAATTGCATCAGCAGGTAGATATCTACTGGATCGATAGAAGAATGTACGTATTCCATTTTAGACCAGGAGAAAAGGTCAAGCCCAGAAGCTTGTCAAAGCATAAAGCCTCCCAAAGACGAGAGCCATTCATTTCAACTGATGCCATATGGGGATCAGAATGTTGATGATGCAAAGATAGAATCTCTTGGTTTTAGATGCATTAAAAATAACCAGACACTTTTTTCCCCATTGTACCACATGCTCAAGATCAGAGGAGAGAGAATCAGAGAGAACTTGGTTGTTTACGGCCTTTGATGTGCTGCCATAGATGGCAGTGTTGTCAGCAAAAATGTCTACCTGATCTAAGGATGTGATTTGGAAGATCATTAATATAGATCAGGAAGAAGAGAGTTGGACCCAGGATGGACCCCTGAGGGACTCCCGCATAAAAAAAAAATAGGGAAATGGAAACTAATTGCTATGGAAAGAACAACGAAAAAGTTTGAAGAATTCAGATAATTCTTCAGATTACTGTTCTCATCTTGAGTGTAATTTTCACATTTTGGTTGATATAACCTCCGACTTTCAGGCGCATCTTGTCAAACTCTCGAATTATTCTGCCAAACGTGGTAATCTGCACCCAATTTCGAACGGAAGCCTTCCACGAGGATAGTCTCTCAAAAATTCAGAAAAAAAAAAAAAATTTTTTTACTTTCTTTCCACCTTAACACCTTTAAAATGGTAGAGAGCAATTTAGAAACAATTCAATTAAACAAGTTGCTTTTCATGTGTGTGGCTATTGATTAAGGTCTGGCCAAATAGGATCAAGACTGGGGATACACCAGTGGTACAGTGTGCCATTGTTTGGTAGTCCGACAGGAATTTGAATGATTCCTGCTTCGACCTTTGGATTTTTTAAAAAAGGTATATATTTTTTACAGTGTACATAAAGCATTTTGTTTAGTACTGACCTAGGGTCATCGGGTCATTGGGGTATTATGTTTGTGTCTGAATCTGATGATGGAGTCATAGATTAGTTGTGACATACAAATATCTGTGCGTGATGTTGTCAAGCTAATCAAAAACCTCAATTCCAGTAAAGCAATTGGCTCTGACAGCATCCCAATTATAGTACTCAAAAAGCTTCAACCAGAACTAGCTCCCATATTTACAAATCTGTTTAAATGTAGTCTTAAGGAGAATTGCTTCCAACACCCTAGAAAACCTCATCAGTATATCCTGTATTTAAGAGTTCAGGTGATCGGTCATCTTTCTCTCAGTACAGACCAATAAGTCTACTGTGCATCATGACTAAGTTACTGGAATCTGTTTTAAATAGAGAAGTAGTCAACCACCTCAGCAAAAATAACCTTCTTAGTCACATGCAATATGGTTTCCGTTTTGCTAGATCTACAGCAGATGTGCTAACGGTTATATCTCATAGGATGAGCGAATCCCTCGATGGAGGCTTCCTTTCTAGGGCAATTGCTCGACATATCAAAGGCCTTTGATAGGGTATGGCATAAAGATCTACTTCACAAGATCTCCAGCTATGGTATAGCTGTAAATGGCTTTTCAGTTATAAAATCATTTCTCTCTGATAGGTCCATAAAGTAGTGGTTGATGGACAGAAATCAGATGTTCATAGTGTTAATGCTGGAGTCCCTCAGGGGTTCAACTTTCTTCCTGATCTACATCAATGAGCTTCTAAATCACTTAGATCATTCATAGACATTTGTGCTGATGACACTACCATCTATGGCAGCACATCAAGGGCCATAAATGACCAAGTTCTCTCTGATTCTCTCTCCTCTGATCTTGAGCATGTGGTACAAGGGGGGGAAAAGTGGCTGGTTACTTTAATGCATCTAAAAAAAAAAAAAAAAAAAAAAAATCAAGCTTCTATCTTTACATCAAAGTTCTGGTCCCCATATGGCATCAATTGAAATGAGTGGCTCTCGTCTTAGGGAGACTCCATGTTTTGACAAGCTTCTGGGCTTGACCTTTACTCCTGATCTGAAATAGAACAAATACATCAAATCTGTTGCCAAGGTCGCTGGTAGATATCTCACTCTTGGTGCAATTCTCTATCTATATAAGATCGAGACATCTTCAAAGATGGAGTATTGTTGCCATATCTAAGTAGGAGCTGCTAGAAAGACTTATCCTGCCTTGACAGAGTTCAGAATAGACTTTGTAGCCAAGTAGGGGATGCCCTTTTCTCTTCCCTGCAACCTCTTTCTCACAGAAGAGATGTGGCGAGTTTGCTTTATCGTCATCTTCGTGGCAAGTGCTTGTCTGAGCTCCAATCTATGATCCCTCACTCACCAAACATTTGAGAAACACTCGCCTAATTGAAAATCATTATCAATAATTTCCCCGATTCTATATCTGTGCCTAAACCTTAACGTAGATTCCATGAACAAAGCTTCTTTCTTAGAACTGCACACCTGTGGAACTCTTTTCCGTTTGCCTGCTTTCCAGCTGACTACAATATGGTTGTCTTCAGGTCCAACGTGAACATCCTCGAGTGGCCTCCATAAGTGGTGATTCCTTTGTAAAAAAAAATAATAATTTTTAGAAAATCGATCTGTTGACTATCTTACCAAGCACCGAAATTAATAATGGAATTAAATTGTTATAAAGCTTATTTCTATTTACTCACCTCCTCACGAGAGTAAAGTTAGACAAAAGGTCAGTTTTTAATGTCAGAAAATCCAGCTCCCCCAAAAATGGTAATCCGGATTGGAACGAAAATAAAATTGCAAAAATCTAGGAGGACTCGGTCTTTCCTAACTGAGAACAGAAAATAGTGTAGCAGGGTTTGTATTACTGTACACATAGATTCGAAAAAGTTGTCAAAAAACAAATATATAACAAATAAATGTTATCAAAGGCAAGATAAATTACTTTTCTACCAAACTGGATATAATTTTCGTGTTTTATTCAATTTAACATGTTTATTCAGCTCGAAAAGCATACAGTGTTTACCGATATATTGGAAAATTCAAAATGGCGGCCGACTCTCTCTTTAACACGGTAAGTTCGGAAAAAGGTGTAATAAATAATAAACTACACAAAATACTGTTAGAAATTTGCTGATTATATGTTACCGTGACATAACTTGACATATATTCCGTGGTTTTTTAATAGTATTTTGTCTAGTTTATTATTTATTACACATTTTTCCGAACTTACCGTGTTAAAGAGAGAGTCGGCCGCCATTTTGAATTTTCCAATACATCGGTAAACACTGTATGCTTTTCGAGCTGAATAAACATGTTAAATTGAATAAAACACGAAAATTATACCCAGTTTGGTAGAAAAGTAATTTATCTTGCCTTTGAAAACATTTATTTGTTATATATTTGTTTTTTGACAACTTTTTCGAATCTATGTGTACAGTAATACAAACCCGATTTTAGAAATACGTAAATAAAGTAGGGTTTTTTTATAGAGAGAAAACGGCAATTCGAAAGCGTAATTCATTGTTCTAAGGGAGGTAACTATTTTACTAAAGTAGTTGAAAAAAAAATCGGTGCTTATGCATTTGTTATCGCGTTATTTTTATCGTATTTTCGAGTTAAATTCAATTTTTACGATATTTTTGTTTATTAAATTGTTAAGTAAAAGTACATAAAACACCCTCTCCTCCCCATATTAAGAATGGATTTCTAAATAGCATTATTATTTCAACACGTTAACAGATGCATAAGTAACAAAAATCATGTTTTATTACGATTACTCGAATGTTTTGTTTACGAAAAAAAAAAAAATATATATACAATTTTACATTGTTTTTGTTATTAATGGTCAAACAGAATTACCTCCCTTAAAACAATGAGTTAAGTTTCCAAAATCATTTTTAAGCGATATATGGGAATTCGTAGGCATTACAACAAATCTTGCAAGTTATCTACGTTTGTTTTTATTATTATTAGAGTTTTTCCTAAATGATGGACACAGCAGCAGCTTCTATTCCATTACTCATAAAAGTTGATTTTCTTATTTAAAAATAAATCTACTTTATCAATTTACGTAATTTTTGGAATATATTTTTATTTCGTCACGCGAACCCGAACGAGCTTCCCCACCCCTGCCGTAAAATTAATTCCTTTTTACGTTTTACTTATTTTTTTCTGCGGATTATCGTCGATAACTGACTTAACTTTCATAATAAAAAAAAAAAAAAAAAATTTTTCCTGTTAAGTTTATTGGTACTTCTGCAGTATGTGGACGGCGGCCATTATTAGGGGGCGATAACTCCAATTTCTTTTTGGTCAAATAACACGGCAACAAACAAGAATTTTTTTCCCTCCGAACAGAAAATATTTGAAAACCAAAACATTTATTGTACCAAAATGTATAAAAATATAATTGTAAAAACATTTATTTAAAAAAAGTCTGCGTAAGAAAATAAAACAATTTTGGGTACTAGGGTAGAGAGTGTCCGCGCTATTTTTTTAAATCGTATTTCCAAGTTTAATTAAAAGTTTTATGTATTTTTTTTATTCAATTGTAAGGTTAAAGTATAGAATAGGTATAAAACACCCTCCCCTCCTCATGTTAAGAATGGCTTTTTAAATAATAACGTTATGATTTACGTCCGGATCACTCTCTGCACTAGTACCCAATTTTGTAATGAAAGCAACATTATTTTTTTTAAGTAAATAGTTTTGTTTTGTTTTTGGAAACAAATAATTTTAAACGAAACATTTTTCCGAATTAAATCAACATTGGATCCCCCCCCCCCGAAACATTTTTGAATTGAAGTAAAATTGTCCCCTGTTCTTTGACTGAGAAGCGCCACCTGGCGACAATTTAGTGAAACGCATCTAAAAAGATGGGCGCCGTCGTCCGCATACTGCAGAAGTGCCAGTTTATGTAATGAGTTAACATGGGGGATCACTTTTGAATTATATCGTTCTATTAAATTGATACTCCACTTTTCGGTCAATCAGCAAAACTCTCCTTATTAAGCTATTTTTGTGTAAATAAAAAAATAAAATAAAGAAGAAGAAATTAATAGAACGTTATAATTTAAAAGTGATCTCCCACGTTAAAAATCATTAAATAAATGTTTGTTTGTTTTTTAATTTCCCTGCTGATCTTTAAAAGTAAAGTATTATTTTAGTAAAGTCTAATAATTTTACGGCAGGGGGAAAGCTCGTTCAGGTCCGCCTGGATTTTTATTTATTTATTTTTTAGGGGTGATTCTGAACAAGAACTTGTTTTTATCAAAAGCTAAAAATCTATTCATAAATTATTGGACGCAAATAACTTCAAAAAACCTTTCATCTCTTAAATTTGGAAATTACTTTCGATTTCAGTTTAAATGCTTCTAAATTATTTTAAAATGTCATTTTTTTTTTTTCAATTAATAACAAAAAGATTAAAACGCATTACTTATTTATAAAGAAAACAAGGTATTTATGCAGAATACGGACGGACCGTGCTGAAATAACATTTCGAAACCCATTCAGAAGATGGAGAGGGGAGCCCCGAGCGCGTTTTATAACTATTCTGTACTTTCACCTAACGATGTAATAAACAAAAATATCGTAAAAATTGAAAGTAACTCGAAAACCTTATCTAAAAAAAGGGGGGGGGGCACCAGCACCACTACAGTACTACACTGCACTAGCACCCTTTTTTTCTTTTTTCGCGGATCAGTAAGTGCACTTACTCTGCGCTATTTTTTAAATCGTATTCCCAAGTTTAATTAAATTTTTATGTTTTTTATTCAATTGTAAGGTTAAAGTATAAAATAGTTACAAAACACCATCCCCATGTTAAGAACGGCTTTTTAAATAATAAAGTTATTATTTCAGCACGGATCAATAAGTGCACTCACTGCACTAGTACCAAAAAATGACACGGTTCGAAAACAAAACGCATTCTGGCGGATACAATTTGGCAGCTACGTTAAATAGTGTTTTTAATTTCCGTTTTATTTTTAAGGTGTCGCACTTTACAGAGTAAATATAGAAAAGTTTTCTATATTTACTCCAAGAAAAACAATAAAAAATTTATAAATCACGTAGATACGAGAAATACGCCGACACGCAAATTGTTGTTTTAAAATTTTTATTTATTTACATTGTCACTTTTTTTTCGTTTCATTCAAAAGAAAATAATTTTTAAAAGTGAATTATTTTTGTTATTTTTTTTTGTTGTTTTGTTTTTACGTGAAGGAAAAACTACTAAAAATATGTTGTTTTTTTGTTTGTTTTAATTTATAAAAACATTAAATGTAGAACATGTTTTCGTTTCAAGAATTATATATATTTTTTTTTAATTAAAAAAAAAATCGGATGAACCTTTGAACCTTGTCTTAAAATTCGGTAGTAGTCGTCATCAAGAAATATATACAGATAGGGAGATATATACACAAGGCTCTTTTTTTGTAAATTGGTTACCTAATATGCAATTTATAGACAAGAAACAAATAAAAATGCCCACTTTTTATATATATGTATATGTACATATAAAACAAACATTTATTAAAAAGAAAATATAAATAAACGTCTCTCAAACTTAAACTGCACAACGTATTTCGCTTCTGGTTTCTGACACAAGGAAGTCGGGGGAGAAAATAACAGTTGTATACAAATAAGAGTTCAACTAAGATTTGCAACGAAAAAAAAAAAAAACAACGACATTCCGGAGATAAATAAAAGCAAGTTTGCCTTTAAGGTGTCCACTAGGGATTCAGGGTGGACTTAGAATTGATGAACTAGAAAACGAAGAGGAAGAGAAGTAACCTACCTGATAAGTAATTGGTCCACTTATACAAAGTACCTTCCATGTTTGTTTGCGTACGCCACATCAGCGAGACAAATCCAAAGACGGTTTCGTACCATTTGACGGTGTCGAGGGAAAACTTGTATACTATATATAAATGTTCCGGGTTCATTCACTCACATTAAGTATAAACATTTTTTACATTTCTATATCTTTAATCAAATACAAATGAAAGCCTTTATGCGCTTACGTTACTGTGATAAAATAATAATAATAATAATAATATTTAGAAAGACATTCTTAACATGGGAGGGGAGAGAGGTTTGTAACTATTCTGTACTTTCACCTAACAATTTAAAATAAAAATATATCATAAAACTCGAATTTAACTTGAAAATACGATTTTTAAAATAGCACGGTAACATAAGTGCATAAGAATCAATATTATTAAACATTGGTTATCTTTACAATTCGTGTCTAGACTTCACTTCCGGTTATTCCCTCCCTATGTTAATAATGGCTTTTCTAAATAATAACGTTTATTATCAAGAAAAGTCATACTTGACAGATGGGATGAGGTATAGATTTTCTTTTAATTATTTTGTACTTTTTTCACCTAGCACTTTAATAAAAAAAAAAAAAAAAAGTACTGTAAAAATTCAGTTAAAAACGAAGCAGCAACCGGAAATGAAGTAGGGGCACGAATCGTAAAGATAACCTAAACATGTGTATTTATTAAACATTTATCTATTTATTATTAAATTAAACACTCTCATGTAAACTCAGTAAGGATTCTCTGGAGTCTTACCCAATGGATGTAAACTAAAAGGGACAATGGGGGAAGTTGAGCAACAAGGTGTTTCTTTACATTACATTTAAATTTCGAAATTTCATACAAAGGTACTATATGTGCCTGGTAGTGTTCTCAGATAGGTTTTGTATCAGAATGTTTTTGATAAGTATCGATAATCAAAATAATCCGATGAAAAAAGGAATGAGCAATTTTGACCAAAGTTAACACCTTACACAGCCTAACATCACAAGTGCTTTTGAGAAGCTTTATTACCACACAAGTCGAAAGGCCTGGCATATAAAATCAACAGTATTTTCTTTGATATGACAGGGACGCATTCAACATGAATATTTTTGTTTAAAGCACAAATGCACTATGATATTTGACTTTTTCATTTTAAACTTAAATTCAAGCCATTACCACAGCACAAGTGTTGCAGGAAAAAGGGCTGTCCCTTTCCATGTAAATAAGAAGAAAATTAGATAAGTGAAAATGAGATTAGGATAAGCCGAGACTCGAACCTAGTAAGCAAGGTTCAGAAATAGAATGTTAGAAACCGGAATGTTAAAAAAGGCCTATTGTTAAATTCTATTATAAATAGTTATATATTGTTTGTATCGTAAAAAGAATTGATTGTTCATTCTTTTACAAAACTGAATATTAAAAATGTCAGCTAAAAAGAATGAACAATCCTAATTAAAAATACATAGGTAAAAAAATAGGTTAGGTTAAAAAAAATAGGTTAGGTTAAAAAAAATAGGTTAGGTTAAAAAAAATAGGTTAGGTTAAAAAAAATAGGTTAGGTTAAAAAAAATAGGTTTGGTTAAAAAAATAGGTTAGTTGAGAATTCTTTATTGTTAAAAGTGTGTTTGGAAAAACGTGTGCTTAGCCACGTGAATTGGTCACATTTCGAAACACGCTTCTGACGTCATAACAAAAAGGGGGATTCTCAATATAGGAGCTAGAGTTGGTCGGATCAGGGCAGTTGAGGTAGAAGAGCTGGAGTCAGTCTGTTAGTCAGTCAGAGAGAGAGTTGGAGTCAGAGTTCTTTGGAAGCAAAGGAAAGAACATTAAACTATGTAGATCCCGAATTTGAATTCTTGACGTCAGCAGCATTCGACCGGTCCAATGAATAAAGTATCATCCTTGTGTTTTTGTAAAACTGTTGTCATGTGTCATCATTCAACACCCAAAAAGGTAATGTGTCATCATTCAACACCCAAAAAGGTAATGTGTTAATCGTTTTATTATAAACATTGCGTAACTCTTCCAAGAATATGAATCTCTCCTCCTCTCTACATGTGTTACAAGAAATACAAGACCTGTGCATCCATCACCTCATCACCCTCAGTATATATATGTCCCCGCCATCTCTCTTCAATATGAATCCCGTCTCTCCTTTAATATGTACCTATGCAACACAAGCAGTAAGGCCAGGCATATAAAATTAACAGCAGGTTCTTTGATATGACAGGGGAGTGTTCGACATGAATGTTTCTGTCTAGAGCCCAAGTGAAGCATGGTATTTGATTTTTACATTTTAAACTTTAATTCAAGCCATTATATAAAAAAATAATTTTATAAAATCAACAGTACATTCTCTAGAGTGCAATGTAGACTATAATGTATTGTGAACTGCGGGGAGGCATGTGAAGCTTCCTCCTGGTGCATCGCGATGGGTCCCCAACTTGAGCGGGTAATCAATAGATTTGATGGACGATTTCACTGATTTTGATGACAATAATAATATGGAAGTGTGAAATATTCGTTGATCATTTTTCAATCCCAAGCGACGTCGGGTTTCCCTGCTAGTGCTATATAATACTTGCTTTTGATGGTTCTTCCTTTATCAATCGATGAACAAAATATCTGGTGTATCTCAAAACTTTGCTTTCTGCTATTGTTGTTGTTGACATTCATGCAGATGACGCAATCATCTATGGCGATGTCGTGCAATGGGAAAAAAGGGTGGCTGGTTAGTTTAAAGACAATCTAAAGACAAGGTTCAAAAGAGAGTCGCCAATCTGATAGGCCCTGAACTGGCATCTAAGCTTCAGCCTCTGTCCCATCAACGAAACGTTGCATCCCTCTGCCTGTTCTACAAGTATTTTAATGGTGAATGCTCTGACGAACTGGAGACACTTGTGCCCCCACGACGTAGACACCCTCGACAAACCCGACAGGCAGCTAAATCCCACCCCCACACAGTAGAGATCCCTAGATGTAAAAGATCTTTCTGCTCCAGTAGTTTCTTCCCCAGAACCGCTAAACTCTGGAATTCCATTCCAGGTCCCTGCTTCCCTAACTGTACTGACATGCAGAAGTTCAAGTGTAACGTGAACCGACATCTTGCTGCCCAAATCCCAACATAGTGCCCCAGTAGTTGCTGCCGCTGATAGTAGCCCCCTACACCAAAGTGGCAATGTGCCTTGTTTGTGGTGAAAATGTAAAAAAAAATTAATTAAAACAAAAAAAAGGTAAAGCTTCCACCCTTTCACCACCATTAAATTGAATTGCATGGCTTTTTACTTAAGGAACCGTCCTGCTTTGATATGCTTCGAAGACTGACCTTCACCCCAGACCTGAAAGTTTAAAATGCAAAAGTCAAGCATTATGCTTCAATTGTGCTCTAAACAGAAACATTCATGTTAAACGCGCCCCTATCATATCAAAGAACATAGTGTTGATTTTATATGCCTGCTCGTGCTGTGATAATGGCTTGAATTTAAGTTTAAAATGAAAAAGTCAAGTAACACGGTGAAATTGTGTTTTAACCAGAAATATTCATTCCTGTCATATCAAAGAACCTACTGTTGATTTTATATGTTGAGCCTTTCGGCTTGTGTGGTAATAAGGCTTCTCAAATACACTCGTGATGTTAGGCTTTGTAAGGTCAAAATCGCCTGTTCCTCCTTTCATCAGATTATTTCGATTATTGATTATCAATGCTTATTGAAGACATTTCGATACAAAGGCTATCTAAGAACACTACCAGGCACATAAAGTACCTTTGTATGAAATTTCATAAAAATCGGCCCAGTCGTTTTCGAGTCCATAGGAACTAACACACATACACACACAAAGTTCCTTTTATATAATAGTAGAGATAGTGATAGAGATAGTTCTACTGCTTCAGAGAGTATCTCATTCCTGACCCAATCTGTTACCTGAATATATGTCACATACATCCTAAGATAGACTGCTTCTGTTATATCAGAGAAGGTGCCACTCAGGGGACCTTTCATGTCTTGACATAATCAACTTCAAAATCTTGTGGAGTATCTCTTCCTTTTATTTCTGCTTGATTGATACATTTCTGGTATGTTCCAGTGTGGCACAATGAAGAAGCTCCCATTTGGAGGGGCTGGGGGCTTCTACATAATTAAACCTTGTAGCAAACTTGTCCTGTACTCGTGCATGGGAGAGATATGCAGATAAAGGCAGAGGCAGGTTAGGGTTAGATTTGCTTGACAGTTGTTTACGAAACTTGGTTGAGTTAAAATCATTCAAAACCTCAGGCGCCGAAAAGGTCAGGTTTTTAAATGATGGCAATATTTTAGTACTTTTGTTTTTTTTTAATGGATGCATGCTCTCTCTCTCTCTCTCTCTCTCTCTCTCTCTCTCTATCTATCTATCTATCTATCTCTATCTTTCTCTTTCTTTCATTTTTCTCTCTTTCTTATCACTCTCTATCTCTCCCTTTTAAAGAGAGAAGATTTATAATGAACAGTTGAAGCCGGGGATATCGAACAACACGGTCGCATGCCAGTGACACTCATAGCAGTTTTGGTCTGGTTACAGGTGACGGACATGAGTCTACAATCACTGAACTTAAAATGCTCCTTAAATGTAAAATAAATAATTTCATATTTTTATTAAAACGTCTTTGCTCACTGTTTTGTACAAGCGTTCAATTTCAGCAAGTGGTCTCTGCCATCAACAACGATAAAATTGTTTGTTATGACGCCGACCAAAAAGATCAGAGACGAGACCCACCAGCAGATGTAGCCAACACTCAAACCAACACCCAAGTCAGCTTTATTGGACCCTTGATGTTCACGGCCTATCGTGTTACACTGGAAAGTGATATATTTGTTATTAGAAGCTGAGTGGTCCTGGCTACAGAAATCGAGTAATACAATCTAGTAAGTGATAAACGGTTATTCATAGTCATAGTTGGTGATTTGCTTAAGTTTTAGGCTTATCTTTCAGCATCTCTCCTAGGCTGCTACACTCATCTGTGTTCCGCAGGCGGACAGTTTTGGGAAATACACTTTTTTCATGGAATCTGTATTTAGATTTAGGCACAGATAGAAAATGGGGGAAATCGCATATAGTGGTTGTAGTTACTTGAGTGTTTTTTTATGAAAGTTTGGCAAGGGAGAACCATAGATTTGAGCTCAGTCGAGCACTTGCCATGAAAATAACGATAGAGTAGAGACAGGCTCGCAACGTCTCTTCTGTGGGAAAGAGGTTGGGCGGAAGAGAAAAGGGCATCACCTACTAGATTTTGAAGTTGGTTTTGAACTCTATCAAGGCAGGAAAGGCGTGCTGAGCAGCTCCTGCCCAGATGTGGCAACAGCACTTCATTTTAGGGTGTACCTGACTCTTATACAGATGATAAATTACATCGGCAGTGAGATACCTACTGGAGCAGTAGAGTGATCCAACAATTTTTCCTGCGATCTTGGCAGCAGATTTGATGTATGTGGTCCATTTCAGATTAGGAATGAAAGTCAGTCCCAGAAACTTGTCAAGACAGAACTTCCCCAAAACAAGAGCCATTCATTTCAATTGGGGCATGATGGTGGTCAAAGTGATTATGATGAAAGGCGAGAAGCTTAGTTTTCGATGCATTAAAATTGCCCAGCCACCTTTTTCCCCATTGCACCATGTTCTCAAGTTCAGAAGAGAGAGAATCAGAAAGGTCATTGCTAGCCTTTGAAATGTTGCCATAGATTCTAGTTTCATTTGCATAAATGTCTACTTACAGCTTACAGTTCTTTTTTTCTTTTTTTTTTTTTTTCAAGTTTTCTCTCTCAGTTTGGTTAGTTCTTGTCTCCTTCCTTTGTGATCGTACGGTTTTGTGGTAACTTTCTTTATCTTCTTTATTCTCTTCATTTTTACCTTTGTTTGTGAAAAAGGTCTGGTCGATGCAGCGCCAAAGAATCTTCTGTAACATCTGCAAACCAACACACATTGTGTGCAGTTTCAGTCACAAATTAGACCAAGACAAAGATTAGGAAATAACTCCAACTTACTTGATCTATGTTGCAATAACAACAAGAATGATATAGTCGGGCTCTATTGAGTTACAAACTAGTGTTGGGGTGATTAATCGGAACTCTTTTGGGTATCGATATTGGAATCAGAAAAATGTGAGGCTATTTTCCGATGCCAAAAACCAATCACTCTAATTATCTTTTTATATTTGATTCTGTTTAAAAAAAAATTTCCACTGCTTGTAGTAATAATGAAATAATATATTTATTGATTTCAGCTTCCAGTAAAACTAGAATCTATAGTTCACTTCCTCACAAATGTGTTTTTTACATTTGAGAACGATGTGTTTTTACAGTGACTGGGACAACATAACCATTTCATAGTTAAATATTTAGTAATTTATAAAAATCAAAATCAGAATCGGTAATTTAGAACGGAATTAGTACTTGTATCAGAATCGGGAAAAATATCAGAATCGTCCCATCACTAGTTATAACCACTGGTCGACATGTATGCAGATGCCACAACCATCTATGGCAACATTTATAAGAGCATTAATGATCAAGATATTTCTGATTATCTTTATTTTGACTATGAACATGCCATGCAACAGGGAATAGGGTGGATGGTTAGTTTTAATCTATATATATAAAAGGCAAAATGTGTGTTAGTGTGGGTGTGTGTGTGTGTGCGTGCATTTTTTGTGTATGTCCAGCAAAAGCTTTTATATGCTACCTAGATTATAATATCTACGATTTACGAAACGAGGTCGCATGTATCTTTAATTTGGGCGACTTTTACATGCTATTTTCATAATATTTTTTACTCTCCGCATGTTTCTTTGGCTTTCTCGTATAAAAAAGCAAAACTGTAAAAGCGAAGGAGTGTTCTCAGCCTTTCGTGGTGAGACGTCCAGAAAAGCAATGAGGTTTGATCAATGCGGGGGAAACCCCTTATACCAGACAATTGCTATTCATTTGGACATTCCCTTTTTTATGGGGAGCTGGTTTTTCCCAACATACGCAGAAACTGGCTTGCAGCCAAAGTTAAGTACATTTCATTCCTCTATGGCGTGATGTTTGACCTCATTAAATTTATGCACCTGTCACTTAACTTTTTAATCGTTAAACTTTTTAATCGTTTAACTTTTTAATCATTTAATTTCACTCATTCTCAGTTCTCTGCCCGCGTAACGTGGCAGTAAGTTATCAGGCTATTGACCTCAATGGCTCGAGTTCGAGCCTATCTACCTATCAAAACTATTTTTTCTTTTACACCTCCAAACACCCCGGACAATGCTGGGTACTTCTACTAGTTTAATATATAAAAGGCAAAATGGGCACGAGCATTTGTGTATGTCCACAGAAGGTTTTTTACATCAGGGTTTTCGCGTCGGTTAAATTATGGGAAAAGTTTTCTTATACTTCCTAGATCCTAATATCTCAGATTTGCAAACGGACATTGTCTCTATTTTTTTTTTTTTTTGATCGCGTTTTAAAAAATTCCCTCATTTTGAGTGTTTGTTTGTCTTTTTTGTATAAATAAAGCAAAATTAATCGAAGCAAATGCAAATGCCTGGACTTCGAGCCAGGTAGTACCTGTTCTGTAATTGGTCCTTGGTCAATGTAGGGGAAGCCCTTCATACTGAGACAATTACTATTTATTTGAAAACTGCCAGAGTGACCCCTTTTTAGGGGAGCTGGTTTTCCCTCACATTATAAACAACCTTGTGTCTAATTTGCTTTCGTGGAGAAGCAAATAAATACCAAGACAGAAAGCGAAAAGCTTAACTGGCCCTCGGCCAGGTTTAAAAGCAACTTTCATTTCTGCACTCCTATGATTCTTAAGTTAATTACCAACTCATTGAATTCACTGTCCTCTTTGGCCTAATGGTTAGCGAGGAAGACTAATTACCCTACGTTTTCGAGTTCGATCTCACCTCTCTCTCTATCTTTTTTTTTATTTTTTTATTACGTCTTTGTGTCAATATCCTCCACCCAGGCAAATGTTGATTCCCATCTTTTTTGTGTGTGTTTGTATGTGTGTGTGTGTATTTGTATGTGTGTGTGTATTTGTATGTGTGCTTTTGTATGTGTGTGTTTGTATGTGTGTGTGTTCGTATGTGTGTGTGTTTGTATGTGTGTGTGTGCGTGTGTGTGTGTGTGTGTGTGTGTGTGTGCTTGTATGTGTGTGCGTGTTTGTATGTCTGCCAAAAACTTTTGACAGACACGTCGGACCATGATAAAATTGGTATCATTTCAAAGCTCAGTTTCTCGGACAACAAGTATCGAAAAATTGGCCCAAAACATCAATTATTTTACCGTCAACTGAGCCATTTTTTACAAGGAGGGGTTATATTTTTCATTGACATTTTTGCATGTCGTGCAAACTTTGCGTCAACGATGTTGCATAAAAGACATTATTTCGACCGTCCATAACATCAAAAGTGCATCAATAAGACCATTTGCTTTTTCCCCTCCTTTTCCTCTAGAGTGTGATGGGTTCGAGTCTGCATACTACATTTTTTGAGGGTCACTCAACACCCTTACACCCACCCAGGCTAGTACAATCTAAAGTCAAGCTTCAATTCTTTCATAGCTGTTACTTGGATCCTCAATTTACTCAAGTTTAATCGCATGGCTCTTTACTTGAGGAAGCACCCTGCTTTGGCATAATTTTAGGACTGACCTTCACTCCAGAACTGAAATGGAAAACTTACATCGAATCTGTTGCTTGTTAAGGTTTCTGAAAAATAGTTGGATAATTCTGCAGAAAGTATCTCACTCTTGATGATGCAGTCCTCTACATATTTATGTGCCAAATGCATCCTGAGGTAGACTGCTGCTGTCGCTGCTGCTGTTGTTGAGCAGGAGCAGCATCATTCATTCATTTCGTATGAATCAGATGATCATTTCTATTTACTTGTCTAAAAGTGTAAGCCATGTTTAGTTTCAGAACAGTTTCCGATGGTTCATTGTTCTACACAAGTCCTGAGAGGTGACTGGTTTGCAGTAGACAGAACAGTTTCTGATGGTTCGTTGTTCTGCACAAGTCCTGGGAGGTGACTGGTTTGCAGTAGACAGTTCTCGAGTTGGAATCCACAGAGCAAAAGATTCTTACCGTGTCGAGACGGAAAAGACATATGCAAAATTGCTACAGAAAGATTTAATATCTATGGAACAATTCTGGTTTCTGCTTGGTTGGTAGGAGAACGTGAAGTAATTCGATTCGTTAGTTCCTAGCAGCATCATTTATAAATAGAATCGCCCGACTGTGTGAGATCATACGCCATTATTTATCAAAAATATTGTAACAACTTGCCTCCCCACGAAGGCAAAATTAGACACAAGGTCGGTTTTTAATGAGGGGAGGGTGATCAAGCTCCCCAAAAAGGGGCACTCTGGATAGGAACAAAAGTGAAAAATTGTCTCAGTCATGAAGAATTTCTCCTCCACTGACCGAGAACGGAAAAAGTTAAGTGTAGCGTCAGAACAGACACTACACTGTGATCGTGATCCAAAGGCCAAGACCACCCTGAATTGTTGGCATTGGTTTCCCTGATATTTTTTCTAGTCAGAATTCTTTCTAGAAGGACATCGGGTACTTATGGGAAGAGTCACATGAAGGTTGTCGATGTCCCAAAGTGAAAGTTTTTCCTGTGGAATGGTCTGGATTCGAACTAGGTACGTCTTGGTTGTCTGTCTATGTTATTGACTACTTTGAGTACCGTTATATCTTGTCTGCTATTGTTTGCATCTTTTGTTGCTTTGGACGGCTTTCACCTGCTGCCGTCCACTCAACTGAATGATGGATCCAGGTTTCATCCTGTTAAGATAAACCTAAGAAAATAGTTACTTCCCTTGGACTGACAAGTGAGTGATTGCTTTTGGATATGGTAGTAAGTGGAGTGGAGTCGGCCATGACACATTGAAATGCACACACAAAGCTCTAAAATAAGAGAACTTTATCATTATCGGACATCCAGTGATTAAAATTATAAATATGTCGATCGTAACTTGTCAACTAAATCTGATGAACGTTTTACTTTGTTCTCGTATCATTTTAATGTGGATATTTTACAGACAACACCAATTTTTACATGATTATTTTGCAGACAACACCAATTTTTACATGGTTATTTTACAGACAACACCAGTTTTTACGTGGTTATTTTACAGACAACACCAATATTTACGTGGTTATTTTACAGACAACGCCAATATTTACATGGTTATTTTACAGACAACACCAATTTTTACGTAGTTATTTTACAGACAACACCAATTTTTACATGGTTATTTTACAGACAACACCAATTTTTACGTAGTTATTTTACAGACAACACCAATTTTTACGGGGTTATTTTACAGATGACACCAATTTTTATGTGGTTATTTTACAGACAACACCAATTTTTACGTGGTTATTTTACAGACAACACCAATTTTTACATGGTTATTTTAAAGACAAAACCAATTTTTACGTAGTTATTTTACAGACAACACCAATTTTTACGTGGTTATTTTACAGACAACACCAATGTTTACGTGATTATTTTACAGACAACACCAATGTTTATGTAGTTATTTTACACACAAAACCAATGTTTACGTAGTTATTTTACAGACGACACCATTTTTATGTGGTTATTTTACAGACAAAACCAATTTTTACGTGGTTATTTTACCAACAAAACCAATTTTTACGTGGTTATTTTACAGACAAAACCAATATTAACGTGGTTATTTTACAGACAACACCAATTTTTATGTGGTTATTTTACAGACAACACCAATTTTTACATGGTTATTTTACAGACAACACCAATTTTTACGTGGTTATTTTACAAACAACACCAATTTTTATGTGATTATTTTGCAGACAACACCAATTTTTACGGGGTTATTTTACAGACAACACCAATTTTTACATGGTTATTTTACAGACAACACCAATTCTTTTTGTGTTTCGACCCGACACTTTACGTGGTTATTTTGCAGACATGTAAGAAATGTCTTCCCTACACACCCAATTTCCTCCCTGCAGATAGCAAATGAAACTCCACAAACAAAGCCATACCTTTAACTCAAATTTTATTCAAGATGTATTTGAAATTAAAGTTCTTTGGTCACGGTACGTCCTTGCAAAAACAGTTGCTGAATTTGTTATCCATGCGCAATGGAGCCTTTAGTTATAATCCTCTGTGGGAATGTTTGTTCAGGTTTCCTTTTAGAAGGATCCATGTCGTACATGGTTGAATGCGGCGGGAATGTTGTCGCCCAATAATGCATATTTTAGGACCCTGTGGTCTCTGGAAGAAATAGGAATAATTCCCCATAATCTAATATATCAAGCCGAACACTGTAGAATATCCTCATTGGGTAAAATAAGTTCAGCAATCATGTTGTCTCTGTATTTAGATAAATGTCCTTCGTCCACCCCTGCATGGTGTCCAATGAAGGTAAAATCCTGGCACTCTATAATGGAGCACCGCTGTTTGAGTCTTTACTGCTCCGTATTCACTGTTCAGACTGAAAAAATAACGCACATGTAATACAAATTGGCGCATTCAAATTGAACCAATCAAAGACCGTCTAGCAAATCATGTTAGGCGTGCAAACAAATTGGCGTTCGTTATGGAATTTCTCACACACTGCCAAGGAGGAGAGGAAAAAGTAATGGAAAACCATTCCTTTTTTTCCCAATACAAGTTAATTAATAAAACAGGTGGATAAACAACGAATAACAAGTAATAACAATAAACATAAGTCTTACCTTAGACAATTTTATAATTATAATATTTTTTTATTCAGTTAAATTTATTAACCTAATATGATTATTTTTTAAAATTCAAATTGAGATTCAAAATTATAATTTTAATTCAGTTAACTTTTTCATATTACACTGCCAAGGAGGAGAGGAAAAAGTAATGGATAATCATTACTTTTGCACAATACAAGTTAATTACAACTTTAATTCAATAAAAAAAATTTAATTTTGATATGTGTGCCACTCTTCAGTATAAACTTCAACTTTTCATGCATCCAGATATTAACAAATTTCCACTATATGGACCGACCTGAGGAGCCTCATCCTTACAGTTAGAACAAAACCACTACCCCAAGGTATCTTGGTGATTAACTCCAACGCAGTTAAAATGGTACCAGCTGTCACAAGAATCGCAGCACACCATTGGTGATGTTCATCATGTTTCTCACAGACAACACTAATGTTTACATGGTTATTTAACAGACAACACCAATATTTACGTGGTTATTTTACAGACGACACCAATTTTAAGTGGTTATTTTACAGACAACATCAATTTTTACGAGGGTATTTTACAGACAACACACATATTTACGTGGGTATTTTACAGACAACACCAATTTTTACATTGTTATTTTACGGACAAAACCAATTTTTACGTGATTATTTTACAGACAACACCAATGTTTACGTGGTTATTTTAAAGACAACACTAATGTTTATGTGTTTATTTTACAGACAACACCAATTTTTACATGTTTATTTTACAGACAACACCAATTTTTACGTGGTTATTTTACAGACAACACCAATTTTTATGTGGTTATTTTGCAGACAACACCAATTTTTACATGGTTATTTTACAGACAACACCAATGTTTACGTGGTTATTTTACAGACAACACTAATTTTTATGTGGTTATTTTACAGATAACACCAATTTTGACATGGTTATTTTACAGACAACACCAATTTTTACGTGGTTATTTTACAGACAACACCAATTTTTATGTGGTTATCTTGCAGACAACACCAAATTTTACGGGGTTATTTTAAAGACAACACCAATTTTAAGTGGTTATTTGCAGACAACATAAATTTTTATGTAGTTATTTTACAGACAACATAAATTTTTATGTGGTTATTTTACAGACAACATCAATTTTTACGAGGGTATTTTACAGACAACACACATATTTACGTGGGTATTTTACAGACAACACCAATTTTTACATTGTTATTTTACGGACAAAACCAATTTTTACGTGATTATTTTACAGACAACACCAATGTTTACGTGGTTATTTTAAAGACAACACTAATGTTTATGTGTTTATTTTATAGACAACACCAATTTTTACATGTTTATTTTACAGACAACACAAATTTTTACGTGGTTATTTTACAGACAACACCAATTTTTATGTGGTTATTTTGCAGACAACACCAATTTTTACGTGGTTATTTTACAGACAACACTAATTTTTATGTGGTTATTTTACAGATAACACCAATTTTTACATGGTTATTTTACAGACAACACCAATTTTTACGTGGTTATTTTACAGACAACACCAATTTTTATGTGGTTATCTTGCAGACAACACCAAATTTTACGGGGTTATTTTAAAGACAACACCAATTTTAAGTGGTTATTTGCAGACAACATAAATTTTTATGTGGTTATTTTACAGACAACATCAATTTTTACGAGGGTATTTTACAGACAACACACATATTTACGTGGGTATTTTACAGACAACACCAATTTTTACGTGGTTATTTTACAGACAACACCAATTTTTACCTGGTTATTTTACAGACAACACCAATGTTTACGTGGTTATTTTACAGACAACACTAATTTTTATGTGGTTATTTTACAGACAACACCAATTTTTACATGGTTATTTTACAGACAACACCAATTTTTACGTGGTTATTTTACAGACAACACCAATTTTTATGTGGTTATTTTGCAGACAACACCAATTTTTACGGGGTTATTTTACAGACAACACCAATTTTTACGTGGTTATTTTACAGACAACACCAATTTTTTTTGTGTTTCGACCCGACATTTTACGTGGTTTTTTTTACAGACAGCACCAATTTTTACATGGTTATTTTACAGACAACACCAATTTTTATGTGGGTATTTTGCAGACAACACCAATTTTTACGGGGTTATTTTACAGACAACACCAATTTTTTTTGTGTTTCGACCCGACATTTTACGTGGTTATTTTACAGACAACACCAATTTTTACATGGTTATTTTACAGACAACACCAATTTTTATGTGGTTATTTTGCAGGCAACACCAATTTTTACATGGTTATTTTACAGACAACACCAATTTTCTTTTGTGTTTCGACCCGACACTTTACGTGGTTATTTTACAGACGACACCAATTTTTATTGTGTTTCGACCCGACATTTTACGTGGTTATTTTACAGACAACACCAATTTTTACGGTGTTATTTTACAGACAACACCAATTTTAAGTGGTTATTTTACAGACATCAATTTTTAATTTGTTATTTTACAGGCAACATCAATTTTTACGAGGGTATTTTACAGACAACACACATATTTACGTGGTTATTTTACAGACAACACCAATTTTTACGTGGTTATTTTACAGACAACACCAATGTTTACGTGGTTATTTTACAGACAACATTAATTTTTATGTGGTTATTTTACAGACAACACCAATTTTTACATGGTTATTTAACAGACAACACCAATTTTTACGTGGTTATTTTACAGACAACACCAATATTTATGTGGTTATTTTGCAGACAACACCAATTTTTACGGGGTTATTTTACAGACAACACCAATTTTTACGTGGTTATTTTACCGACAACATCAATTTTTTTTGTGTTTCGACCCGACATTTTACGTGGTTATTTGACAGACAACACCAATTTTTACGTAGTTATTTTACAGACAACACCAATTTTTATGTGGTTATTTTGCAGACAGCACCAATTTTTACGTAGTTATTTTACAGACAACACCAATTTTTTTTGTGTTTCGACCCGACATTTTACGTGGTTATTTTACAGACAACACCAATTTTTATGTGGTTATTTTGCAGGCAACACCAATTTTTACATCGTTATTTTACAGACAACACCAATTTTTTTTGTGTTTCGACCCGACACTTTACGTTGTTATTTTACAGACAACACCAATTTTTATGTGGTTATTTTACAGACAACACCAATTTTTATGTGGTTATTTTGCGGACAACACCAATTTTTACGGGGTTATTTTACAGACAACACCAATTTTTACATGGTTATTTTACAGACAACACCAATTTTTTTGTGTTTCGACCCGACACTTTACGTGGTTATTTTACAGACATGTAAGAAATTTCTTCCCTACACACCCAATTTCCTCCCTGCAGATAGCAAATGAAACTCCACAAACAAAGCCATACCTTTAACTCAAATTTTATTCAAGATGTATTTGAAATTAAAGTTCTTTTGTCACGGTAAGCCCTTGCAAAACAGTTGCTGAATTTGTTATCCATACGCAATGGAGCCTTTAGTTATATTCCTCTGTGGGAATGTTTGTTCAGGTTTCCTTTTAGAAGGATCCATGTCGTACATGGTTGAATGCGGCGGGAATGTTGTCGCCCAATAATGCATATTTTAGGACCCTGTGGTCTCTGGAAGAAATAGGAATAATTCCCCATAATCTAATATATCAAGCCGAACACTGTAGAATATCCTCATTGGGTAAAATAAGTTCAGCAATCATGTTGTCTCTGTATTTAGATAAATGTCCTTCGTCCACCCCTGCATGGTGTCCAATGAAGGTAAAATCCTGGCACTCTATAATGGAGCACCGCTGTTTGAGTCTTTACTGCTCCGTATTCACTGTTCAGACTGAAAAAATAACGCACATGTAATACAAATTGGCGCATTCAAATTGAACCAATCAAAGACCGTCTAGCAAATCATGTTAGGCGTGCAAACAAATTGGCGTTCGTTATGGAATTTCTCACACACTGCCAAGGAGGAGAGGAAAAAGTAATGGAAAACCATTCCTTTTTTTCCCAATACAAGTTAATTAATAAAACAGGTGGATAAACAACGAATAACAAGTAATAACAATAAACATAAGTCTTACCTTAGACAATTTTATAATTATAATATTTTTTTATTCAGTTAAATTTATTAACCTAATATGATTATTTTTTAAAATTCAAATTGAGATTCAAAATTATAATTTTAATTCAGTTAACTTTTTCATATTACACTGCCAAGGAGGAGAGGAAAAAGTAATGGATAATCATTACTTTTGCACAATACAAGTTAATTACAACTTTAATTCAATAAAAAAAATTTAATTTTGATATGTGTGCCACTCTTCAGTATAAACTTCAACTTTTATGCATCCAGACATTAGCAAATTTCCACTATATGGACCGACCTGAGGAGCCTCATCCTTACAGTTAGAACAAAACCACTACCCCAAGGTATCTTGGTGATTAACTCCAACGCAGTTAAAATGGTACCAGCTGTCACAAGAATCGCAGCACACCATTGGTGATGTTCATCATGTTTCTCACAGACAACACTAATGTTTACATGGTTATTTAACAGACAACACCAATGTTTACATGGTTATTTTACAGACGACACCAATTTTAAGTGGGTATTTTACAGACAACACCAATTTTTATGTGGTTATTTTACAGACAACATCAATTTTTACGAGGGTATTTTACAGACAACACCAATTTTTACGTGGTTATTTTACAGACAACACCAATTTTTACATTGTTATTTTACAGACAACATCAATTTTTACATTGTTATTTTACAGACAACATCAATTTGTATGTAGTTATTAGATAGACAACACCAATTTTTACGTAGTTATTTTACAGACAGCACCAAGTTTTACGTTGTTATTTCCCAGACAATACCAATTTTTATGTGATTATGCCACAGACAACACCAATTTATATACCCATAACAATTTGTAATGAGGATTTATTTTATTTTTTCTTGCACAGTTGATACGCATTTAATGCTTGATGGAATTATTCTTGAAGAAATTTCCAACACTTCTCCCATCTGTTCGAACGTGTTTTCCCTCACATATACACTACCACATGTACGCACACTTGTACGCACACACACACACGCACACATATACACAGCCTCATACACACACTCACATTCATGCGCATACACACACCCGAGCTGTGACGTCACGTCCTTTTAAGTGAAAACCAGACATGCACACCCAGAACACTAACTCCAGTATAAAAGTCAACAAAACCTTTCAACTTCCCTTTTTCGTCCGGACCAGCGTTCGACCTGTTGAATCGGCGAACCAACCGCGCGCCCTAATGTAACTTTCCCTGCTACTGTAATGTGGGATGAGCGCATGTACACTTTATACGCTTTTTCTCTCCATGAACTGAATTGACTTTCTCACTCTATCTCCCCTTCGGCTTTGGTCCATCAACACAGACATGTGCGTGACTCTCTACTGAGCTTAACCCCCTCTTTCTACAGGTTGGCTTGCCACTTCGTGTTTCTCTATTGCATTCCCCTTTCCTTCCACGCACGTAGTCGTCAACGGCCAAATGAACACATGTACACCCAAGACTTTCATTTCTCAACAGAAAATAAACGACATGTTTATTTTATTCCAGTATTTGAGTTCTTTGTTTCCTTCATTCAATTAGTTTTATTATTTTTTCTTGTAGCGAGTTAGGGTATTTATATCCTGGTCCGCAACATGAAATGGTGACCCCTTTATTTAAAATTAAATGAATGAGTTTGAACGAAACACTCGGTGTAAGCTAAACTCGCCCACACAAATTCACGGCATGCACAAAAAATAATTTTTCTCTAACAAACAAACAACCTTGCCGACCACGAGGAGGAACATTTTCAAACCGCGCACAAGAAATTGAAATATAAAAATTTCAACACAAAACAAAATGGAACTTCAACAGACGGACTCCTACAATGAAACCATGGCATTAAATATTCCACCTTTCAACCCGACAAATACAAAAATATGGTTCATCCAATTACAAGCCATATTTGACGCTAAACGAGTAACGTCACAACGAGCACATTACGGTTATCTAGTGGAAAAACTGCCGTTGGAGGTGGTAGAGGAAGTCACAGATTTTCTCGAAAATGTACCAAAGGAAAGACCGTACGACACACTGAAGCAAGCAATCCTGCAACGAACCAGTGTTTCTAACAAAGCCATGCTTCGTAACTTGTTCACACAAGTTGAGTTAAGAGACCGTACGCCTTCTCAACTACTTCGCCACATGAAAGCCTTGCTGGGAGACAACAAAATGTCGAACAGCGTTATGAAGAGTCTATGGTTGGGTAAATTACCCCCAACTACCAAACAAATCCTCGCTCTGATGCCGGAGGAGACGGCAACAGAAAAGCTTGCCGACATAGCCGACAGAATTCACGAAAGTTCCCGGAGCTGACAAGTATACGCCCACCAACTGCAACCTGACCAAAACCGAGATGAGGAATTAGCAGAATTAAAGTCTGCCGTTGAAAAGCTTTCAAAACAGCTAGCCGACGTACTTCAAATGCGTCTACATTATCCCGTAAACAACAATAACACATGGCGAAATTACAGGCGAAGAAGTTCAAGCAGGAACTGGTCCACATCACGAGATAAACAAAATGTTTGTTTCTACCACAAGAGATTCAGCGTCGATGCGAGAAGATGCACTAAACCCTGCGCGTTCAAAACACCGGCACAGGGAAATGAACCTTCCAGCCAGTAACGACGATGACTGTGGCTGGAGCACAAAAAAAAGGTTGTCTGTTTTATATCCGTGACAAAATTCACGGATATAACTTTTTAATAGACACCGGAGCGGAAATCAGCGTCATACCGACACCGCATGGCCACCCAACAGGGACCCAATTTTTCAATTTACAAGCTGCCAACAGTACAAAAATACCCACTTTTGGCGAAAAAACTTTAAATTTAAACCTTGGAATGTGGAGGAATTTTTTATGGAATTTCACTATAGCCAGCGTGACCACTTCAATTTTGGGGGCAGACTTTTTAGCCCATTTCAACCTGTCTGTCGACATGACTCATCACACATTGACAGACAACGAAACAAAGATTTTGGTGAGAGGAACTACCTCGAAATTTTTAACCACCGGAATCAGCACTGCCTTACCCGAAGATTTACACGTCCGCTGGTTACTCCAAAAATTTCCTCAACTTTCCCAGCCGTTTAAAAACATGGACCCCATCAAACACAGCGCTAAGCACTATATTAAGACAACAGGATCGCCTGTCTATTCAACCCCCAGACGCTTGAAACCGGATAAATACAAATTGGAAAAATCCGAATTTCAAAACCTACTCCACATGGGCATAATACGGCCCTCAAAAAGTGCTTGGTCATCACCACTCCACATGGTACAGAAAGCTGACAACACCACATGGCAACCATGCGGAGATTTTAGATGCTTAAACGCGAAAACTGTTCCAGATAGATATCCTATTCCCCATATCCATGACTTCGCCAATGGACTCCAAGGCGCCACAATTTTTTCCAAACTGGACCTTGTTAAGGCATATTTTCCAATTCCAGTCGCGGAAGAAAACATTCATAAAACCGCACTAACCACACCATTTGGCCTTTACGAGTTCCTAAGGATGCCTTTCGGGCTGAGAAACGCCTGTCAAACTTTCCAGCGTTTGATTGATGAAGTTTTCAGAGGTCTAGCGTTCATATTCGCTTATGTGGACGACGTTTTAATCGCCAGCAGAAACCTCGAAGAACACCGGCTACACCTGGAACAAACTTTTGAAAGACTGTCACATTTTGGTCTTAAACTAAACACCGATAAATGTGTTTTTGGCCACAGGAAGTTCAATTTCTGGGTCATTTAATTGACAAGGATGGAATCTCCCCTTTGCCTGAAAAAGTAAGTACTATTTCAAATTTCCCTCTACCGACATCTGTCAGACAAGTACGCCGTTTTGTAGGCATAATTAACTATTACCAACGTTTTTTGCCTAACTGTTCCACGTTACTTGCACCTTTAACGGACTTGTTAAAAAACCGAACCAAAAACCAACAGTTAGTTTTGGAAGGACCTGCACTACAGGCCTTCGAACAATCAAAAACTGCTTTGGCAAACTTCACCAAACTTACATATATCCAAGATGGTGATACAACAGAACTTATGCTTACGACAGACGCATCGGAAATAGCAGTAGGAGCTGTCATTCACCAAATTTCTGACAACAAAATGACCCCTATTTCATTCTTCTCTGCCAAGTTAAACAAAGCGCAGACTAAATATAGTACATTCTCGAGAGAGTTACTTGCAATTTACCTTGCAATTAAGCACTTTAAACATCTTCTCGAAGGCAGAAAATTTTCCATTTATACGGATCATAAACCTCTAACATTTGCTCTACACACACATGTTGACAAATATGGTCCACGAGAAATTTGCCACCTGGACTTTATAGCCCAATATTCTACCGATATATGGTACGTAAAAGGACAAGAAAACGTTGTAGCTGACGCTTTATCTCGCGCAACAATTGCTTCTGTAAATTCCACTCTACTAAGTATGGAATTAATAGCACAAGAGCAATTAACCGATACCACACTCCCAGCTATAATGGACAAAACTTCACTGAAGCTGAAAGAAATGCCGATACCATTCGGAACAACAAATTTCTATTGCGATGTTTCACAAAAACATCCTCGCCCTTATATTTCACCCAGCCTCAGACAACAAGTTTTCCAGCACTTCCACAATTTGTCCCACCCAGGAAAACGTGCCACCGTGTAATTAATACCGGAACGTTTTTTTTGGCCAAATATGAATTTGGACATCCGTAGTTGGACCAAAACTTGTATTCCTTGCCAAAAAAACAAAGTTCACAGGCACACAAAATCACCTTCAGGAACTTTCAGTGTATCAGACGCTAGGTTTACTCATGTGCATATCGACTTGGTTGGATCCTTGTCCACTTCAAAAGGACATACCCACATCCTTACTATAGTCAATAGATTCAGCAGATGGCCGACAGCAATACCAGTGAAAGACATATCAGCCGCAACAATAGCCAGAGCAATTTTACAAGATTGGATAGCGATTTTAGGAGTGTCTTCCGTAATAACAATGGACAGGGGCTCACAGTTCCAATCAACTCTTTTCACTGAATTCAATCATTTGTTGGGAATAAAGCACATTAAGACTACTGCCTATCATCCTTGCGCAAACGGTATGGTGGAACGATTTCATAGACAATTAAAAGCATCTTTGGCTATGAACGGAAACAAATCGGACTGGTCAGACAATTTGCCACTCATTCTCCGAGCAATTCGCACAACTGTGAAGGAAGATTTGCAGAGCACACCTGCAAAATTAGTTTTTCGATCAGCACTGATTTTACCAGGACAATTCTGCGAAAATAACACAGACATTTCCCCAACGACAACTTTTGTGACGGACTTAAAACACAAAATGTCACAATTAAAATTTACTCCAACTAAAAAGTCAGACACAAACATTTTCGTCCCAAGCGATATTCACACATGTAAATACGTTTCCGTCAGGAACGACGCAGTAAAAAAGCCACTATGTCCAAATTATTCCAGACCTTATTTAGTTCTCGACAGGAGTAAAAAGTATTTTACCATTTTAAAAAGAGAAAAAAACACACTATTGGAATAGACAGACTTAAACCTGCATTTATAGACGAACAATGACACATTTCTCCTACTCCAATAGAAGAACATACACACTCAGAAACGGACAAAGAAATTACAAAAAACAACACACCACAAACAACAACAAAAACCAGTCGAAAAGTTCATTGGCCAAAACATTTCAAACAATATATAACTTATTAAAAAAAAAAGAAAAAAATATACATAAAAAACAAAAACGAAATATATATATATTGTATATACACTTGTGCCCGATATTATTCATACCCCTCGGATCTTTGAGATTTCTATAAGAATATTGCTCAAACCAGAAGGTAGACAATATTAAAGGGATTTCAAACAATAAATCAAGCATAAGCATTTAATTTAAACTCAACAAATAAATAAATTATGCAAGTTTGAAACATTATACAAAGAAAAACAATAATGGCACTAGTTCAAAATTATTCATACCTCTCTTACTAATAGTCAATAGCATGCCCTTTATTCTTAATAACTGCCTGTAACCGTTTGGGATATTTATCAACAAGGTTTTTACAAGCATCAACACTGATTTTTGACCATTCTTCAATGCAGTAGTTCTCCAAATCCCTCAAATTTCTAGGTTTCCGCTTTTTAACCTCAGTTTTCAATATGTGCCAGAGGTTTTCGATAGGGTTCAGGTCGGGACTCTGGCTAGGCCATTTCAAAACATTAATTTGATTATCCTCAAACCATTTCTTGACTATTTTGGCAGTATGTTTTGGATCATTATCCTGTTGAAGGACCCAGTTTGGTCCTAAATGGAGCTTCTCCGCATCCTGTCTAATGTTTTTCTTGAGTATCTCCAAATATTGCTCCTTCTTCATGGTTCCATCTATCTTGACCAAACTACCTGGACCACTAGCCGAAAAGGAGCCCCAAAACATTAGGCTACCACCACCATGTTTCACCGTGGGTATGGTGTTCTTTGGGTTGTAAGCTTCTCCTTTCTTCCTTCAAACGTAAGAAGCATCCATATGGCCAAACAATTCAATTTTTGTTTCGTCAGTCCACAAAATACTTGAGAAAACGGACTCTGGAGAATTCACATGGGTCCTAGCAAACTTTAGACGTGCTGCAAGGTGTTTTCCGGTGTGCAATGGAGTCCTTCTTGGTCTTCTTCCTTTCAGACCATTTTCATGCAGAGTCCTTTGCAATGTTTGCCTTGATATTTTTATGCCAGAAGACTCCAGATTTTCTAAAATGTCCTTATTAGTGGTGGTTGGATTTGCATTAACACTTCTTACAATATTCCTGGTGGCTCTAGCAGACAGTTTCCTTTTTCTTCCTCTACCAATCAAGTTGTTTGTTGTGTGGTGGCTCTGGAATTTTTTGATGATGCTCTGTACTGTTGCTGTAGGGACCTCAAATTTCTTGAAAATTGACTTGTAACCTAAACCATCATTATGTGAATTCACAATTTTAGTCCTAAGATCATTACTAAGCTCTTTTTTCTTCCCCATTCTAATAATTTTTATTCTTTTATTGGTTTTCAGTTGATATCATTTTAATTTCTGAAAAATGCAAAAAACGAAATGAAATTAATCAAAGGTTGTATAAAAGCATTCAAAATAAGAATCAAACAGAAAACAAACAGTCAGAAACTCGATTAATACTGAAAAAATAAGGGGGTATGATTATTTTTGAACATTGCAGATTTTATAAATAGCTGTATATTTCTTTTATTACAAGTATCCCGAGATTTTAAAATGACGAAAATGATCAGAAGAGGTTTATTAAGAATATGTATCAATATGGACGTAAACAATAAATTCTTACAAAAGTTACACCTAATAAACTCAATTTTCAAGGGGGGTATGAATAATATCGGGCACAACTGTATATATATTGTATATATATATATTTTTTTTCTCCCCAGGAGGGGGAGTCTTGTTGATCATGTTTTCCCTCACATATACACACCCACATGTACGCATGCACGTACGCACACACACACGCACACATATACACAGCCTCATACACACACTCACATTCATGCGCATACACACACCCGAGCTGTGACGTCACGTCCTTTTAAGTGAAAACCAGACATGCGCACTCAGAACACTAACTCCAGTATAAAAGTCAACAAAACCTGTCAACTTCCCTTTTTCGTCCAGACCAGCGTTCGACCTGTTAAGTTGACGAACCGACCGACCGCCCTAACGTCACTTTCCCTGCTACTGTAATGCGGGATAAGCGCATGTACACTTTATACGCTTTCTCTCTCCATGAACTGGATTGACTTTCTCACTCTATTTCCCCTTCGGCTTTGGTCCATCAACACAGACATGTGCGCGACTCTCTACTAAGTTTAACCCTCCCTTTCTACAGGCCGGCTTGCCACTTCGCGTTTCTCTATTGCATTCCCGTTTCCTTTCCTTCCACGCGCGTAGTCATCAACGGCCGAATGAACATGTGTACACCCAAGACTTTCATTTCTCAACAGAAAATAAACGACATGTTTATTTTATTCCAGCATTTGAGTTCTTTGTTTTCTTCATTCAATTTGTTTCATTACTTTTTCTTGTCGCAAGTTAGGGTATTTATATCCTGGTCCGCAACCATATCATTCTCGCAAACAAAGCTTATGACATCACACTTATCACAGAATTCCAAAAGGCTAAATCTACGTTCTGTGCATGTTTTTCGAGCTTTAAGGATCTTTTTGGGGGTTGAATTCAAAGAACAAAATCGTAATGTTGTTGTTTTTGCGTGATGACAAGAGTTCAATTATGCAAATGAGCACTGTTTTGCATGGACGAATTCTTGTTGAGATAAAAAGATTAGGAACACTCACCCGCCCTCTTACCCCAGGGCAAATGGTAAAGTTGACTTAATGAGTTGGAAAAAGATTGAGTTTGCGTCGTTTGTGTCAAATTATCTCATTCATGAGATTTGTACGTTTTGAAGAATTGTTAATACAATTCAAGTCATACTTTTCATTTTTGCCCCCCCCCCCCGGACAAAAGAAGGGTGAACCTGTAAATTCACCCTTGTCCGTTCATCCGTTCGTCTGTCCGTACTTTTCTCAATAACTATGGAATTTTTTGGAAAGTTTTGCACAAACATTAAACATAATAAGAGTACAAAAGTAACAGAACGGATTTTCCGGGAAAAGTCCGGTTGCCCCCCCCCCCCCCACCAACCTCCAGGGGTGCCTTTCGGGTTAAAATAGCTAAAATTTACACTTTCGGGTTTTATTTTAAAAAAATTGATGCCTTGGATTTTTATAAAAATTTCTGAAAAGTTTTAATTAACTGATTTCTATATAATTTTGTTTGTCTATACTTCACAATAACTCTTGGGTGTGCTCCAGGGGCTCTTTTAGGGCTAATAAAAACACTCCGTTTTTGGACTATTTTACCATATTTGTCTAAAATTTTCTGTGTATCTCTATTTAGCAGTTTTGCATGGTGCTGAATTCAAATTTTAATATTAAGGTTTTGGGGACTTTGGGGGCTAAATGGTGGGGGGACAAATGATGGACTTAGTTATTTCTTTTTTTGCATGGTGTAGAACTCAAAGTTATATATTGAAAAGCCTAAAGCTGCACCGGTTGTTCATTTTCACCAGGATTTGACGTCCCCTGGGGACTTTTAGGGCTAAATGGGGAGGGGGCGGGGGCAAATGCTGAACATAGTCATTTTTTTATGCCTCATTCACTGTGCACTCGTGGGGGAACCATGCATGCTTCATTTGTTTTGTTTTTTTTTAATTTGTGCACGTTTTCAACTTTAACTATTACATAGATATTAGACACATCTCAAAATTTCAATTTTGTCGAGGAATTTTGAGGGTGTGATGTTTTTAAAAAATTGGTTTCAATAAGGTTTGTTTTTTTCTGAGATATCTACTATTATGACTGGGGGTGCTGACATATAACTATTAATGTCTTACAGAGGGTTATGCCTGAAGATGAATATGTGTGTAGCACATGAATGACAGACAGTAGTTGAAGAAATGAGGATATTCACATTTTATTTACAAAGAGACAACACATAGAATGATACAAATTACACCTATCAGTCTTAGTCCGATATTACTTGAGTTTTATTGGGATTTATTTATGTTGCTCCTCCTCACCCATTGCAAACTTTTAGACATCACTGGATATTTATAACCATACATATTGAACTTTGCTGGGTATTCCCTTTCACTTTTTCTATAAACTTATACTTTTCTTTTAATATTCTTTCTCAAATGTTTTCAAAAATTGAGTTAACTAGCAAAAATAGATACTTATCTATACTTACATTTTGCTAACTTTTTTCTCGCTACTATTGACCATTTCAATTCGAAATCTTTTTTGTTTCTATGAAGTTCTCTGACCCAATCACTTAATGCAGTTGTGTTCCTCTTTTTATTTCTAATGCTGATTCTTGTACTACCCCACCTTCTATCATTAACACCCTCTCTATTAGTTTCCATCTCCGGTTCATTTCAATGTGGTTTCTGTATCTTTCCTTAAACGCACCCAGTGGCCCCAAGATATACCTTCTTAATGTTATCGGTCTTAATCTCACATTCGTACACTATTTCTGAGGTTAAGCATTTGCCACCCAATGGACAATCGCCAGGTACTCTGCAGTTACATTTTCTCTCTAAGACACGTCCATCCAATGCTGACTTGTTATTATTCCTTATTTTGCTTATTTTTCTATTATTAAAGCTTATTATTGTGTTAGCTAAGTTAGCTAAGGTGGAGAAAGATAGTTTTACCGAGTTCCTGTTAATTATTTTGCTTAATCTATTTTCCGGTGGAAATTTTTATTAATTATTCTGTAAAATTCCCTAGGTATATCGTTTTGGATATGCACGCTAAATGGCGGATTAAACCAAACTTGTTCCTTGTGTCTATTTCTCATATTCATAGTACCCGCCTCATCATTACCTGTTTCACTGCTAATATTACTCTCAGTGTTTTCATTCCTTTGATCCTTATTAATCTAACCTTTATTAATCTTCGGTTTCTTTCTTGCTCTCATTGCCATGTTGTACGATATTGTGCCGTTAGGTTTGCTACTCTTACTGTTTGCACTCCTCTTGTATTCTATTTTACCATGGTATCCCGATTTAAGAAGAGCTTCATTGTAATATTCTTTGTTCTTATCAAAAAGACTTTCATTCTTAGATACCTCAGATACTCTTTTAGAAATGTTGGAGATAATCAATATAGAATATTTTTTGGTTAGTTTTGTTCACATGTGTTATCACTTAGACTAATAAGTAATGTCTAAAAAGTTTACTTTTTTGTAATTGCTATTGTTATACAGAAGATAATTCTAAATTATTTAAGAAATGTATCTTTTTTTTCTTTTTTTTTTCTTACATTTGTCTGTCCTCTCACCATATTTTCAAAGATGACATTTGCTAATGTACTTTTGAAAATGAATATATTTTAATTTATTCGAGAAATATATTATTACAGGTAATTAACACTTTATGATATTCGTCTGTCCTTCCACTATACCTTTATAGCAGACATCTGGTTTCACTGATAAGGTAATATTACTGATTACACATCCTGTTTTTGTGTCCTCACTCCTGGGCAATGCCAGGTTGCTACAGCTAGTGTGACAAAGATCTTTTAGATAAATTTAGGTTTTCACCTAGTTTTTGTTTTCCAACGATATGTTCACTCGATCGCATAAACATTTTTTATATACAGTGCCAACATTTAGTAAACGGCAGTTTTGACTCCTATCACTACAATCTGGAGATTGCCTAGAAGTGGTAAACATCTGGTTACCCTGGGATTTGAAGGGAGTATGACTTAAGGATGATCAATTGACTTTTATAATTCATACGTTTAGTTTAATACTTTCATTTACATTTAGTTTTATTGGAGGAAGCTTTTCTTCTTCTTCTATTGTTATTTCTAATCCCATTTCGCTAAAGAAAACTTCTGATATTTTTCCTCGATTTTTCCGTAATACAATTGCTGGAATTAACTATAAAGAGTGCATCATCCCTATATAGACCCCCATTTAAACCTGGTATTTTTCTGTTTGTCTCCCTTAATAAGTACAAGCCTACCAAGTCGGTAACCTACTCAGAATCCGGGGCATTCATCGTGATGTCAAAATGTCCCTCTCTATCTTTTCTTGTCCACAGCTCCTCGTTGTATCTGATTAAGGTTTTTCTAGCTATTTTTATAATTTCAATTTTCAACTTGGTAACGTCCGTTTCCTCTTCAGCTAATTTAAGTGCTTTCTCGAATAGTATGGGGGAAATTGAAGGGTAATATGCATCTATGTCAAACATAATAAATTTACCTTTTTGATTTTTGGGAACCTATCAAACCACTTAATTACTTCATCCAAAGAAATCCAGAGGTTATGTTTTATTTTGGATTTTAAGGTTGGTATAATTCTGTCTAGTATCTTTTTACTGATATTATCTATGTCAGATGCACATGGTGCAATTAGTCTAATACTGTGCTTATTACTGAAATCCGGTTTGTGGTCTTTCAATAAAGCATTCATAAACAGCATTGCTTTATATATATATATGGGGTCGAGTGGGAGAACTGCCGACTGTCAACATGTCGGTTCTAGGTTCAATCCTTGGCTTGGGAGAGATGCTAGTCTAGCGGTACTGATGAGTTATGATACAACGAAACAGGACTGTATGTTGATGACTACAAATATATATATATATTTATATATATAAAGCAATGCTGTTTGGTTGTGTGTTACAGCATGACTGTTTAACAATTTATCTATTAGTTTAGTGCAAAAATAATGTCGTTTTTATATATATAGTTGAACGTCCAAAAAATGATATTATTTTTGCACCAACCTAATAAGAACTAAACTAACGTTTTCATAACAAAACAGTTAAACGAAGGGAAATACATGTGTGAAACAGCAAGTGTATGATGATGAACGATCAAGAAACAATAGCTAGAATTCAAATTTGACGTTTTTATGAAACGGAAAGTGCGTCCAGCCATTCCCATTTTTTGCATAAATTCAAGTCTGTACTAATTTGATATGATATTTTTTGAATTTTTGAGATGAGGATTGATAATTTGTATCATTTAGATTGTTCAGACTACTGTTCTCATCTTGGATGTTAGTCTGAACGATCTAAATAAGGCATAAAATTCTCTGTCTTACATACATGTGTGGTCTGGTCCTCATTCTTGATCGTCACGTGTTCCATGTAGCTGATTCTTGCATAATCTAGTAGCTGTGATCAGCTGTTTAACTCAAGACAAATGAAACTCATGCGTGGGAACACAAGGAACCTTGTTGTCAGTTTTAAAGGTTTTATTGCAGAAAGATATTCGTTCACAAGGGGAGAGACCAAAAATATAAAAGATAGATTAAAATTAATTTCTTCTTACTTAATTTTCTTAAAATTAGTTGACGAATGGACAGTTCTTGAGAAGATTCACTTACATCCCCACATTGTGTGGATATGTCTTGTCTCTTGGCTTCCCTGACGTACTAGGTCCATCTCCACTCGTTTATCTTGATATGTACTTGCTGAAACATTCTCAAAATTAATACTAGTTGACATAATCTCTACCTACCAGCATAGGGTCCCAATATATATAATAAGAATAAGCACTTGCCATCCAATGTTTTTATTGATATCAAAAGTTCTTGAACATTTTTTTAAAACTCACTAACAAGAGGTGCTTGGCCTTGGCTGGTCATAAAAATACGGTTAAATACATTTTAATTCATGTAGATTTCATATTTTTTATTACAGAGCCAATTCTCTATTGAATATTATATATAAAGAGAAAATTAAAACTGTAATTTGAACTTTACAATCAAAATTTATTGTTCGACTGAATACTCCAAAAAACAAATTACAAAGTCCTTATTCTGTGGAGTTTCAAAGAATCTTGTTATTCTTCTCATCAGAAGACATAAAGAAGTCAGCAAATTATATTTGTAGCAATTTTGATTGTAAAGTTCAAATTACAGTTTTAATTTTCTTTCTCTTATAATAAGCTCTACTCTCTATTGCATATTGAGCTTTTTTAATTCGCTTGGGATTAAATTATCTATATATAAATACTGTTATTTATATTAGTTTGAAGTTTACCATTGCGTATATCAGGTAAACCCTACATCCTTTTTTTTTTCATTAATATATATATATAGTACTGATTTCAAAATTAAAAAAAAAAATTGACTTGGGTACCAACAGCTAGAATAAAAAAAAAATCATTTGGCGCTCCAGTCACGTTCTCTACTGTTTGAGCTATCAAGAGATAGGTAAGAAATATTTCAAATTAAACCACTTCAAGCTCTAAATGAATTTGCATATGTGCAAAAGTAATAGAAATATATGGGCAAGTTAAAATGAACATTTTGCATTTGAACTTGCCAACATATGTCTGTACTTGTTACGCATCCATCCAAACAAAGATTTTACTCGTCATAAACCATATTTGGTGTATGATTACTATTTTCTGTTAATTTAAGTGTTATGTGACCAGTAGTTTAAGTGTTTATCGGTTAAATATTTTCACACACATACATACATCTACTGTTTTATTCATACAGATTCATCCAAAATTAAAGTAAAAACTAGACTTCATGCATTGTTTGATTTCCATTAAAAAAGAAAATCATAAATCTGAATAATTTTTGTTTTTTTAACAAAAATAAAATGTATGTAAAAGAACATTTAAGAGATATTCTTAATTTTTAATCTCGACTATAAAATTATAATAAAATTCGAGCTATATATATATATATATATATATATATAATTATTATATATATAATTCAAGAAAATTCGAGAAACTCGGCATAGGTATATATATAGTTATATATATAGTTTTATATATAATTATTATTATATATATGTAATTCAAGAAAATAAGCATATATATATATATAGTTATATATATAATTATATCATATATATATATAGTTATATATATCATTATTATTATATATATAATTATATATAATTATATCATATATATATATAGTTATATATATCATTATTATTATATATATAATTATATCATATATATAGTTATATATATAATTATTATTTTATATAATTATATATAGTTATATATATATAATTAGTATTATTATATATATATATATATATGTATATAATTTATAATAAGAATAATATATAATAAGAAAATTCGAGAAACTCGGCATTGGTAGGCACTTCAGTAGAATAATATTAAGGGAAAACAAACTATTTCAAGAGGTTAATGCTTAAGGCATTGTCTAGTGTGTATATAAAGGCAATTTCGATAAGGCAATGCAATGCATAGGTGTGACGGATCGACACAAACTGAAGCAAATCAAAACACAACAGTGGAATAAGTTATGCAAATAAACCTTTTATTATTAACTAGTGGGGGTACCTGGCGTTGCCCGGGGGTGGAGCAGTGGTGTATAGTAAAGAACCCCCGGTAGGCAGCCTGGGTAGAGAGAGGTGTTAAAAAAGCAGCAGGGGGAGGGGATCAAAACACCAGTAGACAGCCCGGATGGAGAGAGGGGTTTGTTAATAAAATAAAAATAAAAGTGGTAGTAGGCAGGCAGGCTCGAACCCATACAACGAAGGAGGAAAAGAAGGTGAAAAAAAAAACCTAACGTTTTGGCTGATGCGTCTGTCACAAAACTGGAAGTCACAAGCGTTCGAATTAAGGGTAGTCAATCCAATGGAGACGATGACTTGCGAAAATGTTGATGAAAAAACCGACCTTGTAGAAAACTGCCAAGTTGAGAGTGAAGGAATTAATGTTTTTGACCAATTTTTTTTATATTTGTCGTCCGATTTTGACATGTTCTGATGCATCTGTCAGAAGTTTTTGTGAGACATACAAACATTTTGCTTTTTATATATTAGATAGAAAGTTTTGTGCCAAGGATTCTCAATGAAGAGCAGAAAGAAAAATGTTGTTATGGGCACCAAGACAGTTCCTCACCCTCCCTATATACTAGACCTTGCTCCCTGTGACTTTTAGTAATTCCCCAAGCTCAAGAAAAACCTTTGTTATGAGACAATTGAGGAAATGAAAGAGGCTGTGATGAGGGTCATTGGCATGCTCACACAAGAGGACGGCCATGTGACTTTCCAGAATTGTTATAACGGTACAACAAGTGCGTTGCAGCTGGAGGAGATTACTTTGAAAGGAACTAGAGTTTCATGTGTGTATTATCAATAAAAGTGCTCACATGAAAAAAGTCTGGAAGGCATCTCGTTACAAAACTGTTGTGGTTGAATAAATGACAAAAAAGTCACATTAACAATCAAATAAATATTAACAAAAATACATAAAAAAGGTAACTGAGCAATATCTGTGCTCATGGCAGGACTAGTTGTGAACGACCATCCGCTCCCAGTGTCTCTCACCGACTCTCTCGTAAACCACTTCTCGTGCCCGGAAGTGATGTCATGAAATAGTTCATTATTCCCAGTAATAGGGGTGTGTTCTCAACAAAAACATAAGAGGTTAATTTAGTTTGCTTGAAGCATTGTCTAGCATGTATACAGTAGAACTCCAGGATACGCTTTTTTCAGGTTACAATGTGGAATACAATGTTTTTCCGAACCCTGATTACGGTATTTGTTAGTCTTACAGTATTATTTATGTTATTTTATTATATAGATGTTATTATATACTGTACTGTATTTTATTACTAATTTTTAATGTCATATCCTGGGGTTCTACTGTAAAGAAAATTTATAGAAGGCAATACAATGCAGAAGTGTAGTGGATAGATACAAAATCAAGTAAATTAAGCTATTATTTATTTTTTTCCTAACATTTTATTGTTGCATTGTGTTCTTATGTCTGCATAGTCAGATGGAAGTTCTATGTTGTATATTTCGGGAAAATTCCTTTCGTCAGATATGTTTGATTTTAGTTCAAACAAGCTGTTAAAATGTTTTTAACTACTAATGAGGGTATGACACCAATGATTTTGACAATCGTTTTTATAACCACCGTTATAATAACCAACCAATCAGAAACTCCAAAAGTTACTATAAAAAAATGTCGAATTTTGGATTCAATCAGTTCGCCGTCGTCTCTGTCACGAACCTGCATTTGATTCTTCGCCGCCATCTTTGTTACTAAGAATTACTTAACACGCAAGATCGAAACTGCATTTGATTCTTCACCAATTTGATTTAGTGCCGCTATCTTTGTTTAACATAATGTCTCAACACTTAACACATGCACACTATGCATATTGTCTTAATTTGCTTGTGTCTGTCTGTCACACCTCTGCATCGTAATGTCTTCTACAAATTTCTTTTATATACATACTAAATAATGCTTTAAGCAAACTACATTAATCTCTTCTCTTTTTTTCATCATCCACACAGTCTTCTATACTTACCAGAATTCCTTTCTTTTCTCATTTTAACATAGAGTCGGTCAGTATCACCTTTCGGATGTAGTGCATTGTGGATGGTCGTTAGATACCAAAGTTTTTTCTCAAATATCTTACTAATGATACTGCCCAGCTGTTTAGTTTTTTTTTTTTTTACTAGATTCTTACTATATACATTTACACATTTTGGCAGGCTTGTTTATTTTCTGAAAAGCCTGGGCCTCTTTAGTGATGTTCTGTATGGCTTTTGTGATTCTTGTTCAACAGCTGATCTATTAACTGTTGTAACGAAACGGATCTGTCAGTTTATGCATAATCCAAGCATATTGCTTTCTACAAGTTTATTTTATATACACATTAGCTTGTTGCTTGAAACATTGTCTATGTAGATTCACCTCTTATTAATGCAATATATTTGTATTTTTTAATATTTTTAACAGTGCATTTTATTCTTACTAGAGTTAGATGTGAATTTTGTATTAGTTGTGGCCTTGAAGGTCAATAATAACACAATATCACAGAGTTTGTATTCACAGAAGTACAGAATAGTATGTTAAAGAAAAAAAAAAAAAATGACGGCATAAATCCAATCAGAGAAGCTTTCTCAGATAAAGAATTAATCCAGTCAGGATCAGCAGAATGTAGTCCATTTCACATATCAGGACGGAAATCAATGCCTAAAACATGAAGAGATTTTTATAAAGCATTTCTGACTTCTGATTGGGTTGTTCTCTCATCAACCTTGATTACAAATATAATCGTCCAAATATTTGTGGTCATCCTCTTTAATGATGCCAAAGATATGATATCCAATATTTGATGCCATCTTTCAGTCTTCAAATCTCATACAATTTTTTTTTTTTTTTTTGCTATAAAGCATTTAAGTATATTTCTTAGCTGATGCAATTATTATCATAAATTTAAATAACCAACTTATTTTTAGTTTATTTATTTTGTGATTTAAATTAAATAAATTTTTTTTTTTTTAATTTGAATTGATATGCAGACGAGAAAAGTTTGAGGAACCCGGTGTTTATAGGTATTTTGACTAGTATAATTTGGAAGAGAAAAATATATTAATCATCATCATAAACCTAGGTAATATATTTTTTAATTATTTCATTGCAATTTGAAAGTTAAAATAAAAATATTCATTTGATGCAAAATAGAAAGATTTGAGAAATTCTGCGCTGATGGTTACTTCAGCGAGAAACATATAATTTACAGCAGACATAAACGGCCATGGTTCGCATGTGCTCGCTGTAAGGAAATAGTGTGTTACGCAAACCTAGAACCATTTAAGTTTTTTAATTTTCTTATCAATTTGCTTTAGCTGGGGATAGAACATCCTCCTGGATGTCAAACATTCATTCGCTAACTCAGATATTCCAACCGAGAGATCTTTTTAAGATTCTGACCATCCCTTTACGTGCAATAGTTTGAATCTCTCTTGTACTTGGTTCACAGGGTATATTTACCATGTATTTTTTTAAAATTCTTTTTCATGAGTCCAGTTGCTCCTATAATAACTGGAATGATAGGGATCTTAGGATTCCAGTTCCTTTTCATGCCATACATAAGACATTGGTATTTTGTTATATTTTCCCTTTTAACTCAACATGATTGGGGACACTAACTTCTACTAAGGTTGCTTCTTTCTCCTTTATCACTATGGCTCTGTTTTCTCTGTAGGAATTGGATAGTCATAGAGAATGGTGCATGACTTATTTCCGACTGTTTTCTCTGGTAAATGTTCCCAGGATTTGCTGCTGCATTCGATAGTCAACTTTTTACAGATCGTCCAGTGGAGATATTTACACACTCCATTGTGTCGGGTTATATTGTAGGGATCCCCCACTGAAGTGATGGTGATTATGCAACTTTAGCTTCAGCTGGGAGTCCAAAATGGCTGAATAAACAGATACCGATAATTTGCTTGGCAAACTTGTTTTTGGATGCCAAGTTGTTCATGTGTGTTTTGCTGTTGGTGAAAAAAGACAAAAGAAAGACAGTTGCTGCTTATGCAAAGAGCGAACGTCTTCATCGTTAGTGAAGGGAACTGAAAAAATCCGGCACAGGTGCATATTCTTTAAATTCGAAATAATTTACACAACTGAAATAGGAATTCATTACTTCAATACATTTTTCAGTCATATAAATTATAAATATACGACTTTTTATCCATTTAAAAACAGGCAAAGCCCACTGATTTTATGCTAAATTGATGGTTGAATGTGGTTTAATCTGTGCTCATTTTTGTATCAAATACTATTCCGTATTAATTATTATTAACTGTGCATCGAATGGATACCATAATACTTAATTCGTCGAACCTTTTCATAACAAAGGTTTATACAAAATTTCAGTCCGATCGGTTCAATAATTTCCAAAAAAACTTCTAAAATAAATGTGGTATTGTGCTAACTATTCTCTATTAATCCATAAATGTGCATCAAATGGATACCATAATACATAGTTCACTGCACCTTAACAAAAGAAAGGCCCATACAAAATTTTAGCCAAGTCGGCTCAGTAGTTTCTGGGAAAAAGTAGAACTAAAATATTAATCCGTATTGATCCCTCACTGTGCATCAAACGGATACCATAATACTTAGTTTGCTGCACCTTATCATGACAAAGGTCCATACAAAATTTCAACCAGATTGGCCCAGTAGTTTCTGAGAAAGAATGAAACCGACATACATAATATGAAAATAAAAATATGAGATATCAAAAAATTTGTTTATTTACAAAGTCATGAGACTTTTTTATTCATTGGGATAAATGCGGAAAGCAATAGTTACATGATCAAGAAATTGTGTAGAAAACACAAAAGCAGAAAAAAAAAAGAATGCAAAAAAAAAAAAAAAAAAAAAAAACTGATTGCCATTTTGTACAAAGCATTTACAAAAAAAAAAAAAAAAAAAGTAATAAAATAAATACACTTGCAATACTGATTTGCATATTTTCCTCACATTGACTGATTTGGTCAAAATCCTTTGTGGTCTCATTTGGTCAATCTCGTTATGATGACAAGACAACCATAATGGTCACTGGGAATTGGCCCGGGGATGTTCGGAATGGCTTTCAATGTTAGCATTACAATAATCGCTTTTATGTTGATATTATTTTGAATATACAATAAAAATATGGAGAGCAAAAATAAAAAAAAGAATTTTAATAATAAATAAAAAATTAAATATTTTTGGTGCTTGTAGAGTATAATGGAATTTCAGAAAAATTTATTTTAAGTAAAAACACGATTGCATACATACATGTCATGTCAAAATTAGTCAAGATTCCAAAAATTACAAAAAATGATCAATTAAAAAAATAATCACAAATAAAAATAAAATTTAATCGAATTATAGTCCTATCATATTGTTTAATGCTGAAGAGTTCTTAAAATCCAAGGGAAGTAACTGCAATATGATTTTCACAAATCCATCATTTCAAAAGAGAAAATGGCAGACGGCTAATATCTATGGCTTTTTTTGTAAAAAGTAGTTCTACCAGATTTTATACTTGATACTTTTTTGTAACTTTTGGAATTTTTACTAACTTTGATATGACACAAATATGTAATTGTGTTTTTAGCTAAAATGAATTTTTAAAAAAAATCTTATACTGCACAAGCACCATGTTTTTTTTTTTAATTTTAGTTACAGCAGAAGATTTATTGTACTTTGATGACTATAATCCTCCACTTTATTTGAAAGCGCTCATTTTTTTTTTTTTTTAATTACACTTAGATGATGAAAGACATGATATTTGATGGCTGTTTTGAGATTTTTGTTTTCTCTCGTGCATGCAAGCATGAAAATTAAAGTTTATAATTCAACTACGACTACGGAGTAATCGAAATAAAATTGTTTTATTGTTTGATTGTTCCAACTATTGTTTACATCCTGGATGCTATTTTCACAACATTTGAAAATCGATATAACAATCGCTCTTTTTCACACATCTTGTCAAATTCAGGTATTTAAACTGACTTTTGAACCAAATCCTTCAATTAATCCATGGGAATACATTGTTCTCATTCTCTCAGCCATGACCAGATAGAAGTGTTAAATATATGATTTTTATTATATTCTTAATATCGTTTGTACTGAGAATTGAACCGTTTATCTCCTAAAAACTGTAACTTAGAGCTGATGATTACTTAAAACTTTATCTGTTGCACTGCATATCCAAAATATAAGAACAACACCCAAGAACAATAACCCCAATAATACAAAACCTTCTCTACCACCAATAGCAATGGCCAAGAACACATTGTCTGAAAGTACTTCCTTTAAACTCCTCGGCCTAACGTTTACAGGGAATATGAACTGGAATAGATACATTGAGAGCATTGCCAAGGCTGCTGCAAGGAAGGTTGGCTCCCTCTACCGTGCTAGAAAACTACTTACGCCTGACAGTATCCTATACCTCTATATGGCAACCATTCGCCCATGTATGGAGTACTGTTGTCACATCTGGGCTGGTGCATCTGCTGCTTGTCTCTTGCTCCTGGACAGGGTTCAAAAGAGAGTCGCCAACCTGATAGGTCCTGAACTGTCATCTAGGCTTCAGCCTCTGTCCCATCGACGAGATGTTGCATCCCTCTGCCTGTTCTACAAATACTTTAATGGTGAATGCCCTGACGAATTGCAAACACTTGTACCTCCCCGACGTAACTACCCCCGACAAACCCAACAAGCTACTAAGTCTCATCCCTTTACAGTAGAGATCCCTAGGTGCAAGAAAGCCTTTTACTCCAATAGTTTCTTCCCCAGAACTGCGGGTCTTTGGAACTCCCTTCCGGGATTCTGCTTTCCCAACTGCAATGATATGTAGAAGTTCAAGTGTAATGTTAAACATCTTTCTACTCATCTCCCTTCATAATGACCCCGCTAATTAAGTCCCTGATAGTAGCCCCCTGCTTCAAAGTGGCGCTGTGCCTTGTTTGGGGTGAAAATTGAATAAAAAAAAACAAAAACAAAAATAAAAAACAATCTTTACATAAAAAGAAATTGATCATTTGTATTATCTAACAATCTATTTTCTGTTGATTAAATAAAGGATCCAATCTTAAATTCTATACAGAGTTGAACAAGACATATCTAAAGACGTTGCGAGCTTGTTTTTGCTCTATCATTATTTTCATGGCAAGTGCTTGTCTGAGCTCCAATCTATGCCCCCCCCCTTGCCAAGCTTTCATAAAAAAACACCCAACTTACAACAGCTACTATCAATAATTTCTTTCACTCTTTATCTGTGCCTAAAATTAAACGCAAATCCCATGAACAAATCTTCTTTCCTAGAACTGCGCACTTGTGGAACACTGTTCCACTGGTCTGCTTCCCGGCCCATTACAATAAGGTAGCCTTCAAGTATAATGTAATAGTGGGGCAGATTGCTAAAACAATCTTTCACTTGGTGATACAAGCACCAAAATTGAAATTTGTCAGGTTTGCTTCTGCAGCCATCTTGAAAACTGGCAGCCATCATGAATTTTCTGATGGCTAACATTCTTTTCTTAAAATGTATTTTTTGAACGTCATTTGTGCCAATGTTGGTGTGTGCATCACTAAGTGAAAGATTCTTATGGAATATTGAGATAACCTGCCCCGCTTTAAATAAATAACTAAATTCTATTCAGTCTACATCATTAACAGTTACTACACTATCACCTTAAATTCATTAACTATTATCCTGGAGTGGCCTTCAGACCTTGATAAGTAGTGGCTCTTGTTAAAAAAAAAAAAACAAAAAAAAAAAAACGCTGTGAGCATAACATCCAAGATGAAAACAATAGTCCGAATAATACAAACAATACAAGACAAAAAAAAAAAATTATCACCAACTGAAGTTTTCTGTCAACGACCGAATCACCAAATCTTGCTGTCTGTCCTACTGGCGAGATCAAACAAGCTGGAGAGCTGTTGAAGATCTGTGCGATGATGACAATCAAAGATGACTATCAGATCCACAAGTAGTTGGTCTTTGACTATGGAACCGGAATTAGTTAGCCATACCATGTGAGTTTCCTCAAGATCAACGGCTACGATGGTCAGAAACACTGGACTTGCTTGAAAGGAAGCCGGCTTAAACCAACCTGGGCGATAGCCGTTACAAGTTATTTATAAAAAGTTGGTGTATTCTGATAGTAAGCAAAGTTCTAATTAATTATTTATCACAAATTTTTTTTTTTCTTTTCAAATAAAAATGCCACCATGCCAAATTTCAAGCAAAAATCAAAGAAATTTATGTAGATTTTTAGAATCACCTCAGCATGAAAAAGACATCTGATTATTTTTAAAAATTGTCCAATTCTTGGCACAGATACTCCAATAGAGTAAAATAAATATACAAATTACAGAATTCCAATTAATTAAATAATATGCAGTAAATCTTGTTATCAGTCGTTACTTTTTTTTCCACTTTTCTTATCACTCTTGAAAAAGCATTTTAAACATTAGGGTGAAATGTTAAGATGCTTTTTTTGAGTTTTTGGTCTTTCCTCTTTCATAATTTAATGGTGATATTTGCAATAAGAAAACCTTGGAATTAAAATAACTTGATTCTTATCAAAACACACCAAAATTTTAACAGTTTAAAAGTATTTTGAGTACTTGGACCAAAAATTGGAGTTAAAAGAAAAAATGGTTCTTATTCAGAATCCACCTCAACATTAAAAAATAAAAAATATCTGTATAATGTACGTACCCATGAAGAAACAAAAAATATCATATTCCAAAAATCACATAAACTGATCAAGTAGTTTTATTAAGAAAATCATTTTTAAGTGATTAATTACAACAATATTGTTGAGTTATTTCCCTTGTTTTTTTTGAGATCTTTTTCAAAATAGCAGGTGAAACAGTCACTTGCTGCATACCCATAAAATTTGATTTTCTTATATAAAAATAAAACTACTTGATCAATTTACATGATTTTTGGAATATGATATTTTCGTTTTGTCAGTGCTATGTACATCATATAAACTTGTCTTTATTTTCATTTTTTAGTATAGGGCGAATTCTGGACAAGAACCATTTAAAAAATTAAGGCGCCTTTTTTATGTTGGGGTAAAGCATGGATATTTTTGTGTCGAGTTGTGCGAAAAAAAAAAAAAGGAAATTGGTGAATATGTCCCAAAAGATGGTTTTTGTTCTCTTTTTCACTTTGCATGTGATACAAACACGTTGTCCTATTTTTAATGGGACTGAGCAATGTTGGAGAAATACTCAAGGACATCATTCATGCTGAATTCAAGGGAAATCATTGAATCGGGGTAGCAGTTGTTGATGAGGTCATCGTAATGTTTGTAGGCTCGGATGAAATCATCCTGCATTGTATGCCAGACAACCTAGAAAGAAAAAGAAAAATGAAAAAAAATATTTCTTGAACATTTCAACAGGTATTCATATCAGTAGAAAATTAAACATTTTTATTGGAAATGCTTGGAACAAATAGTGTTTCTATATTATAATAACAGAAAAATATTGAATTTCAAGTAAAATAAATGGTACCTACATAATTGTCAGGTCTAAAATAGTAATATATCCAAAAATTACAAAAAAACGGTAAGGTAGAAAATTAATTATTTTATGAAAAACGACATTTCTAAAATCTAACGATTTGGTTCCAAAATCTACTGATTCGAATTGGAGAGTGAACAGGGGAGGTAATTCAGTTTTCAATTTCTCAGAAATCTTATACCAATTTTAGAAAAGTAATTTTGATAAGTTTTGAAAACAGTTAAAAAAGAAGAAGTTATTTTGAAAAAATTCACAAATTATTCAATTGTCATATATATTTTTGTTTTCTGAATAAATTCTGTCCAATACAAATATTTTCAACTAAGTTGCTTCCCCTTTTGCTTACATCACGTGACCCAATATGTCCAACCCAGCATGTAACTTTACCAAACTGTTTTTAACTTTATAGGAACTGTTTTTCATGAATAATTATTTTCTAACTTCGAATTTTTCATAATTTTTGGATATGTTACTATTTAAGACCTGACAATTATGCAGATACCATTTATTTTACATAAAATTCAATTTTTTTTTTTTTTTTTTTTTCGCTTAAACTGGAAAACTGCAGCTGCAAAGAACCGCAATCAATCAAAATATACAGATTTGTTTTGCAATCAATCACCATGGAAATGCGTGGAGCAATAGGCCTCACAACTTCACAACTTCAAAAGTGTGAAACTGTTAATGACGAGGCAAAAAAGGGACAACATGAATCGGCTTGGCTTTATAAGTGCCTCTCCATCGCCTCTATTCATGGAAACGTCTTCTCTCAGCCAGAAAAATTACCTGGACATAGAATGAAACTTCCTGATGCTTGAATATTGGTTTCAAGAAGTATCATTTTATTATTATTCCCCACCCACTCCATTTTTCTTTATTTCTTTAACTCCTAGCGGGAGTACTCGGCGTTGCCCGGGTGGAGAAAAGTGGTATACTAAGGCTATTGAGCAACCCAGCCCTAAAAAAATGTTCCAATCAAAATAGCAGCGAGTGCCCGTGCAAGTGAAAAAAAAAAAAAATTAGCCGCAATAGCCAGGCTTGAATCTGTAATGCAAAATAGGAAAAGGAGGTAAAAAAAAAAAAAAAAAAAAAAAACTCATTAGCCATCTCACCCACGGGGCACTTGTAACATCACAGCCTTCGAAATAACATCTTTTAAATGTCCGTTGAGATCGCTAGTAGTTCACTACTAGCAAAAATGTTGATGCAAAATGTGACCCCTCCTTGCAAAAAATAGTCTCATTGACAGTCAAAGAATTAATGTTTTAGGCCAATTTTTGAATATTTTTAGTAGATATCCAAACACACATTAACGCACATTTTGCCTTTATTTCTTCTTTATTTTTATTGCCTTTTCATCCCAAACAAGGCTTGGTGCCACTTTGATATAGGGGCTACTATCTGGGTAATATGTAGGGAGTTGAGCAGAAAGATGTGTTTACATTACACTTGAATTTCTGCATGTCAGTTCAGTCAGAGAAGCAGGAACCGGGGAGGGAATTTCAAAGTCTAGTAGTCCTAGAGAAGAAACTATTAGAGTAGAAGACTTTTTGGCATCTGGGGATCTCGACTATGTAGGGGTGGGAGTTTGCTACTTGTTGGGTTTGTCAGGAGTATAAGGGCTTGTAGTTCAGAGCATATACCATTAAACTTTTACATAATAAATTATTTAATATTTGTTGTTACATTCTTGAAATGCTATTGATATTCTACGTTTCTTCATTTTGATAATTTTGTTTAATATTTACTTTTTAAGGTGTATAATTTTAACTTTTTAATTAACAAGCCACACGTGCGTGGTCCCCCTCTGGTGCTGCATGTGAGATGACGCCACAAAAAATAGTGAAGAAATGATGAATGTGAGAAGTGTGAAGGGCCAATGTTGCCTGAACGTTCCACGGGGATGTGAACCAGAATTTTGCCAGGATCACCCATACTGCGTTTATATTAACAATGGGCTCCACATTTTGGCCAAGTTTCAGAAAAATCTAATGGATGGATCAAAAGTTATGGGGCAAAATGTGTCATTTTTGGCCATTTTGGGTTATTTTTGACCTCTTTTGAGCCTCTAGGAACACAACGGGAATTTTCGCAAAAAATATATATATATATTTTTACTGTGCACATCTATTTAATAAAATAAAATACAATTTGTGGCAAAATTTCAGGAAAAACTAATGGATGGTTACCTAGCAATCGTCCAAACTAACGGACGCACGGGGGACTAAAAATAAAAATTTAATAAAAAATTTTTAATTGAAAAAAAAAAAAAAAAAAAAATGAATTATTCTGACTACTCGTCTTATGTTGAATTTAATTTTCACAACATTTCAGCTGATTTAACCTTGAGCCTTCTTCAGGTGAATCTTGCTGAACTTGAGAATCTGTACAGAATTTTTAAATGGAATCCTTCACAAAGATTCTTAAATTCAACAAGGCATACCTAAAGAAGGTTAGAGGGTACGTTGGCCGAAACAGGAGAATAAAATTCAAGATGAGAACAGAAGTCCAGAGTAATCCAAATTATCAATCCCCATAAAAAAATTTCCAAAACATAACCTTAATATTTATTTAAATTTCACAAAACACAAATCAAATTTAATTATGTTTTTAAATGTATACACAAGTCATTCACCATTTTTTTTTTTAGCTTTTATATGGAGATAAAGTTTAGATTTAGTCTATTAAAGTTGGTACTTTTGCGGTTTAAATCCTGTTTTTCCATGAGTCTCACTCTGCAACGCCCGACGAAAACCGCCGAATTATGCTGAGTGAACGGAAGTCAATACAAAAACAAAAAAAAGTTTAAAAAAGTAAAATTAACTACTGTAATAAATTCTATAAAATTTACTATTTTATTTTTTTATTATTGTCAACAGGTTTTGGTAATAAAAAATTTTGTTTTTTAAATTAGCGAACAATTTTTTTTTTTGTAATAAAAGTTTTGTTTTTTTAAATTAGTGAACAATTTTTTTTTTCTATGAAAAGTTATTTTTCTTTGAATTAATGAAAAAGTATTTGTTTTGTTTTAAGGAACGACAAACTTTTTTTTTTTGAGATATATATATATATTTTTCATAAAACTTTTGTTTTCAAAGATAAGGTGTATTTTTTAACAATTTTTCTCCCCCCCCCCCCAAAGATTTTTTTTTTTGCATTTTCTGCAAAAAATACTTTTTGAAAATACTTTTTTTTTTTTTTTTTTCCTAATATATATATTTTATATTTATTGTGGGAAGTTGGGGTTAGGGTGACACTTTATAGGTGAGGCATCTTGTGGTTTCCTGAGAATAGGCTATTTCCTTAGGGATATTAGTTTCTGTTGGTTGAAGAAAAGCATTTCATTTTCCTTCTTTGTCATAAGAATAAGGACTTGTTGTTTGAAGCACAATGAAACTCTTTCCTTTCCTTTTTTTTTTTTTCTTCCAATTTGGTGCCATCTGCTCATGTCTCTTTTTGCAACTCAGTTTCTCAGATCACTCGGTATTTTCCGGGCCATTTTTCTTCGTCCACTGGGTGCTGCTGAGTGAGACTCACAGAAAAACGAAATTTAAACTGCAGAAGTACCATAAAATCTTATGTATGTTTGTGTCCAGCTAAAAATCAGAAGCTACACAAGAAACAAAAAAAGTCTTATATCATCAAATTCACTGTAACTTTGAATGTGGTTATGGCAAAAAAAAAAAAAAAAATATTGTGATATTCATTCACATGGGATGATGATAATCACAGCAACACGATGGTTTTCATTAAATCATCAAAGTTAAACAATGTTGAGTCTGATCAGTATCAGATAGGTAACTATTTGAGATTACTGAGCGTTGCATGTAAGAGATTATTGACTGCAAAAAAATTATCATCAATTCCCCTGATCAGGATATGCATACAATTGGAGACTGTTTGTAAATCTGATATCCCCTAGAAACTTCTTCCTTTGGAGGAAATCCGTTCAACTTGTCTAGGGTGAGTGCCACCTCGTCATCTTCGCTGTTGATCTGGGACCAAATTAATACTAGGGAATATTTCAAAAGAAACTACTTTCATCCTTACTAGAAGTTGTTTGAAAAACAAAACTAAGATTAGGTGAAACAGATTTGTCTTTACTTTTTGTTATATTGAACCAGTTTCTAGAAAAAGATATTTATTTTGTGAAATATATTTGTAATTTTTTCCTTTTTTTTTTAATATTCCTGTAACAAAATAAAAACTATTGTTTAAATATAATAACCTAACCCCCGCTAGTCATATTATAATTCATACTTGTTTTATTCAAGTGCACAGAAAATTAATTCTCACATTTAATAACATCTCCATGTCCTCGATGACAATGCAACCCAAACTGTTTGGCTCTCCTCCTATAATCATCCCAGCTTTCTGGCCCTCATGCTCCAAAAGGTTGCTGACCCTTCTGCTGGGCATACCCAGTTCTTTTCAATTCCAACTTAACTTTCATTGAAGTTATTAATAATCTAAATAAAAAAATGTTCAATCTATGAAAATACAAGGGTCATTCCAAAAATTATGCATCCTATTTTTTATCTAAGAAAAAAAAAAAGTTGAAGTGCTATGAAGATGAGAGTGGTACCATAAAAACAAGCAACCATTCGTGCTCCAGAACTTATTTTTCTATGAAGTCAACGCCATTCTGAACGCACTCTTAACAATAATGTGGTGGCTGTAAATGGGCATCCGGAGCACACTTTGTTCCTCACATCTTTGTCACCACTCTAAAATCAATAAACCCATCTCCTAACTGTGCTGACATCAACTGCATCACTTTCATAAATGTTCAACAGGTGCCAGGGAATGTTGATCGGTTCAACTCTCTTATCTTCATCAATGATTTCCTAAATCGCATTCTAAGTTCATTTATCGACATATACGCAGATGACTCTACGATCTATGGCAACACTTCAAAGACCAACAACAACAACTCTTGGAGTTTCTCTCCTCAGACCTTGAGCAATATGTCGAGTAAAAAGTGGCTGATCAGACCCTGAATTTAAACTTCATCCCTGACTCCTTTGTCTGACTCACCGTCAATTATTTAAAAAAATGCTATTTCATTTGTAACTCACCCTTTGTCATTTCCTACAACCCCTCACCAGCACTCAACAACCTCAGTCGAACATAGTGTCACATCATCACACTATGTATATATTTTTTCCTTGCTCGACCAAAGCATCAAAAACTAATGAGAAAAAGATTTTAACTTTGTACTCATCAATATTATTTCTTTAAACTGGAATTTGAACAGAAAAAAAAAAAGAAAAACAAAAAAAAAAAAAGGAAAATTTAATATTTGTATTCTTTGGACTATGGCATTTTACTACTTGAGTGTTGTTTAAGAATGTTTTGGCCAATGTAACCTCTGACCTTCTTCAGATGTATCTTGTCAAACTCCAGAATCTGCACAGAATTGCGGATTCGTGGCTTAGTGGACAAAGTACTTGGCAAAGTTCAGTTGTCAAGTTACACTTTTGGTGCTTGAAGATTCAATCCTCAATGCAAGCGACATGCAAAAATACAATTCCAAATGACCTACAACTTCTACCCATATACGGCTGACGTACCCTCGTAGATTAAATAAACGGTTCTGTTTGAAATTCTGTGCAGATTCCTGGACTTGATAGAAAGATCTCCGAGTTTGACAAAATATATCTGAAGAAGATCAGAGGGTTCATTGAGCAAAACGTTGTGCAAATAAGACTCAAGATGAGAACAGTAGTGCAAAGAATCTAAATATGAATAATCAATCCTCATCTCAAAAATTCATACGATTTACCTGAAGCAAATTCTCTTCATCACACAGCTGCTTTTCAACTTTCCGATATAAATGATCCAATCCTTTCTTCACCTAAAGAAGAAGAAAAATTTAATCCATGAACAAAGAAAATTTGGTGGTTATCTAGAATTCTCCCTATATTAAAAAACAAAAGTACAAAAAAATCTTTATAACCATGATAGAATGGAAAGATCATATTCCAATAATCATACACTTTTATTTTTTAAGAAAACAATTTTTAAACGATTTTAAGCGATTAATGAGAAATCATAGGCATTACAAGGCTGATTTCGCAAGTTTGAATTATTGCGTAGTTATCTGCCTTTGTTTATTCAAGATGGTGATACAAAATAGTCCCATTTTGCTTACTTACTTAAATTCTGATTTTCTTAATTAAAACTTGACCAATTTACAATATTTTTGGAATATGACATAAAATGGTGAAAATGTTTGAAATTAAAATACAGAAAAATAAAATGGCACGTCACCTCTTTTCCTGGATATTCTTTAATCACTTTCCGTAATTCCTGTTTACTGAAAGCCAATTGATATCCAACTTCTTCCATTTTCACTCCGGCTGCCACTCGACTCTCAACACCCTCAAAAAAGATCTACAAAGAAAATTTATACCGAAATCAGAAAAAGAAAAAAAAACAAAAACACTAAGTGATTTAGTCTTATAATCTCCATTGTTTAGCAGTGACCATTTCTATAGAAGGTGGAATCTTTACAAAAGACGACTATCTGAGCTGAAAGTAGAAAGTGGATCTTGGGTTTTCTTCCAGCGGCTTCTTAACTCTCACTTTTTTTATTTTGTCCTTTAGTTTTCACACTGCGTGGGCAATGTTTCTGACAAAGGGGGAAGAATTGCTATTTTTGGAGTCAAAATGGCCTCTTATACTAATTGATTAGTTTTAGCCTTGAAATATTTTCCTTTTTTTATTTTAGCTCATTACATTAAGTGGCTTCATGCCTTGTCTAGAGCAATATCGATAATAATGATGATAATAGTAATGGTAATAAAAATCTGATTTGTTTTTATATGTTAAGAAAGGTTGTAATTGAATATAAATGATTTTAAAAAGATCTTTCATTTATGTTTTCCATATCACACATTATGCATAATGTAACGCTGTCATTCTTGCTAATAGACCCAAAGCATATGTAGAGACAGTCGTAAAGGAAAATGAGAACTTTAACAACTTTTGTTAGTGAAGAAAAAATGTATTTTGTTCATTTCAAACACCCAAAACAGTGGCCTGTCTGTCAATACACTGCACCAGAAAAACCTCACTGGCACGACAACATTTTTTACAAAGTGACTCTTTGAAAGAAGCAGCAAGAGAGAAAAGATTGATGCATTCACCAAACTTACCAATTGCCACCATTGTTTCCTTTGTTCTTCTTTCTTCTTCCTTTTCTTCCAAACTTAATCCTTATATATGTATTTGAGTCAGTGATGTCACACTCACACCACACCCCCAAATACTGACGTGACTATGTTACAATAAGTTTACAATTTCTATCCCAAAGATGATTTAAAGTCAGGAAATAATAAAGTTCAAAAATTTAGAGAAATATTTAGTTTTCTTATAGTTTCAAGGATAGAGTTTACAACAGTATAAATGTTCATAGTGTCATGTTATATAATAAATCTTACCTGTCTGTTTAAATGTATGTATGTATGTTTGTATATCTGCCTAAAACTTCTGACAGGGACGACGGATTTTCACAAGATCAGTATCGTTTTGAAGCTTGAAGCTGGACCCTTCGGATGACAAATAAAAAAAAAATTGGCCCAAAACATGAATTCCCTCATCCCTAACTGGGCACTTTTCTACAGAGAGGGGTCGCCTTTTTTGCCAATATTTTCCAAAGTCATCCCCTCTTTTCGATTGTCTAGCCTTAATTTAAATCTACGTCACTTTTGATTTGGCGATGAGCGCAACATCAAAGACGTCACTTTTTTTTTTCACATTCTTTTTCTCCATCACGGTATAGTTTCAAGCCTGCTTACCTCTAAGACAGTAAACGACCAAGTTCTCTCCAATTCTCTCTCCTCTGATCTTGAGCACGTAGTACAATGGGGAAAGGAGTGGCTGGTTACTTTTAATGCATCTAAAACCAAGCTTCTCTCTTTACATCATCAACATTCTAATCCACATTTGTCATCAATTGAAATGAATGGCTCTCGTCTTCAGGAGGCCTCAAGTTTTGACAAGCTTCTGGGCTTGACGATTACTCCTGATCTTAAATGGAACACGTATATCAAATCTGTTGCCAAGGCCGCTGGAAAAATGGTGGGATCTTTCTATCGATCCAGTAGATATCTCACTGCTGATGCTATTCTCTACCTATATAAGAGCCAGGTACGTCCAAGGATGGAATACTGTTGCCACATCTGGGCAGGAGCTGCTAGAAAGGACTTGTCCTGCCTTGATAGAGTTCAAAATAGACTTCGTAGCCTCGTAGGAGATGTCCTTTTCTCCTCCTTGCAACCTCTATCTCACAGAAGAGATGTTGCGAGTTTGTCTCTGATGTATCGTTATTTTCATGGAAAGTGTTCAACTGAGCTTCAATCTATGGTCCCCCCTCGCCAAACTTTCACAAGAAACACTCGTCTAGCTGTAAACACTATCAATAATTTCCCCCACTCTTTATCTGTGCCTAAACCTAAACGTAGATTCCATGAACAAAGCTTCTTTCTTAGAACTGCACGCCTGTGGAATTGTCTTCCGTTTTCCTGCTTTCCGGCTGACTACAATATGGATGTGTTCAAGTCTAAAGTAAATAAGTTCTTGATGAGCCGTTCCATATAAGTTATTAAATTTACCAAATTTTCATTACTAATGATTACTATATTGACCAATTTCTACTGTACACTCTTTAACCCTTATCCTTGAGTGGCCTCTGGGCCTTGATAATGTGGTGATGCCTATGTAAAAAAAAAAAAAAAAAAAAAAAAACCTACTACCACTTTTTTTTTTCTCAACACACACCTCCAAACACCCGGGCAACATCAGGCACCCAGGCTAGTGTTATATACAAGTGATCTTCGTTCCTCGGCAGTACAACTTTGATGTTCAACACCAGACGATTGCCTCCTTGATTTTATACAACGTGGAGTTGTAATTTGATAGATCTGGACCCTTCAATATGGTCTTCATTAGAGAAGCAACTGTTTTGTGAGCAGGTACAACGTGAATAATTGGTGATGTCACAAGGAGTAGGAGTACAGTTTGATGGCTTTGCAGTGTGTGCCTTGATGACAGAATTACTTCCAACTCTCTGCTATTGAAGTTAAAGGTGTCCAAACTAAAATCAGTTCTGCGTTACAATCAAGTATGACAGTATGGACATATTGAATAAATCTTTGTACACACATATCAATTGAGGGTAAGAGAGAAAAATCGAGGAAGACGTGGAATGACTCGTTCAAGGATGACCTCAAGAAATGCCACCAATGCAAATGATTGATTTTTAAAGAAAAAGTAACCACAGTTTATCATGGCTATAGTGAGAGAGAAATGTTAAACAAAGTAGAAGAAAAAGAAAAAAGATAAGAAAAAGGAATATTATAAAATGAAAAGAAAAAGAAAAGGAAAAGAAAACAGGAGAAAAAAGAAAAGGAGAAAAAGGGATAGAGAAAAAGAAAAAAGAAAAGATAAGAAAGAAGAAAAAGAAAAGAAGAAGAAAAGGAAAAGGAGAAGAAAGAAGAAAAGGAAAAGGAGAAGAAAGAAGAAAAGGAAAAGGAGAAGAAAGAAGAAAAGGAAAAGGAGAAGAAAGAAGAAAAAGAAAAGGAGAAGAAAGAAGAAAAAGAAAAGGAGAAGAAAAGAAAAGAAAAGGAGAAGAAAAGAAAAGAAAAGAAGAAAAGAAAAAGAGAAGCAGAAAAAGAGAAGAAAAAATCTGAGTTAAGTTATGATTTTGAGAGAAAAAAAAAAAGAAAAAAGATCAACAATCAAATTCAAAGAACTGCATGTTTTCATGATTAAACTCACATGCAATTTATCAAGTGGTCGTCCCAACAACATGGTGGTGTATGCATGAAGGCTGTCTTGGTATCTTTGCTTGAATTCTTTGCGTTCAGCCTCCAAACAGGAAATCTTCATTTGGGACAAAATGGCTGAAAATTAAAAATGGCAGAATAAAAATTTGTCCGAAAGTAAAAAAAAAAAAAAAAAAAAAAAAAAAAGCATAAAATAAATCGGAACTAATTTTGGAATTTTTTGTAATGAGGATTGATAATTTCAATCAATTTTATTGGCAAAAATGATAACATGCAACAAGCTATGTAGAAAGACAGAAGATATTGCATCTATATACTGTTTGAATGTTTGTCCAAGACGACTTTAAACCTGGACATAATAGGCATAATCACGGCCTCATCTGGCAGGCTGTTTCAGGGAGCAAAAAATACGAGCAAAGAATGCTGCCTTTTATTTTTTTTGTTGAAACAAAAAAGACAATGATACATTTTCTGCAGATTACAGTAAAGACTATGTTTAGGCGTTAAGGTGAAAAATTTCTAAAAAAGTAAGTTCCCATAAATGATGTTGCATGCCAAAATTAGTCCCCCCTCCTGCCATTGCACCTTTTAAAGCCATTCTTTTCTCATCTTGGTGGTTATAGCCACAATGTTTGAACTCAAGAACCTGTACAACACTGGCTTTCTAAGTAAACCTTGTACAGAATTGAATATAATATAGAAACCAATAATTATAGACTACCCATCCCAGGACGGGTAAATTACTTCTCTGAGCAGGAAAATTTTGCAACACTTACAAAGCTTAATACCAACATACAATGATACTATATATTATGTCAAAAATTCTTATTCTAAATTTGATCAATATCCATTACATGATTTAGAATTTTAAAAATGTCAAAAACTTAAGGCCTAAGTTTAAGAGGTCTTAAGAGGAAACTAAAATTCAGGGAATCTGACTCAAATTATGTCTTAATGACTATAGATGAAATTCAATACAATTTTGAAATATTTGAATTTTCAAATGGAAGGTTGCCGCCTCAAGACCCTTAAAAATACTCCAAAGAAACTGAAATTTGTGAAATATTTATTACAATTTTAACAAATATCAGAATTTTCACCCCACATCTTTGCAGAAAACTAAATTAAACTAAATGTAACCCACATTTGGGTCCTTTATCTCTAGCAGCCATTTATTAAAAAAAAAAAAAAAAGATTGAAAAGACATTTTTTACTCATTAATAAGCTTTGGAAGATTGACGGTGAAAAACACAATCACAAAACGATAAACATTTTATTATTTCTAGTCACCACTTGGTACAATCATTTGCAAATGAGACTGTTTCACTCCGAACGTAAAGCTCTGTAGAACTGAATTTTACTTTGTACTTTATATGTTACAACATGGACCCTTGTGAGAATAACACTCAAGACATGAACAGTAGTCCAAAAAATCCTAATACAAATTATCAATTCTCATCTTAAAAAAATATTCAAAAAGACTAGACCTTTTTCTCACAACTTGCCCTGAACTATGTTCAGTTTCTGTTCTGTCGCCTCTTGGATCTTCCGACCACTCTGTTGTATCAATTAAGATAAAAATGAAATGTAATAAGTCCCCAGACGTACCTCTTCATCGTACAGTATATCGATACACTAAGGCTGACTGGGATAGCTTCCGTACATTTATATCTGATCTACCTCTGCATTCCATGTTTAAAAAGGATGTGTCCTCTATAGTATTAGACCTAACTGAATGGTTAATTGTAGGTATTGACCATTTCATACCCTCTAAAAAGTTTCAGCAAAAACCTAACAGCCAGCCTTGGTTCTCTCCAGAATGTGCTGCTGCCATTGCGCACAGAAATCACTTTTTCCACTGCTTCAAACGTAATAGATGTATGGAAACTAAAGCCGTTTTCAGGACTGCCAGCAACCATTGTAAGAAAGTAATAAGGAACGCAAGAGAGTTGTATGCTCAATCTGTTAAGTCCAAAGTAGCTGAGCAGCGGCTTGGTTCCCACCAGTTTTGGCAAATAGCAAACAGAATTCTGAACAGAAGCGTGTGCTCCATCCCAACTATTATCAATGGATCTGAGGTAATCTCGTCAGCATCAGACAAAGCCAAACTCTTTGTCAAGAACTTTGCAGCTAATTCTACCCTTTGCGACCAAGACCGCCAACCCCCAATATTTCCTCTTGTATCAGAAAACACGCTATGTGATATACGTATATCTGTACGTGATGTTGCCAAGCTAATCAAAAACCTTGATTCCAGTAAAGCAACTGGCCCTGATGGTATTCCAATTATAGTACTCAAAAAACTTCAACCTGAACTAGCGCCCATACTTACAAAACTGTTTAAACGTTGTCTTAAGGAGAATAGTTTCCCATCTCCCTGGAAAATCTCATCAGTATGCCCTGTATTTAAGAATTCAGGTGATCGCTCATCCCCCTCTCAGTACAGGCCAATAAGTCTCCTGTGCGTCATGAGTAAGTTGCTAGAATCTGTATTAAATACAGAAGTAATCAAACATCTCAACAAAAATAACCTTCTTAGTGACACTCAATATGGTTTCCGTTCTGCTAGATCTACAGCAGATGTCCTTACAGTTATATCGCATAGGATTAGCAAATCTCTCGACGGTGGCAATCTTTCTAGGGCAATTGCTCTTGACATATCTAAAGCCTTTGATAGGGTATGGCATAAAGGTTTACTTCATAAGATCGCTAGCTATGGTATAGCTGGAAAAGTCTTCTCAATTATTAAATCATTTCTTTCTGATAGATTCATAAGAGTGGTAGTTGAGGGGCAAAAATCAGAAGCTCACAATATTAATGCCGGTGTCCCTCAGGGATCCATCCTGGGCCCAACTCTTTTCCTGATCTACATTAATGATCTTCCAAATCATATCCTTACATCATTTGTAGACATTTATGCTGACGACACTACCATTTATGGTACCACATCTAAGACAGTAAACGAGCAAGTTCTCTCCAATTCTCTCTCCTCTGATCTTGAGCACGTAGTACAATGGGGAAAGGAGTGGCTGGTTACTTTTAATGCATCTAAAACCAAGCTTCTCTCTTTACATCATCAACATTCTAATCCACATTTGTCATCAATTGAAATGAATGGCTCTCGTCTTCAGGAGGCCTCAAGTTTTGACAAGCTTCTGGGCTTGACCATTACTCCTGATCTTAAATGGAACACGTATATCAAATCTGTTGCCAAGGCCGCTGGAAAAATGGTGGGATCTTTCTATCGATCCAGTAGATATCTCACTGCTGATGCTATTCTCTATCTATATAAGAGCCAGGTACGTCCAAGGATGGAATACTGTTGCCACATCTGGGCAGGAGCTGCTAGAAAGAACTTGTCCTGCCTTGATAGAGTTCAAAATAGACTTCGTAGCCTCGTAGGAGATGTCCTTTTCTCCTCCTTGCAACCTCTATCTCACAGAAGAGATGTTGCGAGTTTGTCTCTGATGTATCGTTATTTTCATGGAAAGTGTTCAACTGAGCTTCAATCTATGGTCCCCCCTCGCCAAACTTTCACAAGAAACACTCGTCTAGCTGTAAACACTATCAATAATTTCCCCCACTCTTTATCTGTGCCTAAACCTAAACGTAGATTCCATGAACAAAGCTTCTTTCTTAGAACTGCACGCCTGTGGAATTGTCTTCCGTTTTCCTGCTTTCCGGCTGACTACAATATGGTTTTGTTCAAGTCTAAAGTAAATAAGTTCTTGATGAGCCGTTCCATATAAGTTATTAAATTTACCAAATTTTCATTACTAATGATTACTATATTGACCAACTTCTACTGCACACTCTTTAACCCTTATCCTTGAGTGGCCTCTGGGCCTTGATAATGTGGTGATGCCTTTGTAAAAAAAAAAAAAAAAAAAAAAAAAAAAAAAAAAATTATTTTGTTTGAACAATAAACATATAGAGATTATGCTTAAAAATTTACAAAAAGAAATTACAAAAGTTCTTGGTCCATATCACATTCAAATATGCACTTACTTAGAGAATATTTATACAAAGTTAAGCAACAGTGAGTCTGATCAGACTAGATGGGTGACCAATTGGAGAATACTAAAAGTTGTATGTGACCTCCCTTTACTGGGATATACACACAACTGGGAAACCTATGTGAATTTGATATTCCCTAGAAACTTCCTCTTTTGGATAGAAACCAGATGCTTAGAGCATATGCCACATCAAGTATTACTGAATGGATTGATTTTTCTGATTGGTGATTGGTTTACATGTTTATATGTACATTTATTTATAGGATGCGTTTGAAAGAAATATTGTCAAAAAGTGAATACGTACAGTGCATCCGATGGAAGTTTTCTAAAAAAACAAAAAAATTTACAATATTACAAAAATGCATTAAAAAAAAATAGAGTTAAAAAAGATCAATTTGAGAATAATTAAAAACAAAAAAAAAACATTAAGCCAAACTTTAAAAATCAAAAATGTTAATAAAACTAATTTGCCTGTGATTTCAAAGTACAAAAAAAAAAAAAAAAAAAAAAAAAAGATTTCATTTTAGGATGATTTTTTAAAATAATTTTTTTTTTAAATCTATATATATCCAGTATTTTTTCTGAACAAATTTTAAAAAAGAAAAGAAAATTAACTCAAATTTAAAACATGAAAACTTCTGTGTAAATTTATAACCCCCCCCTCACTTTCTGTACATAAAAACTGAAACATGTCTTGTGTTTTTACCTAATTTACTTAATTGACTAAACATATCATGCACTAAATTTTAGGGGTCATCAGGAGTGAATGTTCACGGTTTCAGTGCTTCTTCTCAATGGTTTTATTTACATATTGCTTCCTTCCCCTCCCACCTCACTAATGAGTGGCCCCTTCATATTAGTCCAAAGGAATAACAGTGAAATGTAATTTTAATAAAGAAAAAAACACTTGTGCTTTTTATGAGAATATTATCTTTGTCACATACGTTCGCTAGCAGATGAGAATATAGGCACCCAATGTTCGTTACTTGGAATTGCTCCATGGGACTTTTTTTTTTCCATATCCACATTTTTTGTTCTTTTTGTGAAGCATTTTACACTTTTCAATCAATTCAATAAATAAAACAATAAATAAAACAAGCGTACTACAGTGGTCATATAGGGGAAGGAAGAGTAGAAATTTATGCAGAAACTGACAGTTACTCAGCACACGTCAAATTTTGCTTTGGCACATTTATTACATCTGAAATCAATTTCAATGTCCAGGGATCCTGATTGAGAAAGTGGCCTTCCTCAAATTCTATTCAAACTGATGATAGAACAATTTTTTTTTTAATTTATTATTATATTATTATACTATTTGATTTCAATTTATCCCAGAAATTAGCACGAACACTGCCCCTCCCTCCTTGCAACGAATCCTCTAGTTTTGACTTCAAAAGCTATAACGATGATTATGCTATTTAAAGATTTTTATATTTGCTGTTTCCATATTCGTAGCTTCATTCTTTCCTTCACAAACGTTACAAACACCAGAAGTACTGAATTTATGAATGGAAAAAAAATGCTACTGACATATCAAAGTAGTTAACCATTTTGAAACAAATTCATAAAAAAAAATGCTACTGACACATCAAAGTAGTTAACCATTTTGAAACAAATTCATAAAAAAAAAATGCTACTGACATATCAAAGTAGTTAATCATTTTGAAACAAATTCATTAAAAAAAATGCTACTGACATATCAAAGTAGTTAACCATTTTGAAACAAATTCACAAAAAAAAATGCTACTGACATATCAAAGTAGTTAACCATTTTGAAACAAATTCATAAAAAAAAAATGCTACTGACATATCAAAGTAGTTAACCATTTTGAAACAAATTCATAAAAAAAAATGCTACTGACATATCAAAGTAGTTAACCATTTTGAAACAAATTCACAAAAAAAAAAAAATGCTACTGACATATCAAAGTAGTTAACCATTTTGAAACAAATTCATAAAAAAAAAAATGCTACTGACATATCAAAGTAGTTAACCATTTTGAAACAAATTCACAAAAAAAAAATGCTACTGACATATCAAAGTAGTTAACCATTTTGAAACAAATTCATAAAAAAAATCATAGGAATGAGCAAAGAACGATTTTTTTTTAAGTTTGATTCTGTTGATAGTATTGATTTTCGCTGATTCTTTCTATAATCAGGTGCTTATATACAACATAATCATGCTGACACACAGGTTCTCATTAGGTCACTGAACTTATGCATCATTAAGCCTGGTCAGTACTAAATGGATGACCATTTGAGACTTTCAGATGTTGTATATGCTCTCTACATGGCTCAAAATTGTTTCCAGTCATCTTGGACCTCTCCTTGCCACTGGACTCAAGCATCGTTGATGAAAGAGAGGTGTGGCTCAGGATTGTGCACGTCTTGCCCAACAATTAAATGTGCAGGAGGTATCCATTATCTCCTGAGATTGAACTGAGGCATCTCATAGAAGGGACCATATCCAATAAACTTATTTGGTGCCCGTACCAGTCAGGGGCATGTCCTCGACAATCAGTCCGACAAATTAAGGTATGGTTCTGTTCAGGTTTATGAAACCTCCTCTCCTGTGCTTTACCTTTTCTTTGAGAAAGGTTTAGTTTATTGCTAATCACTAAACTGGGAAATAAAGATAAGGTTGCTCAGGCATTTTTTTTAGGCCAAAGTGTGCTAATTCTAGTGTGCTGGCTTTTCAAAACCACAACTGAGCTTGTGCCAAACCTCCTGCAGAAGTAAATAAAATAAGTGAAAGTAGGTCACTAGAACTGATGTTATATATTGGGGCCCCTACACCACTTAGTAGTGATTAAGTCAGCTAGTATGAATTTTAATAAGAGTCACTCTTAGTGCATGCCAGGATAACTCAGATCTGTAAAACAAAACCGGTTTTAGGGTTGAATGAAAGATGAGTGACATGGCAAGGAGGTAGAGGTCAAACGTTATGGACAAAACAGTTGAACGATATAAGGATACGATGAGTCACATTTGCGAGCGAGAGAGATTTTCAGATCAGTCTCTCAGTGGAAACCATGCCGACGAGATATGACCCAAGAATTTAGAATAATCTACGCCGAATGTTACTACAATGTCTGTCTGCATTGCTCATTTTGTAAATTAAGTAAATAATTATTTAGTTTCTCTCTCCTAAATCTATTTTCTCCGATAAAACCTTTAAGAAACTCAAACTTCTTGTACCGTTCTTTATGCATAAAAAGTTTTATTCATCATAGTTAAAAAGATAACTACTAGATGAAATGGATACTCAAAAAAATGGTGATGAAGAGAAACGACAAAGTCAGTATATAATGAAGAAAAAAGGAAAAAACTAATTCTCATTTTATTGATTACATTACACCTACTGGTGCCAACCTCCAAGTATTTTTTTTAAATTCAATTTTCACCCCAAACAAGGCACAGTGCCACTTTGAAGTAGGGGGCTACTATTGAGGACATAAATTGTAGGGGTATTATGAAGGGAAATGAGTGGCAAGATGTCTGTTCATATTACACTTGAACTTCTGCATGTCAGTACAGTTGGAAAAGCAGAATCCCAGAAGTGAGTTCCAAAGTTTAGCAGTTCTGGGGAAGAAACTATTGGAGTAGAAGGCTTTCTTACACCTAGGGATCTCTACTGTGAAGGGGTGGGATTTAGCTGCTTGTCGGGTTTATCAGGGGTATTTACGTCCAGAGGGTAGAAGTACTTGTAATTCGTCAAAGCAGTCACCATTAGAGTACTTGTAGAACAGGCAGAGGGATGCAACATTTCGTCGATGGGGCAGAGGCTGAAGCCCAGATGATAGTTCAGGATCAATCAGATTGACGACTCTCTTTTGAACCCTGTCAAGAAGTGAGAGACAAGTAGCAGATGTACCAGCCCAAATGTGATAACAGTACTCCATACATGGGTGAATGGTGACCTTATAGAGGTACAGGATACTTTTAGGCATAAGTAGTTTTCTAGCACGGTAGAGAGAGCTCACCTTCTTTGCAGCAGCCTTGGCAATACTCTCTATTCTGTATCTATTCCAGTTCATGTTTCTTGTAAACGTTAGGCCGAGGAATTTAAAGGAAGTATTTTCGGGTAATCTGTTCTTGGCCATTGCTATTGGTGGTATAGTAGGTTTCCTGTAATTATTGAAGGAAACAAGCTTAGTCTTGCCAGCATTGAATATGACCCTCCAGTTTTGTCCCCATTCCACTACAAATCGGAGGTCATCCTTTAGTGTTTCTGCAATTTCCTTAGATATATGTTCATTTGTTTTCCCCTCGTGCCTGCTATAGAGAGTGGTGTCATCAGCAAATGTACCCTGAAAACCACATTGGTGGAAGTTTCAGACCTGATTAGCAGACTTCCTCGGTGAGTGGCCCAACTGAATGCTGCCATACCTAGAGTGAAAACTGCTACTTGTGCATACTTTTTCTTATAAAGAATGACGGTTAAGTTAATTGACTATCTTGAGCCATGTGATGTTATTAGTCAGAGGCGATCCTGTTGAATATGTGTGTGGGAGTCAACTCAGTAAAAAAAAAAAAAAATTGAAAAAACTGTTGGCATGACGGTGCAACAAATTGGTTTCTTCACATAGTTTCTTCATCCTCATTTAAAATCATTAACTTATCATACTTTCTACTTTAAAAAAAAAAAAATTTTCTGGCTGTAATTACCACACCAAATATTTAACAAGTAATAAAAAACTAAAATTTATGCGTGATGTCAATGATTTTCAGGTAAATTATTTACATAAAATATATATATATATATATATATATATATATATATATATATGAGAAGGAACATGTAAACTGTAAATTATCGTTTAACACATTATTTGATCATAAAAAAAATGTGTAAATTGTAACTTCTTGATTTAAAGTTATATGATCATTAAGAAAATGTGTGTAGATTGTAAATCATTTTTTTTTTAATTTATGCATACATGTGTAAATTATTGTTTGAAAGTTTATACGGTCGTTAAAAAGTCTATAGTTTTTTTTACTTATTACAACCTCAAGGATATTAACTTAATTCATTATAAATTGTTCCAATAGACAGGATAAAATTATCTGTCCATATCGTCAGATGATTCAAGTTCTGACGATATAGACAGATAATTTTTATCATTTCTATTGAAACAATTTGAATGAGATTGTAATAATCAAAAACATATTTAGCTCTACTAACGTATTGAGCACTTTTTATCCTTCTTATTTTATCTTACCACATACACCTCTTAATATATGTGTGTGTGTGTGTGTACGTATTTATCAAGTGGTAAGTTTATTATTTGTGTATCTATAACTAAGTATTGAAAAAAATAGTAAAATGAATTAAATGCGAAAGCGCCGTAAAAGAAGAGACCGCAAAAAGCACACAGAAAAAACTAATTTATTTCATCAACGAAAACGTTATACCAACAGAAATTGAAGTTGGCATGTCTAGATTGTTAGTCTGCATTATTATCGACTTTATTACTGTCAATTCACTTTTCTTTCTCCAACAAATTCATTAAAAAAAAAAAACAAGAAATGCTCACCCATATAGATAACATGTTCAGGTGTCTTCTGATGCTCCTTAGCTACACGGACAATTTCAGTGGAGATGTTGCGTACAAGACGACAATAAGCTTTCTCCAAATCTGCACGGCGATCAGAACCTTTGAAGATGTTTTCAGCTTGATTGGCAAAATCCTGAAACAATGAGAGAAACTTTTCAGCATCGTATTTCGTTTCGTTAATTTATGCCTCTGTAGGCATCTCTACATTGCTGACAAAAACACAATGAAAAAAATATGGAACAATGCACAACATCTAACAAAATAAAAATACAGAGGAGTCACAGAACAATGTAAGAAGAGGAAACATATCGATGTTGAGAAGGAAGACAAAACAAAGTGATTTTTTTTTTTGTAAATCTTACTTTATTTAGTCACAACTTCTAGACAATGATCTAATGTGTGTAACCATGTTCCATCATATATTTCAAGGTAAGACCTCTTTATCAAAAGGAATGCTTAGGAATGATACGAACCGTCACCTCATTGATATATGCTCAGTACCATCGGTGTTCACTGCATTCGAAGAACTATGTTCTGGCATTTCCTCTGCTGGGGTCTTGCAACAGGAACACCTAGGTGACCTTACTAGTCCGGCACTGTATTGCATGGCGTTTCCGGGTAACACATTTCGGGCCAATCGCCAGATCAAGGAAAAAAGTTGTTCAGATGACTTGAACCTGGTGACCAGTTCCACCTGGAACAGATCTCCCCCATCGAAACCCTCAACACTCGATGAGCAGGTCGTCGATGGCTCCCACCTCACTAATTCCTTATACAATTCTTTTCTTCAAAGCTGTGAAAGGTTGCTGGACTATGGTAGCTTCCTGTGAACAGCTCTACACTCCCTGATGAACTGAGTGTCGCCCCATGATGAGCCTTGACAGAGTGGTCGAGGATGAGGTCAGGAAATGTGCCCTCGACAGCAGGATTTCATGCAGACCCTCTGTCAAGGTTCGACTTAGGAATGCAAGCCTTTTGGCATCTCGATGACACCTCTAATCAGGCAGTCTCAAGTGTCCCTTACCCTAACCCTCACAAAAATTGAACACAGGCCTGTCTGTGAACTCAGTGCCTACCCTTGTCCCACAGAAGCAAGGACAGTAGGCACTGCAGGGATTTTATGTAATTTGCAGGCAGAAGAAGTATGCCCAGTTGGTAGAGGATGAGAGGAAAGACTATGTGGTGCACGCCTCTGCTGTACCCTTTAATGAAAATTTCCTTTGAACTCACGGTTTGACCTTTGACCATACCGAGCTGAAGACCTGGTCTGAACCACATCCTAAGAATCCAAACTGGGCCATTTGTTCAGCTGAAAGCAGCCAGAATGGTAGCAGCGCCCTCCCCGTCAAGTCCCCAACCGCAAATCAACCAACTAGCTGCGATTGATTTTGGGCCCTGTATTTTTTTTCGTACTATGTGAGTGCCTGTCACTGCCTTGATGTCTCAGAAGCACAGCACAAAGACGGTGATGTCCTCGGCAAACGCGAAGACCCATGCAAAGCAATCCTGTGCACACATGGCCTTGTCTCACCACACCTTAGCTTGCAAAGTAGTGGCTCCAACGCAAGGATGTAAAGCAGGGGCGACAGTGGACAGCCCTGAAATACTGACGGAGAGATGGCAAAAGATTTTGAGTGCTTTCTGTTCACCTGTACTACTGCCGTCAGCATGCGATACAGCATGGAGATCCATTTTTGGAAGTCCAGTTTAAATCCGGCGGTCTCTAAAACAGATGCCAGAAAGTGATGGTCAACCCCCATCGAAAGCTTTGTTTGAACTGATCAACATGGCTTCCATGTTGTCTTCTATCCCTCACGCTAAGATCGTACGGATCAGGTGCAAGTTGTTTTGAATCGATCCCCCTTTCATAGCATAGTTCTGCTGGGGTTCAGTCAAGTCACCGACAACAACCTTCACACCACATTTTCTCCTTCGATTAGCTTTTCCTCACTCACTCTCGACAGAGACGTGTACAGTTATTTATCATACCGGTGCTTCATTCACCATGTTCATATCACAAGTGGTTGGAAGGTATAATCTCAACACTTTCATGATTTGTATCTGAAACGCTTTTCATTATTTTTATTTATTTTTTTTTTACAAAGGAATCACCCAGAGGCCACTCGAAGATAAGGATTAAAGAGTGTACAGTGGTCAAAAGGACAATATCATAGTAACCGTTAGAAGTGTAAATTTGGTATATTGGATTACTTAAGGAGAATGGCTCAGCAAGAACTTGTTTACATTGGACTTGAATACGGTCATATTGTAGTTAGCTGGAAAGCAAGTAAACTGAAGAGAGTTTCACAGGTGTGCAGTTCTTAGAAAGAAGCTTTGTTCATGGAATCTATGTTTAGGTTTAGGCACAGATAAAGAGGGGGAAATTATTCATAGTGCTTTCAGCCAAATGAGTGTAGCTCATGAATGTTTGGTGAGGGGGAACAGATTGGAGCTCAGACGAGCACTTGCCATGAAAATAACGATAAAACAGAGATAGGCTCGCAATGTCTCTTCTGTAAGAAAGAGGTTGCAGGGAAGAGAAAAGGACATCCCCTACTAGGCTATGAAGTTTATTCTGAACTCTGTCACGGCAGGATAAGTTTTTCCTAGCAGCTCCTGTCCAGATGTGACAGCAATACTCCAGCCTTGGACGTACCTGGCTCTTATATAGGTAGAGAATTGCATCAGCAAGTAGATATCTACTGGATCGATAGAAGGATCCCATCATTTTTCCAGCGACCTTGGCAACAGATTTGATGTACGTATGAGCTGTTCATCAGCTCCCCTATATTTTACCATTCAGAAAAATCAGAATTCCACTTTTGTTTAAATTTTTTACCGGTTTAACTATTTCATCTCTGGTTGTTCAAGGACTATTTGTGTGGTCCAAACCATGATCCCTTTCGGTGGCATTCAAACTCCTACTGTCCACCTGCTGTCAACTGTTACCTGCTGCTAACTCACTACTGATTATCTGGTGTTGCAATCTCAAGTCTCCACACCCCGGCTACCCATCTCATTGATCCCCCCCCCTGTCAAATGTTGTTGATTCTCTTTATTATCTGTTCTGTAGGTTTCTATTGTCATTGTCAAATCTGAAGGCTCAATCTAAAAATAGCTACAGATTCATTATTTGCTATTTCCTCTTTCTTTGTTTATTCTAAGCCATTTCCTATCTCTTTGTCTATTGTCCCCCCTCCTCTCAGTATTTAGTGACCATAGGTCACCTTCATAATATCATAATTACAATTAAGACATGCAGGGTTAAATTTAGTTGACTATTGCTGAAATTTCACAGGCTATTTAAACTTTTCCAGTTCGTTGTATCAAAATTTGATTTCTATTTCTATGACCACTGGAAGCAGAGATATGGCTGAGCAACACTGACAAAAGAATATTTTGACATTTATAAATCGACTTACATAACATAGATAATAGTTTCAGAATTATGCTTACGTATTTAATCTTGCCATACTTCAAACTATTCATGGGTAGGGAAAGGTAGAAGACTTTTGTTTCATTAATGTAGCATTCGTCACTTCTCTGTCTCTTTGGCATTGGGGTAACGTGTCAGACTGTTTTTTCTGCCATAGCCTTGAGGCTTTGGGTTCGAGCCAACTCTCTATCAAAACTTTTTTTTTTCTTTTTGTTGTGGGGAAATACACACCCTTATAATCGCTAAGATGGACTTGTCCATTAGGCATATAATCAGCATATAATCAGCAAGTGAGACTGCTCAAAGAGGACTATCCGGATGTCGTACAGAGATGACTCCCCACGGACTTACTAACCTTTTCTGTATCACTAACCCTTGCTTGATATAAATGTACTTCTTATTCTCACCAAGTCGTTGTGTTCCAACTTTCACCTTTTCCGACTCCACTACACTTCCAAACACCTAAGCAACATTTTTTTTTTTTTTCTTATAATATTTAAACAGGGTTATTACTTCACTTATTCTTTAGTTTATCCCCCCCCCCCCCGGGTACACAAACACACCTCCAAACACACAGTAATCAGATTGCAGGTTCGATCCGAGGTATCAGATAACTTTTTTTTTCAATATTGAAACAGGCTTATTTATGCCATTTTTTTCTGCTTTTTCGATGTCCCCCCCCCCCACACGTTCATTTTTTTTTTTCTTTTTTCACGTTCGTTCGCTGTTTTTTTGGGGGGGGTTTCTGCTAGTCTTATTATAAATAAAATGGCTTCATACAAAATTTTAACCAGACTAGTCTAGCAGTTTCCGAGAAAACTTCTAGAGTAAACATGATATCATGGTCATCAATCCTTATTAATCCTTAACTGAGCATTGAACGGATACCATAATACTTGGTTCATTGCACCTTATCTTAAAGGTCCATACAAAATTTCAACCTATTTTGATTGGCCACCAACAAAATTTCACACCTAATGTGCTTAAATGGAGAAATCAAATCAATGAATAAAAAAAAAATGAAATGAGGATTTTTTTTTTTTTACCTCAAAATGGTGAACAAAACTGATGATGCCGCATTTGTTCTTTTTCGATATTTTGCTTTCCTTAATCGCTGTGATTTGGTTTTGCTGAAAATTAGAAAAACGATAGAAATTATAAATAAATAAATGGGTGCCTACGTAGAATAAAACCTATTTTCTAAACAAAAAGACAGAAAACTCTTATAACTTTACGATATACATACCTGTCATGGAACGAAAATGTCATATTCCAAAAATCACATAAATTGATCAAGTATTTTTTTTTGTTACTTAAAAATTTGAATTTTATATTTATAGTAAAATGAGACATCACGTTTTGATCTGCCATGTTTTATAGTTAAGGGAGAGATAACTCACTTCGAACTAGACTTTCCTGTAAAAATTGCTAAAAATTATTCTTAAAAATTCTATAAAAAAAAAAAAAAAAAAAAACACTAATGATGAATTTACATAATTTTTGGAATATGACATCTTTGTTCCGTGATAGATACATACATGATAAAGGTTTTTCTGCAATTTAGTTTTTTAAAATAGACTTAATTATGAATAAACAACAAACATGTCTTGCAGAAGAACAGCAATGCATAACTTTTTTAAGAGAAAAAATTTTTACATTTAAAAACAAAACTCTTCTTAGTTTATGCATAACTAGATGTTTTAACCCATTAAAAGCAGGAAAAAGTTATAGACCATTGAATTAGAGTGAGTGCTTTATTCCAAATTGATGGCTGAATTATGGTTAAATTTTTGCATTAAATACTAATCCCTATTAATCTCTGTGGATCAAACAGATACCATAATAATTAGTTCCCTGCACCTGTCATAACAAGATCCATACAAAATTTCACCTAGATCAGCTCAGTAGTTTCCAAGGAAAAGTGGAATAGACAGACAGACAAACTGACTAATAGAAATATAATATATATATTAGTGTTGGGACAATTAATCGGAATCGGAAAAATTGGAATATTTCAGGGTATCGGAATCAGTATTGGAATCAGAAAAATTGTACCGATCTGCTGATGCCAAAACGATTCTTTTCATTGTACTTTTTCATTTATTTTGTTTAAAGCTAAATCTTCCATTGTTGGTAATAAAGATAGAATAATAGATATTTATTGGTTTTAAACAACCTGTGAAGCTAAAATCAATAGATTGTCCCCCACAAGTATGTTTTTACGTTTAGGAAAATATTTGCACATTTAATGTGTGTTTTTACTGCAATCAGAGAAAAATGTGACTATATAGTTAAATATTTAAAGATTTATAAAGAATCGGAATCAGTAATTGTAATGGAATCAGGAAAAATATTGCAATCGGCATATCACTAACATATATAATATATATAATTAGCAGAATCTATGTATTGGTGTTGCCCAGTAGAAAAATGGTACAAACCATAAAAATTTGGTAAAGCAGGGGTACCCGACGTTGTCCGGGACTGAATGAAGATTAACAAATGTTCCACCCTTACATAGTTTACTATGATCGAAACCCATTTTTTTTTATATCAAATCAATCGATTACCTGCTCTAGTTAGCCCCCCTCCCCAACACACTGTAGTGTACTATGAGAAAACTTCACATGCCTTCCCGAAATGACTTAGTCCACAATATATTGTAGTCTACATTGCACTGTAGAGAATCTGTTGATTTTATAAAATTATCTGTAAATAATGGTTTCACTTAAAGTTCAAAATGCAAAAGTCAAGTATCATGGTTCAATTGTGTTCTAAACAGAAACGTTCATTCTGATCATGCCCGTCTTATAAAAAAAAAAAGCTAACGGTTGATTTTATGAAATTATGTTTACATAATCACTTGAATTAAAGTTAAACGTGCAAAAGTCAAGTATCATGGCTCAATTGTACTCTAAAAAGAAAGATTAATTTTGAATGTGCCTCTGTCTTATAAAAGAATCTACAGCTTATTTTATAGGCTGGGCCTTTCTGCTTGTGTGGTGATAAAACTTTTCAAATGCTCATGTAATGTTAGGTTATACAAAGGTGTTAACTTGGTCAAAATCTGACGTCTTTCTTTGATCTGATTTTTTCGATTATCGATTTTTTTTATACTTATCAGACATATTTCGATACAAAAACTACATAAGAACACTCCGAGATACATCAAGTACCTTCATGTGAAATTTAAAAAATAAATGAACTCAGTCGTTTCCAAACCCACAGGAAATAAACACACACACTAAGTTCCTTCAGACCCCAGCACACCATCTTCCTTCCTGTGACCATGTGGCAGAGATTATCATCCCGAATAGGACTCCAGAGCCATGCTCAAAGATGTCCAAAGACAATCTGCTGAAACACCAAGGTACATGTCATTTTCTCCAGAGATAGAAGATTGCCTACTATATGATTCGTGTATAGTTTGAAAGATTCAGTTTAAGATTTCCAAATTCAATTTGTCAGAAATAAAAAAATGTTTGTTCCACTTACAATAAATTTATCAAAATTTCGTTTGATTTTCACCAAACAATTTGCAAACGTCATACTGAGGAAGGACCCCGTATCTTGGGTGTTTATCACATGTTGACTCATACGCACTAACATGTACATGGAATTGCTGAAAGAAAAAAAAAAACAAACACACATCAACATATCTTCATTAACACTTGGAATAATAACAATAATCAAAATGACTACAAAATTTTTACGAGTTCAACCATGCTTACAAATAAAATAGTATCCCTTAGATCAAAGGATATTAGGAAAATATGGTTATAATCAGCTAATCTTCCTTTTTTTCTAACTAATTTGTTGTATATTGTGATATTATCTTCAGAAGAGGAAAAGATTTTGCATTTCATTTTCATCCTCTATTTCTTGCTGATATAGAAAAATAAAAAAGGATTTATTTGTTTGAAGTAGCTTAGTGGTCTTGACTACAATAAGTGAGTAATACAATCTTGTAAACCGCCTTAATGAACGGCTGTTTGCTTAAGCTTGAAGCTTTCGGCATATCTTTCAACGTCTCTCCCAGGCTGCTATAGCCATTTGTATTTATTGATTACATCAGCCAATCATATTCTTGTGTGAAGGAACCCGGATGTATGCCTGTTCATTACATCACTTAAAAGAGATTTAACTTACCAAAGACAAAAGCAGCAACAGCATAACTGTTATTAGTAGAAAACTCATTGCTAATCACCACGTTTACTATGCACTAATTTCATGTCCTGTTTTCTTTTTTTTTATGTTTTCAAATACACATTTTTAATTTTTTTTTGGGGGGGGGGATCAGCACTTATCAAACCACTCGGAGATAAGGGTTATTTTGTGTACAATAATCAATGGAATAATATCGTAGTAATAGTTGGTATTGGAGAGTTGATAAAGCGTCTTACTTAAGGGGGCGATTAATCAGGAATTTGTTTATGTTGGACTTGAAAACGTCCAAGTTGTAGTCAGGTGGGAAACAGGCAAACGGAAGAGAATTCCACAGGCGTGCACTTCTAAGAAAAAAGCTATGTTCATGGAATCTACGTTTTGATTTAGGCACAGATAAAGAGTGGGGGGAAATTACTGACAGTGATTTTAGCAAGATGGGTGTTTATCATGAAGGATTGGCATGGGGGGACCAGAGATTGGAGCTCAGACGAGCACTTGCCATGGAAATAACGATAAAACAAAGGCTTACAACGTCTCTTCTGTGGCAGAGAGGTTGCAGGAAAGAGAAGAGAGCATCCCCCACTAAGCCACAAAGTCTATTCTGTACTTTGTCAAGGCAGGATGGGCTGTTTTTTGAAGCTCCAGCCCAGATGTGGCAGCAGTACTCCATCTTTGGACGTACTTGGCTTTTATAGAGATAGAGAATTGCATCAGTAGTGAGATATCTTCTGGAGCAGTAGAAGGATCCTACCATTTTCCCAGCGGCCCGGGCAACAGACTTTATATACGTGTTCCATTTCAGATCAGGAGTAAAGGTTAAACCCAGGAGCTTGTCAAAACATCAAGCCTCCCCAAGACGAGAGCCATCCATTTCAATTGATGCTAGATGAGGAACTGAGCGTTGATGATGTAAAGATAGGAGCTTGGTTTTAGATGCATTAAAAGTAACCAGCCATCTCTTCCCCCACTGAACGACGTGCTCAAGATCAGAGGAGAGGGAATCAGAGAGAGCTTTGTCATTTATGGCCTTTGATGTGTTGCCGTAGATGGTCGTGTCATCAGCATAGATGTCAACGAATGATTTAAGTATGTGTTTTGGGAGATCATTGATGTAGATCAGGAAGAGAGTTGGGCCCAGGATGGACCCCCTGGGGAACTCCAGCATTAATACTGTGGGCCTCTGATTTCTGCCCATCAACCACTACTCTTATGAACCTATCAGAGAGAAATGATTTAATTATTGAGAAAACATTTCCAGTTATACCGTAGCTGGAAATCTTGTGAAGTTTAATGCACGTTTGAATAGTCAGCTAATGTACTTCCTAATTTCAGGCATAGTGCTATAAAAAGCAGTGACAAGGCAAATCAGTTCATTCACTTCTATTGTTCTTCAGTATTTCTACTGTGAAGCGATTTATTAAAATAAAAAAAAGGACATTATTGAAAATTAAACAATAAAAATTAACAACTTTATAAAAAGATAAAAAATAAACACAATTAGTCTTTATTTGCACTTTTAATAAAATTCTATAAGTTTTTATTTTATTTGAAATTTTATAAAAATTATAAAACTAATTTGTATTTTTAAATTTTAAAAATATAAGTTTTTATTTGAATTTATATAATAAATATAAGTTAATGAAAGTATAAAAATATAGGAAAAAATGTAATAAAAAAAATGTATATGGTGCAGGGAAGAAGTAGGCATGAGAGATAAAAAGCAAAGGAGCTGATTTGCTTTGTCACCGATTTCAGTAGTGATATGCTGGAAGTTAGGAAGAATTTTTAGTTCTCTCCCACTGCAAGAACTTAGACACCAGATCAGAAAGTGGGATTAAGAAGTCAGCAACCCCCAAGGAGAGGAACTCTGTCAGGATTTCTCAGTAAGAGCGCCTCAGGCGTTTTTTTTGACTTTGCAGAACATGATTGAATTTTGTAAAGGGAACAGAAAAAAATAACATCAATGTTTGGTGCATTTTAGGTTAGGAAGTCTATATCTGAAGACGGTTCAACCTAATCAAAGACAGTTTAATTTGAAGGTTAATTTCTAAATGCTTTTCAACACATGCCAGTATGTGAGACGGACATTTTTTTTTTTTTTTACATGGAGGTCACCGCTTATCAAGGCCCAGAAGCTACTCGGAGATAAGGGTTATTGTGTGAACAGTAATCAATGGGATAGTATCGTAGTAATCATTAGTATTGGAGATTTGATAGAGTGTCTTACTTAAGGGGGGCAGTTTGTCAGGAATTTGTTTATGTTAGACTTGAAGACATCCAAGTTGTAGTCAGGTGGGAAACAGGCAAACGGAAGAGAGTTCCACAGTCGTGCACTTCTAAGAAAGAAGCTCAGCTCATGGAATCTACGTTTGGATTTAGGCACAGATAAAGAGTGGGGAAAATTAATGAAAGTAGTTTCAGCTAGACGGGTGTTTTTCATGAAACATTGGCGAGGGGGGACCAGAGATTGGAGCTCAGACATGGAAATAAAGATAAAACAAAGACAGGCTCGCAACGTCTCTTCTGTGGCAGAGAGGTTGCAGGGAAGAGAAAAGGACATCCCCCACTAAGTCTATTTTGTACTCTGTCAAAGCAGGATAGGCTAGTTTTAGCAGCTTCTGCCCAGATGTGGCAGCAGTACTTTTATACAGATAGAGAATTACATCAGAAGTAAGATATCTTCTTGAGCGGTAGAAGGATCCTACCATTTTCCCAGCGTCCTTGGCAACAGACCTGATGTACGTGTTCCATTTCAGAGTAAAGGTTAAGCCCAGAAGCTTGTCAAAACATGAAGCCTCCCCAAGACGAGAGCCATCCATTTCAATTGTTACCAGATGGGGATCAGAGCGTTGATGATGTAAAGATAGGAGTTTGGTTTTAGATGCATTAAAAGTAATCAGCGCTCAAGATCAGAGGAGAGAGAATCAGAGAACTGTCATTTACGGCCTTTGATGTGTTGCCATAGATGGTCGTGTCATTAGCATAGATGTCAACGAATGATTTAAGTATGTGTTTTGGGAGATCATTGATGTAGATCAGGAAGAGAGTTGGGCCCAGGATGGACTCAGGATGGACCCCTGAGGGACTCCAGCATTAATACTGTGGGCCTCTGATTTCTGCCCATCAACCACTACTCTTATGAACCTATCAGAGAGAAATGATTTAATAATTGAGAAAACATTTCCAGTGATAACGTAGCTGGAAATCTTGTGAAGTATGCCCTTATGCCATACCTTATCGAAGGCCTTCGATATGTCAAGAACAATTACCCTGGAAAGGAAGCCTTTGTCAAAAGATTCACTAATCATATGAGATATAACTGTTAGCACATCTGCTGTAGATTTTGCGGAGCGGAAACCATATTGCATGTCACTAAGAAGGTTGTTTCTGTTGAGGTGGCTGACTACTTTATTTAATATGCATTCCAACAACTTACTCATGACACACAGGAGACTTATTGGTCTGTACTGAGAGGGAGATGACTTTTCGCCTGAATTCTTAAATACAGAGCATACTGATGAGGTTTTCCAGGGTGTTGAAAAGCACTTCTCCTTAAGGCAACGCTTAAACAGTTTTATAAGTATGGGGGCCAAGTTCTGGTTGGAGCTTTTTCAGCACTATAACTGGAATGCCGTCAGGGCCAGTTGCTTTACTGGAATCAAGGTTCTTGATTAGTTTGGCGACCTCACGCACAAATATTTGTATGTTGCATAGCATGTTTTCTGTTATAGGAGGAAATACTGAGAGTTGATGGCCTTCGTCGCATAGGGTAGAATTAGCTGTAAAGTTCTTGGCAAATAGTTTGGCCTTGGCTGACGAGATGACTTCAGGTCCATTGATGATCGTTGGGATAGAACACACGCTTCTGTTCAGGATTCTGTTTGCTATTTGCCAAAACTGGTGGGAACCAAGCTGCTGATCAGCTACTTTGGATTTAACAGACTGAGCATATAGCTCTCTTGCATTTTTTATTACTCTTTTACAGTGGTTGCTGGCAGTCCTGAAGGCAGCTTTAGTCTCAGTCATCTATTACGTTGGAAGCAGTGGAAAAAGTGATTTCTGTGCGCAATGGCAGCAGCACATTCTGGAGAGAACCATGGCTGGCTGTTAGGTTTTTGCTGGAACTTTTTCGAGGGTATGAAACGATCTATACCTACAATTAACCATTCCGTCAGGTCTGATACTATAGAGGACACATCGTTTTTAAATATGGAATGCAGAGGTAGATCAGATATGAATGTACGGAAGCTATCCCAGTCAGCCATAGAGTATCGATATACAGTACAGTGGAGAGGTACGTCTGAGGACTTATTACATTTCATTTTAATCTTAACTGATACAACGGAGTGGTCGGAGGATCCCAGAGGAGATAGAACGGAAGATGAACATAGCTATGGGGAAGTTGTGAGAAAAAGATCTAGAAGGCTTGCATACTGACATAGTATCGGGCACAAAGGTGGGTTTGTGAACAATCTGAGTGAGGTCATAGGCAATGGCAAAATCATGACAGAACTTCCCCTCATCATCTGTCTTATTTGAGTGTGTCAGCCATTCCACATTATAGATATTGAAGTCACTGCAAATATGAATGTTAGCCAAAAGATGAGCAGACAGGATGTGGTCAATTTTCTCAGATATACTCTTAAAGATATTAACCCCACTGTTGTGGGGGCGATAGAGGGCAAATATAAATGCAGTGGTGTAAGCTAGTGCAACCCGGAAGCACATATAAGGTAAATTAGGGTCTTCTCTGGAGATATCCCTACCACATGGAAAGCCATCTTTAATATAGGCACATATTCCATTCCCATGGCGATTTTGGGGGTCAGATTTAGATGTTAAGTTAGAGTATCCCTTAATTATGAACTCATCTAGGGAAGTGGTCGGCCTTATGCCAGTTTCACTTAGAATATGTCTGGTTTTGTCTCCTTTAAACAGAATATGATGATGGTGGTTCAATTTGTTTTAAGGAGATTTAGCAGAGAAGCCAACAAAAACAAAAAAGAAAGTCAAAAATTCAAAGATATAACAAATAAATGTTACCAAAGACAAGACAAGTTACTCTTCTACCTACCTGTTTTGTGTGTTTTAACATATTTTAAACAGTTTATTCGATTCGAAAAACAAGCAGTGCTGAGTTGCTAAGTTAAACCGCTGACAAGATGGCCGACAAAAACATGCTGCTTTGGAGTGTTGTTTATGGCTCAAAACTCAATAAAAATACTGATAAAAATCCACCCAATAAGTGGCACGGTGGTATACCAACCATCAATAGATTATTTAATGCTGTAAAAGTTGTCAGATATAATTTTATAGGAAGGATATTTATATTCTTAAATACATTGCTCCTTGAAAACATTACCGTTTGAAAATGCCCACACCAAAGCTGGGAAAATATCCAGGTTTTATGAAAAAATAGTCTTTGTTTCAGAGAAAAAGATTTTTTGTTTTTTGTACATCAATTTTTTTCTTTTAAATTTCTTTTTATTCCTCCATTATTCAATAAAAAAGTGGTGCTGAGGTTTTCCTGTTCGTTATCCAGAGATTTTCTAGAAGAATCATATATACTATCTTCCTTCTCAAATTGCAGTCCTGTCTTTGGACAAGCAGACTACTTCAATAACTGTAAAATATGTTTTTATACCTTCAAAATAAAATTAAGAAAATATTTAGGAAAAAGATATCTACCAAACAAAGTGAAACATTGTAAGATAAATAAAAATAAAAATAAAAAAGAGAAGCTTACCATCCATCCAGCTTGTCTGCAAAAGTAATGAATGTTTCTAACTCTGTTTCCAAAGTAGGGAACAGTTCAGTCATCATACGTCTAAAGAACAAAAAAGAAAATAAATTAAATAAAGGGAAATCATAATTATTATTAAAAAGTCCTCCGGTATGAATTAGGCACATTAATAAAACTAGTTGAAGTATCCATTTATATGGGGTTTCTCAATTTTTCTTGAATTTTAGAGACAAGATTATAAGAACATCTATCAAATATTTTTCATCCATCTTTTTATTTAAAAAAAAAAAAAAAAAAGTTTAAATTGTATGTATCCGTCTTGGGACGAAGTTCTCTGAAAAAAATTTTGCTTAATTTCATCAAGTAATTTTTTTTTTTTACAGCGAAAAAACAATTGTTATGATACCGAGCAAAATGTTCGATTTTTAGGAAGAAAAGCTGGTATTTAGAGATGGGGAGGGGTGTCAGCGCTTTAACTGGAGTTATCTCCCTTTGGCATTTCTAAAATTCAAACAAGTTTTTTTTTTAAATCCAATATGGCCGCCTTCAACGTGCTCTCATAAAAATGTGTTTTTTCCACTGTAAAAAAAAAACTACTTGATGGAATTAAGTGAATTTTTTTTTGGTGAACTTCGTTCTATAACAGATACATACAATTTAAACTTTTCGATATTTTCATTTTTTAATGTCTTGACTAAACTGTACAAGTACCAAAAAAAAAAAAAAAAAAAAAAAAGCATGGCTGATCACAGCCGTGCTGTCACCAATCAAGGCAGTCAACATATTACTTGAATGACTTTCACCATCACTTAACACAACTTTTAAAATTTCACATTCTATTTCTATCAAAAAATAGAATTTTTTCTGATTTTTACAACTGGAATATATCTCCAGAAAAAAACAAAAAAAAACATAATATTTTCATTTTGATACTGGTAAAAAAAATATTATCGTAATGATCACATATTAAACTAATTGAATTTTATAACCAAGATTAGAAATTAACATCTTTTAAATATTTTTCATCCATCTTTAATAAAAAGTAAATATTTTCAGGTTTATGATGATGCTTGATATAGACGAGGAAATAACTGGAATATTATAACAAAATAAACTCCAAACAATTGTTTAATATGAGATTCATATTTTGCCTTTTAATTAAACTGTGTTGATGAGTTTGGTGTAAAGATACAAAATAAAAAAGAATTAATCTTATTTTTATCCTTTTTATTTTTACATTAAAAAAAAATCCGTTTTTATGATGATGATTGAAACTGGCTAGAAAATAAATGGAATGCTACAGAAAAAAAAAAGAAACATTTGTCTGGTCTGAGATTCGAATCTATGGAAATATAAAATATTGAAACCAAGATGAACACTTGAACTTCAACACAACCAATTTAACAAAAGAATTTTCTTTTTAATTTATTTACATGAGTTCAGAATGAGTACTTTTGCATCTCTGCATACATCTAATATAGTTTGATCATCTAAATTAAATAAAGAAACAAAAACAAATATAAAATAAAAATTCTTATTAGATGAAGAAATAAATTAATAAACGTGTATCAAATATTATCCATTTTTAATTAAAACCAGTTTTCTCTTAACTAGTTTATACAGGGCTTAACTTTTCTTAAATTTTATAGTCAACATTATATCCATCTATTAAAGGCTAGCAGTGGAGGTGGGGAGTGGCCAGCTTTGCCTGGCCATAAAATACACTTAAATGTGATATTTTCATTTGTCCAGATTTTGCATATATTATTATAGAGTCGTGATTTCAAAAATAAAAAAAAAAAGAAGTAATTTGGGTGCCATCAGCTAGAATCGAAACTGAAACTGTAGCTTTCAAAGCTGGTGACATTATCACTGTACCAACGTGACACGCATATGAACCAATTAAAAATTAAAAATAAGCTAAGATGAATGTAAAAAATGTATAACGATTTTTTTTTTCTCAGATTTGACTCATTTTTAATCTCTTAAAAACTATTTTAACCGGCTAAAGACCCATAAAAGAACGGTCTGTAAAAAATCCAATCATTTGGGGCCCCTTAGTGCTGCTCTGCGACTTTTCGTTTCGGAGGAGATGGAGTTTGAAAATATCCAGACAGACAGACAGACATGTAGCCTTTTATATAGAAGATTTTTTGTCCATTTTTTTTTATTTAAAAGAAAAATTACTTAATCATCTTTATGATCATGATTAATATTTTGGTAATTGAAATGCTATAGCAAAAAAGCAAAACATTTGTCTAGTGTGAGATTCAAATAGCATAAAATATTCGAACAGAAGATGGATGACCAACAATGGATGATTGCCTTCATGATTTTGACAACGTGGTGCGAGTGATAATCTGACAAAATGGAACCCTTTAACATCTGCAGTCTTCATTAGAACAGCAACCTTTTTGCAAGCAGGTACCAAGTGACCACCCAGAACCCAGGAACGGCCGAAGTCGGTGACATTACCAGGTGGAAGTAAAATTGGTACATTCAGAACCTTGATGCATTAATTTTATAAAATAGAAATTAAAATAACATTAATAAAATTAATTATGGTTTTTCTTTTTTTTAATTTGATTCAATTAATAATTTAATGACCATTAATAGAATGAACAAAACTTGATTATTGAGAAGGGTAGTTTATGACAAGAATTTGTTCACATTGGACTTGAGGACGGTTATGTAATCTGCAATGAAGCATTCCTGTGATAATGTGATTCACAGATGGAAAGTTCTTGAAAAGAAACCATTTGTGATAATTCTGTTTGGTTTCTAGCATATCAACCATCTTCGGTTTATTTGATGCTAAATTAGCACGTGGAATATAACTCTGTAGGTAGGATGATCATTTGATATTTTTGTGAATACACTACTCTTATGGATATTAGAAAGGATAATGTGGATTGGGGACAAGAAATAGAAAGAAAATTATTAATGCAATGGCGATTTTGATGTTTTCAGAAAATCACACTGAAATACTAAACTGAAAAAAAAAAAAAAAATGTCAAAATAATTCTTTATAAACAAGAGAAATATATAATTCAGCATGTAATGTCATCCTGATTGGAAGAAAAATCGATTCTCAGATGAAATCAACAATTGAAAATAATTGGGAAACAAGCCGAGCATGCGAGATTCCACTCCACAAGTGAAAAATTTACTTTCATCATGACTAATGTTTGCACAAAATTTCAAAAAAATTCAAGGAGTGGTTATTGAGAAAAGTGCGAATGGACGAACAATTTGGGGGCAATTTTACCCCTATAACAGCTACTAGGGGGCAACCAAAGATATCCCGGAAAATCCATTCTGGCAAAAATTTACTTTTACCATGACTAATGTTTGTGCAAATTTTTTTAAAAATCCAAGGCATGGTTATTGAGATAAGTGCGAACAAATGAATAGATGATTGATTTGTCGGCAATTTTACCCCTATAATGCCCCCTAGGGGAGCAACCAGAGTTATTTCAGAAAATATGTTCTAGCCAAAATTTACTTTCACCATGACTAATGTTTGTGCAAATTTTTTTTTTTTTTAATTCACGGCGTGGTTATTGAGAAAAGTGCAAACAAATGATTTGGGGACAATTTTACCCCTACAATGCCCCCTGGAGGGAGGGGGGGGGGACAACCAAAGTTATCCCGAAAAATCCGTTTTGGCAAATATTTACTTTCATCATGACTAATGGTTGTGCAAAATTTTTAAAAAATCCAAGGTGTGGTTATTGAGAAAAGTGCAAACAGACGAACGAGAGTGAATTACTCCTTTGTCAGTGGACCAAAAAGTTTAATTCTTAGACAAAATTAATAATTGGAAATAATTGGAAAAACAGGTATTTCTGCAAAGGGAGTTGTTTTTCTTCTTCTGCATGGAGTTACAATTGACAAATTTGTGGCTTCACCGACAAAATAGGCAATTCTGTTTAATGCTAAGCATATGGAGGAAGAAAGGAAAGTTTTTTTGTTACTATATGACGAGTTTTGGAGTTCAGTCGAATACCTTCCAAGAAAATAACAATAGAGAAACAGATGGATTCTTGAGTTTTAAATCTATCCTTTTATTATATTAAAAACATGGCGTGTTTGTGTAAAGTCGAATTAACTTGATATTGTGTTTTGACTTGAGCATTAGTGCGAGAAATGGCACCAACTTGAGCATTTCTTTATTGTTGTTTTTTAAACTTTTAATATTTTGTTTTTAACTTTTATTACCCCATAAAAGCATATGCATATTGCAACTGAGATGTAAGGATTGAACAAGAACTTATGTCAAATTAATCTCACCTCATTTCTTCGTTCATCTGTCTCCTGGTGAAGGAAGGAAAGAAAAAAGAAGAAATTAATATTTTTAACAAATACAAAATGAGACATGTACAACTTTCAAAAAAATAAATAATAATTATTGTATATTTCTTTAAACATTTGAAGAAAATAAATTTCTTGAAACTTCAAAACTTAAATTAAAAATTTAATTCAGGGATGATAGCTTTTTAATAAAAGAAAAATAAAAACATTTTAATAAATTTATGCAAATTAAAAAAATATCCATTAAAAATCGAGAAATACTTTTTAGATGGTTTTAATAAAATTATGTTAATATTTAAAATTTTCAAAATTGCCTTTGTCAAAGAAATTCTTACAGAGAAATGATTCCATTATTTATTATTTTTTATGAAATAAGTTGTTTGAGAAGAAAAAAAAAAATTTTTTTAATTGATACAAACAAAATAAAAAAAACGCTTTGCAATCAAAAAATATTCAACTTTGAATATCATGATTTTAAAATGGAATGTATATATAAAAATAGCAAATAATATAAAATTAAAATCTCACTTGGATCAACTTTATGAATCGTTTCTAATAAGCAATGGTAAAAAAAAAAAAAAAAAAATTGATATTCGTTCCACAGAAGAAAAGAGAGCTTAAGGATAATTCTTTGACATCATATATATGCACTGAGGAAGACCGAATGAACAGTTGAACATTCTTTTTTCTAGGAGTCTTTATTTTAAAGACATTTTATATTCCTAAACGTTAATAAAAAAGAAATAAATAGAGAAAAGGTTATCTGATGAAGATCATTGTGTTTGACCGAAACCCCCATGCTTCTGTTCAGTCTTGAAAGAAAAAGGATACCCCTTAGGGGCAGTAGCACGTGTAATTGTGAGGCAAGTGTTGTGCAATTTCCAACCATACCTCTCCTGAATCGGCACTGTTCGAGTCCAGTGGCAAGAAGACCAGGACGACTGGCAACAATGCCGAAATAAGTGGAGAGCCATTCAGCACCTGAAAGTCCCAAATGATCACACACTTAGTACTGACCAGGTTCAACATTGCTTAACTTCGGTGATCCAGCAGGAACCGACGTGTCAACATGATTATGCCGAAACAATAGCTTTGTTATTGCCATATAATATATATATATATATATATTACACACACACACACACACAAAACACACACAATGCTTCAAGCAAATTATATCAAGTTCTTATTCATTAATAAGTTGTTTTATTATACAAGATTTTATATATCTGGAGAAGGCATAAATTTTACTGAAATTTCATAAGAATTTTACAAAAATATTTTTTTCATTCATGTTGTCAGATATCGTCTCTTTTTTTTCTGAATAATTTTTATTAAAATTATGAAACGTTGAAAATTATGATGTCTTTCATTTTCTGCAGACATCTTTAAAAAGTGATAAATTTTGTTTTTGGAAAACTTGTAAAAAAATATAGTAGGAATCAATGTCGGTATTTTATGACCCTAAATCCAAGTGAATTAATAAGCCACAGAAAAAATAAAAACAATGAACGATGTCTTTTGGAAAGATTAAATGCTATACAAAACTAAATCCTACAATCCTAAGTTTTGCTAGACAACCAATTGCACCAGACACTTCAATGTATTTCTTTATGCGTTGCAAAGTTTTTTTGAGTTTGTTTTTATAAAACAACAAGTTCAAAAATTTCATACAAGATCAAATGCATCAAATAGTATATCATCTTTTAGAAAAGCTTTTTGTTTGTTGAATATTTTTATCAAATTTTTATATATATAATTTTATAAATAAATAATAAATAAATCATAAAATAATAAAGTAATAAAATAAAATTGAATAAAATTTAATAATGTAAGAAAAATGAAATTAATTTGGAGAACACATCACAAATAAATGAGATAAAATGAATCTGAGCCAGAGTCTGAATTAATATTTTTTTCTCTTGGTTTGTACATATATATATTTTTGTTTTATGTACTAACATGTCACCTCTTATCAAATCCTAAAAGCCACTCAAGGATAAAAGTTAATGAGTTTGTCTGGTGAACAATGAGACAAAGCTATGAGAATTGGAGTTTGATTAAATATTGTGTTCAACAATTTTTACTCCGATGTACATTTGTACATATATTAAGAAGGATTCGTCATTCCATCAACCATGATCAAGTTGATATTAATACAGGCCATTCTTAGTATGGCACTGCTCAAGTTCCTGCAAGGAGAAATAAGTTAGATCGATTTTATGCTTGTATTTTCTAAGAAACACTTTTCAGTGCAACTACATCATAATAGTGACATTAAAAATGTTTCATATTGAGTTTCAATGCAAATCAATGGTCTCTACTTAGTTGCCACGTTACAGTAATGAATCTATCCAAAAATTATGAAAAACAATAAGGTATAAAAAAGATTATTAAAGAAAACAATTTTGATGAAAATTAGCAAAAATAAAATGTTTGACTAAAAAAACATTGGAGAGTTCCAAGGAGAGGTAAATAAAGTGTAACTATCCCCAATTTTTAAATAAATTCTGCATTAAAAATTATTAAGAGTTCATTTCCTTTGTTATTTTGTCACATATTCCCAAAGAAATATGGCAAAGTTTTTAATGATAAAAAAATCGAAAACTAAATAAATAATGCGGTAATATTAAGTACTTTTGACATGCTAATTAAGTAAAAACCATTGCTTTTAATTGAAACTGACACAAAAAAGTCATTAGATACTATTGCAATTCTGAATTTTTGAGATGAGATGTGAACAATTGTTAAGTTGATTACGGATTATGATCTACAGACCCACCCTCAACCCCATGGTTCACCCTCGTTTCCTTAGTAGAGAAGAAGAAGAAGAAGAAGCACGTTTTCAACACTTGAAGAAGGTAGCAGGTTGCAGCAGCTAAAACATTGTGCTAATAACACCCAAGATGAGAATAATAGTTCAATTAAACCATATAACAAAAGCATTAGATATTGTTTTTGTTTTTTTTAATTGATTTTTTTCTGTTTTCCGAATTTTGCTATTCTAGTGTAGCTGCACCCATTTTTCAACAATATTAAACTTTTTTATCTACAGAACCAAGGATTTTTTATTAACAAAATAAAGTTAATTTTCACACAATTGGTAACATTTATTAGGTGGGTTTTTCTACCAATTTTCGATTTTAGCTAATTGTTTTTGAAAACTGTTTTCATTAATAAATAATTTTCTACCTATCATTTTTCGTAAATTTGGAATATTTTCATTATTGCGACATGGTAATTAAATAGAAACCATTAGTTTTACTTGAAATTCAATATTTCGATTTTTACACTAATAATAAAGAAGCACCAAAAGTTCAATTTGAGAAAATCATAATATAAATTTGTGTCTGAGTTATTGATTTTGCTGTTGTTGTTAATATCTTTGCTTGCTATGAATGTAGCTATATTTTACTCTTAATATTTAATTTTTCAAGGTATAATTTAGTGTATTTTATGTTACAACTTTTAAAATGAAATAAAAAATAGGCATTAACTTCCCGAAAAATTAAGTTTGAAAATAAAGAAAAAAAAAAAAAAATGTCGCTTCTGCATTTGAGCTTTCATTTTGTTTTCATTTTTTTGGAAGAGTTTGAATCAAAACAAGAGGAGACCATCACAAAATTTACAGACCTTTGAATGTTCTTGGAAAATCAAAATAAATACAAACACAATAGAAAACATTAATTACAATTCATCGAATTAAATGATTTTTTTTTTTATTTTAACAAACACTTTTTTAAAAATAGTTTTCAAAATAACTTAAAATTTCAAACTAAAACAGTTTCCAGATAAATTAAGACTTAAAAGTAATTTAAAACAGTCACTAGTGTAAAAATATACATTTTTTTTTTTTGCTGCTGTTTTTATTTTATTTTATTTTTTTCGTAAATTTTGTGACATCTGATAAATATTAACTTAAATTTTTCTTTGAATTTGGGTGAATCTATAATTGCAAGTAGGGAGTAATAGGTTGTAAGAGTCATACTAACATATAAATAATTTCTATCAGATTTACAAAAAAGTTCTAGCGGTTTTTAACTTTTAAATTTAGATGCACATAGCTCAGCTCAAACAAAAGTTTATTGATCGAAATAAGCGCCATCAGAATCGACATATTTTTACCAACACAGAACAAGTCTATTTATGCCAGCAACATAAAAATATTGCATTCTGGTGGTGATAAAAAATCACTGAAAGCATTTTTGATATCACTTAGGTTTTTGAAGCATTTCTCACACAAAAAGTTATTAAGATGTTTGAAAAAGTGGTAGTTGGTAGGTGAGAGGTCTGGAGAGTATGGTAGATACGGCAGAGTTTCATAGCCAAATTCGTTCAACTTCTGTTTAGCAATGTGTAGTCGGACAGTGTCATGGAGGAGAATTGGGCCTTTTCTGTTCACTAATGCTGAGTGTTGTTAAAGTTTCTAATGCATTTCATCCATTTATTGACAGTACTTCACTGCCGTAGGGTTTCACCTACATTCAAAAAACTGAAACGGATGAGGCCAGTCGCAGACCACCAAACAGTTATGAACTTTTTTTGGTACAACTCTGGTTTTGGGAAGTGTCGTGGAGCTTCATCAGCATCTAATTACTGAGCTGAGAGTCATCGGTTGTTGTAAAGAACCCACTTTCCATCGCAAGTCACAACCCAGTCAAGAAACGGGTCGTTTTTGTTGTGTAAAAGACGGGAAAATGACACTTCATAACAGCATTTTTTTGGTTGTCATTCAATTTGTAAGGCACCAATTTATCATATTTTTATGTCTTTCCAATCTCAAGTATTTGGAAATCGTTGTATACGTTACGTCTAATTCAGAAGCAAGTTCTCGAACACTTGCGCATGGCTTCGACTAAGGCTCTTAATTGATCGTTGTCAACATCCAATGGCTGACCACTATGCTCATCATCTACAAGGCTCATTACCACCATGAAATTTCTTAAACCACCATTGTTCTGTGCATTCAGTAGTGGTTCCTGGGTCAAACGCTTCATTGATATCGCAATCTGTTTCAGCAGCTTTTTTTTCTAGCTTGAATTAAAATAAGAAAATTGTGTGAATTTGCTTTTTTTTTCATCTTATATTCAATGTTTTGAAAAGAAGACATAATTGTTTTAAAACGATTGTAATTTAAACGATTAGATATACATATGGTAAAGGCATTATGACAAAAACTTATTTGAAAATACATCATTGAAATCAAAATTAAAAATTCCACAAGAACTTTCTTCTCAACCTAATATCACTAATGATTACTACACTGTTGTCACAGTGACCACCATACATTCATTAACCCTTATCCTCGAGTGGCCTTGGAACCTTGATATGTGGTTACTCCTTTGTAACAAGTAAATAAATAAAAACAAAAGAATGAAAAGAGGAAAAAAAAAGATTTCAAACTGAAACTCAATTTTAGGTTTGTTAATATGAACGTAATTTTTGATGGAAAATGTTGGATTGTTTTGATTTTTAATAAATTGGATGAGCTCAGATCAAGATCAATTAAATATTTTTGCATGCGTTTTTGAATAGTGTCAAATTTTTTTTTTTTTTTATGTAATTCTGACAAGACAGAATTGGTTATAAACAAAAATATTAAAATAAACTGGGGAACTCAATTATTTTTTTTCACTTTTCAAATAAAAAAAAATTGAACAAAAAAGAAAACAAAGCGGCAACAGGCATGAGGTGAAATTTTGTCAAAAATGGAACAAGAACAGCAATAACAAAAAGCTTGGATCAAATAATGGGGGTCAAAAAATAAAAGCAAAAAAAATAAATAAAAAAATAAAATAATCTACAAAAGAATAAATAAAAGATTAGATATTTACATAAATAATTATACTTAAGTTTAGAAATAATCATACTTTAATTTTATGAAAAAAAAAAACACATTTGCTTAAAGTAAATCTGGTTTAATTAGTTTTTAGTTCAAAATATATTCCACTGCTTGTGTAGATTAGTGATGTTTTAAACCAACACATTTCAGGTGAAAACATTATGTACATAATACATGCCCTGTCGAAATTAGTATAAATTTTAAAAATTATGAAAAATAATCCAGTAAAAGATGTGCCAGATGTATTTTTAACAAAAAAAAAGTCATTCATAATCGTAAATATGTTCTGACATTTTGTGTTTAAAAATAGTGAACCCTTAATTTGAATCAAGGAAGTCAGTCTGTCATACTCAATTGGTTGCACTTGTACATTAAAACATAAAATAAAGCATAAAATAATTTGATAAATACTTTATTATTATTTTGCTACTGGGTCATTTTTTGTAATTTTTAAATGTGTACCAATTTAGACATGATACGTAAGTACGGTATTACAATTTATTGAATTAAATGTCCCTGAACCTGAAATGCATTGGTTTAGAATATCACTAATCTACGCAAGCACCTATATTTCTTATTTAGTATCGCTGATTATTTTTTTTAACTTGTTTTTTGAATGATAATGTTTTAGATGTTATGGACTAAAGGAAATAACGTATTTAGTAAGATTGGGTTATCTGTCCTTGACAGAGGGCAACATAAGAGTTGTATAATGACTAGGGCTATGACAAAAGCATATTCTTTTGTTTTGACTCGAGTATATATCCGACACAGTTAATCAAAAACCACATCACTCTATATATAAAAAAAAAAAAACATAAGATATTAACTGATATATACTCGAGAGTCAAAATAATGAAAAGAGTATTCTCTTGTCATAGCCCTAATAATGACGGTAATAAAATATTGAACGGTTATACAGTATTGTTATAACAAGATAAAAAGTGATGGTAAAAAAAACAAAAACTCCTACTGGATAACAAATAACTTGTGTACTTAACTGTATAATTTGCCAATTGTAAGAATTATAATTTATGCATTTGTTATTGTCACTTTTACTTAGCCAAGCTTATGTAGCTCCCAACATATTTAATATTTTGAGGCGATTGGCAGCTATGTAAGAAAATATGCAAGTTTGGTTAATAGACAATAACAAATTTACAGATAATCACGATTAAGAGCAAATCAGGATAGTTTGTGCAGGGTCCAGACGTTATAAATGAAGAGAGTACGATGTTGAAAGACATAAAACTCTCTCGTGATCCATGCAGAGACATCACTGACGACATTCTCCAGAGCCTCACTATGATACGTATGCTTGCAATCAGTAAACACACATTAAAATTATACAGTTAAGTAGAAAAGTACAGTTTCTTACATTTGGTAACAGTTATTTGTTGGGTGCTTGTTAAGATAGAGTTGACATCGATTTTTTAAATATATGGTTTTAAGCAAAAACAGCAGTACTTACTTATGTCGAAAATAGTAATCTATCAAAAAAATTATGAAAATTTGAGTTGAACAACTGCTATCGGTTTTTAGTAAAAAAAAAAAAGAAAAAGAAAGAAAAGGTCTTTGTCTAAAACAATATGTCTACCTTTAAAATGGCGAAAAGGGAGATAAGTATGTCCCATGTATTTGTAATCTTCAAGGTGTTCACATTTTCCGTATAATTTATTATGAATAATTTTCTAATTTTCTACTATTATAAATAATTTTCCATATAATTTATTTATAATTTTCTACTTGATGAATTTTCGTAATTTTTGGATATATTACTATTTTCGACATGACAAGTACCGTTGTTTTTGCTTAAAACCAAATATTTAAGAAAATTGATACATCAATTCTATCTTAACAAGCATAATCTGTTGTCTATTGTTTTGTTTTTTCTTCTTAACTATACTGCAAAATTATCCAACATTGTTTATTTCTACCCACATATTTTTTAATAGCTATTCATACAAGTTCATCTGCTCAGTAATTCCAGGAATAGCAAGTAAATAGTCACAAGACGTGAGGCTATATTTTCAGCTTAGAAAAGTAATAGAACAGAAATATCCTAATTTATAAACACAAAAACAACAAAACACTTCCACAAAATCTAAAAAAAAGCTTTAAATTTATATTCGTAGTAGTTGAAAATATTATCAAATTAATTTTATGTGAAAGGTCAATAGTTTTAAACAGCATAAATAATATTAAAAAATAAAAAAATTGACATTTTGCAGTGTTCTGTAAAAAAAAAAAAAAATCAAACAAAAAATCACACCAAACAACATAAGAATCCCTAACAGTTATCTCTACTGTTCAAAATTCCACACAGATTTCTGAATTTGACATGATACTTCTGAAGAAGGTTGAAGGTTAGATTGATCGAAACATTTTGAAAATAACACTCAAGATGAGAACAGTCGGCTGAATAATACAAATAATCTAAATTATCAATTCTCATCTCAAAAAATTCAGAGACAGGATATTTTATTAATTAAATATTAGCGGATCCTGTAGAAATTCCACAGCTGCATCTTTCATAGGTTATATATCACTGCTGGGCATTCTGTGGACGTTCGGCATGAATGGAGACTCCACAATATTATTGTAACCCTTTTGTAAAAACTGGAAAAATATTTAAGTAATCTGGTTAATGTAGTGTAAGAATATATCTGGTTATTACAGTTAATCTCTAAAGTCCTCATAGGAGTCTGTGACATATTTCCATTGTATAGACGCCCGATGCGAACGGAAATCCCACAGAACAGAACTACCCTCGGATCCTAGCCAAAAGACCAAGAAGGTATATTTTAGTTTTTTTTTTTACATCTTCGGTGGTTGGGAGATCCTATTTATTAAAAAGGAGGATAGAAGGTGATAACATGCTATGAACATTAAATTAGCATATCTATATATTAATTTAATGTTTGTAGTATGGTATCACCTTCTATCATTTGAATAATTTATAATCTGGAAACTGTGTTGCATATGTACATACATTAAAGCTACTACAGTATTAATATATAGATTATGTGTTGTTATTTGTTATTTCTTAAAATTTCTATTTGATAAAAACAGAAATAAATCATTTTGATAGGATTTTATATTTCTTTATCTTGATAAATCATAAGATTAATTAATAAATCATGAGATAATAAATTATGAGATTAATTAATAAATCATGAGATTAATTAACATTCTTATTCTGTTAACATATTAATTATTCGGTACTTGTGCAGAATTTGAATCAGACATAACTGTCTGCCTGGCTTTGCTCAGAACATGACGTCATGCGCACGGGTTTGATTGTAATCTAATGTGAGATGCCAATCAGCCAAAGGAGCAGACGATTTTGGGGGAAAAATATTTGAAAAAAGAAATCAATAAATTAAGTGGTGTATCAAGACAAAATATTAAGGGAATATCCCGGTTGTCTTAATTTAAATTAATTAAAAGAGAAAAAAAAAAGGGTTGCTCAGTCCCACCCTACAGGGAAAAAAATGTACATGAAAAGAAAACACAAAAAAAAAAGTTTACTCTACATTAGTTACAAAAAAAAAAGTTTACTTTACATTAGTTACAAAAACCAAGAAAAAATACAAAAAAAATAATAGATGACAAAGTGTTTTTTTTTGTTAAAAAAATATCAAAAACACACACACAAAAAATTTGACATGACAAAGTGTTTTTTTTGTTAAAAAAATATCAAAAACACACACACAAAAAATTTGACTAGCTTATTTTGTTTGACAAAAAAAATGTTTGAAAAAAAAACAAAAAACTTTTTTTCACTGAAAAAAATCGTTACAAGAATAAAACAGAAATTGTTACTGTAGGTCGTTGTTATTTTTTATTTTTGTTATTTTTTTCTGGTGATTTTATTATATTTACAGGTTTTCTTCCATATTTTCCTTGAGTAACATTGTTATGCCTTGCAAATTGGTGACGCGCGACAAAAGCCGGTGGTTGACGTCATAAGCTCAGTTAGTTATGGCTGGTTCAAATTCTGCACAAGTATCGATTATTCTAACACGCAAGCATTTACCTTTTATATAGTTAGAAAACAGTTCCATCAAAAGAAAATGGATTGTAGAAGTCGTTACATTAATGGTATCAGAGTTTATAATGAATGCTGATTAGAAGTCTTCCACAAGATTTATTTTAAACGAGCAGGGCTACCCGGTATTACTCAGGGGCAAATATTTAACATATTTCTATCAAAACTTCTACCTTTATCTTTCATTCTTTCTCCTTCCCCATTTTCTCCACATCCTCCTTTTCTCCTTTACCCAGCCCATTCCTCTCAAGCTAGACATACATGCACATACATAGACAAGCCTTCTTTATGTCGATTCTTGAAGGAATGAGTCGCCATAAGGGAAATAACTCCTTGATAAAAACAAAGTTACTCCCCTTGAGGAAATAAAAAAAAAATGGATAATTCATGCAAGAGATTACAATTTTCATCAGTCTCTTCGTAAAGAAGTCAGTGTCAGATACATAATTTTTAGATTAGATTCACATTGAAAGAAAAACAATTTTGTGTAGTTCTGTTGATTTGGATACGGTGCTAAAATCAAAAATACATTCATGAAAAGAAGAAACGTTATGGCTATACCCTGAAACAAGAAACGATTTCATGTTTAAACATTATACGTAAAAAAAAAAAAAAAAAAAAAAAAATTAAGACAAGCCGACAAGGAAATAGAGCTGAAGCACTCTTTAATCTTCTTGAGAAATTGATGTATTCTCTAGGTCGGCAGAATTTTACAAAGAAAATTAATAGATAAAACTGACAGGAAAACAATTAGAAAAATAAATGTGTGTGCGTGTGTATTAGTATTGGGATGATTAATCGGAATCGGGAAAATTGAAACCTTTTGAAGTATCACAATCAGAAATATGTGTGCTCATTTTCCAATGCCAAAAAACGATCCTTTTTAACTGGTTTGATTTGTTTTTGTTTAAAACAGAGAAAATTAATAGATAAAAAACTGGCAAGAAAACCATTAGAAAAATGTGTGTGTGTGTGTGTGTGTGTGTGTGTGTATATATATATATATATATATATATATATATATATATATATATATATATATATATATATTAGTGTCGGGATAATTAATCGGAATCGGGAATCTGAAAAATCAGAACATTTTGGGGTATTGGAATTGGAAAAATGTGTGCTCATTTTCTGATGCAAAAAAAAAAAAAACCAAAAAAACTTCATTTTTGTAGTAATGATGAAATAATAATTATTGGTTGATTTAAGACTACCAGTAAAACAAAAACCTATAGACCCACCTCCACAAGCATATTTATACATTTGTAAAAATATATGCATATATTACATCGGTTTTAATTCTAACACCCACTCTATATTTAGAAATTAAAAAAAAAAATTTAAATTGGTAATTGTATCAAAATTAGCCCATCAATACTATATATATATATATATATATATATATATATATATATATATATATATATATATATATATATGCGTGTGTGTGTGTGTTTATGGGAAAAATATGCTTATTCAATTATATTATATCAATGATATTTCTCATTTGATTTATACCAATCCTTTTATTTATGAAGTTTAAGAATTGAACGTTTTAACATACTGAAAAAAATAAACAGAAGATGAACAAAATCTTGGAATTTGTAATAGACATATTTATATAAACAAAATATATATTAGTGGTAAGACGATTCCAATAGAATTACTAATTCCATTCCAAATTTTTTATTCTGATTCTTTTGAAATCTCTATATTTTTAGCCATGGAGATTTTTTTTTGGGGGGGGGGGGGATTACTATAAAAGTCCATGTAATACATAAATATACAGGATGGAACGATAAATTTGTCACCCTAAAGAAAACAATACAGATTTTAAAACTTTTAGTGAAAAAAAATCAATTCAGGTAACTTGATTATGTAGTAGATCTGACATCTATTCAATGTAGCCGCCTTCAGCCTCAATCGCCACCTCAATACGGGTCTGGAACTGGGAGCATGCCTTTTCCATAAGCGCTGGTGGGAGCTTGACGTATACTCAGCGGATGGCAGTGATCAGGCTGGTTTTAGGGTTTGGTGGGGTTCTGTTGGTGATGTTCTCAGTGCTTGACCAAACGAAGTAGTCCGACAGGCTCAGGTCAGGAGAGGAGGGCAGTGAGAGAAGGGTACAAAGTCGTAGCCCCAAAGTCCTGCTGCCACACCCATGGTCTGCCAGCGGCCACCTGATTGCACCAGGGGATCACCAAACTCTTCAGCACATCCAGGTACATTTTGATGTTGACTTTCAAGCCAACATCAAAAATGTGAGGTGGCATGATGTGGCCATCACTTGAAATCACACCCAAAGACCATAACCATAGGTCGGAAACTTTGTTGAGCTGTGCCTTTAAGCATTGAACCATCTAGATTTGCATTTTGAGGGTGCTGGCAATGGTCCTGTTGTCATGACTTGGATCAGTAGAAAGCATGAGTTGTACAGCGGTGCATCTCCGATCTCATTCATTGAACAGTGTGTCACTTTCAGACATGATAGAAGGCTCCTATTGCTCTTGCAATTTATACACAACTGGCCAACTAGTAAATGGCCTGCAACAACAAAAAAAGAAATCTGGTTTTCATCAAACAGAAATGGAATCATGTCTACTTTTCTGGAGCGACCATTTTATCGTTCCACCCTGTATTTTTGCAAAAGTAAAAACACACTTGTAGATGTGTGTTTAGTTTTACTGATAATTCAAAATCAAATATTCATCATTTTATCATTAGTACCAGCAAGGGAAGATTAAGTTTTGTAATAAAAACAAACAAAAATGAACAATTAAAGCAATCATTTTTGGCATAAAAAAATAAGCACAAATTTTTCAGATTCTGATACCCTAAAAAGTTCCACTTTTCCAATTCCCATTAACTGTCTCAACTAATATGTATATTTAATTTCATAATTCTATATATTTTAAAATTAGAACTTATCAAGATAATAAAATGCTCAATATAGATAAAGCAATTGAAAAAATAGGAAAAAATGATGAAAAATAAAATTGATGAAATGTCCTTATCCTTGAAAATCCATGGGTTAAGTATTTTTAATTATTATAATTCTTTGTTTGAATTTTTGATGGATCAATAAATATTGTAATTTATTCAGTTTTTATTGTTCATCATCAATTTTTCCTATTTCTCTCTCTCTATATATATATATATATAAAATAAAAATTAGAAATAAAATTACCAAAATGATCCAAGATGGTAAAACTAAAGTATATTATAAATATTAAAGAATTAATATTCATAAAGTCATCTCAACCAGATGTAAAAGCTCGATAAAACCAAATAGGAGATAGAGCTAATAATAATGCAAATGGAAACTCAATTAACTTTCTTGGAGTTATATTTTTGAATTTTACCGTCATTGGATTATTTACCTTTCACCAGACTATCCATTCACGTGTAAGCACATTTTTCTTCACCATATTCCCTCTGCTTCACTTTTTGTTATCAAGTAAGATCTATGACTTGTAGTTTCATCAAATACTTTTGTATGCAAAATCCGATTCCGCATTTTCCTAATTCCTACCCTCTGATGAGAAGGAAAGTATTTCTTCGAAACTCCGTGGATTAAGGACTATCCACTTATCAAGTGTTTCCTTTTCAGATTAAATGTTTTTAACTCTTTTTCAAAGTGTTTTTTAACATGTTTTATTAGCTGTTTGCTCTTTATATATATATATATATATATATATATATATATATATATAGAGAGAGAGAGAGAGAGAGAGAGAAAGATATCAATAAATGAAAGATGAGCAATAAAAGTTCTATATGATTCTATATCATCACAACAATAAGGAAAATTAAGAAAGAAAAGAAACCTCTTTAGGCCAGAGCATTCTGAAGCTAAACACTTCTCATCTGAAGAGAAGGACTAGAATCATACAAAATGCAAATATATGATGATATAATAAAGTTATATATAACTTTTATTCATCTTCCATTTAATATTATTGCTTGCTCCTCCTAATAGTTTTGAGCTTTTCTTATCTCGATAAGTTTTGCTTTGTTAAAGATATATATTCCTTGATAACATAATTGTACATATGTAAGACATACCATCTATCAAATAAAATGATACAAATGTTATTTAAATATACTTGTGATATTTGAATTGTTTACAAATCATATATATCTCAAATTTTAGTGATTCAATAAATTAAAAAATTTATGACATGAAATGGTTAAATTTCAAATCAAAAGATTTTAATTATTCTATGTAAGACAAAGAATACGTTTGAAATATTATAACTCCTCATCCCATAGGATGTCGATGTCTACCATCTCTTTAGAGGAGAAAATATTAGCAAATAATTATTATGGTTTACACCTTATTTGCTAAAGTCAGTGAGACATGGAAAATCACAATTAAAAGTTTTTTTTTTAAGTATTTAAATATCATAGAGTAAGGGAAGTTAATGAAAAGGATATAAAAATTCACATCCAAATTGCATGGTAAAACCCAAAGTGAATGTCTTTGATAACAGTGGGTGAAGTGATCCAATCTGTATTTTGAATTTTATTCTGAAGTGTGTGTGTATATATATATATACACACACACACACATACATACACAAAATATTTCCTCAAATTTTTCCTCAAAATATTTCTAAAAGAACTGTTTGCATGAATTGTTTCTCTACTTATATTTTTATATTTTATGACTAAAACTCATAAAATTTTTAGTTTTATCTTATGCAATAACCAGCAAATGCATAGAAATGCTAATAGCATTCCTATCTGATTATTTTGCTAACAGTTTTTCCTTTGATGAGAAGAATTAGCATTCTTTGAAACTCTGCAGATTAAGGATTACCTAATTACCTTTTGGAGTATTTTGCCGAATAATAAAAACTAATTGTAAACTTCTATTTTACAACTTTGTATTTACTATGATATATATATATATGTGTGTGTGTGTGTGTGTCATCCACAGTTTCGTTGTATCACAGCTCTTCAATGTGGCTAGACTAGCAACTACCTCAAGCCAGGATTGAGGTTAGACCACCTAGGCGATAGTCGGAGGTTCTAATCGGTATGCTATTTGGCTGCTACTAAGGTGTGTATGTGAAATTACAATGATCAAACATTGTTCAAACGCGTAAGCTCTATTTGTTTACGCAAAGAGAATTGCTTTATACGCTAGCGGCAGTTTCTTATTTCCCTCTCCAATATGCTCAAGCCAAGATAGGGAGCATTTATAGAAAAGGGAAAAATTGTTTATCTGTTCCTTGATGTTTCATCGTTATTGCTCAACTTTCTCAAGATGACTAATCTGAAGCAAAGAAATATGTGATATGTCTATGACATGCATAGAATATTTTTATTTTTTTGTTGTTGCCATTGTTAAGAGCATAGACGTTAAAATTCCAAATGTATGGAGTGTCTGCGAAGTGGCATTTTTTTTTTTTTTTTTTTTTACATAGGCATCACCACTTATCAAGGCCCAGAGGCCACTCGAGGATAAGGGTTAAAGCGTGTACAGTAGTAAAATTGGACAATATAGTAATCGTTAGTAATGGAAATTCGGTAAATTTGTTAACTAAAGTAGAACAGCTTATCAAGAACTTGTTTACGTTGGACTTGAAGACAACCATATTGTAGTCAGCTGGAAAGCAGGAAAATGGTAGAGAGTTCCACAGGCGTGCAGTTCTAAGAAAGAAGCTTTGTTCATGGAATCTACATTTGGGTTTAGGCACAGTTAAAGAGGGGAATTATTGATAGTGTTTTCAACTAGACGAGTGTTTCTTGTGAAAGTTTGGCAACGCGGGGAGGGGGGGCATAGATTGGAGCTCAGTCGAGCACTTGTCATGAAAATAACGATAAAGCAGAGACAATTCGCAACATCTCTTCTGTGAGAAAGAGGTTGCAGGGAAGAGAAAAGGACATCCCCTACTAGGCTACAAAGTCTATTTTGAACTCTATCAAGGCAGGATAAGTCCTTTCCAGCAACTCCTGCCCAGATGTGGCAACAGTACTCCATCCTTGGACATACCTGGCTCTTATATACATAGAGAATTGCATCAGCAGTGAGATATCTACTGGATCGATAGAAGGATCCCACCATTTTTCCAGCGGCCTTGGCAATAGATTTGATGTATGTGTTCCATTTCAGATCAGGAGTAAAGGTCAAGCCCAGAAGCTTGTCAAGAATGCTTTTTTGTCTGTTTTTTTTCTTTGGTATCTATGTTTCTAGTTACTTGCCTTCCAACAAAGCCAAACTTAGATACTAGTTCGATTTTTAATGTGGGAAAAGTCTAGCTCCCCAAAAAGAGGCACACTGGATTGGAACAAAAATTTTAATTTTCTCAATTTAGAACGATTTCTCCTTCATTAATCGAGGACAGAAAGATGAAGTGTAGTATCAGAACAGACACTACACTTTACTCCTATCCAAAAAGCCCAGGATCGATGTTATGTACAAAGTTTTCTTGGGAATGTCATCTAAAAATAGTCTTGATCTAAATTTACACGTTGTTGGTTTATTATTCTATAATCGTAACATTGTTTAATTATATTAGAGCTTATAGCGAGTGCTGAGTTGTTTTAAACTAGCAGGGCTACCTGGTGGTACTTGGAGCAAAAGTTTAATATATTTCTATTAAGACTATTTCTCTACCTATCTCTATCTTTCTCCCTCCCGCTCCTTATCTCTCTTCTATCCACCAGCTCATTTCTCTATAATTGAACATACACGTGCATCTAAAAAATAAAATGGCCAAATAAAATTAATGACCTCTTCACAGACACATACACAAAAAAAGACTGGGTCAGTTGACCTCCAAAGAATACTTTTTAATAAATTTTAGATATTACTCATAAGGGCAATGCTGATTAAGAAAATACTAACTTTGTGGCTGTTTGTTTCATAATTAAAAAATTTTTTTTTTTACTTTCAGCTAAACACACAAACACAGAACTGTCATGTATATAATATATGAGCCTAGCTTATTTAAGGTTAAAGGAATGATCACCCCACATATTTTAAATGTTAATGTTTTGTTTTGAAAATGCATCAAACGTTGTTCACATCTGAGCTGGTACATAAACAACCACTAGTTTCTCTCTCTTAGACAAAAAAAAAAAATAAATAAAAATAACTTAATAGGTCCTACACTATCAAGTTTCAACCTCTATCTTATCACTAGCCTGGGTGTCCAAAATTTCCCGAGTGTTTGAAGGTGTGTATAGAGCAAAGAAAAAAGTGGTAGTAGGTAGGCAGGCTCAAATCCATACCATGAAGGAGAAAAAAAAAACGTGAAAAAATGTGACATCACCAAACCAGGGATGACTTTCGAAAATATCAGCAAAAAAGCGACCCCCTCCTTGTAGAAAAGTGCCCAGTTGAGGGTGAAGGAATTAAGGTTTTTAGCTAATTTTTCGATATTTGTTGTCTGAAGGGCCGAACTTCAAAACAATACTGATCTTGTGAAAATCCGTCGCCTCTGTCAAAAGTTTTAGGCAGACATACCTACATTTAAACAAACAGGTGAGATTTATATTATAGATTTTGCTTACTATATATATATATATATATATATATATATATATTTTTTTTTTGAGATCAGCTGAACTTGTGACACTGATGCACCTTAGATGTAAATATCCCCGATCAACCAAACAATCAAGAAAATTCCACCTCCTCACTGTGGTCCTTCCATACTACTCTGATAGCTCCTCTTTTGAACTGCTATCCTTTAGAATTCCCTCTCCATTTCCTCTTTTCCTAACTGTACCAATATGCAGAAATTTAAATGTAACATGTACATCTCACTGCACAAGCCATCATCACTTAGGATGTCGCTGTAGGTCTGGTCCTTTGTTCACAGTAGCTTAAACATAGGGAATATAATAAAAGCTTTCTTTTCCTTATTCCATAGAGTTTCAAAAATTCATACTTTTCTCTTCAGAGGTAACATAACCATCAGAGTAAAATAATACAGATTTTTTATTCTTCATCATTTAATTTTTTTTTTTTATATTAATGCTCTATCTAAAATATTGACCTTTTTTTTTCAATATAGGATATAATAGAAAATATTTGTATCTTCATATTATTTCATATATATATATATATATATATATATATATATATATATATATATATATATATATATATATATATACACATGCACATGATACATCTGTATGCAGCAAATCTGAACAAAATGCAAATTACTCAAGCCATTAGCTCAAGATGGAAGAAAGAATTAACAAATCAATTCAAGGGCTGGGCACTCTGTAGATTGGTGATCTTTTAAACGAACACATTTCAGGTTAAAATATTATTACATACTTACATGGCATGTCAAAATTAGTATGAATTACAAAAAAATAATCCAGTAGAGAAATAATTACAATTAAAAACAGAAGTTATCGAATTATTCAATTTTATTGTATATTTTAAAGTGGAAGAGTTGTGCGACCAATTTTGCATAACTGACTTATATCCCTTGACTTAAATTAAATTTTAAACAAAACATAATTGCAGATGAATTTTTATTTTTTTTTTTGTTTTGTTAAACTATGTCTAGTACATTTTCTACTGGATCATTTTTCTAAATTTTTGGAATTTTTACTAATTTTGACACAACATATTAGTATGTAATAATGTTTTCACCTGAAATGTGTTGGTTTAAAAAAAAAAAAATCACCAATCCAGACAAATACCAAGGATTGTTATATTTTTATGGTTGATCAAGCATTCGGGAATGCAGGTTATATTAATGCTGGATGATCACCATGCGTCCGTGTCTGCAAGTGTATTTGTAAATCTTAGCTGGTTTAGAAACAAATAAGAATTTATATACATATGGCATACATCATTATGGATTGTGATTATTATTAATGCATATGTAAATATATAGATAAAAACAAAAACAGATATAAGTAATACAATATTCAGCATTAAAAAATCTTTTCTTTTCTTTTTTTTTTTTTTTTTTTTTTAATCTACACTGTTAAAACTTGCCAGTTCAAACAATATCTAAAAACAACACATTTTATTTATTTATTTATTTATTTTTTCAAATAACAATAAACACACAGATATTGTCACTATTGTCACCATGGAGATGAACACATAAAAGCTGTGCATGCAACTTTAAATCTGTTGAAGGAATAGTCTGGAAGAACTAAACTTTGCATGGAAATAGATGATACAAATAATGAGTGGACAATCTTTTTATGCAAAATTGGATTCGTTCAATTACTGTGATGTTTTAGTACAATTTAGACCTTCGTCAGGTGAATGAATTCCAAGAAAAAAAGAAAACGTATTCATTCAGAAAAAACTCTGTAACTGAACAAAGTAAAATTGAATGAACATATTCATATATATGTGTATACATTACTAGGAAAATTTTCCACTATAGTCTTTACTTTCAAAGTTTCTTTTTTATAATGGTTTTATAATAATATCAAAACTACTGTATATCTATGACAAGCCTTAAGTTTCAAAATACCATGACATAAAGAGCATCTATAACTCCTCTTTATCTGTATTTTTCGTAATTTTCCTCTTCATTTTCCTTATTGTTCTGGTGATATAATCAAGTTATATATAACTTATATTCCTCAGCTTTCATTTAGTATATTTGTTTGTTCCTCTTAATCATGTTGAGCTTTTCTTATCTTGAAAAGTTTGGTTTTCTTAAAGATATATTCTTTCATAACATAATTGTGTGCATATATATATATATATATATATATATATATATATATATGTTGTTGTGCTTTTTTGGTTTTATTCAATTATTTACGAAAGTGCATTTTTACCTAAATGCGAGTTGGAAATAATTTTCCCTTTAACCAATTTGGTACCCCCACATGGGGAACGGTATATATATTATTTTTAAAATATAATTATCCACGTGTCAGTGGATAATTATATTATATATATATATATATATATATATATATATATATATATATATATAAAACTGTATGATATCCTTTTTCTATGACTTTTAAGCACCATTTAAATAACTTTTAAATAAAATTTTCAATATATGTGCTGATAAGCAAAATATTTATTTTATTCATAGCTGAACATTTTGCCAATTGCATTTCATTCCCTCTGATGATATGAGCCATTATTGAAAATCCATGGATTAAGAAAATAAATATAATTCTTCTCCATATATTCCTTGTTTCAAACAATAAATTCTTAACTTGAATATATATATATATATATATATATATATATATTTTAATCTACAGAATTTAACATTAATCAATACACTTTATACACTCGGGGTTTTTTTTTTATTCAAAAGTAATAGACTAGTGAATTCAACGAGGTTGTTAGATAGTGCTCAATAAAAAGAGCTAATAATACTTGTTTATTGTTATATAAACATGTTTACATCCCGCTGCTACAAACAGCAATTTGTTTCAATCAAACAACAGATATCATCAGGCAGCGACTTGACTATTCAAATGTTCAATGAAGATTATTCATTGAACATTTGAATAGTCAAGTCGCTGCCTGATGATATCTGTTGTTTGATTGAAACAAATTGCTGTTTGTAGCAGCGGGATGTAAACATGTTTATATAACAAACAAGTATATATATATATATATATATATATATATATATATATATACTTGTTTATTGTTATATATATATAAGGGGATCAAAGTATACAAGGATTCTCTAAATGGAGAATTTTCAGGATAATAAAAAGCTTAGCTTGCAGGTAGAGCTTATATATAAGAAGAAAATATATTGACAATAGAAAATATACACTAATGTACATAGATTTATTGATTAATTTGAAACAAAGGAATACAATACATTGTGTAGGATTATTATGAGAGCTCTTTATGCCAGGCATTGCGAAATCTAATACTTCTCATCAGAAGAGGAGGGAAGGTGCTAGATACAAGATATGGATGCGACGATTGGCAATAGGCATGTTAGGGGATCTTGTATAGGGGATATATCTATATAAGAAATTGGATAATAAAAATTACGGTTACCTCCCTTGAATATTCATGAAAATCTAATAAAAAAATTTTTTAAGTTATCCATTAAATGGCTTCAATCAATAATATTACAATCAACAAATCTATTGCATAGATATAAGAAAATAGGACAATAAAATTAAAAATAAATAACAGGGAATAATAATTTATAAAAAACTGTTTTAGAAATAGATATGCAATTGATCTAATTGAATTATTATAGATATATGGTATTTCAAAATATCACGTTGTGTCATTGAATTAACATATTTTGATGTTAATATACTTTGACTAGATGGACAAAACGTTCGTACTTATTCATTCATTTAAAAGCCAATTTTGCACAATAGGATTTTCCAGGTCATTGTTTATATCACATGGTTGATGATCCCCCTCCCTCATTTTCAGGTGTGAAGTGATATGTGCATATGTATGTGTAATAAAGAGGTTTCAGTATAGACAGGAATATCATCATTACATATCATACAACAAGGCTGGAGGATGATATTGGTGCTATAACTATTTGAAAAAAAAAGATGGAGGTGTGCAGGATTGAAGAGAAGGTGGGAGGATTTCTTGTTTTTTTTTTTTTTTTTTTTTTTAAAGGGGCGGGGGGTGAGTGGAGGAGATAAGGTGTGTCATGTGCAGAACAATGTCAGGTATCCAAGGAAGGCAGAGTCACTAGCAAAAGAAGGAAGCTCAAAAAAAAAAAAAAAAAAAAAAAAGATTCATTAGAGGAGTAGTAGTAACAGTAGTAGTAGTAATAGTAGTAGTATCGAAAAACAAAGCAGTAACTGAGGAAGGAGAGAGTAGTTAAAAAGAATGTAGTGGTCTCACTATTGTTGTAGCTATGGCAATTACCTTTCCCGGGAACAAGAAATACTGATAGATATAACTCAAGTAGTGATTTTTTTTTGAAAGAGTTAAAGTGGTTCTAAAAGGAAAATTGCACAACAAAATAATTTTTAGCTAAAGTCAAGATTTTTATTTATTTTTTTAATCCTTTGAGATAAATTTTCATAATTTGTGTATTCATTTTTTTTTTTGTAGACTTATCCTCATCTTCATAGTTATTGTTTCACCACATTTCGGCCAACTCATCCTTTGGCCTTCTTCAGGTGATTAACCATGATGGGATAGGAATGTTAAGTTTTGTAACTTATCCCCAGCAATTACTGCCTTCCATAGTTGTTGTCTAACCACGTCTTGATCAACTAATCCTCTGACTTGCTTGAATAGGATTGAAACCATTACACAAACATGCGGCCACAGCTGAGATTGAACTCACTACACAAGTTTGTAGTGTAATTCAAATCTTGTCTGTACCTGAATACTTGATGCTTTGCTAGAGTTATCAAGGGTATTTTTTATTGTGACGCCATCTCTAGATGGGTTGCCTATCACGGCTTAAGAGAGGCCCATCCACCCTCGAGAGAAGGATAGACCGCGCCAGTTTCTCAACCTGGTATTTTACCTCGCGGTAATTATCACCTGGAACTATAAAGATTTAACACCATTATCCAGTGTGTCATGGGCCTTGAAAAAGGCCAGAGAATGAGTTGTCCGAAACGTGGATGGACAACAACAATTATGAAGACAAGGGTAACAGTCATCAAAAAGAATGAATACACAAAGTGAAGATTATCTGTTCTTTTTTTTTTTTTTTTTACTTCTAGTTTCTGCTCCACTGACTGTTGGGACAGCAGTGACAAGCAAGATATGGTCCATTGTGATTAATGATTATCTTCCTCTCAGATAACATAAAAGCCCCTCTTTTTTTTTTCCCCCCTAATGTTAAGAATGGCTTTGTTGTCCACTTTACCATATCTAATTATCATATTTTGTCACGTCCAATCTTCTGACTGTGCTAGAAAATGTTTTGCCTTGGCTGTCTTTCACTGCTTCTAAAGACATTCAAACAGAAAATAACTATTATTTCATCCTATATGAAACATCCAACTTGTAACGGAAAGCAATTTTATGAGAAAGGAAAAAAAAAAATGGAAAATATCATTAATCAGGTCACTAAAACAAGTCCATAAATGGATCAATCATTTTAATGATAAATGGATCTTCATTTTAACGAAATTTACATCTACAGATCATTGCCGACTTATGACTATATGTTATATATTCGGGGCTATATAATTTATTGGTTACACTTTTATCAAATGCGTGCAAAATTATATACACACTCTTATTCCGTGGTTTTTGAAATAAAAGCAGACGAACTTGTTAAGTCAACAATACAAGTTTCTTTACATTTACCAACTGATGGCTTACGACAAGAGAGAGAGAGAGAGCAATGGAATGTGTTTGGTTGGTGGTGAGTCTGTGCGAGGTGATGGTAGACATGTCATCACACTAACTGCTAGTTGTCTCTGACTTGTAATTGAATTACGTCAACAATCAGATTTAACATCTGGCTTTGCCTAGATCCTTCATTTTTGTGTATACAATAGATCTGACATTTTCCCCAGTGTTGCCCATCACCGATGTAACATAGAATTGATTATGACCAACCAGTCATGACGCCCATGTTAAATTACTGTAAGAATGTTAGACTGTGTAACAATATTGTAGTCACTTTCAAGTCCTGAGTTATCAACATTTTTTTTTCTTCATTATTTTCATAATCAGCTTCAAGTCATATTACTCTTCATTATTTGTAAAATCATTGCATTCCACAGTCTTATGCAATATAACACCTAAGTTAGAACTGTATATATTTTACAAGCGAAAATAAGAAAATAAAAAGTATCACTGAGCAGAAATAAGATTTCTCTTATTTTAATTTCCTCAAAGGAGACAAAAAACTTTGTGCAATTTCATTCCTATTTCTGAAAAACTTTGAAGAAAAATTCAAACCACAAGAAACAAACAGACATGAATATTCTTCATCATAATGGCTACTCAGTGATTTAGTGAACAGCATCCACGGTGTGTGAAAGATGGGGGGAGTGGAACGGAGTGTAATATACATATAGATATATATACATAACTATCTCCACAGCCAAACAACATCGCAGCTCACAAGAGCCATGACAGCCAACAAACTGGACATCCAAGACTCAAGTTTCATCCTCACTTGATCCAAAACTTAGGATTCAAAACCCGAGCATATCTTGCATGTAAGGCAAGTGCTCTGCTACCTGAGCAAACCCACCACACACACAAATCAACTAACACAGATCAAGCAAACCGCATTGAAATTCAACCGTGGAACGGATCTACTTTGTCTCAAACAAGGGACGTGGTCATCCAACTAAGCTATAAGCCAAGCCGATGTCTCACAAGTAGGAATTTTATACTCCTTTGGACAATGTCATCCAACAAGCTAACCTAGCTTATAAATATATATATATATATATATATATATATATATATATATATATATATATTTTAAATTCATTTTAAACAAAGAATTTCTAATTTTTCTGAGGAGTACATGCACAAAAAGAGCTGGTATTGACATAATAATAATCGATTGTTTCTGCATAACAAAATAGATCTTGTGAAAATGACACTCAAGATGAGAACTGTAGTCCGATGAATCCAAATAATAGGAATGATCATCATCATCTTAAAAATTCAGAAATGTTTATATGTAATTATACTTGGGGTCGTGATTACCTATAAATGAATAACAAAGTTCTCATTTAGATAGCTCAATAGTGTAATACCAGAGGTATAAATATTTTTCTTTCAAAATACCACGTTAATAAGGATAAATATAAGGACAGAATACACAGGAAAAAAAAAAACGGAAACGTATCCGTTTTTTTTTTCTGTATATATGTGCGTATCTGTGTGTGTGTATGCCACTTTATACCTCTCTCTCTCTATATATATATATATACACTCATGAATGTGTAGCAATGATGTAAAAAAGGATGTAGCGTTTACTAGATATACGCAATGGTAAACTTCAATCTAATATAAATACCAAGTATTTATATATAGATAATTTAATTCCAACCAAATAAAAACGGCTCAATATGCAATAGAGAGTAGAGCTCATTATAAGAGAAAGAAAATTAAAACTGTAAGTTGAAATTTACAAGCAAAATTTATTGTTTGACGGAATACTCCAAACAATTTACAAAGTCCTTATTCCACGGAGTTTCAAAGAATGCTATTCTTGCTATTCGTCTTAACAGAGGACAGAAAGAAAGCAAATTATATTTGAAGCAATGCTAGAATTTGCTGGTTATAGCATTAAGTGAAACTGCAATTTAATTTTCTTTCTCATATATATATATATATATATATATATATATATATAAAATAAATAAAAAGTATATATATACTTTTTATTTATTTTCGCATAAACATTTAGGTATCACTACACATTCATGAGTATGTTTCAGTCAACTAGTTATAACTAACTAGAGACATCAGGCGATACTGCTTTTACAAAAGTCAAGTTCTTAGTGAACAACTGATGATCTGTTCTCTTTACAACAATTTAATTTAAGGTCTCTTGTTTGTTTTACCATTGAATTCACTTTTATAATTGTGAATTTTCTAGCAGTAAGTCAGCTTATGCAAGTTTGCGATACATCAAACTTAGTATCCCTAGAAATTTAAACTGCATTTTTAAATTTTGTTTTTATTTTTCACATAAAATGCTCAAAGCTTCTTTAGACTAATATATATATATTTTTTTTTTTTTTTTGAGGGAATTAGACTTAGAGTCTAAAGGGCAGAGTTTATTTTAATGTACTAGTAAATGTATTAATACTATTTAAAAGAAAACAATGGTCATTGTACTTTAGATATATAATAAGCTGGATAGGTATAGATATCGACAGGTAATACAATATATATCTATATATAATTTATTATATGAGAAGGGCAAAATAGATTCAGTGATTGATATAATAATGAAATGAATAATTTGTTATGAAACAGTTACTTTCAAGAACTGTGTCAATGGAATTAAAGGAATAAATTGTAAGATGGTCAATTTCATGAAATTTGGAATATAAACTTTTGTCATTTATTTGTTATATATGTATATCTTATTGATTAAAAATCAAGTGATTTACTGTGAGTGATGAACAATATGTGCAAGTCCGCAATAAAAAAGTGAATACATGATTTTATATAGCATGAAGGGCTTTAGTGTAGTGAAAGTATTTATACTAAGTGAAAGCATTCATAGAAGATAGTCAAATACAATTACGACTTGAAATTCTAAAAAAATAATTCATTTTTGTCAGTCAATAATGTTATCAGATGACAAATAAAAATCAAATATTTTTTATGCAAATTCATTTTTAGCAATAAACTAATTTCCATAATAGTTCTTGTTGTATGTAATAGAATCTCCTATATGAACTTACTACTATAGAGGACTATAGAAAGTGAGCACTACATTCACTGCTATCTTGCTTTGGAGATTAGTAATGTTTTATTAACACCTGTCTATCCATTATTGTACTCTCTATTGCAATAAAACTTACTTTATTCTACTATCACTGGTCTATTGTAACCCATTTCAAGGATAAGCAAATAGCTGTGATCAACGAGAACTTTATTTTCTATATTTTTATTTTTTACTGAGATGGGACACTGCTTATTGACATGCTCCTAACATGCCATCTTTTCTGAAGGGAATTCAAATGAGCAATTTCAACATACATAAAATTTGGTTCTTCTCCAAAATTACCTGTAAAAATGAAGAAAAAGCTGTATGATATAGCAATTGCAAAACAAAAATATCATTCTAAAAATCACATACATTGTTCCAGTAGTTTTATTTTTAAAGTGAAGAGTGGCCATCTTGTCTACCTTTTAAAAAATCTAACAGAAAGAAAATAAAAAACAAAGGGAGATAACTAAGCCATAATTCATAATTGAGATTTATATTGTAATGCCTACGAATTCCCATTAATCACTTAAAAATCATTTTCTTTATAAAAAAAAAAAAATAAAACTACTTGATCAATTTACGTGATTTTTGAACATGATGTTTTTGTTTTGTCACAAGTATGTACGTCATACAGATTTTTTTTTTTTTTTTTTTTTTTTAATATAAAGGAGGATTCTGGACAAGAACGTAAAATTTCACCAAGATGAATCTGTTTCACCTTATTATCCTTTTATTTAAAATTAAAACGATAATAGTCAGATGTTGGGGAGGGGGGTTGGCAGAGTATATTTTACATACAAAACTCTCCGCCATTCGGCAGCTATTAATCTAGTTCAAAGTATTCGCTTTAAATGTGATAACCTGCATTGCATATCTTTAACATAAATTAATTGAAATTTGGAAACAGTTTAGATTATCTCCCTTGAAAATTAATGGGCATAATATTTCAAGAAAGATTTTTATAATTTATCTTCATTACTAGTAAGACCTGTGGAAATTCCACGGAATGAAAAATAGATTTAATCAACAAATATGTTTTGATAAAGCTGATGTTTTTCTGGACAGCAGAAAAATTAGTTTTATAGATATAAATATATACATATATACATTTTATTTATTTTTTCCAACATTATATGTTTGTATATATCAATTAACGAAATCTACAGTAGCGTTTCAAAAAAAAGTAAATAAACGTGTGTGTGTGTGTGGGTGGGTGGGTGCGTACGTACAGACAAATCCAGACAATCTAGACCCACAATAAATACATAAGTCCAAACTCTTGGGAAAGACATTCTAATTCACACCCACTTTGCTTATCATCTACATCTACTCATCAATCTCCAGCTGTATATGTGAACACGTCCATAAACGTGAGTGCGCGTATCTTGTGTATGTATATGTACGTGAAAAAGCATTTGTGGTAGTGCGCGAGTGTATATACATGTATGTTCACATATACGAGTGTGTTCGTGGGGTGGCGTGGAAGGACTTGGTTTTGAATAGAGGCCACACAAGTTGCTGACCATTCCAAGTCGAAAATGCTGGAAGAGTCATATTCAGATAGATCTTTACCTTAATGGCTATACCCGTGCCCCTCCCCCCGCTGCTAACTCTGCCCGCTCACTCATGTTTTCTATCATTCACACTGAGGAAGATCGAAGGATCGGTCGAAAATTATGTGCTTTTGAAGGAAACATTCTTGTTTTTTTCAAAAGACTTTTTGTATTCCTACACGTCAACACACAGGAAATAAATACAGAAAAGATATAAACATTCATATATATATATAGTATAAAGATATTCATTTTCAAATATCATATATTGTGATAATGGTATTCAAAAATGAGGCTAAATAAACGGGAGGTCACGCTTGTCCAGGATTGCAAGATTGGAGTTTTTTTTTAAACCCAAATTTTGTGATTTTGACCTTTTTTTTTAAGCAGTTTGGCATCCAAAAATTGTATTTGGCCTTTTTCAAAGCGTAACGTATGAATTAACTAAGGAAGGTACAAGCAGAATAAAGTATAGATAAAAAGTTTTAGCAAGACAATTATGTAAATTAGGCAGCGTTTGGATCTTTGCTCTCTATTATACGGATACAAAGTTTTAAAAAACTATATATAATAGTAACAAGGCAAATCAGTTCCTTTGCTTTTTTTTCTGACATTTATATATCCCCTGTGCATATACTTTCTTTTTTTTTTATTACGTTCTTCTGATCGTCCTTTTTTTTATTTAATAATCATTGAAAAGTTTTTGCGGTCTTATTTTAATTAAGAATAATTGAAATTAGTCTGTTTTTTTAAATACTGAAAACATTTTTGCACTCTTTGTTAATTTTTATTGTATATTTTTCAATAATGTCCTTCTCTTATATTGTATTTCATTAAATCACTTAATAGAAATACTGAAGAACAATAAAAGCGGAGGAACTGATTTGCCTCGTTACCGCTTCTGGTAGCAGACACACCAGAAGTTAGGAAGTATGTTAGCCGACTATGACCCTTATTGTTTGTTTATTTGTGCTCACCACCCTATCTTTTTTTCTTTTTTTAAATTGGGAATCATCAATAGGGCTATGACAACAGAATGTTCTTATCATTGTTTTGACTCTCGAGTATATATCCGACACAGTTAATCGATCGAGAACCACATCACTCTATTAAACAAAAGATATTAATTGATATATACTCGAGAAACAAAATAATGAAAATAATATTCTCTTGTCATATCCCTAGTCATCACTTATCAAGGCCCGAAGGCCATTCGAGGATAAGGGTTAATGAATGTAAGGTAGTAGTTTAGTAATCGTTAATGGTGTAGATGGGTAGAATTTGATTATTTATGAGGACAGCTAAACAAGAATTTGTTTACATTGAACTTGAAGGCTACTATGTTGTATTCAGCTGGGAAGCAGGCCAGCAGAACAATGTTCCACAGATGGGTAGTTCTGGGAATACTGTTCCACTGGCCTGCTCCCCAGTTGAATATAACATGGTAATCTTCAAATCCAATGTAAACAAGTTCTAAAGGGTTACTCTAGGGCCAAATGATGGATTTTTATTGAAGTGTTTTAGTTTATGGAATCATTTTAAGCTTGCAGATACGTTTCTGGTTAATGTAACCTTTCTGGTTTGAAGAACAGAGGTGGGTATTATTCTAGTTTTAGATTTTCCAGGACAGTCTAATTGTTTTTAGGAAATTTATTATATCTTTTATTTATGCAGTGCTGAATAGTTTTTCTAGGTTGTTTACTTGGAAGAACCAGGATCTTATTTCAAAGTTTTTGCATTCAATTAAAATGTATTTAATGGACAGAAGTTTGTTGCATAGCATCTAAAAAGCGTGTAAATATTGTATTCATTCTTTTAACAAAAAAATTTTTTTTCCTCAATTATTTATAATTTTTCTTATCAGTTACTAAGAAAAATTATAAATAATTAAAAAAAAAAACAAGAAAAAAAATTTTTTTTGTTAAAAGAATGAATACATTTAGTATTTAATATTTTTAAATGGTTACCTCAAATTAACAAAAAAATAAAATTTAGAGGCAGAAAATTTTAAAAAAAAATAGTTTTAAGAGACATGAGGAGTCAATTAAGGGGGTGATAATGCTTAACATGAGACCACTGCAAACTGATAACTGATCTGTTGGCACGGGGACAAGAGGGAGTGGCAGCAGCATAGAAATGGCAGCATCCAGCCATCCGCGGTCAGCCAGAAAAACAACAATGAAGATCAACAAGACGATGATGATGACGACAACATTAACCACTTGCCGTCCACTTTCTACTTACACTTGAACCGTCGTTCGCTTTTGATATAAGCCTTCACCTAAGTTTTCCACAAAGTAATCCCTAAAATGAATCAGGTGATAAGTTCATGGTGCAGGAAAGAGTGGAGGGGCAGTGAAATATATATTATATACAGCAGTAACAATACTAAAATACTTACCTTTAGAAGCAGGGGAACATCAGAGCGAGATGGTTGGAATCAAAGTTTTAAAAACAGCTTCTCCTATCAGTCACAATGTTTGTACAGTTGTTTACACCTAAGTTTGAAATACCATTTTAATTTGTCTGTCATGCTTAAATTTGAAATAACATTTTCGTTCATCTGCCACGCTTATGTTTGAAATACCATTTTCGTTCGTTTGTCATGCTTAAGTTTGAAATACCATTTTCATTTGTCTGTTAAACATAAATTTCACTAACATTTTTAGGTAGATAAACATATTTCAATATAAAAGGCTCTGTTGGCTTGTCACAAACAACTTTCAAATAGAGTTTTCATGACCAAATGTGCAAATTGATAATGTGCACTTTAAGAAGTACCTGTTCTGGTTTGGGAGTCAGATGATTTTGGTCAGTTGACTCGCCACCTCTGCTGACTGTGCTCAAGAATCATCTTTTGATGCGTGTTTATTTATGAAGTGGGGAATATGGCAATACGACAACATTTAAGTGGTTAAATGTGAATTGGGCAAGAAAGAAAAAGAATTTTTAAAGTTGGGAAAAGATGGGGGGGTAGTCATTCAAAAGATTGAGATTGAAAGAAAAAAGATTCCGAAGAAAGAAAAGATTAATAAAAAAAAATATGGTTAACAGTTGTGATAAAAATATGAGGAAACACATGTTATTAAGAAAAAAAAAATGACAAGAAGAATTCCAATTTCTTTCTTGTAGAACATTTCAGAAACAATAAATTCAAAAGTGGACTTATTTTTTTTATCCTCTGAAAAGAAAAAAATTAAATGAATAAAAATAAGATAAATTATTAAAATAAACCCGTTTTATATTTGTCCAGTTCGTACAGATTTTGAATATCCATTTTCAAGGACTTTTCAAAGTTTTTCCAAGCCTTCTCCAGACAAAATTCAAGTTTTCCAAACAAAATTTGATATATAAACAACGATATAATAAACCAAAAAACCTAATTAACAACAGGAAAAGTTATTTTCATTTATCTTTTTATTTCATAAAATAGTTTCAAACATCACACTTATTTATATGAAGTTCTAACACGCAACAAAACTGATCACCTATTTACAGCTTTCATTCGTTTTGTGTTCAGTGCCAACCATGTGTGATTTGAAGACACTTTCACCCATTTTGACATACACAACAATCATATTTACATTTGTTGTAGTTGTTTTACTTTAAATTTTGAATTTCCAGTATTGTGAATACAAGTATTACGTTCCTGTAGCACAAAACTACCTATACGGGAAACACCAGGTAGTTTCCTGATAAAGGAATGTAACTCTGGTATCCACAATAATATGATGCCATTTCACAATAATGTATTTAGATTTTATTTTCAATATTTTAAAAATATTTTTATTAATACTTAATAAATAATTTAATAGTATTTATTTCGGCTTTATTTTTAACTAGCGGGGGATACCCGGTGTTGCCCGGGTGTTTGGAGGTAAATCAAAACTCCATTGGGGTTAAAATTAAAAGGTGAGTATAAGGATCGAACCCGAACCCTTGAGGAAAAGTTGGAAATTAAAGTTTGAAAAAAAAAAAAACGTGCGATGTTAACCATTGGGCCACCACGACATACTAACGGAAACATGTTTGAATTTATTTAATTACTTAGAATTTGCAGGTGCACGTGACTTAATGAGGTCAACTTTGACTGCGGGTTTTTTATTTTTATTTTCCCAAGATGCTGGGGAAGGGGGGGAACAGCTTCCCTTGTCCAAATTGAATAGCAATTGTTTGATATAAGGAAAATATTTCCACATTGATCAAAGCTGATTGCTTTCGGACATTTCCGGCGATGGCGACCAGGAAAATACTGCCAGAATTAGTGTCTCTTTTATTATAGGAAAAAGCCTAATCCACAAGTAGCGAGCGAAAACTGTTGAATATTTATCTTCCCGAAGTCGAGCAAATTAAATAGACAGGCGAGCTCCGTTGTTAACTCAGAGATATTATGATTTATAATACGTGATATAAAAAGTTTTAAGAAGTTGTGAGCCGACCAAGCGCTTCTCTGAAAAAAGCCTTTCTTGGACATACACAAAAAGCGAACATACATACACACATTTTCACTTTTATATATATCGACAAATTTTTACTGGACATAAAGAATACGATTTTCAAGGCCTTTTCAAGACATTTTCCATATTTTCAAGGATTTTTCAAGATAATGATAGAAACAAGAAACAACAAAATTCAAGAATTTTTTAAGTCGGTAATAAACCCTGATTACTTACTAGCAGGGATACTTTATGTCGTACGGGTTTGCATCGTATGCAGCGGTATAGTCAGAAGAGTTTACTTTAAAATCAATGTTTATATTTATAGATTAGATTTATATACGAGGAGTGTTCCCGGCATTAATGCCTCCTATTTTTTTTTATTCTGACGAAATGGATCAGAGGGGATTGCAAATTTAATCGTTATGATGACTGAACTTATGCATTTTGGAACTGAAAGTTTCATCTCTCTGTTGCAGATATTGACGGTGTGAGATTCTAAGAAAACAACCTGGATATGTGTAGGAAACAGATGCGTCATCAAATTTCTTTATGCAAAAAAAAATTGAAACAATCACCCTTCTACTGGTGCTTGTTGAAAACGTTTGCAACGCCGATGCAGTTGATGTCAGCATAGTTAGAAGATGGGTTCATCAATTTCAGAGTGGCGACAAAGATGTGAGTAACAAAGCGCCCATGCACAGCCACCATCTCATCACTGGCAAAAGAGCACCGAGAATGGTGGTGACTGTAGAAATATAAATTCTGAAACACAATAGGTCACTCGTTTTAATGGTATCACTCCTTTCTTTGTAGCTCTTCAACTTTTGTTGTTTTTTTTTTCAAGTTAAAAAAAAAAATAGGATACATTACTTCTGGAATGACCCTTGTAAATGAATTACTTAATTAAACGTTGGAAAAGCCATTAACTCCCTTAAGGGGATAACTAAAAACTAAGAGTTATTTCCATTATGTTTGTAGGTAAATTATATGTATGAATACATTTACGCTTCAATTTTGTCTTCATATTAAGAAATAGAAACACACACACTCGTTCATTATATATATATATATATATATATATATATATATAATAGAATTGTAGAAGGCGGTACAATGCAGGAGTAACGGAAAGACACAAGCTGAAGCAGGTGATAAATTTATTAATACAACTTATAAATACATGTGTACATATTCATATTTCATATACGCAGTCACCTGGGAAAGTCGGTCTGGTGGTATGTCCGTGTAATATAATATTTCGAGAAAGATCTCTTCGTCAGATATTTACTTGACTTTGACAAACATGCTACACCCACCTCTTATCCCTTAGTCTGATTTATAAGTTGTATTAATAAATTTCTCACCTGCTTCAGCTTGTGTCTTTCCGTTACTCCTGCATTGTACCGCCTTCTACATATTTCATTTAACTACATACTATACAATGCTTCAAGCAAACTACACCCAACTCTTATATATATATGATATTCATAGGTACTTAATTTCCTTCCGTTCATGCGTGAATTGCTGGTGAGCTGGAGGAAAGCCACTAACATACAAAGTCAGAAGTGGTTTTGTTGACTCGGATTGAATCTCACTATTAGAAGTAATTATCACTTCTTAAAATGATTATTGAATAAGCATGAAACACTTGTGTATGTAGGTAGAAAAATAATTGTTAATATTTATTGTAAAATATATACGAGCGAGAGATATCTAGAGAGAGAGATGAAACAGCTAGAGATACAAAAATGTCTAACATACTAAATATACCAAAATTTTTTCACTTACATTTTATTGTATTGAATAATAAAAAAAAAGTATATTCTGATTTAATTTTATTAAAAAAAAAACAAATTAGAGGGCAGAATTGAAACTACACAACTGATGTTGTTAGTCTAATTCATTCCCAATCAAGCAATTCAGACAAGTTAAGCCATCTTTTCAAATAACACTCATAAATTTCAATTTTCAGGTGCAAGATGTTAAAAAAGAGCCCATAGATTCCTTGTGTGCTTAGAGTATCAGGAACACTTCCATCAAGTTTCTAGGAAAACTCTACATGTATATAAACTGCTATACTTTAGCTACACTCTCTAAACTGTCTATCTATAAATGGGCAAACAGACGCACGTACATAATCCACTTTATTATATAGATAAAGAAAATATCACATTCAACATTTTGTTAATAAAGGCTTATGGTTGGTTTGGTTGTTTATCGCATATCAACCTCTTTTAGTGCCGAATCCAATAATTTTGAAAAAACTTGATATTTTTCAATTTCTTTATATCTTCAAATATTTATTCATGGTGATTGATTTGATTTGTTTGTAAAAAAAAACAAAAAAAAAAACAAAAGACCATGATTGAGTTTTGCAAAGAAAAAAAAAAAAAAAAAAAAAAAAACTAGCATCAATGTTTGCTGCATTTTTAGTCAGGAAGCCAATCCCTAACCCCTAACAGGTATTAGGTTTGTGCAAAAATAATGTCGTTTTTTATCAGATATATATATATATATATTTTATTTTAGGGTAAACAGTTATATATGGGAGCTCTTCAAAAAAAATATAACAAGTTGCAAGCTCTCTTTCCCCCTCCTTTTTTTCCCCTTTTTCTTTGTGGCGTCGATGGGTTCAGGGTCGCCTGAGAAAGTCTCATTGACTGAAACAGCTGTTTGTAGCGAACATATGCAACTTTATCCTCAACTAAAAAATATTTTGCTCTTGTTATTGGGCATTATCTAACAACCTCGTTGTATTCATAAGTCCCGACTTTTGAACATCTCAAACCTGTGTGTGTGTGTGTGTCAAAAAACGACATTATGTTTACACAAACCTAATATTATTATTCCGAGCACCAAAGTGAACCTGGGAGCAATGGTAACTTAGGGACAACTCCACATTCCTCAAAACCCCGAAGTGGGGCTTCATCACTGGATGTTTTAAGGGCGAAAAGATATATGTAATGAAATGTGTTGTCATATTATTATATAGATTAACGGAATGAGGTTTTGTATATGTGATGATTTACATAATAAAATAGAAAACAATGTACTCTGTGTCTGAGAGTGTTCTTAAATAAGTTTTGTACATATCATATAAATTAATGAACTTAATAAAATGTTTATAAGGTTTTAGTAATTTTTTATTAAATCACTTTAACTTACTCTTAATATCAACAAAACAATTTTATGAGAAAATAGAACAATAAAATTACAAATGAATAATATTAAACATTAGTTTATTATGAACTAATTAAACAAAATAGTTACACTGATTAAACATACAAACAGCTGTGTTCTCTACTATAATATTTCGAAAGATCTGAATAACAGTGAAAAGAGATAACTGAATGGATGGTAACATAGGTATGATAAATGAAATGCACACATATATAAGATAGGAAAATAAATGAATAGGTACAAAATTAAACAAAAATGAGAAAAATATATAGAATGATAAAAGACATAAAATTTGATGTTCAACTGATACTGAATCTGCGATGGCCTAAGAAAATAAAGTGCTTTTTATTGAGATACATGCAAAATATGGCAATTCAAAATAACAGGAAACCTTAATGATGTACTTATTTTCTTTTTTTGTTAATTTTCTTTCTTTGAAGATTGTAATGTTGGTTATGGGGCAACCAAACCAGCTGCCAACATTGCCCTGCTTTTTATTGAAACCAACAGAGAGCGCTTTTTAGTATCTTCGTTGTTCCCTTAAGTGCAATTGTCTGAATCTCTTTTGCACTTGGTTCACCAGGAATATTAGTTAAGTAGGACTTCAGGTTCTTCTTCATATGCCTTCTGGCACCTATAATAACTGGTATGATTGATATCTCTCTAAGATTCCAGTTTCTTTTCATATCATGCATGAGACCTTGATATTTGGTCTGTGTTTTTCCTTTTCAGCTCTGTTCAGACCTCCATCATTAGAAACACTCATTTCCAGTGTAAAGATATTCATGTACACCAAAAATTCTGGAAAATTATTGAGTGAGATTTTAATAAAAAATTATTTTACCATTCAGTCAAAAAACTTTAAATAACATTTGCAACAAGTTAATGCGGTTCTTCTTCGATATTATAGTGAAATTTGAAAACTGAGACATTGAATTTCAAGTATAACCAATGGTATCTATTGAATTGTCATGACTGCAGTAATGAAGTGCGCACATTCAAAAATTACGAAAAATGATAATGAAGAAATTTATAATTAATGAAAACAGTTTTCAAAGACAATTAGCGAAAATTGAGTTTTGCTGAATTGGCCAAAGATTTTCAGTTTTCACAAAAGATTTACCTCCCTTGTGTTACACGTTGAACTCCATTTTTTTTTTTTTTTTTTTGCAAAACTCAATTTTCACTTATTGTCTTTGAACATTATTTTCATTAATAATTAATTTTCTACCTCATGGTTTTTTGTAATTTTTGGATATGTTTATTACTATGACATGACAATTCAGTAGATACCATTGGTTTCACTTGAAAGTCAATATAATATTTTGATTTTCAAATTTCGCTACAATAACAAAGACCCATCCATGTATTGTAGAAAATTATCTCCCTTCTAATATAATGACACTTTGTAGTCTTGTGGTTTGGTTTGGTTTGGTTGTTTTTGTTTTACGGCATATCAACCCTTTTCAGGTTATGTAATGCCGAATCCAAAGATTTTGAAGAAAAATTTTTTAATAGAATATATTTGTTGTTTTCAAATCAGTTTCTATTTAACCCATAGTTGGGACCCTAACAGGTACTACCACTCCGGGTCAGAGTGGACCTGGGAGCAATAGTAATTAAAGGGTGGCTCCACACTTCCCAAAGCCCGCAAGCTGGGGCCTCATCACTGGATATAGTTTAAGGTCATATCCAGGACCTTGTGGTTTGGAGTTCGTTTATTTTGAATAGGAATTTTCTTTTTAATTCTATTTTATTTTTCATAATTTTTGGTGTAGACTAATATTTTTCACCGATAGATATGCATAAGTTTTCCTGCTATATCACTTTGAACTTCCATTCTTTTGCGTGTATCACAACAACAAAAAATAAGCACTGAAAATAATAAGATAAATAAATATCTAATATATTACAGATAAAAGAAATATATAGCAGGACCATAAAAAACTAAGTAGATGGCGTTAAGTTTCTCACATCACACCTAAAAGAGAAATTATCTTTTATAAGAGGAGTTAAAAAATAAAACTTAGGAAGCCTTCAGAGCACTACCAAAAGCACCAAATAAAATTAAGCATGCTTCTAAAGCACTACAAAAACTAAGTTTCCTCCTTTTTCTTTATAGAGAAATGAAAATAGTTAAGAAATGATAAATTTAATCCAGAGTTAGCGTTTTTCAATAATAATAAAAAAAAATAATAATAATAAAAAAACATGCGGATTTAGTTTCTATTTTAAAACACGATAACATTAAAAAATCATGTTAAAGTCTTCATAACAATCAATGATATAAATAGTCATTTGACCCTGAAAAAATTTTTTATTTTAATTTTACACATTATTTTTCTGGATTTATGCTGATTAAAAAAAAAATAAATACCAACTTTGTAGGAGTTCATTGTGTATTTTTAAAGTTTTAGCTGGACATACAAATACATAGACAACTGCACTTTCTATAATAGACTAGCAGGACTACACGGCATTGCCCAGGGGTAAAAGTGTTACATATTTCTATTAAAATTTCTATCTCCCTACACCTCTCTCTCCATCTCTTTATCTTTTTTCCCCTGCCTCTTTCTACCCAGCCCAACCCATTCCTCTCTAACTGGACATACGCACATACAACTCTAATACAATAGATTCCCCAAGTAAGTATTTAGCATTTTCTTTCCATATTAGTGCATAGTAACACTAAAAAACTTACTCCATCCCCACCCTGAAAAAATCTAGCTCAATCAACCCCCAAGAGAATGAATTATTTTTTTTTTTTCTAAAATTTTAGACCTTATTTATCCAGGGAAACACCAATCAAGAATATACCAACCCTGTGAGTGTTTGTTTTGTAGTTTTTGATTTTTAGCCGGACGTACAAACACACAGACAACTGCCCTTTATATAATAGATGATATATATGAAATATGCTGAAGGACATTACATACAATCAATATAAAACATGAAAATGATATAACACATTAAGTGTGACATTTATACATAATACAAATTACAAATAAAACAAGATGGTCTAACACATTTGATGTGACATTTATACATTATACAAAAGCATGAACTTTGTTTTATACACAAATCCTATAATTATAAAAAATAGCATTAACACAAAAACAAATAAAAAAGTCGACATTCAATCAAAAGTGAACAGACAGGTTTGATGTGTAACCACGTTTGCAGTTGAGAAAAATAGGAGACAATTTCATCCGTGCAAATCGTGAATTTAGTGAAGAAGAAAAGTTGCATTCTGACTCTTGTATGGCACAAGGACAATAGATAAGGTGTCAAGTAGAGAAATGATAATTAGAGTTGAACTTACTCATTGCTGATCTTCTTAGTTTGCCATGATTCACCATCTTCTCCTTCGTGATGAGACTGATCCTGATTAAAAAAAAATATCCATTAAATAATTTAAAACATCTATTATATAATTTAAAATATACATTCTAAATTATTTTAAAAATACTTATTAAATAATTATAAAAATAAATATTAAACCATTAAATATCTATTAAATAATTTTTAAAATATCTATTAAATAATTAAAAAATATCTATTAAAACATTTTTAAAATATCTATTGAATAATAAAAAAATATGTAGTGAATAATTTTTGAAAATTTCTATGCAATAACTAAAAAATATCTATTAAACCATTTAAAAAATATCTATTAAATAATTTTAAAAAATAACTACTAAATAACTAAAAAAATATCTATTAAATAATAAAAAAAAAAGTCTATAAAAAAATGGGTTTTTGTTTAGACTTTAACCAATGTTAAAAAATAAAAAAATCTGTACATATCAGTGACAAAATGAAAATATCACATTCTAAAAATCTCATAAATTGATCAAGTAATTTTATTTTTATAAATAAAATCATTTTTAAGCAATTAATGGGAATTTATGGGCTTTACAACAAAAGTCTCACAAGCTGGAATTATTTGCTTTTTGACTTTGATAATTATGGGCAAGACAGTCTCTCTTTGGTTACTCATAAAATTTTGTTTTCTTATTTAAAAATAAAACTACTTGAACAATTTATGTGATTTTTATAATCTGATATTTTGGTTAAAGTCAACTAATGTACTTCCTAATTTCCAAATTCAAATGAAAACTTATTTTTAGAATTTTAAAAAAAAACAACTTATTTTTATATCTGTCTATTGGCCTCTCTCACACATATGCAAATTTCTGCCTATTTGGAAAATCTTTTCTAAAAAAAAAAGAAAAAAAAAGCGACATGGTGTTTGTCAGCAATTAAAAGGCAGCTGGAGTTCTCAGTGAGTGATGACTGATCGTAATGATGATGGTAATACAACAACTATACCAGTGACACAGAGTATATCATATAGTCACCAACAAGGTATAATATAACACTGGTTTGTCATGCCTTCAATTTTAAATAGCATATTTATTACGGTGTCACAATTAAGTTATATTTTCATTAAACAGGCAGATTAAATAGACATATATTCTAGTGATGGGACGATTCCAATATTTTTCCAAGTTCTGATATAATTACTGATTCCATACTAAATTCCCGATTCAAATACAATTAGCGATTCTGATTCTTTATCAATCTCTAAATAATTAACTATAGAGTTACTATTTTTTCTTGATTACCATAAAAAAAAAAACATGTTAGCTGTGCAGATATTTTCTCAAATGTAAAAATACACTTGTGGAAGATGATCTATAGATTTTAGTTTTACTAGTAACTTAAAATAAATAAATATTTATTATTTTAACATTAATACCAGCGGTGTTAAATTTTGTTTTAAACAAAATCAAATAAAAAAGACAATTGAAAGAATCGTTTTTGGCATGGGGGGGGGGGTTAAATAATAATAAAAAAAGTGTTTTGGTAGGTGAGTATGAGAATCGAACCTGTACCCTTGAGTTGGAAATTAATGTGTGAAAAAAAAAAAAAACGGGCGATGTTACCCATTAGGCCACCGCAACATACATACAACACAGGCTTGAATTTATTTATTGAACTATAAAAACAGGCGTGTGCAATAAAAGTTAACTCTGCTGCTTCCATTTGACCTAATTAAGAAGGTCAAATAGAAGTCATGCAGTTGTTTACTCAAATTTGACTGTTTTTTTCCCCAATAGATGTTTGGGAGAGGGAAACCAGCTCCCAATTGTCCAGATTGAATAGCAATTGTCTGATGTACAACATTGATCAAAGCTGATTGCTTCTGGACATTTCCCAGCGTAATGCCGGGGACTTGTTAACCTTGAATTAGTTTCACTTTTTATACGAAAAAGCCTCATCAACACGCGAGAAGCCAAAATAGCAATAATTTTTTAAAAGTCGGCGTAAATAAATCTAGATGCGACGCGCTTTCCCAAATCGTACATATTATTATTTAGGACCCATATAAACAGTTGTAAGCGATCGTAATGACCCCGGAACCGTGTGCGAGAAAAGCCTTTTGAAGACATACACGAAATGGTCACACACATTTTGCCTTTTATGTATATAGATTAAGCCGGTTGATGTCAAAACGAAGGTAAGTATGTAAAATTTTATAAAATAAGCACAAAATTTTTTACAATACTATTTTAAACAAAATCAAAATCAATTATTATTCCAAGTTTGAGATATACATACTTAGGAATAAAGTAAAACCTTTGTATCTTTTGTTAACTTCAAAAAGAAAATTACAAAATTAATAGAATTGGTAAAAACACAAGCAACAAACCGTTTGGCTAGAAGTTTGTGTCTCAGCAAGGTGGAAGAAACGAACTGTGAAGTGTTGTTCAGCAAGACAGACTGGTTCCAATTCACAAAGAACTTTATCCAAGATCTAAAAATGACATAAAGAAACATTTCAGTAAATATGTCAGAAAGATAGCAAATATTAAAAACATTCCACATTTTCATGTTTCGGTATTAAAAAATGCAAATAAATTTAATCCTCATTTTGTACAGAGTCATGCATATTTTAAAAATTTATTGTTATTTATTTTTTCCAAAATTTTATTTTTGTAAAAATATGGCATGAAAATCCATTTGTAAATCGTTCATATTGATTTTAAAAATTTCATTGACTATTGAACCCCATAGTCACTCCCTAAAGTCAAAACTCATTCTCAATCTCCTGCAAACCAAATCTAAATATATCTCAGGTCCACTGTCACCCTGACCAAGCATCCCATGTCAAATCTTCTTTTGTCTACCTTCTTATCTATTGTCTAGGGATAAATTCTATTTCCTATTTCTTTTGCTACCCGATGACCTACTTTCTTTTCTTTTGTTATATATCTTTTTCTTTTCTCACCTATTTCCTAGCACTTAGGTTTCACTATAGCATTACATTTGCACGCATGTATCACCAAGCAAATAGGGATTTATTGAAATAAACGTATATATCCACCATTCGTCTATGAATGGAATATTGTTGCCACATATGAGCTAATGCACCAATCATTAGTCTCTTCCTTTTAGACAGGGTTGAAAAAAAAAAGAATCTTTAATCAAATAGGTCCTACACCGTCTACCAAGCTCCAATCTCTGCCTCATCATCATAATGTTGTATCCCAATACTTGTTATACAAGTACTTCAATGGAATGTGACCTGAAAAACTCACTACACTTGTACCACCTCAGTGTAAATACTCCCCGACCAACCAATCAACAAAATCCCACCCTTTCACCATAGAGATTCTTAGATGCTGAAAAGTTTTCTACTCTAATAGATTCTTTTCTCAAACAGCTTGCTTTGAAAATTTCCTCTATGTTTCCTGTTTTCTTGTATATTCTAACATGCAGAAATTTAAATGTAATGTGAACAAACATCTCGCTGTACAACTCACTCCTATAAATTCGTAGTAGCTCCTTATGTTTTAATAGATATATGCCTTGTTGTTTGAATTTATAAAACATGGTGAAAAGAGACAAATATCATCGAAAGAATTTCATTAATTGATGAAAAATGGGCGCTTGACAGTTCGATTTTTTTTAATATGTGTTTTTAAGCAAAAACAATATCATGTACTTATTTGTCATGTTGAAAATAGTAATATATCCAAAAATTATGAAAATTCATTGAGCAGAAATTTATTCATAGTTAAAAGTAATTTTTAAGGAAAATTGGGTAAAATTGCATTTTTCTTAGATGTTATAAAGTAGACTGTAAGTCTACACACAGGGAACTAGGATATCATGGCTTGGCCTTTTGGCCAAGATCAAAGTGTAGTATCTGTTCTTCAGATGCGGCACTTCCATTTCTCGTTCTCTTTCAGTGGAGGAGAAATCCTTCATGACTGAAACAATTTTTATTTTTGTACCTTTTCTCCACGTTAAAAAACGACCCTGGTGTCTAACTCTGTCCCGTGGGGAGGCATTGTAAAATAAGTACACACAGGGAACATAACCTAGAACGAATATTTAGATTACTTGTTTGTGACGGCAATATCTGTTGTTTATAGCAAGGGACATTTTTTAATAAAAACTGAATAGCAGTTGATCTACTTGATGAATTTTCGTAATTTTTGGTATATTACTATTTTCGGCACAACAGTCACATACAAAATATTGTTTTTGCTTAAAATGACATTTAAAAAAATTGATCAGTCGACTATCTTAATAAGCACTGAAAAATGCTTATTAAAGGGAGATAATCTTAAAAATAACCAACTTGATCAAATAATTGCCGTGAAGCAAGATCCATGTCCGATCCGTGATGAGAGAAGGAAGCTGAATCTACACTTTGGATGGAAGATGACCGGCCTCGTTCGGATACTTTGGTCAAACTGGATGATGAAGATGTCTTCTGATCTGAAAATTCAAACAAAGAGAAAAGTGAAAGTTTATCAATTTAGACAAAATATAGGCAATATGTAGGAACCACAATAAAAAAGGGTACCTTTAAAAAAAATATATACATATTTAGAAATAAATATAACAATTTTAATATACATTTTTTGGAAAATGAACAGGAACAAAATTGGATAGAAATTTCAAACAACTTTTTAAAATGTTATTATGTAATAATTTGTTAATAATTTTTTTTTTTCAGTTTTCAATGAGAGCTAGAAAGAGAAAGAATTTTACAAGAAAAATGGGTCATTGTCCAGGATTCCTGCTATTATTAAAAAACAAAATACAGAAAAATCTATGTGATATACATATCTGTGACGAATTAAAAGATCATACTTCAAAAATCACATAAACTAATCAAATATAAAGAAAATCATTTTTAAACGATTTCAAGCAATTAATGAGAAATTGTAGGCATTATAAGGCTGATCATCAAAGTTTGAATCATTGTTGCGTTATCTACACTTATTTCTTCAAGATGGGGACATGAGACAATCCCTTCTCGCTTAGTGATTTTTTTAAAAATGAAATGTGTATGAAATATGTTTGAAAGCCGAATTACAACACAAAATAAACAAACATTTACTTAAATGAAATATGTAGAAAGCGGTACAATGCAGAGGTAACGGAAAGACATTTTGAGAAAGATGTCTTCGTCAGATATTTGAGCCAAAGTCAAATAAATATCTGACGAAGAGATCTTTCTCAAAATATCATATAACAAAGATATCCCATCAGACTGGTTTACCCAGGTAATCACAGTGCAAATAAATATGTGTATATGAAATGTATGAATGTGTACACATGTATTTGTAATTTGTATTAATAAAACTTTTTCACCTGCCTCAGTTTGTATCTTTCCATTACCTTCTACATATTTCATTTAACTACATACTATACAATGCTTCAAGCAAACTACATCCACCTCTTATATATATATATATATATATATATATATATATTATACACACTTCAGAATAATGAAATGCAATAAATCCACTGGTATGGCAAATCCAGTCATTATCGGTCTTACAAATTATTATTGGGTGTTATATTTTATATAATACAATCCCAGCTAAATAAAATTGCTCAATATACCAGATAGAGCATTTAAATAATATTTTAGTAATTTAAATTTTATGATTTTAAAAAGTTAAAATTTCAAATATAGAATTTTTATTATATGCAAAACAAAGAATACAGTTTAATAAGAATATTTCTTTTACCTATGAGTTTTCGATGTTTATTTCTCTCCTCATATTTGCTAAAATTTTTCCTGAGGAAATGAATAAACACCAAAAACTCATGGGTTAAGGAAATATACTTATTAAACTGTATTCTGTGTTTTGCATATAAAAATTTTCTATATTTGAAATTTTAACATTTTCAAATCATAAAATTTAAATACCTAAATTATGATATCCCCAAACTAAATGTATATATATACCCTTATTAAATAAATGACTCATTCTATATTTTCCAATATATAGTATTTGTGAATTCATTTTCCACTCCTGCTTCAGGTTGTATCTTTCCATTACCTCTGCATATTTCAGTTTGTATCTTTTCCTTACCTTCTACACATTTCATTTAACTACATACTATACAATGCTTCAAGCAAACTACATCCACCTCTTAAACATTTACTTGTTTAAAATCAATATATTTTGGAATTATACTCCTCGACTAGAATTTTATTTTTTCCTTGCCATGATGTTAAGTTAGAAAAAAGAAAAAAGGTAATGAAACGTCCGCATGCTGTTACCTGTGGTGTTGTTTTTGAAATGCTGGAAAAATACATTTGGCAACATGATTTTTGCCAAATGCATTCTTCCGACATTAAGTGGATGGAGGTTAGTAGCGAGTAATTTTGAAGTTCATTTTTAGATTTGTTTTAATTTCATGAGCCGTTGAGAATTTGAATGGATTCTTAACCGCCTTTTAAATGGTAAAAGGTCAATCCATATAAATGGAACTATCGTACATCTTTGAAATATTAACATATAGTTTTTAAATAAATAAGCTACAAATATTTTAAAATTAATTTCGTTTATATATATATATATATATATATATATACACACACACACACACATGCTAATGTTACAATTATAGTTGAGCAATTTTCATAAAAAAAAAACTTATTTTTATTCCTAAGTTAGAATATTCCTAAGAAATAAAACAATTAAAATAATAAACAAAACTTACTCAGTTTTCCTTTGTCTCCTTTCCCAATCAATCTCTGGCGAGCACATTCGAGAAAATCTTGAATCTCTTTATTATATAATTTACTAAGTGATTCTGTATAAACCTAAAGAGATAAAATGTAAAAAATTAAAAAAAAAAACACAAAAAAAAAACAAAAAACGATAATATTGTGATAAGAGTGTAGTGCAACAATGAACTCTGTTTCCTTATCAAAATTCCTAGTACATCTATATATATATATATATATATATATATATATATATATATATATATATATATATATATATATATATATATACATGCACACTACTAACAGGGTGACCAACGTTGCTCGGGATTGACTGAGAATCAACAAATGTTTCACACCACACATTTATTGTTGAAATTGGCCATTTTTCAATTAAATCGATGGTTCACCTGCTTCAGTTGGCATGCACCTGAAGGAAGCTCTACACGTCTCTTCGCAGTAGCATTGTAGTCTACATTGCACTGTAAACAACCTACTATTCATTGCATAAAATTAAATTTTTATAATGTCTTGAATTAAAGCTTAAAATGCAAAAGTCAAGCATCATGGTTCAATTGTGCTGTCAACAAACATTCATTTCAAATGCACACCTGCCTTATCAAAAAACCTACTGTTGATTTTATATCCCAAACTCTTCAGCTAATGCGGTGATAAAACTTCTCAAATGCACTTGTGATGTTAGGCTTTATAAGGGTGTTAACTTTGTTTAAAATCGAACTCTTCCTTCTTTATTTTGGATTTTTTCAATAATCGGTACTTATCAGATGCATTCCTATACAAAACCTATCTAAGAACACACTCGGACCCAAAAGGTACATTTGCGTGAAATTTAAAACAAAATCAGCCCAGCCATTTCTGAGTCCATAGAAAACAAACTCACACATAGTGACAAAGTATAAGAATAAACTAGCTCTAACTGCATGGCTAGAATAAACTATATATATATTCTATTAAATAAAAGATGAGGAATAACAGTTACATATACCTTTATTATATCATCAGATTAATAACGAAAAAAGGTAAAATGGATAGATATAGTCTTTATTAGCTTTATTTAATATTATATATATATATATATATATATGTTGTTAGTTAACATTCCAAAACCAGATGTATTTACCTATCAATTATAATATTTTATTCAGATTTTTTATGAAGTATGTCTTACAAGTGTTTCATTTAATATTGGAAACTCACTAAACAACTCCTCAGAGACAAAAACATATTCCTTAGAAAATGGAAAGATTTTTTTTTCCCCCTTTGGAATCAAAAAGGCTCTCATAAACAAAATGTTGATAAAAAGGCGTTTAAAGTTAGCAGAAACATAAAGATTAAAACACTTCATTATTGCAGTGTTTATAGGACCCCCCCCCCCCCCTCAAAAAAAAAAAAAAAAAATTCAATTCAACCCATGCATCAAAAAAATATTGGAATCTAATGTGATGGGACGATTCCAATATTTTTTGAGATACGGATACAATTACTGGTTCTTTCCTAAATTCCAGATTTTGATGACTCAGATTCCAATTCTTTTTAAATTTTAAAATATACAGTAGCTTTCACATAAAACATAAAAATACACTATCTATAGATTTTAGTTTTATTGGTAGTGTAAAATCAAAGAGTATTTATCATTCCATCATTAATGCAAGCAATGAAAAATTAAGTTTTAAACAAAACAAAAACAAATAAAAGCAATAAAAAGAATCGTTTTTAGCAGCGAAAAATAGGCACAAATGTTTCAGCCAAATTGGCCCGGTAGTTTCCAAGAAAAAGTGAAATACAAATACATAATACAAAAAATATATATATATTTGCACTTACTTTAGAGAGTTTAAGAAAACTTTCATAATTTGCTCCTTTCAACCAAAGCATGAGGTCTGCATATGGCATCAAATCACTGTGGCTGGAACGGTGCTGGGGCAGTCTCAAATCATTAGCACAGCGGCTCAGAGTCTCGCCCATCTCATTCCCCTACAACAAGACAAGAAACAAAACATGAAAAAAAAAAAAAAAAAGAAATGATACAAATTATTAAAGTAAGAAATAAAAAATTTTTATGTTATAATATAGTGTTATTTAATAAAGGTCATATCATGGAGCGACGGAACTGAAGGTCTATTACAAAAACTTGATTTTCCATTGCTAACGATGAATTTTAATTTTCGTTAGTTTCTTATTTGTGTTTTGAAAACGTTACCAACGAGATGCTGTATGCTGATGATTTAAAGAGTTGTTAAATTAAAGACATGAATGAATGCTATGGAGTGAATGTGTAGCGGTTGAGGTGCACACACGCAAACACACACATGACAGCCAGTGGCAAACACACTGAAGGATGACATCAAGTTGTCAAATTGAGATTACCAGGGTGAAAGGTCAACTACTTGACGCACTCACTTATCAAAGGTGAGGCGGCTACAAATAAAGTAAGTCACATATATAGCAGAGAAAAAGGAAAAAGAGACAGAAGCCACAATCAGTTGAGAAATCAACACTGCACAAGTGTGGCTCTAATCTACACACCCCATTCCACTCTTTCTCTCCATCCTTGGTTAGTCGCATGCATTTATGACACAATAATGACGAACCAGAAAATAAATGTTTTATATTGTTATGCAAAAACGAGTGTACGAGTTTTGCTTTCTGGCTGACGAAAAATTGACTGCACAAATACGTTTCAATAGTTACTAAAGACCAAAATGATGATTAGTGATTGCATTATTGATAAGTTAAAAAAAAAATAATAAAATGTAAACTTAAAAAATAAAATTAAAGAATTTTTTTAATTAAAAACAAAAATTAAAAAATTTTTTTTTGAATTTTTAAATTAAAACAAAAATTAAAATGAACAAAAATATAAAACTAAAAACATTTGACATTAAAAATATTAAATTAAAAAAAATTACAAATAATTTTTTTTCATTAAAACAAAAATAAATGAACAAAATATGAAATTAAAAAACTATTAAATTAAAAACAAATTTTTAAAAATTTTTAATTAAAAAAATATAAAAATTAAAAATATGAAAATTTAAATAAAAAATAGATAAAAAATAAGTATAATTAAAAAATGAGAATATAAATAAAAATGAATAAATAAAAACAAATAAAAAATAAATTTAAATTAAAATAAAAAATGTCATTGAGATATTTTAAGCAATTTCAATTTTTTCATGTATGTTACTAAAAGCGTGAAATTTGAAGTTGTAAATTCTATTTTGTTGAAATTTTATTGCATTTGGTTTATTCACTTTTTCAATTTCTATACTTCATAAAATTTATTAATTTGTAAAAATTAAATTACTGTTCGACAAATTTCACATATTTCTAGTGAGCACCCTCTATATTAGAAAGATAATTCTAGAAATGTTCAAAAAGAAAGAATGTGAAAGAAATAACAGACCTGCTGTATAAATAAACAGTTTAAATGGTGAGCAAGTCTCTTTGCAAATTGATTTGTGTATTTTTCAAAACGTTTCTGCTGTTCTTCAACGGCCGCCATCTTCTGCAAAGCTGAAACAGAAGCACACAAATGAAAAATGAAGTTTTTAAATAATCTACTTATGTAATACTATCAATGTCTTCTCCACCTCGAAGTGTTAGGGAGTGGGGGTGGGGGGGACAAAAAAAAGTTGATCAACAAAACAAAGATTACAGGAAGTGAGCTTAAAAAAAAAAAACAATGGTGGGAAGTTGTTTACCAATGCATACAAACAAAGTTGAAATACAATTGTTAATCAAGGTGTGGCAGGTGACTGGGACAAAAGATTCAGTCATACAGGTCATATGTTTAGGGTTAGTTTACGGACAGTTTTAGGAATGGCAGTGAATTTAGGGACAGTTTTGAACTTGCGACAGTTGAGGACAATTTACAGTTTATGGAAGTTGAACACAGGTTGTAGCTCATAGCAGATCGAGATGAGCCAATGGAAACTACCAAACATGGTCTCAATAAAAGCCATAGATGTGGACCTTAGCGTTCAGATGGTCCTTTTCACAATAGTGTCACACACACATTCAAAGTTCAACCGATATGTACAGATTGTGTTAGTCCTTCGTTTCTCTTGCATCGTTTATTTTTATACTTGTGAACCCATGTGTGCCCCCTCAGCTACTGCCAATGTGAGAGACAATGACATGGACAGAAGATGAAAGAGAAGAAGACCATAGAAACAGTGTTAGGGTCAGCGATTATTACCGAACGGGGAGCACATAGTGGAATGCTTATATGCACTAGCAAAAATATGCAATCAGAGGTTACATCTTTTTGGTAGTATATCAGTACCACTCCCTCATAAAAAAGAAGATAATCCCTAATTATGGTATTATGATCACAGAACAACTATGAACAAGTCTGAAAGCGTCCACTGCACAGACCATGATCGTTCCGATCGTTGTGCTGGTCATATTTGTTGTTCGATTCGATCAGTGGTACAGCAAATGAATTCTCCCTTAAAATAAAATCACAACTCTAAACTTTAAAAAATAACAGAGGTTTATTTTCAGGGAGGTTACAAATGCTACATATTTTCTGAACAACAGACTTGTTGCTGAAAGATCTTTGCTCAATCAAATCAAAACATAAGTCCAATGAAGATCATCTTTAAGTTAAAAGCCCTGAGGAGAAGCACAGATTCAACTGACTCTCAACCTCCAGAAAAACTGACTGTTCCATGGCCAGAAAGCTAGCCCCAACTGTACTCTCCTTTCCATCTGGAATATGCACCTTTGACCAGAAATCCTAGACATCCAGTCTTGATCTCAGTCATCTCCATTCGACCACCCAGAAGGACCACTCGAATGTTCACTAGAGATAACACCTAGAAAATGTCCACTCAAGAGGGCTTATCTGTAGACCACCTATGAACATTAGCTTTCTCAAGTATGTTGCTCTCGGCATGAACCCATTTAATGAGGTACTTATTTCAAACAAAATTTCTGGGTAGCCTAACTCACGATCAAAGATATTTCCAATTTTTTCCGTGCCTCTCTCCCCTTGCTTCTTTTGGTCGAACATCTTGTCTGCAGCAAGTTTTTTTTTTTATGCACCACCAACGTACAACACTAAAATGCCACCTAGTACATGTTTAAACAGATACTACACTACTTTCTCCCAAATAAAAGTGGAGGTAATACCGAATTGGTGGTCCATCAGGAGGGCCACCAATTTGACGTCTACAACTCAATCAAAACTCAAGGATAGTGTCTAGTAGGCATTCAAATTTTCTCTCTCTCTCTCTCTCTATATATATATATATATATATATATATATATATATATATATATGAGAGAGAGAGAGAGAGAGAAAGATATGTATTACCAAATAATTATTTATAATTTACAACTGAAAACTGAAAGATATATTTAGGCAATTAATTTCTATTTCAGTCATGTATATTGAGTTGAAAAGAAAACACACACTGAAATGGATTTTTTGTTTTTTTCTCCCATAACAAAGACGTTCACTCTTCGCATAAGCATCCGCAGTCCTTTCTTTAGTCTTCAACAACAAAATCACATGTGAATGAGGTTGCGTTCAAAACCCAAGCAAAAAAATCTTTTATTCCACCACCTTCAAACCCCAACAGCGCCTAAATTTGTACAATTAGTCTTATATCTAAAGGATTCTTAGTTTGTGTGCTCCTGCTTCTTTACCAGCCACTAAACCATCGTGATAAAACCATTTGGTCCCTTATTTCACAACCATCGTCGACCCCAATGTTGGGTGCTGTGGATTTCTTTTCTTTCATCTTATCTTTTCACCATGTTGTTGTCTCTCAGATTGGCGGTTGTTGAGTTTGGGGGGGGGGATAGACTAATGTCCACATCATAGTTGTCTGCAGAGGCTATGCTTGTCAGTTTGTCAATCAATTCATATCTGCAACTGCTCTGAACCACAAACTGCTTTTAATTGTGTCCAATTCAGAACTTGCCACAACTGTAACTGTTGTCAACTGTGGCAAACCCAAGACTGTCACAAAAACCAGACTGCCACACCTAAAACTAACTCTTAAAATATATTGACCGACATTTTGTTCTGTCCTTTGTGTCCATCCCTGCCACACCTTGATTAACAATTCTAGTTCAGTTTTCGGTACTTTAATCAAGACATTAAAAAATGAAAATATAGAAAAAAGTTTAAATTGTACGTATCCGTTATGGAATGAAGTTCTCCGAAAAAAAATTTCACTTAATTTCATCAAGTAGTTTTGGTTTTACAGCGTAAAAGCAATTTGTTATGATACCAAGCAAAAGGTTCGATTTTTAGGAAGAAAAGCTAGTATTAAAGATGGGGAGGGAGTGTCGGTGCTTTAAATTGAGTTATCTCCCCATGGCGTGTTCTAAAATTCAAACAAAAATTTTTAAAGAAATCCAAGATGTCTGCTTTCAACACGCTCTCATAAAAACATGTTTTTCCGATGTAAAAAAAACTAAAAAAAACTACTCAATCAAATTAAGTGAATTTTTTTTTCTGAGATCTTCAGTTCAAAACGGATACGTACAATATAACCTTTTTTTCGATATTTTCGTTTTTTATTGTCTTGATTAAACTGTACAAGTACCCAGCTTTCTTTTATGTACCTGTGTGAATAACTTCTTTTCCATTGTTCTGCTGCTAAACTTATTTCTTTTTTTTGTTATATTTGTTTTTATTTCCTAACATTTAGGCGAGGGGAACGTTGATAGTATCACATCATCACCACAGTTATATAAGATTAAATGGAGAAAGCAATTAGCTTGAGGTGTTCAAATGTTTTTGCATGTTTGTACACGCTTCAATTGATATGCTCACCTGGGTGAATATCAGTGTGGACACATTTCTGCAGAGCTTCGGCAGCAGCTGTACAATCATTGATGCCAGCTTGACTCTGTAAATCGCCTTCTATTAGAGCGCGGGTGTGTTTGATGTCTAAATCCAACTTGCTCTATAACACAAATAAATAACAGAAAAATAAATTGAATAACGAGATATAGTTTGCTTGAAGCATTGCATGTAATATGTATATAGAGAAGCCATAGAAAACTATCACAATGCAAAAAAAATGTTGATGTTCAAAAGGGAGACAAAACAGTACAATTAGTCTTTATTTTCACATCTGACAACAAAATTTAAAAAATAAGTTTTTCTTTTATTTGAAATTTCATAAGAAATATGTTTATGAAATTATAAAAATTTTTTTTGTTTTAAAATTGTAATTTTTTGTTGAATATATATAAATATATGTTTATAAAAGTATAAAAAATAAAATTATTGAAATCAAAATAATAAAATTATTGAAATCAAAATAAGAAATAAAATTATTGAAATCAAAATAACAAAATTCAAACATCATAAAATAAAACGTATCCAATACATAATATTCCCAAAATAGTTGGCGTTGATTTTCTGCCGCCAAAGGAATTCTTACAGATGACTATCACAAAAGACTAATTGCGTTATTTTTATCTTCTTATAATTTTGTTAATTTTTATTGTATACTTTTCAATAACGTCCTTCTATATTTTATTTCAATAAATAACTTCACAATAGAAATACTGAAAGAACAATAAAAGTGAAGGAACTGATTTACCATAATTCATTAATTTTATTTATTGCAGACTATTATCCTCATCTTTCTTATTTGTTGTTTCATGACGTTTTGTGATGGGAAGATTCCAAAATTTTTTCCGATTCCAATACAACTGCTGATTCTGTTCTAAATTCCTGATTCCAATTCTTTGGAACTTTCTCAATATTCAGAGATTTGTTGCTTGAAGAAAAATTCTTTATTGTAAAACCCTGTGTAATGTCCGTATTTATTTTTGCAAAATGTAAAATGTACACTGGAGTAGGTGGTGGTGGTGGTGGTGGTGGGCGTATATCGCACAAGTAAATCTCTCTACATATTTTTCTCAAATGTTTTCTTTGTAATTGATTGAAAGTTATGAAACACAAAGATTTATATTTCTTTATGAACAAAGCTGGTTTGCAAGGTCCGTTCTTAATGTTATTTGAATTTTTTCATAAATGGAAAATAGTTGATTTGTATGCATAATAAGAAGGCAGTGTAAAAAGAGAATACTTTATAAAATCCTTCTTTCCCTATTAAAATGATTTCATAGAAAACCATTCTTAACATGGGAATTTGGAGGAAGGGGTGAACTATTCTGTGACTTCTGTCAAAGAATGTTATTTGATCGGTTATTAGATTGATTTGTTTTACAGTAAAAAGAAAAACATAATACAGAAATACTACTACTACTACTAATAATAATAATAGCAAATGTGTAGATTAAAATCTTTAGTTATATATATATATTTAAACGGTTCCGTTCAGTCTTGTCAGACTATAGATATCCACTGAAGGATGCCTGTGTGTGAAATTATTGTGGTAAGAGTTGCAAAATCTACAACCAACCCTCCTCTGAATCAGTACTGTTTTAATTCTAGTTGCAAGTATATATAAGTTCAACTGGAAACAATGCCAAGATAAGCCATCTGGTACTGGCCAGACCCATCGTTGCCTAACTTTGGTTATTTTGTGAGAACTGGTGTGTCAATGTGATTGTGCCATATATATATACAAGTTAGAAAAGCATTTCATCCAAGGCATGAAAATTGTTAAACAAAATGTTTTTACTATAGGCTTTAAAAATAAAGGTACAAGATTCAAATTGAAATTTATTTATCTTCAAAGTGCACTTTTATAAATTTTACAAAGTAAGGTATAAAAATTTAATTTAAATTGAATCAAAAAATTACCTTGGATTTATTTTATGTAATGTACATTTTGTTGCACTTTAAAAAAAAATCATTGAAAATTTTATATTTATATCATTAATTGCTAGATGAAAGATAATGTTTTTAAGTGCAACAAAATGTACATCACATAAAATAAATCCAAGGTAATTTTTTGATTCAATTTAAATTAAATTTTTATACCTTACTTTGTAAAATTTATAAAAGTGCACTTTGAAGATAAATAAATTTCAAATTGAATCTTGTACCTTTATTTTTAAAGCCTATAGTAAAAAAATCTGTTTAAAAATTTTCATGCCTTGGATGAAATACTTTTCTAACTTGTATCTTTTTAAGATTATATTTTAAAACTCTCCTTCTCTCTATTTCAGTTTGTATTTCTCCTCACACCACAACTCATTTTTTTGCAACCCCCCTCTTTGTAATACAGGTCTGAATAATGAGAAAATCTGATTTTTTTTAACAAAAACTTTAAAATAACTTTTTTAGATTAAATTTTTTTAAACTTCTTTTAGAATAGGAAATCTTTAAAATTTAATAAGGAACATATTTCATATAGGTTTCATTAACAAATATTCAGTACATAACGAGAAAAATTGAGATGAAAATTTCAAAAGGATTGCATAACTGGTTATGGTCAATAGTAGTCCTCACCAGCAAAAGTCTTTGTTATTGTTATTCTATTCTTCTTATTATTTAAAACATTTTGTGTCGTGCTCTTTCGCGCGAGAACTAATTTACATATAAATAAATATACATTGCACTTTATTAAAGAGCGAAGGACAATATTAAGAGGAGGGGATGATAAGTTCAATCATCCAAAATCTGCCTATTTTTCTCCTTACGATAGTAACTTGGACAGATATCTAAAACTATTGTTAATGATGTTTGGAAATGTAACCTTTAAAATTTTATTTTTAGGATCATAGGGGGTGTAAGAAGCATAAAAACAATGTTGCTTTTTAATTATTATATTTTATATTATTAATCAATTTTTTTCTTTTTTTTTTTTTTTGCTAATCTTATTCCTTTTGTTTCATTTTTTGACAAGCAGCAGAAGACTGCCAGAAATATCAAAATAAAATCTAATAAATTAAAAACAACATTTTTATGCTTTTTACACCATATAATCCTGAAAATACTTCTCTAAAAGAATACATGGAATAACAGATTTTTTAATTTTTATAGACATAGATTTCAGCAAATTTTTCCATTCAAATTTCCATCATAAAATCAAACCACTAACACAAAAAAAGACAAAGCTACATACAACTAAATTGTCCAATTCTTCAAGTAGTTTTTGATGGTTTGTATTTCTCCGACTGATCAGCGTGTCTTTATCTTTCATTACTTCCATCTGATCTTTGACATTCTGAAAATAAACAAAGTTCATTAATTGTAGTCAGGAAATGATTGGATGGTTAGAAATATTATTTCAAAGGAACTAAACACAGTTTAACTATTTATACTGCCAGGCACAACAGCTACTCCTGATAATTTTCTATTCAGGCAATCTTTGTCGTCATTCATCCCAACTTCTGATTCCTATTTAGGCAATTTGGGACCGTCATTCTGTAGCACCTAAAATATTTCCAGGGGTATAGTCAGCTAACGTATTCCCTAATTCCTGGCATAGCGTGACCGGAAGCAGTGACAAGGCAAATCAGTTCGTTCACTTTTATTGTTCTTCAGTATTTCTATTGTGAAGGGATTTATTGAATTAAAATATAAGAAAAGGACATCATTGAAAAGTATACAATAAAAATTAATAAAATTATAAAAAAATAAAAATTAACACAATTAGTTAAATAGTTCATTACTTAAAAAGATTTAAAAAAGTGTTTTCAATAAGTTTTCAAAATATAAAATTAATTTCAATAATTCTTGATTAAAATGACACTGAAAAAAACTTTTCAATGATTATTAAATCAAAAAAGAAAAATTGGAAAAACGTAATAAAAAAAAAAAAGTATATGCACAGGGGAGATATAGGTGTGAGAGAAAAAAAGCGAAGGAACTGATTTGCCTCGTCACCACTTTCGGTAGCAGTCACGCCAGAAGTTAGGAAGTATGTTAGCTGACTATAACAATTTCCAGTAGTATTATTTGAAATAAAATAAACATATGTGTTTATTTGTTTTGTTAGGTTTTACGGCATGTCAACCATTTGAGTTATTTTATGCCGAGTGTCTATGGGTTCAGGGAGCCTTTGTCTCTTGCTCTAGCTGTTGTATAAAGGGTTCTTTTTAAATTTTTTGATAAAGGAAAATTTTTTAGTGGTATTATTTCAAATAAAATAAAACAACTAGTCACAACTATACAGCAAAAAAAAAAAAAAAAAAAAAGAAAAAGAAAAAAGAAAAGAAAAAAATTACAAAAAAAGATTATTTTTAATCTAATATTTTACCTTTTTAGCTTATTTAATACCGAATCCAGTCATTTTGCAAAAGGTTTTAAGGTTTTAAGTTCTTTGCATATATACATATTTATCCATGAAGTTTAGTTGTTTTGAAGAGAAAAATTGTTTTTAGTTTTGGCTTTGCAGGTCATGATTGAGTTTTGCACAGAGAAAGGGGGAAAAAAAACATTAATATTTGATGCATTTTAGGTCAGAAAGCTAGTAGCACCAGATCTAGTTTGATGTCCAATTTTATTTTATATAACAATCAAGAGCTGTGTGAACACCAAATTAAACTGCAAATGATGAATAGAAATAATGTGCACTTTACCTTAAGAATGGCATCATAGCCATTCAACTTGGACTCTACTTCGGTTGCTTGTTGGATTCCTCTGTCTAACAAACGCATCAAGTTTAAAACTTGATCCTCTGACCCCATGATAGAATGAATATTTTCCTAAACAGAAATCACAAATGATAGTAAACCTCTTTAAAGAAATGTTTGACAATTACAGATGAATAATAGCTAACATTACTTTATTATATATTGTTTAAAAAATAGTTATACAAATTATAGATTTGAGTCTTTGCTTTCTATTATATATACACTATTTTAAAAAATGTGGTGATTGTCCAGAATTCCCCCTATAAAAAAAATTTTTTTTTTTAAATTTACAAAAAAAATAAAATAAATAAAAAAAAATTAAAATTAAAAAAAATCGATGCTTGTCAAGATCTAGTCAACAAATCAATTTTTTAAATATATCGTTTTAAGCAATAACAATATTACATACTTAATTGTCATGTTGAAAATAGTAATACATCTGAAAATTATGAAAATTTATCAAGTAGAACAACTGCTATTGTGTTTTTAGTAAAAAAAAAAAAGTCTCGTTTCGGAGTTATGTCCCCTGTGTGTTATAACGTTCAAGAAAAATGCGATTTTGCCCAATTTTCCATAAAAATTACTTTTAACTAGCTTTCTACGCAAATTTTCATAATTTTTGGATATATTACTATTTTCAGCATGACAATTAAGTAAGTAATATTGCCTTTGCTTAAAACGAGATATTTTTTTTAAAAAATCAATCTATCGACTGTATCTTAACAAGCACTGAAAAAATCTTTATGTACGCATCACAGAACGAAAAAAATAATTCTCCAAACATCACATAAATTTATCAAGTTGTCCGTTCTTTTATTTCGATGGAAAATTACATTTTTTTATGATTTTAAGTAACTAATGGTAAATCGTAGCTATTACAAGTCTAAAAACAAACAAAAAAGTCTTGAAAATTCAAACTGAGTAATCTAACTTTGTTTATTCAAGATGGTGGAGCGAGACATCATTTCCTCATAAAATTTGATTTCCTTAGTTTACTTGATCAATTTATGTGATTTTGGAATACATTTTTGTTCCATTACAGGTACATACAATGTCTCAAGAGAATGAATACCCCCCTATGGGAGTAGCTGCATGTGTAATTGTGAGACAAGGGTTGTGCAAGGCCCAACCACACCTCTCCTAAATCGGCACTGCTTGAGTCCAGTCGCAAGGAGAAGTGCTAGACAACTGGAAACAATGACGGGATAAGCGGAGAGCACATACAGCACCTGAGATTCCAAAATGGTCACCCATTTTAGTACTAACTAGGCTCAACATTGTTTAATTTCGGTGATCTGATGGGAACCGGTGTGTCAATGTGAATTACACTGTATATATGTCATACATATTTTTCTTTATTTTTGTTTCTTAATATGGAGGGAATTCTAAACACTATCAATAATTCCCCCCACTCTTTATCTGTGTCTAAACCTAAACGTAGATTCCATGAACAAAGCTTCTTTCTTAGAACTGCACGCCTGTGGAATTGTCTTCCATTTTCCTGCTTTCCGGCTAACTACAATATGGTTGTCTTCAAGTCTAAGGTAAATAAGTTCTTGATGAGCCGTTCCATATAAGTTATCAAATTTACCAAATTTTCATTACTAATGATTACTATATTGTCCAATTTCTACTGTACACTCTTTAACCCTTATCCTTGAGTGGCCTCTGGGCCTTGATAATGTGGTGATGCCTATGTAAAAAAAAAAAAAAAAAAAAAAATTCTGGACAAGAACCAAATACAGATTAGATGTTTCGGTCTTTGCTATCTATTATTTATACAATATTTAAAAAAAGATGTTATCAATTTAAAGAACACTGAGACATATTGATGGTAATACAGATGATAAAGAAAAACAAAAACAAAGTTCACATTCATTCAAAGAAAGAACCAACACCATTACTTACTCCATCCAAAACAGACAATTGCTTTGATAATTTTTCAGCAAAAACTTCTGCATTGCTGATAGCCATTTGGCATTCCGACATGAGAAGGTCAAGATCGGACTCTTCTTTAGACGATAGAGCTTGGTAATCCTCATCAACCATTCCAGGAACAATCTGGCTTTGTCCAGTCGGCCGTGACACTTCTGCAAATGAAATGAACACATAATTTTTAGATTCCTATAATGGAACAACTTCAAGAATGCTATATTGAATACGTTTCATTTGTTAATATGCCTGGAACTGATTCACATGCTGATTTTATATTTCTGAAAAATGATAGAGGGGTTTCAGATGTCCAATATTTTGGCAGTCAAGAGAGTGTGAGCGATTAAGGTCAACCATATCGATGTTTTTGTAGAGAAATTACAATATACATCAGTGCTTTTCAACCAGGGTTCTGCGGAACCTTAAGGTTCTACCAGTACAGTCCAGGGACTTAGCAATTTCTAAATTAGAACAAAGAACACATAAACAGAATGTTAAATTCAATTTTAAAAATTTATTTCATTATTATATTTTTTAAATTTATTGTTTAAATGCACTAAATTTTACATAATTAACCTTGCTCCATTTGAAAAATTAATTTGTCTTGCCACTATTAGGTTTGTTTTTATATATTCTTATTATAGTCAACACCAAAAGAAATAAAAACTATGAGAATATTTTCATTTCATTTCATCATTTAAACGCTGTTTTTTTTTTTTTTGCATAAGACAACTAAATTATTGCATAGGGGTTCCATTAGCCAGTGGAAGGTTTCCATGGGTTTCCGCTCCAGCGAAAAGGTTGAAAAGCACTGGTGTATGTTGACAACTAGATCGAGAGGATCAATTAGGTTTTAAGGGTCCCACCAAATAAGCAAAACAAAAGGAACAGCTTCCAGTTGGCACTGGTAGAGCTTTGCACACAGACATGGCATCTGTAAACAATCATAAGAAAACCAAAGTTTTCTGTCACAAGATCAATTTTTAACATGGGAAAGATTTATTTAAAAAAAAAAACTGAAATGGTGGTGAATATTAAATATTTGGTTATATTCAGCTAACGTATTTCCAGCATAATGCTACCAAAAACAATGACAAGGTAAATCAGTCTTTTCACTTTTATCGTTTGTCTGTATTTCTATGCAGATGCCGTGGTCCATGCGGCTTAACCTTGAAACAACCAGTCAGTTCCAGGGGAAGACACACCTGAAGAAGGTCTGAAGACCGGAATGTTGTGCGAATAACACTCAAGATGAGAACAACAGTTCGAATAATAAATTTTCATTTTAAAAATTTAGAAACATCACAACCGGTTATTGTTCCTTAATTTGAAACAATATTTCGATTTTTTTCAATATGTTGTTTTAATGAAAAACCATATTATATGTCCCCAGTGTGTTATAACGTCCAAGAAAAATGCGATTTTGCCTAATTTTCCATAAAAATTACTTTTAACTGTCATGTTGAAAATAGTAATATATTAAAAAATTACACAAAAAAAAAAAAAAAAAATCACTGATTAGAAAGTTATTCATAGTTAAAAGTAATTTTTACAAAATAATTGGGTAAAATCGCATTTTTCTTAGATCGTATAAAGTAGACAGTAAGTCTACATGCAGGGGACATAACTCTGAAACAAATATTTTAGATTACTTATTTATGGCTGTAATATTTGTTGTCTATAGCGATAGACTTTATGTTACTAAAAACACAATAGCAATTGTTTTACTTTATGAATTTTCATAATTTTTGGATATATTACTATTTTCAACATGACAATTAAGTACATAATATTCTTATTGCTTAAAACGACATTTTTTAAAAGCACCAAATATTTTTTTGTTTTGTTACTGTCGAGAGGCAGCCATGGTGAAGGAGATAACGTACACTGATGACTAAGCTGAATAAAGATTGAATCTACTCTGTTCCAGAGCACAATTTTTACTCATAGATGCTGGCAACCTTCATGTAGTCTGTCATGCTTACATTTTAAATATGATTTTCATTTGTCTATCGCACTTAAGTTTGAAATAACATTTTAATTCATCTGTCATGCTTAAAGTTGAAACAAGCTGAGCATGCAGGGTCCCCCTCCACGAGTAAAACATTTACTTCCACCATGCCTAATGTTTGTGCAAAATTTTTTCAAAACTCCAAGGCATGGTTATTGAGAAAAGTACAAACAAATGAATGGATGAACGATTTGGGGGGAAATTTTACCCCTATAATGCTCCCTAGAGTTATAATGGAAAATCCGCTCTGGCAAAAATTGACTTTCACCATGACTAATGTTTGAGCAAAATTTTTTTTTAAATCTAAGGCGTGGTTATTGAGAAAAATGCGAACAAACAAATGGATGAACGAGAGTGAATTAGTAGGTCCAATCCCTCCTTTGTCGGGGGACTAATAATATTTTCGTTCATCTCTCATGCTTAAGTTTGAAATAATATTTTTATTCATCTGTCACGCTTAAGTTTGAATTTTCATTTTTATTTGTCATGCTTAAATTTTTAATTTTATCATAATCGCTAAACGTGTTGATTAAATGAATTGTTTTTTTTGATTCTTCCAAATTTTAAAAGTAAAATACATAACAAATGTTGGAGATGAGGACATAATAATACATGAATAGTAAATATTAAAAAAAAAAAAAATCTACTTTTTTACCTTCCAATAAAGATTTTGGAATGCTTGAAAACTCAGCTTTCTGAACTCTGTATCTTTGGCTCAACTAAAAGAAAAATTAATAAAAATGAAAAAAAATATTCCAAATACAAAATAAATGTTTAATTAATCAAACAAGAAGCTTATAAAAAAATCTGTTGCATTAAGCTTAACAAGTGATCAACAGCTTTTACTTCCAAATAATTCGAAATACTTGAACATTGTCGACATTATCCAAAGCAGATTGTTTCTAATTCCTAGTGGATGACTTCTTTCTTTTATGAAATTCTCCAAACAGAGAAGTTTTGCAACACTTATGTCTCATTTGAAAGATTAAAATCAAAAAATAATGCTGCACTGGTTATAGTCAGCTTCCTAGCTTCCGGCGTAGTGCTACCGAAAGCAGTGACAAGGCAAATCAGTTCCTTCACTTTTATTGTTCTTCAGTATTTCTATTGTGAACCGATTTATTGAAATTAAATATAAAAAAGACATTATTTAAAAGTAAACAATAAAAAATTTTAAAAATTATAAAAATGAGAGTAACGCAATTATTCTTTATTTACACTTTTAATAAGAAAATTTAAAAAATAAGTTTTATTTTATTTGAAATTTTATAATTATAGATGATAAAATGTTTTTTTAAATTTAAAAAATAAGTTTTTTTATTTGAATTTATATAATAAATATGTTTATGAAAGTATAAAATAAAATTATTGAAATCAAAATAACAAAATTTCAACCATTATAAAAAGAAATGTATCCAATACATAATATTTCCAAAATAGTTTTAAAAGATTTTAAAAAGTGTTTTTAATAATTTAAAAAATAAATAAATAAATAATTTCAATAATTATTAATTAAAATAAGGCCGAAAAAACTTTTCAATGATTATTAAATAAAAAAGAACAATCGGAAAAACATAAGAAAAAAAAAAATACATGCACAGGGGAGATAAAGGCATTAGAGAAAAAAGCGAAGGAACTGATTTGCCTTCTCACCGCTTCCTGGAGATCTATGCCAGAAGTTAGGAAGTACATTAGCTGACTATAACCACCTTCCCTTACACCTAGCAGCTGTGTTCCAAAATTCATAATGATTGGTTAATTAGTTTAGGAATGAATCTCACTAGTCTATACCATGTTCATCTCTGAAAATCAATAAATCATTATTTCATACAAGTTAGTAAATTTTGAAATTCATATTATTTGAATTCTTCGGACTATTGTTTTCATCTAGAGTTTTATTTTCATCACGTTTCGGTCGATGTAACCTCTGACCTTCTTCAGATATAGCTTGTCAAACTTGAGGAATAACACTCAAAATGAGAACAGTCGTTCAAAGAATACAAATAATCCTCATCTTAAAAATTTCAGAAACATAAATTTGAAATATTTATTAAATTTATATATATATATATATATATGTATATATATATATATATTAAAGTTAAAATCTTGCAATTTACAACATTTATCATTCAAACAAGGAATACAAAATAAAGATTTTTTTTTTCTTTATTCTATGAGGTTTCAAAGAATAGCGCGTTTTCTCAGGAGGAAAAATAGTTAGAAAAATAACTTTTATATAGACTCGCTATAATTTTCCTGGTTAGCACAAAAATTGAAAGTTCAAAGTATGAGAGAAGTAATATTCTAAAGATTATATAGTCATCCATATACAGTACTGTTTTGCTGTTTCACAGTTCATCAGTGCGGCTAGACAAGCAACTGCCTCAAGCCAGGATCGAACTCTGACTGCCCAAATGAGTCAAGGCTTCTCACCATTACGCTATACGGCTGCTGCTGTGAGGGTAATGAATTAACAATGTTTTAACATCGTCCAAATGTCTCCGCTGTATTTGCTTACACAAAGAGTGTTGCTTAATACGCTAATGGCAATTTGTATATCACTTCCCAATATGCTCAACCCAAGATAGGGACCATTATAGTCATCCACATACTGTATATATATATATATATATATATATATATATATATATATATATATATATATATACAGAACAACAAAGGATATTCAACTTGAAGTCCATGTATGAAGATGTATTTAGACAGTAATAAAATCCAAACAAATTTAGTTGAAACTTGAGTAAAATCCATAACATCCAATTGTAGTTATGTATATTCTCAGGCTTGGAATATTCAGATCATATAGATATATAGTTCTTGCTTGAAAAATCATCTACACAGGTGGCAAAAGAAAGTCCGCACTTGTAATTTTTTTCCCAAACTGCAAATTTAAGCTAAATTTAACCTAACTGTTTAAACAAACTATACCTCATTAGATTGGCCTTTTATTCTCCTATAATTTTACCCGCTCATATTTGACTTTTAAATGAAATCTTCTAGTGTTCACGTCAATTTAAAAAAATAACTTCAAATTGAAGAGGGAAAATATAGTCTGATAATTTAAGCTGTTTTAAGCGAATTTGTTATTGCTGACTTTTTTTTTTTACCTCCTCAATTAGAAGTTATTTTTTTTAATTGACGTGAACACTAGAATATTTCAATTAAAAAATCAAATATGAACATGTAAAATTATAGAGGAATAAAAGGTGAATCAAATGAGGTATAGGTTGTTTAAACACTTACATTAAATTTAGTTCAAATTTGCAGTTTTTGAAAAAAATTACAAGTGCAGACTTTCTTTTTGCCGGCACTGTATATATATATATATATATATATATATGAATGGAAATGTATAAAAAAGAATACGAAAAGTGTAAAAGTTTATCACTTTTCTTTATTCATTTTTAATTATTGACGTGCAGGAATACAATATTATGAAAAAAAATTAAAAAACTTTTTTTACAGGTGCATAATTTTCGGCCGATTCTTCAGTCTTCATTGGTGTAGTGAAATATATATATATATATATATACACATACATACACACTCACATCCAGGGTATCTCAAAACATGTACTCACACTTTGAATGATAAAAACCTTTACTTATAGACACGGACTGAAACAAAATAGTTTGAATACAGAAGACAAATGTAATTGAAGAATCATTTTCACAAATGTTCAAATTGATGACTGTTATTGTCCAGACAACGTTGATAACATTATAAACCATGTCATTACAGTACATTTTTTTATGGAGACATCCTATAAATAAAGTATAAAGATTAATAATTCTAAATTATGAATCAGTTTCAAAAGGAAAAAACAAACAAAATCAAATCGAGTGTATGGTCGTTTCGAAAACGATATTCATTTTATTAATTGAAGATAAACATTGACAATAAATGACAAAGACTCTGTTTTTGAACATCATCGCATATAGCATTTGTTACTACAAAAATGTTAGTTTATTTTGGTGTCATCTTTTGTGCTGACGAGGAGATGATATTTGAAAACAAAGTCTTTGTCAATTATTGTCAATGTTTATTGTCAATTAATAAAATGAATATCATTTCCAAAACGATCGTACACTCTATTTGATTTTGTTTGTTTTATCCTTTTGAAACGGATTCATAATTTACAATTATCAATCTTTATACTTAATATTAATATAGCTCTAGGATACATATGTTGTATATTGGTTTATATTGGAGGAGATGATATATTAAAATGTGTCATGTGTTATATAGTCGATGTAAGATATCGTTCTTTTAACAGACAGATAATAAACATATAAATCGTATGTATGTTGTTTAGCCAGGGGACATGATATTGACGTGTAAACCGAGTCATGTTGTATCAGACTTATTGCACGGGATAATTTTACAGTTCATATGTAAGAAGAATAATATATGCTTCGTACCTTTTTCTTGAAGAGTTCTTTTAACTTCCTGCTGCTCCGTGACGAACCATGAAGCGATCAGCACCATATAATTGAGACAACTGTTCTTATTTGTGAAACCATTAAAACAACTCTTTATATTTTTATAATATAAATTTATTACAGTTGCCTCAAATGGTTTTCACAGGATCTGCAGTTAGTCTACATTTTCTCTTCATACAGCTCGCTCCCAGCTGCTTGTCCACCCTTGTCTAGACGTCTGTCCGCTCTGGTGGTCAATCCTCAACTCTCTGACTCTCTCCAAAACTAACTACATCACGTGTTCTCCCACGTCACCTAATTACGTGTCTCATACCAATCTAATCCACCTAGTTATTTGTTTATTCAAAACCCCAAAATAATGTTTACATATATTTTTTTCACATTCTTTTTGCGATTCATACGTCAATCATTTCTTTCGCAATTTGTTTATTCTTCTAATCATAATAATTGATCCAGCGACCATCCGTCGCTCAAATCAATTAACAAGAATACAATAACAATAATAATAATGTTTTGACCCTTGACCCCGCTTGCCACAGTTAACAGATACTATGCTATGATCACAGCCTAAAGGGTCATAGCATTACACATATACCTATTGAGCTTATTATATATCTACATTACTATAAGCATTGTTTTTTTGTTTTTTTAAATATTAATACATTAAAATAAACTTTGCTCTTTAGACTACAGGTCTAATGCCCTCTATAAAATATAAAAGATATATATATATGAATTTGGTTTATTTTTTATGAAAAATTGAAATGAGATTCCTGCTGAAAATAAAAAAAAGCATTACAAAAAAAAACAAAAGTTGCTAAAAACTTACCCTCCAAAGACAGGATATAAAACTGGACTTCTCCGTGATACTGCTAGCGACCCATTTGTAAGCTTTCTCAAAATGAAGATCAAACTCACCAGTTTCATTAAACTAAAGAAAAAGAAGAAGAATACCGAATAATCTATACAATATCGGTTTTTCAAAATAACAATGAGAATATTGTAGAGAAGCTCTTCATATAAGTTAGTCACACGCTTATACAAAGGAAATTGACAAAAATTATCAATATAGTTGTACATCAAAACTTGACAATAACATCACTCCTTGTAATTAGTTGGAGGGGACCATGTCTGGAATAAATTTCCTCTTCACTGAAGAGTTCTCCAATGTCTGAAGATACCAATACTCACCATCGTTCACAAACTCCACAAATCATTTCATTGTAGCTTTGCTGATATTTGCCTTGCACATTTAACATGTCAAACATATACACATAATTCGTCTTCCCGTTTCAGTAAGGTTTTCCAGCATTTACAACATAAAGTTTGTTTAGAACTGATGTGGTCTGATCTATCTTTTATGCTTCCCTCTAACAGATCTTCTTCAAATGGTTAATTTACCATAAAGGATTTGACGGAGATATCATCTATAGTCCAGCATGCAACACACATTACCAATCAATTTTAGCAGGCATGATGCAGAGTAGAAAGAGGACCTTAGGTTTATTTTCGTCCGCCTCACAATTATCACTTCCCTTATTTTGTTCCTTAGTACTCTCATTCCATGAATGATGTTTCTGGCAAAGAGGGAAGAAGTGCTGTTTTCTGGATCAGCATCTCTCCATTAAACACCAAGGTTTTGACCTTTAAGTGAAATCCTATTTTTAGCTCCTCACATTAAGTGGCTTCATGCCTTGCCTGGAGCGACTCCCATAAAAAAGAAGCAAATATGGCATATCACCATTTGTTTGTGTGAGATTATGCCATCATTTTCTGACAAAGAGGGAAGACTTGCTATTTCCTGGATCGAAATCTATCCATATAAAACTTATCTTTCGCTAGTTTTTGACCTTGAAAGGATTTTTTTTTTCTAGCTCCTTACATCAAAATGTCATAAAAAAATATACAAGGTGCCTTCAATAAGTTTCAAGACTTTTTTCATATGAGCACTTTTCTTGATAGTACATACATGAAACTCTACTCCCCTTAGAAGTAATCTTCTCCGGCTGCAATGCACTTGTTGTACCATTCCAACACCTTCTGGAAGGCCCCATGGAAGTCCTCTTGTGTGAGCGTGTCAATGATCTTCGTCACAACCTCTTTCATCTCATTTGTCTCATAACAACAGCCTCCAAGGTTTTCCTTGAGCTTTGGGAAAAACCAAGTCACAGGGAGCAAGGTCTGGAGTATAGGGAGGGTGAGGAAATGCTCATCTTAGTCAAATAGTCTGATCTTCTCTGAGCACCCTTGAGACAAACTTTGCAAAAATCTTACACATTTTCAGTTCTTCGCGAATAATTGTGTGTACAGTTCCCACACTGACATCAAACTGTGTACATACTGTCTCTATAGACACACAACGTTCCTTATCCATAAAATTCTTTATTTAGCCAATCAACTCTGGTGTTCTTACTTCCCTACACATCCTACACCTTTCCTTGGATCTCTTATGCTATTTAAAAACTGATGCTCAATTCATACAAGATGGTGCAGAAGCAGTGTGAAGCATTCCATACATTTCTGTGGCATTTTTTTTTCCAAGTTTAAAATAAAATTTTAATATTGTTCTTCTAAAGTGTCATCACGTCCAGATTGCATTTTTGAAATTCACCCGCTGTGACAATCAAGCTTTAGTAAGGTGTATTCCAATTCCTGCTTTAGCGGTTCATTTGAACCTGAAATCATAAAAAGTCATCTCATAGCAATAACATACTGAATTTTCAAAAGTCTACGACAATTTTAAATGCCTGTACAAAATAGTCTAGAAAGTTATTGAAAGCACTTCATCTATATATATAAAAGCGAAAATGTGTGTATGTATGTATGTTTGCATTTTGTGTATGTCTTCAAAAGGCTTTTTTTCCGGTGGATTGTCGAGGCCGTCGCTCATTTTTAAAACTTTTTATATCACGTTTAAATGATAATATCTATGACTTAACAATGGTGGTCGCCTCTCTATTTAATTTGCCTTTGAAACGTTAATTATTCGACATTTTCAGATCGGCATGTGTTGCATTCGTTTTTCGGTATAAAAAAAAGCAAAACTTGATTTGAATTACTGGCCCAGGGCCAGTGGCCTCTAGAAAGCTATGTAACATTTGGTCAATGTCGGCTTCGTCATATTAAACAGTAGCTTTCATTTCAAGACGAGACACTACCCCTAATAAACAGGGAGCTGGTTTTCCCCAAAGTTAGTTAAAAACAAACAAACCGGTTTATTGACCTCATCAAAAATTGTCCCACAGAAAATGTTAACTGCTGAATGGCTATTGCTTACGATCGCTGCATGTGCATTAAGCTTTTTCGTATAAAAAAAAGAAGCCAACAGACTCGCGGTAAATAAAACACTGTCCCGCACTCAAAGTTCAAGTCGATAACTCGTCAAAAATGAGCACCTGCCAGGTCGCACGTTTTTTTTTTTTTTTTCACACTTTACTATTTTCCAACTGCGCATTAAGGCTTCGTTTTTTTTTCTAAAACAACCAACGATCTTTCTTTTCATTTATCCAAAAACACACACACCTACAAACACCCGGGCATTTTGAGTTTTGCATAGGGAAAGGAAAAAAATATCCATGTTTAGTGCATTTTAGGTCAGGAAGCCAATATCTTCAGACAGCCTAATCTGGTAGCACCAGGTCGAGATAAAAGTTAAGATCGTCAATTGGATTGATGAACAATACTACGAGAGTATTGGAAATGATGAGTGGAAGATGCAGGATTTCATTAGTTAAGAGGATAGTTAAACAAGTATTTGTCAACATTAGACTTGATATTGATTATGCTGTAGTCAGCAAGAAATTAATGCAAAAATGATTTATGTGAACAATATTAAAATGGAAATATTTTATTAGAAATGAACCAGTTTAAATGTTTTAAACATACCTTGTTGATATCTTTGCCGTCGACCAGTTTCAGTTCTCTTAGAAGCCATGAAAGCTTTTTCTTGTAGGAATCGCCTTTGTCGGTCTTCTTCAGTTGATAGATGTGAGCTTGGACGGGACTGTCAATGGTCACTAAAAACAAAATTGTAGTCAGAAATTTTGGGGATAATGAAAAATTTCAGATTCAAAAGATGATTTTTTTTTTTTTTTTTAAACTATTGTTCTTATCTTAAATGTTTAGGTCGATGTAACTTCTGACCTTTTCAGGTGTCAAGGCTCTACAGACAACTGAATATTTTCATTTATTAGCCAAATAGAAAAGTTACTAGCCAAACCCACATGATTTTTGGAATATGACATCTTCGTTCCATGACTAGTGTGTGCATCATAAAGATTTTTTCTGTATTTTTTTTTTTAAATGTGTAATTCTAAATACGCACCAAATTTTATGTTGAGATTTACATTCAAATTTCTTCAGATGTTTTTCTTAAACAGCCTTCGTTAAAAAAAACAAAAGAGTATTTGTTCTATTATAAACTTTTATTGTTTAAATAATTTGTTTGTTTTAAAAAAAATAAAAAAGGTTGAAAAAACATTTTTCACTCAGCAATTGACTTTGGAAGATTGTTGGTGTCAAAAACAAAAAAACACAATCACCAAAAGATAAACGTTTTATCATTTCTAGTTGCCACTTGAAAAGATCACTCGCAAATGCAACTGTTTCACTCGCAATGTAAAGCACTGGGTGTATCTTGTTGAACGCCGGAATCTCTATGGAATTTCAAATGGAACCTTTCATTTAACCCACGGGAATAACATGCTCTCATTCTATCAGCCATGACCGTGTAGAAGTCTCAAGTAATTCATAATTGCATTTTTAGTACTGCTCACTACACTGAGGATTGAACCTTAAACCTTCAGAAGAGTGTCACTTGGGACTGAATTTTATTTAGTACCTTATTCGTTATGCAACGAGTCCTTGTGGACAAATTCTGTATAGATTCATAAGTTTGAAAGAAAGATTTTTGAGTCTGACAAGGTTGGAGGTTGCATTGGTTGAAACATTCTGAAAATCACACTCAAGATGAGAACAGTAGTCCGAATAATTCAAACTATCAATCCTCATCTAAAAAAATTCAGAAACAATTTTTTTTTTTTTTTTTGCTTAAAACTTTCATTGTTTGCACTAATGAGAAAATGATAAATATTTATTGATTTTAAATTACAATAGCACCATTAAAAATGACACAAGTGGATAAATAAGAAAAAAAGATGCAAGTGAAAAACTACAAATGAAAATAATTAATCGAGAAGTAAACCTTTAGTTGTCTCAGTATTTTCAATTAATTACCATTTCTCAAATGTTTTCTTAACATTTGAGAAAAAAATAAAAAGATCTACTTGTGTAACGTATACACTCCCCATATAAATGCATTTTTACTTTTGCAAAAATATAGGCACACACATTATACAGATTTTTACAGTAATTTATCAATTATTAAATTTAAAAAAAAAAAAAATGCAACTGTTTAGCTAAAACAAACACAGTTGGGACTACACAGAGGATCCAGTCCCTCATCCACCGCAGCTTCACCTACAGTGGTACAAAAACATTCAACTGTATTCCAGCCGTATTAAGAAATATAAGGAGAGTGTACCCCAACACTTTCAAGAAACAACTTGACATTTGGCTGGAAAAGATACCTGACCAGCCCCCAACACCAGGCTACACTAGTCCCAACCTCAATCGTCTAGTGGACTGGACCTCTATGAAGTGGACAGCCTGGGTGTAGTGGAGCTCCAGCTCAGTTGTGTCAATAACCGACGGAATAATACAAACTAGTATTTAGAAATTTAAAAAAAAAATCGGAATTGGGATTCTATTTAGAAATAGAATCAGGAAAAATATCGGAATCATCCCATCACTACTGCGAACACAAGATGATTATCTGAAATGATGGTTTTAGTTGACTCATTTACTTTGTAATTATAGATTTATTAAGATACTAATGTGACTTGCTGCGTCATCCACTGAGCTTGGGTTAGATTGTCTATATATATAAAAGCGAAAATGTATGTATGTATGTATGTGTGTTCGCTTTTTCTGTATGTCAACAAAAGGCTTTTTTCAGAGAAGCGGTTGCTCGCTTCACATTTTAAAACATTTTATATCACATATAAATCGTAATATCTCACAGTTAACAACGAAGCTCGCCTGTCTATTTAATTTGCTTGATTTCGGGAAGATAAATATTCAATATTTGTCGCTCGCCGCATGTGGGTTAGTCTTTTTCCTATAACATCTTGGGGGGAAAAAAAAAAACGTTCAGCAGTAAATGAATACTATCCCGCAGTCAAACTTGACCTCATTAACTCATTAAAATGGGCACCTGCTAAATCCAAGTAATTAAATAAATTCAAACGTGTTTCTGTTAGCATCTCGCGGTGGGGCAATGGTTAACGTTGCACGTTTTCTTTTTTCACACTTTAATTTACAACTTTGCCTCAACGGTTCGAGTTCGATCCTCATACATACTTTTTTTTACCCACCCCCCACACACACACCTCCAAACACCCAGGCAACGCCAGGTACCCCTCACTAGTTTAAACTACGAATAAGTTTATAATGCCAGTTAAGTCTTTTTCAATATAAATAAAACAGTAGATGTATGTATGTGCGTGTACCTGTGTGTAAATATTTAACCGATAAACTCTTAAACTATCTGGTAACATAACACTAAAATTAACAGGAAATAGTAATCATTGACTAAGGATGGTTTATAATCTAATAATTAAATAAAATCTTTGTTTAAATGGATGAATAACACGTACAGAAATATTTCAGCAAGTTGAAATGCAAAATGTCCATTTCAACTTGCCAACATATTTCTATTACTTTTGCACATGTGCATTTTATTCATAGTTTGAAGTGGTTTAATTCTAAATCTTTCCTATCTGTCGATAGCTCAAATGGTAGGAAATGCATTTGGAGTGCTAAATGTTTTGATTTCGATTCTAGCTGACGGCACCCATGTCATTTTTATTTTAATCTTTTGAAATCGGTACTATTTATTAAGTACAATATAATATTCAACAGAAAATTGGCTCTGTAAAAATTTTCATAAATTAGGATATATTTGAGCGTATTTTACAACCGGCGAGGTAATAAAACGACAAAAGTAAAAATTCTGAAATTTTCTACGAACCTTTGTTATGATAAGATGCAGCGAACTAAGTATTATGGTATCTGTTTGATACACAGTTAGGGATTAATAGCTATTGATCACCACAATACCACATTTACTCTAGAAGTTTTCTCTCAGAAAGTACTGGGCCAATCCAGCTGAAATAGTGTATGAACCTTTGTTATAAGTTTCAATAAACTACGTATTACGGTATCCATTAGGGATTAATATTTAATGCAAAAATGAGCACAAATTTAACCAAATTTAACAAGCAATTTGGCACAAAGCATTAATTTTAAGTCAATGGGCTATAACTTTTGCCTGTTTTTAATGGACTAAAAAATATGTTTGTAATAGACTATTCCCATCCTCTGTTTTACAATTAGGTTTGGTGCTAATGCAGAGTGATCCGTGCTATTTTTTAAATCATATTTCCACGTTTAATTAAAGTTTTATGAGATGTTTTTTTATTCAATTGTAAGGTTCAAGTACAGAATAAGTACAAAACACCCTACCCTCCCCATGTTAAGAATGGCTTTTTAAATAATAACATTGTTATTTCAGCACGGATCACTCTCTGCACGAGTACCTTAGGTTTATTACTATTGACTATTAATAAATAGAGAGTTACAGAAGTGAAAGTGATAAACATTGTATAAAATAAAAGTGGGAGAGGTCAAACAAAATTTATCGAGAGAGGATGAGTAATAGACAGAAACTTAGTAAGAGGTACATGACTTGAGTAATTTGCAAATTAAAATTAATTAGAACAATTAAAAAGGATTTTTTTTTAAATTACAAAAACTGAGGAATATTTTAACATGTTTTTTTTTATATTAAAGTATATAGGAAAGAAAAACTTTAAGGAAACAAACATTGATTTACTCAGCTTTTGCTTTTTTATTTAAATAAATATACGATATGCAGAGTTCTAATGAGCATTTTGAAGGCTTAAAAGCAATAAACCATAAATGTTAAGAAATGAATGTGCTAATATTTATGTAAGAAAAAAATATAATTATCTGATTAAGAAAATAAAGAGGAAAATGGTGAAATGTGTTTTTATTAATGATGTAAACAATATTTTCTTTCAAAAGCATTAGTGAAGAATATACTCGTTGGAATAATTTTCTAAAGAAACCTAAATGAATTTTTAAAGTTAAACAAGATACAGCAACAAAAATTAAACATTGGCCTGGCAGAAACAAATATCTGTCAGCTTAGATGCTATTTAGGCTTAACTTTTAAAATCTAACAAGATAACTTAATATATCAGATATATAAAAGACAAAAATAGTTCTCCATCTGTTTGTCACACTTTCTCCATTCATTAGGGCTCTGGTTGAAACAACACTGAAAGAAGTCGCTGAGTTTACATATCTGACAGCAACATAGTTTCCACAGAGAGAGATATCGAAATTCGCATCTCAAAAGCATGGGCCGCATTGGATGGGCTACATTCAGTATGGACTTAAAGGCTAAATGACAAACTGAAAAGGCAGTTCTTCAGGGCAGTTGTAGAGTTTGCCTTTGTATACGGTGCTACAGCCTGGATACTCACCAAAAGATTGGAAAGAAAACTAGACGGCACATACACCCATATGCTACGAACTGTATTAAATATACCTTTGCAAAATCATCCCATGAAGCAGTAACTTTATAGCAACTTACCTGCCATATCTAATACCATCAAGGAGAGATGCCTACAATTTGCTGGTCACTGTGTGAGAAGCAAACATGTATTGCTATAGATTCCACGACACGGATGCGCAAGCAAAGGATGAGCTAGATTCACGTACATCAAGCAGACAGCACACAATGCCAACTGTAAACCTGAAGATCTGAGGCAGCTGATGGAAGACAGGAAACTCTGGAGAGGAAGAGTCACATTGGTCCGAGCAAAGAGCTCATCCTGATGATGATGATGATGGCTGGCCTTCATCAGTAGGATTGGCAGTTATGTTTCAGTTCTTTGTAGTCGCAGAGGATATCCTCACATATCCTTCTGCAATGAGGACAGATTGCTCCAGTTATTAGGTCAGCTTGAGAGCATTGTTATTCTCTCTCATCCCTTCTTCACAGCGGTCAGCTTCAAGTCAAAATGGTGATCACCACAATAGACTTAACGAATGTACCGGCCGACCTATGAGAAAAATATCTGGACAACTGCTTTAAAGTTGGACAACGGGGCAGAAAAATAGACGATATACTCCTATTCAGGTGTACATAAGTACATATCAAGTTCAAACCTTGAAGGATGAAAAAACACTCACCTGCCGCACAGAGGAAACTGCTTTTTTTCTTTTTTCCTGCTTTTGTTACATGGACGAGGCCAACTAATTTCTCTTCAGCTGGAAGGAACACTTCCCGTTGAAGTGTGTGCTTTATCGCTGTCATGATGACCTGTAAAATTTAAAAAACTATGAATTAAACTTTTTTACGACAATAACATTGGTCTTTGTCAGCACTTTCTTCTAGCTTACCATGGACTCACTCAGATATAAAGGAAGACTGATTTAAGTGATTTATATCCAATGTTGCTAAAGTCTTACATCCGTGCCTGATGGGTCTAAAGTCTTGAATTCATGCCTGGTGTTCCTATTTACTTGCCTCCCCATGAAGGGGGGAGTTATACACAAGGTCAGTTTTTAATGTGGGGAGAATCCAACTCCCAAAAAAGGGGCACTCTGGATAAGAACAAAAAAAAAAAAAAAAAAAGCATCTACAGATTTCTATTACTAAGGCATGCATTAGCTTAACTTATATTTATATTCTATATCATATCTATAAAATAGATACTTATTAGCTATAGTTCGTACTTAGATTTCAAGTGATCTATATTAAGTAGCAACTATCTTTCTTTCCCTTAGATGGATGAAAGTGCTGGTGAACTAACACCTAAAGCACATTTCAAATCGTATCCTAACTCTTTATATTATAGTTTTTTCCAATGTATTTATTAACCCACAAACCATATTTAATCCTTGCGAAACCTTAGTATATATTAACATTAAATCTACACATCTATACTCATACATACCTTGACTCAAAACATGTGAATAATCCAATATTAATCCTATTTTGAAAAGTGTAACTTCAAAGCAGATACTAATTATCTTTGATACTAACTTGATTAATCCTAACTACCCAGGGGGGGGGGCATAGAAATACCTGGCTTTGATAACCCTCTCGGTGCTGATGAACCAGTAGATCTGGTTAGGTCATCCATCTAGGAGAAGGAAAACTGTGATATGTAAACTTGTTGCACTGACCTAATACATCTTGACACCAAATGGAGGAGGCAGGCTTCCTTAGTCCTGGTCGACAACCTCCCTAGAGCTGGTGACTATCAAATCACTGGTTTGCAAACTTCAATTATTTAAGGAGTAGATAGCTCTGCCTATCACCTGGCTTGCATACTCCTCCTTTGCTTATTAGCCAAGAGCAGAGGTACGATCACAGGGACTCATTAGAGACGTCCAGTGCTTAGCCTTGTTCCCTGAATAGGGCAATAAATGCCGTCTCCAACATCTGCCTCATTCCTTTCCCTCAAACCTGGACATTTTGGGGGTGCTTGTTTACCACGTGTGCTAACATGATTGGACTGGGACACTTTAGTCTGACAGGTTTGAGGGTACCAGTTTGACAGTTGTTTCTGACTGACAGTACAGTAGCCCTAACTCTTGGTAGTGCTTATAGCAGCTGCTCTATCATCAATTGTATAATATCAGGATGACCCTGCACTTATCTCTGATGAGCATTCCTGAGGCCACATTCCTGCAGATGAGAAGTTGGCTGATGGTCTACTTGTGTTGCATACTGGTGGCTTTGCACATCCACTTTGTCTAGCACTTCTCACCCTAAACTGAAACTGCGAAATCAAATGAAATGACAGCTCAATCCAAAATAATAATCAAACCAAACACACACTTGAACAATTTGCTGCCACCTTTGAGGCTTCCTATTTACAATGTCTCCCCACGGGACAGAGTTAGACACCAGGGTCGTTTTTTAATGTGGAGAAAAGGAACAAAAATAAAAATTGACTCAGTCGTGAAGGATTTTTCCTCCACTGACAGAACAAGAAATTGAAGTGCAGCATCTGAAGAATAGATACTACACTTTGATCTTGTCCCGAAGGCCAAGTTCCACCTTTGAGGCTTGCATTTACAAATATCCATGGACTTAGCACTAACTTCGATGATGTAGAATCATTTCTCCTAGCAAACTCCCCGGATATCTTAGCACTAATTGAAACTAACTTGCACTCGTCCATCTTCTCTAACATCTTTAACATGTCTGGTTATCTTCCACTTTGTCGTAAGGATTCTGACAAACACATTTTTCTTTATCGCTCTCCCTCAACCTAGAACTATATTCTAATCAATCATGTCTCTGACGGCATAGATGTAGCACTCTCCCTTGACACTAACGTCCAAATACATGTATTTGGTGACTTTAACGACCACCACAATAATTGGCTTGGATTCTCTAACTACAGACACAGCAGGTAACATCATCCATAACTATTTTATATTCCATTCCTTGACACAGAGAGTAATATTCCTGATTCGTCTCCCAGATCATCAGGACCAGCAAGCCTCACTTCTGGATCTATTTCAGACAACAGTTCCTGAGGATCGTGTAACAAATGCCCATTGCCCACTCGGGAATGCTGATCATGCTGTGATAATGATAGATATCACTCTAAACTCTTGATCCCAAGTTGAAGAGCTATTGCTTAAAACGACAATAAGGCTGACTGAGAAGCCATTAGAGATTACATCAGAAATGCCCCATGGGGAAATATCTTTTCTTTCTGCAGAATAGTGCACAAATAAGACTGCTGAATGGTTCAAGGCAGCAGTTATAGCACGTTCTCAAACGGAAGTTCTATAGCAAACCCCTCTCTCCCAAATGGTTTACTTCTACTTGCATAGCTGCCACTGCTCAAAGGCAACATGCATACCGCAGATTTATCCGACACAAGTGCAATACAAACAGACAAAAGTTTATAGAACTAGAATTGTAAGAAAAATGTAGCAATAGCTAATAGAGAATACAGCGAAACCACCAGAAAACGCGTTGAAGCACAGAAATTAGGAACTCATGATTTCTGGAAAATCTACGACAGTGTAGTAAATAATGGGCAATTGACAATTCCCCCCACTATCCAACAATCACGAGGTTGCTTGCATGATGCAGTTAAATGGGCTGATATTTTGGGAGAAAAAAAAAAGAAACAGCAAAAAACACAAAAGTTCACGGATAGAATTCGTCACTGTATTTCCTCCTCAGAACTTTCTTAACTTCCAGCATGTGTCTGTCCCCCTCACCTCTGCCTACAGGCATTTTATTTTATTTATTTTATTATTTATGGTGGGTGATGTGATCTCGTGCAATTCCACGAGACCACAGCTTATAAAGTCACAGCCGCCATTTTTAATCTCTCTCACATCCCACTTGAAGCTAAGTTGTATAGCCACACAATGCACACACACGTGGGCGCTTGCTTCTTTTATTATTACATTCAACTCTACACTTCCCCCTGGTCTCTAGATTACATGTGGCATTGTGGACGTGGTCGTTTGTTGCGGGCACTCCTATAAAAGAAGATTGGCTCAACTACTTCATCTTCATTGGAGCTCTCAGAAAGAGCGCTGGAACTATCGGCATCAGCGTTAAGATCCGCAGTTATACTATCATGGGGAATAGGTTGGATCCACAGGTCCCTTGAAATTATCAATCCAACCGGACAGAGGTTCCTTCCAAGCTGCTCCAACAATGGACAATTGCTATCGGCAGATCGGAACGTTCCTTACATAACAAATATTCTGCTAATTGTTTGGTGACTGTGTACATGTTCGATTTTTGTCCAAGGAGTTTCGGAGTGATTACAGATAACATCTCATCATCTATCAAATTCAACACATCTACAAGTTTCTGTGGTTCCACCGTAGATTCATAGATTCTTCAATAAACGGGTGGTCACAGTTTGTATAGATATACATGAATGACGACTTGAAGTTTTTTAAATGTACAACATAAAACAATCATTTTTTTCACTACTTTCACATTCATCTCCATTGCCAACCTGATGTGTTCATCGAACCGGATAGTAGCTGCACACACACATGGGCGCTTGCTTCTTTGATCATTACATTTAACTCTACACATGGCAACCGAGAAAGCTAACATGCTCGCCCATCAGTTTGCCTCAAACTCTACTTTGGAGCTAGAAAACTACTCCCTCCCTGACTTTCCTTTGCGGACAGATGTAACATGATCGACTTGAGGGAGCAATTTACTCCCCATTGGGGAGGTTGAGACCCCACTGAGACCTGAGAAAGACCGGGTAAATATGCTAAGATTGTCTAATTGAATCCCGGACAACGGCAGATGTCAAAAATACTTAATTTAAAATATATAGATATATATTTCTTTTATTGTTAAAAACAGATGCATATTTTATTGTTGAACGAGATTTGTACTGGCTAACCTGGAAAAACACTCGTTCAGACTGGCTTTCTGAATGATAGGTTTTGACCTCCCAGGTCATGGGAGGAGGATTTCATTTTGGTCTCAGATTGCAAAACTCAAGACTATTGGGGAAGTGCACACACGCAAATGTATATAGGAATTCCCCGGGAAACATATCGCTGATTGGTTGGGTGGATTGTCCGACCCACCCCGTCCCTGAATATAAAAACAAGCGCCCAGTTTATTTTGGCCAGATTGAAGATTTTGCGCCGAAATCTCACAAGAAACAGCTCCTGACACCTGGACCCCTCCCCCGCCTCTCCGCCATCCTGACGAGTAATCCAGTGACGAAGAGAGAGATTTGTGAACTTAAAATGTGTAACTGAACGTTGTATATATGTAAAAAAGATCCGTAATTTTTGTGAAATTAATTTTTAGTAGATAGAAAACACTGATTTTCTGTCTTTCTTTTCAGTGTGTGCAAGCTTGTTTTTGCTTTTCAGCAGAATTCTACACAGAGGTGTTAAGAATTAATGTGGAGGTCTCCCAGACAACTAAACATCACGAGCTACAGTTTCCGAAAGAAGTCAGAGGTCAGTTGCTTGACCTGAGCACGGGAGTCCTGCCACATAGAAACCCCACGAGATTATCTGAAAATCACCCCTTTTTAAGTTCATGATATCATAAAATATCTAGACATCTCAAAAGCATGTGGACTCCAATCTCATCCTGGCTGTACTATTTAAAATATGCTCCATTTCTCTCCAAACTCTTCAACAAATGCATTAATGAATCATGCTTTCTTGACTAATAGAAAACTGCTTTTGTGGTACCAATTTACAAGAATTCTGAAAAGAACTGACTCATTAAATTACCATTAGCCCCGTCCCTCTTTTCGCCAAAATATTTGAATCCATAATTAATCAAGCTCTAGTCCAGCACCTTACAGTTGACCAACAGTATGGATTTAGGCAAGCCCGTTCTACTGCAGATATTCTAACTGTAATCTCTGAATAATGCAAGGGAGGAAAGGGCAGTAGCCATAGATATATCTAGGGCTTTTGATGGTGTATGACACAATGGTCTTCACATGAAAATCAGATCCTATGGTATTACTGGATGAATACTTAACATAATTAAATCCTTCTTAAATAAGAGAAGAATCCAAAGTATCCTCAATGGTCGTATATCTAAACAATATGATATAAATGTGGGTGCACTTCAGGGATCGATCCTTGGACCTTTATTATTATTCTTGATGTTCATAAATGACCTCCCTGGTAAAATAGTGTCTGATATGCGTATACCTGCTAATGACACCACACTATAACAGACACGGGGGGGGGGGGGGGGGAAACGAATGAACACATATCCAAAGCAATGGCAGAAACCCTAGAGGATAATCTCCAGTCTGTAGTGGAATTGGATCAAAAATGGATGGTAACGTTCAATGCTTCCAAGACTACGCCCGTTTCCTTTAATAATTACAAGAAACCTTCTCAACCACTAATAGATATGGCTAAAGATACATTACCTGAAAGTACTTCATTCAAACTCCTCAACAACATTCATAGAGAACAGGAATGGAACAGATACATTGAGAGCATTGCCAAGGCTGCTGCAAAGAAAATCAAGCTCTCTCTACCATGCTAGAAAGCTACTTATGCCTGAGAGTATCCTGTATCGCTACAAAGCCACCATTTGCCCATGTATGAAGTATTATTGTCACATCTAGGCTGGTGCATCTGCTACTAGTCTCTCACTCCTATACAGGGTTAAAAAAAAATATGCGCGCTTGCACGTACAAAAAAAAATCAATGTTTTATTTAATTTATTTATTATTGTCTTTTGTCAGTTATTTTTAATAATAAAAAAAATGATTAGCTCCGCGTCATCTTATTATTTCATTACGTCGCCCCCCCCCCAGTTTCTGCATGCGGCATAAACAAATATGGCCGCTACTTCACATGGCGACATAACATGCGGAAAAGTATGTTTGCAATATCGTGAAAACTAGTTGCCGGCCTCAATTTCAAATGCGATATTCGTTTTCAGCACACCCGAATACCCAAGAAAACAAGTTTCTGAAGGTAGGTTGTGTGTTGGTCTACTGGACCATATTTACCAAAAATAAATTCAATTTATCGTGTTATTTTAGGTTCAAAATTTAATTCTCTCCTCTCCAACAAACAAAAAAAGTGATTGTTAGGGTGTTTTTTTAAAAACACCCTAACAATTTGCAGTTTAGATTAACAAAAATATGAAGAAAATATTGGGACATATTTGGGGGTATACAGTCTGAAGAATGTCATTTTATTGATTATTGAAAAGACGACATAATTTCATTGTACCTATTTACTATGCCTCCCCAGGGGACAGAGTTAGACACCAGGGTCGTTTTTTAACGTGGAGACGAAGTACAAAAATAAAAAATTGTCTCAGTCGTGAAGGATTGATCCTCCACCGAAAGAGAACAAGAAATGGAAGTGCAGCATCTGAAGAACAGATACTACACTTTGATCTTGTTTATATATTTTATTGAGAAAGAAAAAATTGAACATAAAAAACGTACAAAAAATTCAATTCAACAAAATTAGGCACAAGGCCCTACAAGAAATTGGGAGGGGGAGGGTACAGGGTCTTTTTGACTATGTAACAGATGAGACTTTGAAGTCTTACTCTTGACTGGCAACATTTACCAAAATACCTCAATCACTCTGTGGATCCTAATCTAACTAATAACCCCAGCGTTCAATGTAAAATTTAACTATGTACAATTTGTATATTCATTTCTGTATGTTGTGTGTGCATTTTTTTTTTTTTTTTTTTTGTGTGTGTGTGTATGTGTGAGAAAATAAAGTTCGATTTCATTAGAAAGAGTTCTTGAATTAATTGGCATAAAATGTTCGTGGAGTGGGAAAAAACTAATGAAAATGTTCATTTCAAAAATAAGGAAAAAACTACTAATGTGTTGTTAGTAAGACCCCCCTGTACTATTCTATGTGGCTAGATCCCCCACTGTTTTCCGGGGAACCGAAAACAAGCAGAGCATCCCTAATGGGGTTTGGGGAAGTCGCCTTAATGGAGGTGGGAGAAAATAAAGCAACGGATGGAGGGGGTAGGAAGGTGACCTCTGAGTAGGGGGATGACCGGGGGCATCAGAAAATAAAGATGAGGAGCAGGGGGGTTGGGCAGACTCAGAGGTTCTCTAATACCAAAAAATAAAATCAGGAACAGGATCTCATTTGTACCACCAGTCAAGAGTTACTTTACTGAACTTATAATGCTAACCTAGGCGGGATGGGTTCCGTAGGACCCAGCACCGCCCATGCCATGCCTAAGGAGGGAACACGTATTGAAACTTGGCTCCTCGACGGATGCACAAACTAGTGCTGTGCACCCACCTCTTGTCAAATTCCACTCTAGGCAACCTCTTCCAATCGCATCTGATCTTTACTTTAAGCAAATGTTTAAAGTAAACGATCAGATCCCGATCAGGAACAGATGTCCCTTCGTGGACCAACTTGAGGCGCGCGATCCAAATGGTCATGCGCGCTACTGCTAGGATCGCCAGGAAAACCAAACTTTCCTCCCTGGGGAACGGCGGCTCCATGTTGTACACAAAAGTTCCTACGTCGAGATCGAGCAGACACTCGGCATCGATGCGAGCTGTCACCCCCTCGACGTACTTTAATAGGGGCTGTATCCGGCTGCAACTAAAAAACGCGTGCTCGATTGTTTCGGGCTCGCGTTCGTCACAGCACGGACAGAAGCGACTGGTATGTTCTTTATACCGGAAAAGTACGTCGAAGAGGGGCAGCGCATTTCGGACCAGTCGCCAAGTCAGGGAGAATTCCGAGTTATTCAGAATCTCCCGTCCCGGCGCCCAACGCCATTGAGAACGGACAACCTCCATCGACCATCCCATCCGCCTACAAAGTGGATCCTTCACGGTCCCCTCCACTAAATCCCGATACAGTCTCTTCCTTGGCTGATCGAGGACATTGGTCCCCGGCAAAGCTCTAAGAGCGGTTCGGCATTCGGAGAAGAACTTGGACTCCCCCTTCGGTCTACGACGACCTTCTACCGAAGGGTTGGGTTTGAGATTGGGAAACGAGTTCTCAACCACAGGGACCCAAGGAGCGTCTCCTTCAAGCGAACGACCCAGGAAAGCCAATCTCTCGGCATTTCTATGACACAAGAGACTGGGCTGACCCAGGCCTCCCTCGCTCGGATTTTGAACACAGACCTCTCTGCAGACATAATGCTTACCCTCGTTCCACAAAAGTGAATCGAGGCGCCCTTGTAAGCGGGTTAGTCGTTCTGCAGGGAGAGGAAGTACAGACAAACGGTAAAGGATGAGCGGAAAGACGTATGTAGCACACGCCTCCGCCCGACCCTTCAAGGACAATTTCCTTCCAATCCAAGTCTTTACTGACGATTTGACCTTAGACTGTACTTCCGACCAATTCTTTTCCAGCTGAAGTCCCGGTCCAAACCAGACACCGAGAATGCGGACCGGTCCATCGGTCCAGCTGAAAATACCTGGAAGTGAGTTTACCCCGGTCCAGGCCCCCAACCACAGGCCAACAGACTTGCTACGGTTGAAGATGGCCGGTTACTTCTTCGTATCGAGCGAGCGCCTCAACCACCGCTTGAACGTCCGTGAGGCAAGACACGAACACGGTGACGTCATCGGCGAACGCGGAAACCCTGGCTCGTGTGCCTCCAGGGAGAGCTATTCCGCGCAGGGCTGGTGTAGCCGCCTCGTCCCTTAACTTGCGAAGGAGGGGTTCCAACGCCAGGACGTACAACAGAGGCGACAGAGGACAACCCTGTCGCACCGACCGAGAGACAGCGAATGACTCCGACAGCTTACCGTTGATCTGCACCGCTACCGTCGGCCTGTCATACAGAACAAAGATCCACTTGCGGAAGTCCGGATTAAATCCGGCGGCCTCTAGCACAGATCCTAGGAACCGATGGTCGACCCTATCGAATGCCTTGGACTGATCAGCGCGGCTTCGGCGTCGTCTTCTGTCCCCTCTATGATCGAGCGTATCAAGTGCAAATTGTCTTGAATCGATCTCCCCTTCACAGCATAAGTCTGGTCCGGTTCGATCAAGTCAGTGATGACAACCTGCAAGCGATTCGCAAGAATCTTTGCCAAAATCTTTAACTCTGTGTTTAGCAGAGTCAAGGGCCTAAAATCATCAAAGTTTTCCCTCCCACCATGCCGTTGACCTTTCCTCAGCAATGTGATCACACCCTTGGTCACCTGTCCAGGGATGGAACCCTGGGCAAACCAATGGTTGAACATATCCTTCAGAATAGGGACCAACATGGGCGACAGCCTCAAGTAAAACTCGTAGGGTAAACCATCAAGCCCCGGGGATTTGTTATAGCCGACCTGCTTCAACGCAGTAATGACCTCATGTTCAGTAATAAGACCATCACAGCTAGCCGTCCGAGCCGCCGTGAGGCGGGGCGAGTCAGCCAAATAGCTGCCAAACTCATCAACCCTGAGTCCGGGTAGTTGGGTGAAGCGCACCGATAGATGCTCCCGAAACCCCTCGCAGATCTCCCGAGTCGATACTAAGGGCTGTCCTTCCAGGTTATGTACTTTACGAATGTACCCATCCGAACCGCGCCTTAAAGCAGCCTTACGCTCAACAGCGTCAACATTCACAGCCTCGTTAGAAACTTTGTTTAACCTAGCCCTAACTACTTGACCTTCATACCGCTCGCTAGCCAAGCGGTTGAGATCTTGTTTAGCTAGTGCTAACTCTAGGGGGTCCCCCCCCCTCCACCGCCCGGGTCAGCTTATCCTCTAAACGCTTCTTTGCCTTAGCCTTATCTATCGCGAGGCGTTGGCTATACTGGACAGAGAAGCGCCTAATTTTGGTCTTGAGACTAACCCACCACTTACTCCCTGTAACCGCCCCCACTAAAGCCCGCTGAATTAGCTCAGTGACCTTCAACCGGTAGTCCTCCAGCTCCAACAAGGTGCTGTTGAACTTCCAGTATCCGGCCAGTTTAGGCCTAGCGCTTAAGCTCAAACGGGCCATAACAAGTTTATGGTCCGAGTGTCCTAGCAAGTGGAACGTGGGGCAAGATAGGAAGTCTACATCGCCTCTTCTAACTAACATCCGATCCAAGTAAGTGCTTGGATGGGAAGGCACTACAGGATGCCACGTCCACATCTCCCGCCCCGGATGATCCAGACGAAATCTGTCGACGAGATCGCACGAGGCCATCAGGTCAGACAGACTGCTGTCACACCACGCCGACCCGCTAGTCCCCCCGACCTTATCTATTTTGGGATCAAGGATTGCATTCCAATCCCCCATTAAAACTAACCGTTCCGGATCCACTAAGAAGCCCTCCAACCGTCGAAAAAAGGTTGCCCTCTCTACAGCAGCATTGGGAGCATAAACAGCAACAATCCGAAAAACACTACAATTAACAGCAACATCAACAACAAGCGCCCGCCCGTCCTCGCCTGCGTGAACAACATTCACCGACGCTGACAGGGTGCGACTCACTAGCAAGGAGATTCCACGACTATAGGTATTGCCATATGCTGAGTAGACATCGTAATCGTTTACCAGCACCTGACAATCCCCGTCACAAACAAAGTGGGTCTCCTGGATAGCGGCAATATCTACCTTGAGGGACACCAAGTCTCTCACAACGCGCGAGGCCTTGCTTCGACACCTGATGCCCCTCACATTCAATGTAGCCAAGTTCAAAGACATGATCACTTACCTCAAGCACTGTCACAGACGGGTCTGAAATCCTGGGCAGTGAGGACATGGCAGGCCTGGCCAAGGCTGCCGGTAAGTAAATCCGATGAAGGTGATCCATCCTTGGCCACGCCCCCCACATCCAGGGGGAAGGTTAGTTTGAGTGCCCTGTATAGCGATGGGTGTACATACATGGGGATTCTACCCTCACATTTAAAGAAAATGTTGGTCAGTGAAGGATGGTCCCTATCCACCAGCTGCTGGCCTGGGATCGCATTCTTCGCTGCCTTAATCATTGCCCACATTCCTCCAGTCCTAGCGTCCTTGTCGACCCTAACGAAAGTGGTCAACAAGGGAGCGTCCTTGAATTTAGTGGGGTCTGTTACTAGGTCTCCACCGACTTTTTCAAAGTTTTTAAGTTTATTGTACCGGACCTTCTGTTGTCCTTTAAGGTCCGGAGCCGGTTGGAGAGGGTCTGTTTCACAAATCCTGCTTCCTGGCAGGAAGGGGAGCTTTTTGGTCCGTTCAGTGCGGACTTTGGGAGTGGGGGAGGGGACCTCTTTTGGTTGATGGGGAGGCTGAGCGCTTGGGGAGGGGGTAGCCTGCTCGTTTTCTTCTTTTTGGCTCCTGTCACGGGATGAGGGGCGGGAAGAGTTTCTTGGGGCCTTTATAGGAGAGGGGGAAGGTTGTTCGGGTTGCTGGGGTGTTGGGATCACAGGGGGCTCATCCTGTGTTGTTGTTGCGAGGGAGTCCTTCTCAGTCTCAGTGGGGGTAGGAGGGTTTGCGCGTGTCTTGCGGCTTTTCCTCCTCCTGGCCCTCCTGATCTCTGTTGCGCTCAGGGCCATAGAGACTGTTTTTGTCTCTTCCTCTGCCTCTGACGCGGCCTCCTCCTCAGATTCTGATAGTTTCCTCTTGTTTGAGGAGGAGGGTGTCTGTGTGTCCATTTTCTCCGTCTCGCTCTTCGGTTGTTCTTGGTCTTGGGTGACTGTCTGCAAGGATGGCTGTTTGTTGATCTTGCCTTTCTTTACGACCGTCACCCAGCCTGTCGGTGCCTCTGGAGGATTTGCGGCCGGCGCGGGAGCAGCGGCTTGATTTGTTGTCACGCTTGTTCCCGCCGCTTTTGTGGGCTTCTTCCCTCCATTCCTCCTTGGACAGTCCTTCGCCATATGCCCTTGTTGTGTGCACAGCCAGCAATGAGGCCTCCTCCCTTCCACTATAAGGGAGAGTGTCCACTCTCCGAACTTGAGTGTGGCTGGGATGGCGTAGAATCCAGCCTTGTCCAGGACCATCTGTACTTTGTAGTCCCCGGTCATGATGTTTCTTAATCCGCGGACCGGGGTGACTTCCTCTACGTCTCCATACTGGCTTAGGATAGCCCCCAGTTGTTTGGCCTCCGTCAAGGGGACGTTTAGAGCAGAAACATTTGCTCTCCTCTTGTTCATATAGATGGGTTGGAGCTTTATGTTCCTGCTCTGATGGCAGGTCCTGGACAGCCTGACTGCGTCTTCGGAGGTGGGGAGCAGAACATCCCACTGTGCGTAACTCCTTCTACAGATGTAGTTGGCGGGAATGTTCTGTTCCAGCAACACGTTCATCATGGTGTCCTTGTTGACGCCCGTCAGACCCCTTGTCTTGGTGTCTGAAGTTATCAGCGAGAGCACTCTTTTCTCCAGAACTTCCACTTGACCCGGGAGGGGTTGGATGTTGTTCCCCTGGGTATACTCCTTGTAAGTGGAGTCGAAGAGTGCTCTGTAGTCTTCGGGCGTCAACTTCCCTTGCTGCTCTTTGGGGCCCCATGCCGGTCCTCCATCCTGGTGGGTGTCAGCTGGACTCGGGTTGGGGGGCGTAGCTGGTGTTGTGGGGCTCTCTCTTGTTATGGGCATTTTTGGTTTCGGAACTGGGCCGTTACCAGGCAAAGTAGGCCATTGTGTCTTTGGCGTTGTTTCGTCCTGGCTTGGTTTGCTCTCCGGGCCGCTCCCTTTTCTTATTTTCTTCCTTTGCTGGGTGGCTGTCCCCTTGGGGGATGGAGGTGTCTCCCCTTCTGGTGCCGTGTTCCCAGCTGGAGCCTTGGTGGGTACTGTCAAGGGTGTCTCTCCTTCCAGCTTGCTTTTGTTACCACTGGCCGGAGAGTCACCCCTTTTCCGTATTTGGTCCTCTTGGGGAGTGTTGGGGGGCCAATCACTGTCTTCCCCGCCGAATAGTGAGCAGATGGAGGCTATTATATCTTCGTCCAGCGCCTCGGTTTGGACCGCGGTGCTGTTTTCCTCCTTTTCTGTTGGGGAGTCGCCCTTTGGGGGAGCAGGGGATGGGTTCCCCGGTCTTCCTCCCTTGGTTCTGCCGTCCTGGGGTGCAGCTGGTTGGCTGGGTTCTGCACTTTCCCCAGCTAGTGACTTAACGGCAGCTTTTTCCGCTGGGTTGCCCTCGTGGGGAGCGGTTGCAGGTGCTTTTCGGGGGGTCGCCGCGGGCTGCGGCCCTACCCTCCCGCTTCCTTCCAAGGTCGCAGCGCGCCGGGGCCCTACCTTGTTTTCTGGCGCCGTCTCGCCGGGAGATGCATCAGCTCCCTCACATAGGGAGTCGTTGGCAGTTGAGATGCTGCGCATTTGGGGTGACGTACCCCTCCTGCCTGGCATCGTGGCGGTTGCACTGGCCGCTGGCGCGGACCAAAGTGTAGTGGGGGAAAAGAAAACCCAGGGGAATGGAGGGGGAGGAGGGGGAGGAGCGGTCTTTGAAGAAATTAGAGTTTTTGACTTCCCCTCACGGGGATGTCGGGTTAGCAGCTCAGATCCCCCCGCGAGGGGGGAGAGCAGAGAAGAAAGACGCAGTGGGTGCTAGCGGGTCAGAGTGCCGCGTCGCAATTAAGAGAGAGAGGGGATAGGCATCCCTGCCCACAGAGGGGAGCAGAAACGAAGCACCCGCCCTACCCCACGTCACCCTACCCACTAACTTACCCCAACGGAAGCGAGAAAGAGAACCCTGTCTGCTCGATCCACTGGGAGAGCAGCGAAGATAGACAAAGTTTGGGCTTGGCAGGTCAGAGTGCTGCTCAGGCAATTAAGTGTTGAGAAATTAGACCATCCCAGTCTCGAGAAGTGAGACCGAAACGAAGAAAAAACCACATGCAAAAACAACAAATGAAAAAAGAAGGTCTCAACTACCAGCGATAGTGGTGTTGGTCCCGAGATTCCAGTCTCCCAAAAGAGGGGATCGGTTTCCGGGTCCAAGCTCCCACAAATGTGGAGTCGGTCCTCTAGGTCCTGACTCCCCAAAGGAGGGGGTCGGTCCTTGCTAACAAAAGTTAGTAAGAAAAAACACCTTAACCTAGCCCGAAAGCCCGGTGGTGGGTCAAGTTTAGTAACTGAGGGAACAGATACTACACTTTGATCTTGACCAAAAGGCCAAGTAACAGAATATTCAAATTAAAATGAAACAATATTGAAATTGACGTAATAAAATTAAAATGAAACAAAATTAGAAAACAATATTTTTTATTAAATGAGTTTCATTGGAGTCAGAATTTTTTGGTACTTATGCAGAGAGTGGTCCGTGCTGAAATAACGTTATTATTTAAAAAGTCATTCTTAACATGGGGAGGGGATGGTGTTTTCTGTACTTTAACCTTACAATTGAATGAAAAAACATATCATAAAACTTTGAAATACGATTTAAAAAATACCGCGGATCACTCTAGTGCATTAGCATCATTATTTTTTATTAAATACAGAAACAAATAAATATAAATACGATATTGTTGTTCTCGGATACGCGGAAATACACGACTCCATTTCCTTCTTCGCCATACAAATTTCAACAAATGTAGAGACTAAACATAATTATATTTTTTATAATAATAATTAATAATTAAAAAAAAAAATTAAGGTATTTTTTTACGACCTGCCCCAACATAGTATAAACACCCCCCAACCAGTAACCACCCCCATGTTAAGAATGGCTTCCGGAATAAACTCCCCCAACCTCGAAAGCTGTTCTTAACATGGGGAGGTTGAGCGTTTATAATACGCTGGGCCGGTACGTCGTAAAAATTTACCAAAATTAAATTCTTTAACAATAATTTTTTTTTTTAATTCTGTTACAATAATTACGTCAATTTCAATAGTACATCAAATGACATTCTTACAGGCGGTGTATCCGCAAATATGACGGAATATTTTCTTCATATTTTGGTTTATCTAAATTGCAAGAGGGCCTAGACAACAAAAAACAAACACATGGCAAATAAATGTTACCCAAGGCAGGATAAGTTATCCTGGGTTTGTATTACTGTACACATAGATTCGAAAAAGTTGTCAAAAAACAAATATGTTATCAAAGGCAAGATAAGTTACTTTTCTACCTAACTGGATATATTTTTCGTGTTTTTATTTAATGTAACATATTTATTCAGCTCGAAAAACATACAGTGTTTACCGATGTATTCGAAAATTCAAGATGGCGTCTCACACCCTCTTCAACATGGTAAGTTTGGAAAAAGATGTTATAAATAAAAAACTATACAAAATACTATTAAAAACCCGCCGAATATATGTCAACCTGTGTCTCGGTAACATATATTGAGGGAGTTTTTAACAGTATTTTATCCGGTTTTTTATTTATAACACCTTTTCCCAAACTTACCGTGTTAAAGAGAGAATCAGACGCCATCTTTAATGTTCCAATACATCGGTAAACACTGTATGCTTTTCGAGCTGAATAAACATGTTACATTGAATAAAAATACGAAAAATATATCCAGTTTGGTAGAAAAGTAACTTATCTTGCCTTTGATAACATTTATTTGTTATATATTTGCTTTTTGACAACTTTTTCGAATCTATGTGTACAGTAATACAAACCCGTTATCCTTTTACCTACATAGATAAGTTTTGTTGTTCTTGTTTAACTTATTTTAAAGCGTTTATTTACTTTGAAACGTAAAAAGTGTCGACTGCTAAGTTAGAACAAGAAAGATGGCGAACACATGATCATTTTTAGTTTCGATAATCGCTTGAAAATAAAAAATTAAACAAATATTCATAGAAACCCACCCAATAAATGTCACTACTGTGACTCACTCGGCACTACTTACATTTCGAAATAAATAAGCGCTTTAAAATAAGTTAAACCCACAAAAAATAACCTTATCCAGCTGAATTATCTTACCTTCGGTAAAATTTATTTGTTATATATTTGTTTCGTGACCACTTTTTCGGCGTGTTGTCTATAATAATAAATGCCGAGATTATTAATATTGAATAAATACTTTATGAAACAAAGATAGAAAAAAAAAACATGTAAAAATTGTAACTGGATTTTCATTATTTTGTAAACATTAAGGAAAAAACCGATTCGGAATTAAGTCTTTTTTTTTTTTTATGTATATAAAAAGAAAAGAATCAATGATATTTATACATTAGCACTGTATTCTCATAAGCTAAACAAAATATACACACATAGATGAAGTATATAAAGATAGATATAAATAGTTTTACTGATATACTTACGTACGTCGAAAAGAAAACGATAAATATAATGATCCTTTTAGTCTACACCCATTCCGGTTCAGCCATTTTGGAATTGAAAACGAGGCTGTCTGTCAGTGAAAACTAACCGATTTAGCAGAATTCATTTATGCATTAGTTGTGTCTCTTCTTCAATCTTAACATTAATAAATTATGAAACCCTGGTGACTACCCGTTGAGCTTGGAATGCTACAACACCGTAGGATAAAGCCCCAAAACCCTGATTAGTTATTTTCAGCTATGAAGGACTGTGTGACGATGATGACGATGATGATGACGATCTTTTTATGAAAATCGCTCCAGACAAGGCATGTAACCACTTGATGTAAAAAGCTAATATATGTGTGCGTGTGTGTGTGTGTGTGCGTGCTAGATCTACGTCAGATGTGCTAACAGTTATATCTCATAAGATTAGCGAATCTTTCGACAGAGCAATTACTCTTGACATATCAAAGGCCTTTGATAGGGTTGATAGGCATAAAGGTCTACTCCACAAGATCACCAGCTCTGGTATAGCTGGAAATGTCTTTTCAATTATTAAATCATTTCTCTCTGATAAGTTCATGAGAGTAGTGGTTGATGGGCAAAAATCAGAAGTTCACACTATAAATGCTGGATTCCCTCAGGGGTCCATCCTAGGCCCAACTCTCTTCCTGATCTACATCAATGATCTCCCAAATCGTATCCTAAGATCATTTGTAGACATTTATGTTGACGATATTATCATCTATAGCAACACTTCAAAGGCCCTAAATGATCAAGTTCTCTCGAATTTGCTCTCCTCTGATCTTGAGCATATGTACAATGGGGAAAGAGGTGGCTGGTTAATTTTAATGCATCTAAAACCAAGCTTCTATCTTTACATCATCAAGGCTCTGGTCCTCATCTGGCATCAACTGAAATGAATGTCTCTTATCTTGGGGAGATGTTTTGACAAGCTTCTGGGTTTGATCATTACTTTTGATCTGAAATGGAACACATACATCAAATCTGTTGCCAAGGTCACTGGAAAAATGGTGGGATCATTCTATTGCTCCAGTAGATATCTCACTGCTAATGCAATACTCTACTTGTATAAGAGCCAAGTACGTCCAAGGATGAAGTACTGTTGCCACATCTAGGCAGGAGCTGCTAGAAAGATCTTATCCTGCCTTGACTTTGTAACCTAGTGGAGGATGCCCTTTCCTCTTCCCTGGAACCTCTTCCCTCAGAAGAGACATTGCCAGCCTGTCTCTGCTTTATCGTTATTTTCATGGCAAGTGCTCGTCTGAGCTCCAATCTATGATCCCCCCCTTGTCAAACTTCCACGAAAAAACAGTCATCTGAAAACTAGCTGAAAACACTATCAATAATTTCCCCCACTCTTTATCTGTGCCTAAATCTAAGCATAGATTCCATGAATAAAGCTTCTTTTTTAGAACTGCATACCTGTGAAACTCTCTTCTGTTTCTCTGTTTTCCAACTGACTACAACATGGTTGTCTTCAAGTCCAACATAAACAAGTTCTTGATGAGCCGTTCCCCTTAAGTAATCCAATTTACCAGATTTACACTACTAATAATTGTTATGAGTTTGTCCTATTGACTACTGTAAACTCGTTAACCTTTATCCTCAAGTAACCTCCGGGCCTTGATAAGTGGTGACTCCTTTGTAAAACAAAAAAATGTATGTATATATATATATATATATATATATATATATATATAGAGAGAGAGAGAGAGAGAGAGAGAGAGAATAAATGACAAAAAGTTATATTCCAAAATTCATGATGTTGACCATCTTATAATTTATTCCTTTAATTCAGTTGACTTATACAATTCTTGACAGTGTCTGTTTCGTAGCGCAGAATCAATCACTTAATTCTTATATCAATCAGTGAATCTATTACGCCCTTAACTCATCAGAAGAAATAGCAACAATCAATCCGTCAAAAGGAATTGAAATGTGATTTGACATGAATAAAATCCGAAAATTGGAAGATAAGCTGCAAATACCTTTTCATTTTTCTATTACGCCATAAGATGGTCAACATCATGAATTTTGGAATGTAACTTTTTGTCATTTATTCTTGCTATTGCTCTGTAATTACATTGAGCTTCTTAAATAAGGATTGATATATATTATAAGAAAATATATTTCTACAGAAATATATATATATATATATATATATATATATAAAGTAATGTGATTGATAATTTAAAATTTAAAAATCAAATTTTAATTAAATTAAAAATCCGTTTCATAAGAAGGAACAACAACAAAATCATTTTTTTGATTTTGTTGTTCCTTCTTATGAAACCGATTTTTAATTTAATTAAAATTTGATTTTTAAATTTTAAATTATCAATCACATTACTTAATATTGAATTAGCTCTAGGACATTTAACTATCGAGCTTATTATATATCTAAATTACAACGAGCACTTTCTATTTCCTGTATTTTAATTAAACTAGTAATTTCACTGTTACATTAAAATACACTCAGCTCTTTAGACTATTGTTCTAATCTCCTTTAAATATATATATATATATATATATATATATATATATATATATTGCAAAAATACTTGATTTGTTCATCAAATTTCCTCTTCAGGGAAACAATAAATGTAAGAAAAAAAAAATGGAAAAGGCAAGGTAGTCTAGACAGAAGACGGATCGACCGGTCTCTGAATTCATGACAAAGACGAGAGTATGGGTCGAAACTCTTTTCCTTTACAAGAGAAAAACAAAACAAAAAAAACATCATTGAAGTGGAAAAAGATTATTGCATATTTGTAAATGCATTGTTGGAAGCTTTTAGAGACTGAAGAAATCCTCCAAGACTAAGGAAGTTATTACTGTTAGCGTAATTTTACAAAGAAAATTTTACGAATACGAAATACTAGGGAGAAAAAGCTTGTGAGCATAGAATATTCATCCATTATTGCTTGCTTAAGCTTTTTTAGTAAGAGATAGGGTATTTCGTCTGTTTACAGTTTTTTTTGTAACACTTTTGTGTCATTTTTCTTTACGAAGGCAGTTGAGGTCCACATGGTAATAATTTCAAGCAGCAGTTATTCAGTCTGCGAGAAATTGAGATCATGGAATCGTTGCTGAGACTTTGGTATTCTTGTCGATGCTGTTTTACATTTATTAGATGGCATATGTGAAAACTACTGGCAGCAGTGATGATGACTTGTGGAAATGCTGTCTGGACTGTTTTAATTTTGGCGTGCTAGTACTTTTGGCGCTTCTATACTATTGGGACAAGATTTCGGAAATCGTAATACTGAATTTCACATGAAAACAATGGTATATACTACGTATTCCCGGTATTTTTAAGATGATTATATCCAAAAATTACGAAAATCGAAAGGGTACAAAATTATTTATTAAAGAAAATAAAAAATAGAATTTGATAAAAATGATCATAAGACACGGGAGGGTTCAAAAGAGAGGTAATTTTCCGTTGTGATTCAAACAAGGTGGCGGCAATCTTTCATCTGCTACCACAATTAAAATTGTTTTTTTTTTTTTTAAATAATTCAGTAATATTCAGATAATTCCGATTGCATAATTTGGAAGCTACAATCGTAACTTATTAAAATTGACAAAAACTCTGTTGAAACCATTGTTTTTTTTTTATCTAAAAACTCCATTTATTGACTACAAAATCTTGTCCCAATAATGTAGAAGCACTGTACTTTTATATCGAGTTTTCAGAACATTCCAACCTGTTTACTGTCTTTATACGCAAAGAGATAAAAATAAAATCTTATGGATTTGTGTGTCAAAATGACGTATTACAGCCGTGTCTCTTACATAATACAAGTTTGTGTAGGCGACCGGTGAGAAAATCAAATTGTTCTTGAAAGGAATAAATTCCGGTCATATAGATTTTTCTGTTTACGTAACAAGCGACTTCATTTAGCTGATCACTACAGTAGAAATAAAATGGGGAGCAAATAAAAAAAAGAGCAAATGAAAACTAGACTCGAAAAGTATATTAATTTTGTCCAAATTTTATTTACGGAATAAAAATGTAGTTGCTTTCAATTCCCAAAGTAATGGTTAAAAAAAATTAACCTTATAGTAAGAATTACGAAAAAATAAAAATAAAAACATACACAAAGAAAAGTATCTCTAATTGAGAGATAATTCAAAAATTAGTTCTATCATTTAGAGCGGTGGTTCCCAACCTATTTTGGACCATGCTCCACCTAGGCATTTCTAAAATCCTGATGCCTCCCCTTTGTGATATTTAATTTTTGTTATTAAAATAATAATAATAGTAGTAATAATAATAATGAAAAAATAACTCATTCTCAAATTGCCCGATAGTCTTTGGTATAGTAAGCCCAAGGGTGCACGTCCTGCTCATGCCCTACCAAAATATTGCCATGCCCCACCGGTGGGGCATGCGCCCACGTTGGGAATGACTGATTTAGAGTGACAAAGTTTATTTTATCATCCAAACGATGGCAACAAAATATAGAAAAATATAAAAAAAAAAACAAAACAGTTCTCGTTTTCCTACTTAAAATAAAAGAACATTCTTACTTGAAATAAAAACCTGAAAGGCAAGAAACATGCAAATATAAAAAATGAAAAATGTCTTTAAAATGTCGTCTTCTTTCTTTTAAAAATAGCACTTTCAAAGGAACAAATTATTGGCTTTCTTGCCCAAAATAAACAAGTAAAGCAGGCATGGTCACCCGTGAGTGCACATTGAACGAGGTATAAGAAAAATGACTAAGTTCAGCATTTGCCTCCCTCATTTAGCCCCAAAAGTCACCAGGGGACGTCTAATCCTGGTGAAAATGAACAAACGGTGCAGTTTTAGGCCTTAACATATGTAAATTTGAGTTCTGCACCATGCAAAAAAAGAAATGACTAAGTCCATCATTTGCCCCCCCCCCCTATTTAGCACCAAAAGTCTCCAAGGCCGTAACATATTTAAATTTGAGATCAGCAGCATGCAAAACTGCTAAATAGACATACACAGAAAATTTCCGACAAATATGGTAAAATAGTCCCAAAAATGGAGTGTTTTTATTAGTCCTAAAAGAGTCCCTCGGACACATCCAAGAGTTATCACAAAGTATAGACAAACTTATAGACAAAATTATATAGAAAACAGTTAGTTACAGCTTTTCAGAAAGTTTTATAAAAATCCAAGGCATCAATTTTTTTAATAAGCACAAAAGTGTCAATTTTAGCTATTTTAACCCAAAAGGCATCCCTAGGGGGCAACCGGAGCCTTCCCAGAAAATCCATTCTGTTATTTTTTTTTACTCATATCATGTTTGTGCAAAATATAAAAAAAATTCCAAGGTGTAGTTATTGAGAAAAGTGCAAACAGACAAGGGTGACTTTATAAGTCCCCTCTCCTTTTGTCAGGGGACCAAAATGTCTTTAAAATATCCTCTTCTTTCTTTTAAAAATAGCATTTTTAAAGGTACAAATTATTGGCTTCTTGCCCCAAAAGTAATATAAAACCTAAATAAATAAATGAATAATCCTTTTACTTCAAAGGGAATTCGTTCTCAAACTATTTAGGGTTAAATTATCTTCTAAGACTGTAGGGAAAATCGTAACTTACTTGGGTAGCATGTGTGCGTGCTTCAAAGGGTCAATCATTTAAAAACAAAAAAAAAAGCAGGGTGTGAAAAGCTAAAATGTTAACACCCAGTTCGTTTTATGGTTGACAGTAACGTGAGTGACGCAGACTTATCATTTCTATGCAAATGAGGCAGATGAATAAAAACGGACGTGAAGTGAACAGCGAGATGAGTTGGAAGAAGGCGTGCTACCTATGTAGTTATGTGCAAGTCAACTTGAAGAAGTATTGAGTTTTGGAGTTTGAAGTTTTAATAAGTGTCGGGTGGTAGAGTTGAAAATTTTGACAACAGAGTATCAAGTTTTGGAGTTGGAAGTTTTGACAGCAGATTGTTAGTTTAACCATCTGTCTCTTTGAAATTCCTTTAATAAAAAAGGAATTTCTTTTCCCTGCAGTCACTGGAGTCACATGAGGACAGCCAAAAACCTGCTTGTCTTCATCTTCTCTGGTTGGTCAGCGAATTTAACTTCTGTATCCTAAATGCAAAAAAAAAAAAAAAAAAAGAAAATCAATCTGTTTCTTCTGCTGGTCTTCTTGAAACAAATAATTTCTTTGACCTTTTTACCCTATAATTAATAGAGATTGAAAACTAAAAATTTGATATACAGGGTACTGAGATTTGGGAAAATCTTTGTAATCCGTTTTCGGCCAGAAATTTGGCTGTTAAAGGGCTAAAGTTTACCGATTTGACCTTTGAGAACTCTACCAAACTCCTCCAACAATTTTGGGTATAAACACTTGAAATTTTAGATATAGGTTCCTTGGAAATGGATCTAACTTAATAACTTGATTTGAGCCCAAAACAATAAATGTTCAGGGGTCATAAATGGGGTCAAATTTTAAAAGAATTTGACCTCTTTGGTCTCTACCAAATTACTAAAGACAATTTCTGGTCTAAACATTTGAAATTTTACATAAAGGGTATTCAGAGATAGGGCAAGCTTTTTAATCGGTTTGGGTCAAAAATTTGAGCTACAAATATATAAATGTATGTATGTATGTATGTTTGCATGTCTGCCTAAAACTTTTGACAGAGGCGACAGATTTTCATAAGATCAGAATCGTTTATAAGCTCGACCCTTCAGACAACAAATACCAAAAAATTGGTTAAAAACATTAATTTCTTCACCCTCAACTGGGCACTTTTCTACAGGGAGAAGTTGCTTTTTTCGTGAATATTTTCAAAAGTCATCCCCTCTTTCTATTGTCTAGCCTTAATTTAAATCTATGTCACTTCTGGTTTGGTGGTGGTCGTAACAGCAAAGGCGTCATGTTTTTTTACATTTTTTCCTTCTTCACAGTACGGGTTTGAGCCTGCCTTCCTACTACCACTTTTTTTTTTTTTTTGCTCAACACACACCTCCAAACACCCAGGCAACGCTGGGCACCCATGCTAGTATATCTATAAAAGTGAAATTGTCTTTCTGTATGTGTGTGTCTGTGTGTGTACATTTCCCTACCAAATTACTCTGTTCATTTTCAATCTACTGACTCAAGATTTGACATAAGGGGTGTTGAGTTTTGGGAAAAAAATTTTTAATCAGTTTTGGCCAGAAATTTGGTTGTCAAAGGGTCAAAGTTCAACGATTTGACCTTTGAAAACTCTACCAAAGTCCTCCACCAATTTTGGGTCTAAACACTTGAAATTTTAGATGTAATTTCATTTGACATGAGCAAACTTTTAAATTTAATTTGAGCCCAAAACAATAAATGTTAAAAGGGGCAAAATTGGAGTCAAAGTTAAAAACAATTTTACTTCTCAGCCAATTTTTGGTCTAAACATTTGAAATTTTACATAAAGTGTATTCAGACATAGGGCAAGCTTTTGAATTGTTTTTTGGCTGGAATTTTGGCTACCAAGGAGTCAAAGTTAAAAAGATTTGTCCCTTTGCGGTCTCTAGCAAAAACTATTCAGCAAATTTTGGATCTAAACATTTGAAATTGTTTATAAAGGGTATTCAGACATGCAGCAAGCTTTTTAATCAGTTTTTAGGCGAAAATTTGGTTACCAAGAGCTCAAAGTTGAAAGAGTTGGCCTTTGCAGACTCTAACCAAACTCCTCTGCCAATTTTGGGTCTAAACACTTGAAATTTTAGATGTAGGTTACCTGGACAGGAGTCAAACTTTATATATATATATATATATATATATACACACACACATACACACATATACATATGCACATAAAGTTATGAACAGTACATAGGGCCCGAACAAAGCTGGGCTGAACTGCTAGTAGTTAACATAATCAAATCCTTCTTAGATAAGAGAAAAATCCAGAATGTCCTTGATGGTCGTACGTCAAAACAACATGATATAAATGCATGTGTGCTACAGAGGTCAATCCTTGGACCTTTATTATTCCTGATATTCATAAATGACCTCCCTGATAAAATTGTCTCAGAGATTAGTATATTCACCGATGACACCATGCTCTGTAACAAAGTCAAAAGGAAAACAAATGAACATGAACACTTCATTCAAATTCCTCTGTTTAACCATCAGAGGCAACATGAATTGGACCAAATACACTGACAAGGCTGCCCTGAAGAAAGTGGGCTCTCTTATCCGTGCTAGAAGATTACTCACACTTACGAGTATCCTGTACCGCTACAAAGCAACTATGCGCCCATGCATTGAGTATTCTTACCACATCTGGGCTGGTGCATCTGCCACTAGTTTCTTACTCTTCGACAGGGTACAAAAGACACTTGCCAGCCTAATAGGTTCTGCACTGTCAACCAAACTCCAACTTCTGTCCCATCACCGAAATGTGGCATCCCTGCACCTGTTTTACAAGTACTTTAATAGTAAGTGCTCATCTGAATTCAAAGCACTTGCTATCCCTTTGACATAATACCCCTGATGGACCCAACAAGCAGCAAAATCCCACCCCTATACTGTAGAGATACCTAGATGCTAGAAAACTTTCTACTCAAATAGTTTCTTCTCTCAAACTGCTAGACTTTGGAATTCCTTCCCGGGTCCCTGCTTCCCTGACTGTACTGACATGCAGAAGTTGAAGTGTAATGTGAACAGATATCTCACTGCTCAACTCCCTGCCTGCATAACATCCTTGTCAATGTCAACCTAAATAGAAGCCTCTTATATCAAAGTGGCACTGTACCTTGTTTGGGGTGAAATAACAATAAAAAATAATTTTTTTAAATATAAACAGTAATTAGAATTTACTTTTCTATAATCATACTTTTTCTTCAATAAACTCGACGCAAGTCCAGAGTTCAACCTAAAAAAAAAAAAAAAAAAAAAAAAAAAAATCTTTGTGGAGGAACAAAAAATGCCATATTCTAAAAATCCCATAAATTAATCAAGTAGTCATGTGTGGCCGAAGAATGAGGAAATAAATGTCATTGTTACAAAAAAAAAAAAAAAAAAAAGGTGAATTATTACTTGTCCTTGCAATGTAGACTGCATACAATGTATGGGTTCCCCGTGTTTTCATTAATATTTTAATATTTAATATATTTTAAAAAATTGGCAACTCAAAATGTAAATACAAACAGACCATACTGAAATTATGTGAGGCCTAAGGTAAAAGTATGCGAGATTTAATGAAGTCAGACTGTCAATAATGAATGAGAGCTTTTTACAAAAGGATTAGAAAACTTTAAAAATTGCACTGAAATAAGAAACACAATTTATATTGAAACTGAATTTATTAAAAAATGTATTAAAAAAAAAAAAAATGTGAAAAGGGAAAAGTTGTGTGTTGTGTCTGCGAAACGTTCTGTAGATAAACATTTTGTTGTTTCATGGATTTAAAAGACTAAAATTTATTATTTACTTAAAAAATTGCATTTAAAAAAGAAAAGAAAACAGGATTTTATTCATGTTAAAACTGAACTTTATTCAATACAAATAAAAAAAATAAAACAAGAATTATGTATATAAAATTATGTTTGAAGTAGGAGAAAATCAAAAACTTAATTATGAATTTAGGAAACTAACATTAATTAAACAAATTAAAATCGAATGATAAATAATTTTAAAAATGAGAAACAGTTTTAATACAAAGTTATTAATGCAGAAATATTTCTTTTCAAGTCAAACTTATCGAAAATCTGTTGGATTAATTTAGTTGATAAGTTTCTAAATAATAAGATTATTTCGAAACAGTATTCTGCATAATTACCAACTAATGAACTTTGAAAACTTGATACAAAATATTTAAAACTACTTGTAAATAAACAGTTTTAGTTTACAGGGTTTTTTTTTATGTAAATATGTTTGTTTGACTAAATACTTTTGAATGAGGATGAACACTTCTTAAAAATATTATTTAAAAAAAAAAAAAAAAAAAAAAAAGGGATGTTGTAGTTTGTTTGAAAAAGAAAAAAAAAATTCTTGACAAATAAACTTGAACATTTTTATACACACATGAATAAGTTTTGACAAAATTTAAAGAATTAAAAAAAAAAAAAAAAAAAAGATAAGAAAAAAAGAAAAACTTAAGGTTATAAAAAATAAAATTCCTGCTAGAAATAATAAACTTGGAGCATTTTTATACACACACACACACACACACACACACATAACAAGTTTTAACAGAATTAAGGCCTCAATATCAACGGCCGGAATGTGCCCACCCTCCAACTTTATTCTACTGCATCCTTGACAATTAAACATTCTTCCATCAATTGTTAGGACTCCCACTGCCTTCTGCTTCCAAAATCAATACATTGCTTTACTCGTCAAAGTCTTGGGGCACCTGGAATCTGCAGAATTAATCAAAGTTATCTAATTTTGTTCATCTACATGTACTTTTATGGAAAGGAGTTTCTTCCTTTACAGTTGCTTGGGGAGGAGACTGACACAGATATCACCTCCTCTTTGGCGTTTCCCAGGCACTGTCATGCTACATGTTCAAAATCATTGCACTTGAAACAGATCTTATGATGAATCTTATGCAACCAATTACCCGGCCTCTCCTGGTGGCTCAGTAAATAATCCTTCACCACATGGTTCAGTAAGTTGAGACCACCATACTTACAGCCAGCAGATTTGTTAACCATATCATGCCCCTTTGATTCTGGAGGTGTTCAGAACCTTTCTTGTCAGTCATGATGGCTCAGTAAATAATCCTTCACCACATGGTTCAGTAAGTTGAGACCACCATACTTACAGCCAGCAGATTTGTTAACCATATCATGCCCCTTTGATTCTGGAGGTGTTCAGAACCTTTCTTGTCAGTCATGATGGCTCAGTAAATAATCCTTCACCACATGGTTCAGTAAGTTGAGACTACCATACTTACAGCCAGCAGATTTGTTAACCATATCATGCCCCTTTGATTCTGGAGGTGTTCAGAACCTTTCTTGTCAGTCATGATGGCTCAGTAAATAATCCTTCACCACATGGTTCAGTAAGTTGAGACTACCATACTTACAGCCAGCAGATTTGTTAACCATATCATGCCCCTTTGATTCTGGAGGTGTTCAGAACCTTTCTTGTCAGTCATGATGGCTCAGTAAATAATCCTTCACCACATGGTTCAGTAAGTTGAGACTACCATACTTACAGCCAGCAGATTTGTTAACCATATCATGCCCTTTGATTCTGGAGGTGTTCAGAACCTTTCTTGTCAGTCATGATGGCTTACACTCAGATCAGCAGATTTTCTGCACTCGTTATTTCTAGCGCAGAAAAAGCACATAGTAGATATCTAACATGTCCAGAGATGCATGTTATGTTAGCCAACATTTGGGCAACGGTCCCCTAACCAACCAGGCGAAGTGTTGCAACACGACAAAAAACTTGTCCACAGTCTCATCTAGGTAAAGTTGTCAAGCAACGAATTGGTCACATATGCATACATAGCATAAACGGTTATGAGAGCCTACTTGACCTGTTCTGAGTCTGCTTTCTGCTTCTTACTTAGTTGCCTGTATATGGCCAGAGCTCAACCTCGCAATCGTGTGATGCGCTCAACATTATCCATAGTGCAAAGCTGACATACAAGCTCATGATTTTCAATCCACTCAACTACAGCACATCAGTCGCATCACTGTTAATCTCAGGAATTAGTCGGACATCAAGTCTTGTATTCCATCGCTGAAAGAGCGTGAAAATAATAGAAATTGATTGTCCTCCCCCTTTTTCGCTGACAACATAATTCGCACCATCTTATAATTTCACTGTGTTCTCTGAGTTTCTAACAACATGTAATGCATAAATGTAGTATGCGTATAGAGCTCGCCTTCCTCAAAAACGAACTCCTGTTCTTCAAATGGCTTACTTATATACAGCCCAAGATGATTTTATCTACGTATGATTGGCAAGATTTCGGCATTAGTTCATGCGGTCGCTGAAGACAAAAATCACTCTTTTTGACTTCCAGTTTCTGCAGAGTACATACACCTGGCCCTACTGGTGCCTTTTGATTAATGATTAGTACAAAATCTTTAGCATAATAAAAAAATTTATAAATAATTTTCTTATGATTGAAAAATATGATTTTTTTTAAATAAAATACTTAAACGAATTCATCTGTTTATAAGAATTTATTTATTTTTAATAAAGTAGGTTATAATAGACTTTCCAGCTGACTACCATATTGTCATCTTCAAGTCTAATGTAAACAAATCCTTGTTGAACAGACCCTTTAAATAATCAAACTATACTCAATTTCAACCACAAATGATTACTACACTGCTGTCCTGGTGGCCACTGTACACTTATTAATTCTTATACTTGAATAACCTCCAGGCCTAGACATGTGATGACTCCCTTGTGAAAATAAAAAATTTTCTTAACAAATAATCAACCAGATTTGTTTTTTATTCTGCCAATCAGATATTTTTTAATATAATATTTCATACAAAAATATATTTTCTTTTAAAAAAATAGTTCAGAATAAAAAAACAAAAAACAAAGTAAAGAAACCTCCAAAGAAGGTTATTATTTAGAAAGACATTCTTAACATGGAGAATGGGTGGGCTTTTGTGTTATCCGAGAAGAGAAGAATCTTGATTTTAAAAGGTGGTTACTTATTTAGACTTGTACTTATTTAGGAAAACAAAAATAAAGAAAAAAATTTGATGGTGTATTTAATTGTGATAGCATGAAAAAAAATCATGAAAATTGATCAAGTATTTTTTTTATATTTAAGAAAATGAAATTTTACAGTTTTTTACTGATTAAGTATTTTTACTTTATGGCTAAACTAAAAGAAATAGCCGAATTGAGTTGTCTCCCCCCCCTCGACACACACCTTATAAGATGTCTATCCTTGAATTCAATCCAATATGGTGGACGGTTTCTCTTTCATCACATACTTCATAAAATTTAATCTTTTAAATAATAATACAAAAATACTTCAAATTACATGATTTTTGAAATACGTCATCTTCGTTGATGAGCCTTTGATGCAGAAAATGTTTGGTGGGGAGGTAACCAGGGATGAATTTCGAATTCAATCAAATATGGCGCTAGTAGTTTCTCTTGCATTGAGCAACTCATAAAATTCAAAAATAAAAAAATAAAAACTACTTGATCAAATGATATGATTTTTGGAATGTGCAATTTTCGTTCTGTTACGGGCATGTACATCATCACGTCTTTTCTGCATTTTCTTTACTTAAAATTTTCGTTATAAGTGCAATTCTAAATACACAGGAAGGTGTGCTCGTTGTAAAATCAAAGAGAATTCAACCAAAGGGCAACTTTGTCTGAAACCTTTTTACACCCTGAAATCGAATATTGATAATCTTTACCCTCAAGTGTATAAAATACAATTTCGTTAGAAATTTCATTAACAATTTCCTGAAAAGGAATCTTGTTATATTGCTTTAGCTCTTGCTCGATACATTTAAGAACGGTATTTTTGTCGAGTGGTAAAAATGGAACAAACGCGTGCAGTAAACCTTCTCGATGCAGTTCCATCAACCAGCTAGATGGACCACGCTCAAAAACGGGATCAAAATCGGATACATAAAAAGTACTTGGACCTTTTTGCTTCACCTTGTTGAACACGACGTCGTTTATTTCATTACTGTACATGTTTGAGACAAATATTACAATCGTCTTCCGATACAACCACGAAGCTTGCATATTATTGAGCACTTTCTTAAACGCTGCTTGCATCTCGTCGCTTACATCCTGCGCGTCATCGACAACAATTATCGTCCACCTACAGAAAGAGGTCTGCTCATTAATCCAGGCTGATATTTCATGGACGTTAGCAGTTTTGCCCGCTTTCAAATGTATCGAGGGATGATATTTGACAACTCTCGTGTTGGCAGGAAGCAAATGTGAAATCTGTGAGGAGATGAACGTTTTTCCGACTCCACTGCTGCCATGGAAGGATAACAGTAACGGATGATGAATATTAGCTTTCAATCGTTCCAGATGAGTTTGCAGAGATAACGTGACGATATGTATGGCAAGTTCTTGTCCAAAGACAACTGAGGAAAGTGCTGTGGTCATGGATTCTTGGTTCAGTTGGGGCACGTCGTAGCAAGATTCCCAAGCCAATGGGATTATTAAGCAGACAAGTATGCTGATTATGAAGATGAATACAGAACAAAACATTTTACACCTGGTCTTTTTGGGTTTCGGCGTTTTTATCTTCTTTTTTGCGATAGAATATTCGAAAGACGATGCACGCTTTGAATGTTTAACAGTCTGAAAAACAAATAGAAATTATTAATTAATAAAGAATTAAAATGATATTTTGGCTTTTACAATTCAAACAAAACAAACTAATAGAATCAGATAAGTCAAACGAAATTTAGCCGTGACACTAGGATCAACATCCTCTCAAACCACAAAGAAGTTGCCAACCAACCAACAACACCAGGGACGTGATGGTTGGTTGGTTGGTTGTTTTACGGCATATCAACCCTTTTCGGGTTATTTAATGCCGAATCCAAAGATTTTGAAGAAAATTTTTTTTTAATAGAAAATATTTGTTGTTTTCACGTCGGTTTCTATTTAACCCATAGTTGGGACCCTAACAGGTACTACCATTCCGGGTCAGAGTGGACCTGGGAGCAATGGTAATTAAAGGGTGGCTCCACACTCCCCAAAGCCAACAAGCTGGGGCCTCACCACTGGATATAGTTTAAGGTCATATCCAGGACCCCCATTGAGGGACTTTTACCCTCTGCAGGGGGGGGCAGTCGGCGTATTCTAATGCCCCTCCGACAGGGCCGGGGACGTGATGGTAGATCAGTGGTTAATGACACAGACCGACAAGCTGGGTGTATCAAGTTTGAATCCAGTTCATTTCACAGAAACTTACTTAGTGATGTTGGCAACCTTCACAGCGTCCCTCCTCTAAGTACCCAATATTCTTCTAGAAAGAATTCTAAATAGAAAGACATCAGGGAAACGAATGCCAACAAAATCATCATCATAAACGACGCTCAATAAACAATAATATCAATTCTAAAGGTTAGTGGATTTTTCCATGACAACTTAGCCACAGAACTAATGACAGAACGACAAGTCAAGGTTATAGTCAGCTAATGTACTTCCTAATTTCCGGCGTAGTGTTACCGTAAGCAGTGACAAGGCAAATCAGTTCTTTCACTTTTATTGTTCTTCAGTATTTCTATTGTGGAACGATTTATTGAAATAAAATAGAAGAAAAAGACATTATTGAAAAGTATACAATAAAAATTAATAAAATTATAAAAAGATAAAAATAACACAATTAGTTTTTTTGATAGTCATCTGCAAGAATTCCTTTGGCGGCAGAAAATCAAAGCCAAATATTTTGGGAATATTATGTATTGGATACATTTTTTTTATGGTGTTTGAAATTTTGTTATTTTGATTGCAATAATTTTATTTCTTATTTTGATTTCAATAATTTTATTTTTATACTTTTATAAAACATTTATTATATATATTCAACAAAAAATTACAATTTTAAAACAAAAATTTTTCTTTATTTTTATAATTTCATAAACATATTTCTTATAAAATTTCAAATAAAAGAAAACTTTTTAATTTTGTTGTCAGAAGTGACAATAAAGACTAATTGTACTATTTTGTCTCCCTTTTAAACATCAACATTTTTTTGCATTGTGATAGTTTTCTATGGCTTTTCTATATACACATTACATGCAATGCTTCAAGCAAACTATATCTCGTTCTTCAATTTATTTTTCTGTTATTTATTTGCATTACAGAGCAAGTTGGATTTAGACATCAAACACACCCGCGCTCTAATAGAAGGCGATTTACAGAGTAAAGCTGGCATCAATGATTGTACAGCTGCTGCCGAAGCTCTGCAGAAATGTGTCCACACTGATATTCACCCAGGTGAGCATATCAATTGAAGCGCGTACAAACATTCAAAAACATTTGAACACCTCAAGCTAATTCCTTTCTCCATTTAATCTTATATAACTGTGGTGATGATATGATACTATCAACGTTCCCCCTCGCCTAAATGTTAGGAAATAAAAACAAATATAACAAAAAAAAAAAAAAAAAAAAAAAGAAATAAGTTTATCAGCAGAACAATGGAAAAGAAGTTATTCACACAGGTACACAAAAGAAAGCTGGGTACTTGTACAGTTTAATCAAGACAATAAATAGTCATCTGCAAGAATTCCTGTCTGAATGAAAGCCAAATATTTTGGGAATATTATGTATTGGATACGTTTTTTTTTTTTATGATGTATGAAATTTTATAATTTTGATTTCAATAATTTCATTTGTTATTTTGATTTCAATAATTTTATTTTCATACTTTCATAAACATATATTTCCTAGATAAATTCGAATAAAATAAAACTTTTTTTTTTTTGTTATTAAAAGTGCAAATAAAGACTTATTTTTATCCGTATATTTTCCAATAATGTCCTTTTCTTATATTTTATTTCAATAAATTGTTTCACAATACAACACTTGAGTATAGGAGCATGCATTAACTGAGTAGAGGTTGTTAAATTAAGAACCGAATCATGTTATGGAGTTAAGTATTAGCAAAAACAATTTCCAATGGATGATCAAAGCCAAACATATCTTCTCACTGAAGGAGAGAAAAAAAAAAAGAGAGAGAGATTTATTGCTGTTTCATATTTTGGAAAGATATTTTGGAGTGCTATGAACACACTGGATAGAAGGAGCAAAAAAGAAATAAATAAAAAAAGAAAAAAGAAATAAAAAAGAAATAAAAAATAAAAAGAAATAAATAAAAAAAGAAATAAAGAAAGAAATAAAAAGAAAAAATAAAGAAATAAAAAAAAGAAAGAAAATACTACTTCAAGATCAAAAACGTGCCAACGATAAGTGTTAGATGGAATAGATTCTGATCCAGAAAATAGCAATTCTTCCCTCTTTTTCAGAAACACCGCTCCTGGAATGTGAGAACTAAAGGATAAAATAAGTGAACCAACCAAAAGATCTATTGTTATTTTACTTTTTGGAAAGATACTTTGGATTACTATCTATCAATGGACATATCCAATATCTTGCAAAAGAATGGGATGGAGCGTCAGTTTTACTCAAATCTTGCCTCAACTAAGGAAATATCTTCAAAAGAAGATCGATTGCATTTCACTTTATGTAGTTTAAATATTGACCTGGCCAGAGTATAGGAACAGCCTTTTAATCTAACATGCATTTAAACAAACCGCACACACATCCATGCATGCACCTTTGAAACAACGCATCGGTTGTCGCCCTTGTGGTAACCTCCGCTTTGCCCAACAGGTGGTGCTCTCCATTTCCTCTTCCGTTTTCTCTCTCTTTTTTGTCTTCCCATCGAGTTGACAACACGCGTTTTCCTTCAATTCAAACCTCAAGTGTGAGTGCCACGCAAAGTACGTTCACGGCTCGACAAGATAAGAATGAAACTTGTATAAACAAACTCTTACACACACAATGAACTTCCAACGTATGCTTTGACGAACTCTAGCATACATTCACGCTCGCATACACGCAACGAACATTTATCCACATGCATGCTAGTTTATAAACACACAAACACTCTGTAACATTCGTAACCTTTCTTTATAAATAAACATTCCTTGTACATATGTAAATATATTATCCTGTTCCAGCATGCTTCATTCCAATGTCTTAAATGTACTCGTAACAGGTGCCCTTATTGTTGGTTTTTTCTATGCTGTATTATCTGCAAACGATGACCTCCAACTATCCAACATCGAATACGCAGCATATTCCAGTACCGATTTATGCACCCAGCCTACAAAGGGAGGATCCAGCTGTACAACCGGTAACTAAACTGCACACGGGTCCCCCACAAGTGATAGGCTAGTTTGGAAGTCAATTTCTAGAAAAGCCATCCAACATATGAGAGCACATAAAATAGATAATTAACCGAGCGTGATAATAAGAATGATATTTTTTTTTTTATTTAGGTGCTCGTGTGATTGCAAGAATTATGAAGTAATTCCAGGGGAACTTCTGTAATTACTAACCAGCATAGCATTACCACTGTCACTCAAGGGAAGAGTTTATCAGACATGTGTACGTATGTAACAGTCCACATGGTGCGTATGAGAAAATCAGCAGAGCTGTAAGATAGCTGATTAGTGAAAATATTAGCAGTAGCCATCTTAGCACATATGCAAATTAAGCATAAGATGCGATGGGAAGAAAGAGAAAAAAAAAAGGCAGAAGAAAGGACAGTTCATAGTCGAGCAAAAAAGAAGCAAATTGCATACCGGGGAAGATGAACGTGTGAAGTGGCAGGGAGAGAGACTTTTAAAAAGCACATGTTATATGGCAGAGTGTTGAAAGACACGTGTGCGTGAAAAGACTTTTGAAAGATAATATGCGTCATTTTGGAAGAACCACAAATAAATGCATTTTATTTGCACTTAAAAAAATGCTGTGTCGAATTTTCATTTCTTTCCTTTTTGTTTGTTTGTTCCTGCGACAGTACCAGACAATATGCGGGTCCGAGTGGTTGAAATGTAACGGCAGAGTTACGGCATTAATGCCCGAAAGTATCCCGTACATCTATAAGGCCACCATTCGCCTATGTATGGAGTATTGTTGTCATATTTGGACTGGTGCATCTGCCACTAGTCTCTCGCTCTTAGACAAGGTTCAAAAGAGAGTCGCCAATCTGATAGGTCCTGAACTATCATCTAAGCCTCAGCCTCTGTCCCATCGACGAAATGTTGCATCCCTCTGCCTGTTCTACAAGTGCTCTAACGATGAATGTTCTGACGAACTGCAAGCACATGTGCCCCCTCGACATAAATACCCCCCGACCAACCAGACAAGCAGCTAAATCCCACCCCTTCACAGTAAAGATCTCAAGATGTAAAAGAGTCTTCTACTCCAGTAGTTTCTTCCCCAGAACTGCTAGACTTTGGAATTCCCTTCCGGGTCCCTGCTTCCCCAACTGTACTGACATGCAGAAGTTCAAGTGTAACGTGAACCGACATCTTGCTACCCAACTCCCTACACAGTACCCCTGATGCTTATGTCTCTGATAGTAGCCCCCTACATCAAAGTTGCACTGTGCCTTGTTTGGGGGGAAAAGGTAATAAAAAAAATAAATTAAAAAAAAAAGTGTAATGGCCATGTTACATGCAGTGCAATGATATATGGAAGTGAAATCTGGCCAGTGAAAGTTGAGGACATGTGTTGCATGGGGAAAAATGCTACAACAGATGTATAATGAGAGTCTTAAAGACTCTCTAACACTTGATGGACTAACGGGTACTTGTTCTTATAGTAGCTATTATCCTGGTCAGATTGAGTCAGCTTCCTCCTAAGCATGAACTGCATCTTGAACCATCTAAGTCTAGTTTCGATGATCCTATGCCAGGTCACAGAAAATGGCTAACCACTTTCGATTCCAATGCCAGCACCCAACTACTTGTGGACCTGATAGTACCAATCTGGTGATCCTTAATTGTTGACACCCAGATCTTCAGCATTAATTCAAAGAGTTGATTTAATCTGGACAGCATAGGGATATATGTACAGAAGACTTTGATGGTAAAGTCACAATGAAAGAATGGATGAAAGTTTTTGAGTTTATATAGGTTTCAGGGTTGGAAGCAGACAGGTGTCTTTATTCACTCCTGGGCAACACGAGGTGTGCCTGCTGTAAGTGACATAAAGCAATGCTTTCCAATCTTTTCTTGGACATGTTCATCACGTTGATGATACAATGGATTTGTAATCGGAGTTTAATGACTGGCTTAGATCTGATGACCTCAGAGGAGAATTAGATCTGGACAATATTTATGCAGAAGAGGAGGAGCCACGTTAGAAGAATGGGTTAAAAGATGTAGAACAGTTAAAGTAAAAGATTCAGTTCACAGGGAAAGGAAGTGATAATAGACTTGAGAGAAAGAGGGACAAATAAAGACCTGCCCAGAAATAGACTTTACCATCAAAGTCTTCTGCACATATCTCCCTATGCTGTCGAGATTAAATCAACTCTTTGGATTAATGCTGAAGATCTGGGCATCAGAGATAGATTAGTTTGGAAGTCAATTATTTTAATGGTGAATGCTCAGACGAACTACAAGCACTTGTACCCTCCTTGACGTAGATACCCCCAACAAACCAAACAAACAGTAAAATCCCACCCCTACACAGAGATCCCTAGATGTAAAAAGGCCTACTTCAATAGTTTCTTCCCCAGAACTGCTAGACTTTGGAACTCCCTTCCGGGATTCTGCTTTCCCAACTGTACTGACATGCAGAAGTTCAAATGTAATGTGAACAGACATCTTGCTGTTCATCTCCCTACATAGAATCCCTGCAACTTATGTCCCCGATAGTAGCCACCTACATCAAAGTGGCAATGTGCCTTGTTTGGGAGTGAAAATGGAATAAAAAAAAAATTTCTAAAAGTCATTCAACACATGTAAAATGGAAGAGGAGGAGGAGGAGGATGATGATGATGATGATGATTTTCCTTGGTTTGGTTGCTAAACGGCATATCAACCTTCTCACGTTAATTTAATGCTTAATCAAGTCATTTTTAAAAATAGATTTTATGCTTCAAGTTGTTTATTTATATAATTATAATACTCTGTGGACCATGCAACCACCATTGCCTGAATCTTGTCTTCGATGTTTGGGCAATTCCATCTTTTAAACAAGTGATGACAGGTGAAATTATATATATATATGGGTGTGGCTCAGAGGCTAAAGAGAGTGCAGAGTTGTATATTTTGGTTTTTATTCTTGCTCATGGCACCCAAGTCATCTATATATATAAAAGCGAAAATGTGTTTGCATGTATGTATGTATGTCTCGCAAAAACTTTTGACATGGGTCATTTTAAAGTTCCAACCTTTGCCCAACAAATATCGAAAAATTGGCCAAAAATATTATTTTTTTCACCCTAAAATCATCAGTTTTCTACAGGGAGGGGTCAGCAAAAACCATCCTCTCATGACAAGTTCGCTTCTACACATGCGTCATACGACGTCGGAACATGATTTACTTTAAATATTTGAAAAACCGACACAATTTCATCAACGTCATTTTAGCTCATTATCTAAAGGTTTTGGGTTCAAATCGTGGTGTGAGATATCTTTTTTTTTTTTAAATTTTAATATTGAAACAGGGTTATTTAAGCCATTTTTCACATTTTTTTTTTTGGGGGGGGTTATTTTTCAAAGTTTTAACGTTCGTTTCTCTGCTTTGCGTTTTCTTTTTTTGTTTTTCCCATTTTTACATTTAACATTGTTCGTTTGTCTTACGTTAGTTTTTTTTAATATTTACTTCGCTTATTCTTATGTTTTGATTAACACCCCCTGCCTGAGCACTCACACCTCGAAACACCCGGGCAACGCCGGGTACCCTCCCGCTAGTCTATAATATAAATCTAACCTATCTGTTTAAATGTATATATGTCTGCCTAAAACTTTCGACAGAGGTGATGGCTTTTCACTAGATCGGTATTGTTTTGAACAACAAATATCGAAAAATTGGCTAAAAACATTAATTCCTTCACCCTCAACTGGGCACTTTTCTATAGGGAGGAGTCGCTTTTTCAATTGAAATTTTCGAAAGTCACCCCTCTTTTTGAATGACTAGACTTAATTTAAATATTTGTCACTTTCGGTTTGGCAATGGGCGCAACAGCAAAAACATCACGTTTTTTTTTCACATTCTTTTCCTCCTTCGTGGTACGGGTTCGAGCCTGCCACCCTACAGCCACTTTTTTTTTTGTTCAACATGCACCCCCAAACACCTGGGCTAGCTAGTCTATATATATAAAAGGCAGCTTGCATTTTTGTATGTCCACATCGGTTACATTTATTTAGAAGTTTCCTTATACTTTCTAGATTATAATATCTACGATTCGAAAACGGACGTCGTGTCTACATTTATTTTGATCGACTTTTAAAAAATTCTCTCTATTCCATCCTTTTGCATGTTATTTGTCTTTTTCGTATAAATAAAGCAAAACTAATCGAAGCAAAGTCGATTCACCGGCCTTCTGGCTGGGACATCCAGAAAGGCAATTAGCTTTGATCAATGTGGGGGAAACCCTTCATATCAGACAATTGCTATTCATTTGGACACTGCCAAATCTTCCCCTTTTAGTGGGGAGCTGGTTTTCCCCAACATTGTTGGGAAACAAGTAAATAAAATGTTAGAAAGCGGAAAGCTTAACTGGCTTTCAGCAAACGTTCATTTCTGCTTTTCCGTCACGGATTTGAGCTGCTTGCCTACTACCACTTTTATTTATTTTTTTTTCCCCCACACACCTTTAAACAATCGGGCACCTCCACTAGTGTATATATATATATATATATATATATATATATATATATATATACACACACACACACACTCGCTACTATATATTACGTCCAATATAATAATTGAAAGAATATAATATAAGAATACGTAATTTGCATGAATCATATTTAAGCTTATCTAATGAGTGGGCAACACTGGCCGGCCTGCTCGTATCTTCATATATTTATTCATGATGTTTAGTTTGGTTGTTTTGTAACAGAAAACAATAACTTCAATATTTGGTGCAGTTGTCAAGAAACCAATATCTTCAAACAGCCTAATCTGATAGCACCAGAGACGAGGAGGATGAAGAGGGCTAAATACTTACATTGTAACGTACAATGGTATGCAGGAATTCATGTCTCAATCTGGAGAAAAATTAAAAGGAAGATAAATATAATAAAGTACAATTCATTTATTACATGAAAAGGTCAGCAAGCTGAGAAAGAAAATGAGGTTATGGTCAGCTAGCGTACTTCCTAACTTCCGGCATAGCGCTACCGGAAGCGTTGACAAGGCAAATCAGTTCTTTCACTTTTTTTCTAGCAAGCCTATATCTCCCCTGTGCATGTACTCGTTTTTATGTTTTTCTGATATTTATTTTTTTCAGTCAATGTAGCCTGGTTGTCCTACTAAAGACTTACCTGCAAATGGCATTTATTCCGAAAACCATTCTTAACATGGGGAGGTTGGATGCAATACCCCTTAAAAGCAAGTCTTTACAGGTAAGTTTTCAGTGGGACAACCAGGCCACATTGACCTTTTTTATTTAATAATTATTGAAAAGCTTTTTTTCAGTCTTTTTAAAAAAAATTTTTTTTTTAAAGAATTATTGAAAACACTTTTTGCATTTTTTTTTTTTTAAGATTCATTGAAAAGACTTTAAAGTAATGAACTATTTAAAAAGTGCAAATAAAGATTAATTGTGCTATTTTTTTTGTATACTTTTCAATAACATCCTTTTCTTATTTATTTCAATAAATCGCTTCACAATAGAAATACTGAAGAACAATAAAAGTGAAGGAACTGATTTGCCCTGGTAGCGCTACGCCTGAAGTTAGGAAGTACGTTAGCTGACTACAAGCGAAAACAATTTAATTATGCGTTGTTTTTGAATATGGAAAAAGGCAATTTATATATTTTTAATTTTCATTTTTCATCTTATTTCATACCGAGGTTAGACGTTTTATGAATGCCTTGCAACTTTTCCTGTCTGTTGCCATTTTGTTTGTGCTGCCCACTAGCATCAGGTTGCCATCAACCTTCCACGTCTATGTGACTTTGGGCCATTAACATCAATGTTGTACACACCTTAGAGTATTGGATGACCGACAGTGGGCAACATGGTCATACCAGACAAGACGTTGTGTAACATACCTTCTCATCGAAGCCTATACAGTGGCAATTTTCCTCATCCAATTCACTACAGCAAGAATCGTGCCATTTTGACGTTTTCTCAAGGATCAGGTTTCGCAGTCATACAAGAGTACAGGTTGAGCATATTATTATCTCTATTATATTAAAAAAGAACTTTGTGTGTTTGTGTGTGCGAGTTTATTCCGTAGAGACTCAGAAACGACTGGGCCAATTCCTTTGAAATTTCACACTAAGGTACTTGATGTGTCTGGGAATGTTCTCATGTAGGTTTGAAATTGGAATGCATCTGATAAGTATCGAAAATCTATTAAAAAAAAATCTGATTAAAGAAAGTCCGATTTAGATCAAAGTTAACACTTTTATACAATCTAACATCACAAGTGCGTTTGAGAAGTTTTACCCCTGCACAAGCAGAAAGGCCTTGCCTTTAAAATCAACAGTAGATTCTTTTATAAGACAGAGGTGTGTTCGAAATAAAAATTTCTTTTTAGAACACAACTGAACCATGATACTTGACTTTTTGCATTTAAAACTTTAAGTGAAGCTATTATTACAGATAATTTTATAAAGTCAACTGTAGATTCTCTACAGTGCAATGTAGACTACAATGTATTGTAGACTAAGTCACTGTGTGGAGACATATGAAGCTTTCTCCCAGTACACTAACTAGAGCAGCCAATCAATCGATTTGATTAAAAATGGGGAATTTCAGTGATTTCAATGACAATAAAAGTATGGGAGGGAGGAACATTTATTGATCATCATTCAATCCCTGACAACGTTGAGCCCCCCTGCTAGTGTAGCGATGTGTCAGCGATTTTGATTTTTTTTTTTTTTTTCAGTTGCCAGAAAAAGCAAGAGAGGCTTTGAGATGGGATTAGTTTATTGCTAATCGCCCGAGATGCTCCCATCAGAGAATGTCAACAGGGCTACTCTGGCATTTTTTGAAAGCAAAATAATCAGCAAAAATACAATTTGCAAAACCCAGAAAACAAATTAGTACTTTTTTTTTTTTTTTCTTAGATACGAGTCACCACTTATCACGGCCCGGAGGACATTCGAGGTTAAGTGTTAATGGGTGTACAGTAGTCAATGGGATAATATCGTAGTAATCGTTAGTAGTGGAAATTTGGTAAATTGGATTACTTAAGGAGTACAAAATAAGAACAGTCAATAAAATTTGCAGCCATATACTGAATGTTTTATTAATAGATAAATAGCGAGTATGAACACTGGTGGAGCATCCTGTCGCCCTCACCTAATATTAGATCTGATGGAGGGTTTATTCGAGTAAATAAATATTCAGAGAGAGATTTCTATGCTTGCTTATACGAAAAGAAAAAATTAAAAAACATTTTCATTCATTAAATTAAGTTTTTCGTTGGTTTTGTTCGCTTATCGATTTCTTTCGCGCATGCGTAGAACAAAAAATTACTGCACCGGAACGAAATTACAATTTCCGTTCCATTTTGATGACACCCCCCCAAAACATCACGGCTTCTCCACAAATACCGAAATAGATCAGATAGATGAGAGAGAGAAGGGTAGGAGGGGGTTCAAAAATGTTCCCTTCCTAACCCCTTTTATTTTTAGGCGGGAATTAACACCGGTCACATTATTTTTCTCTGGAATGGTCACGAAGTACGTGTTCAAATTTAGTAGAACATTATAATTGAAAACTGATGCCCAGCGATAAAAGTCATAAAAAATATTAGTAAGTCTAGAAGTGTAAGCCATGTTTAGTTTCAGAACAGTTTCCGATAGTTAGTTGTTCTACACAAGTCCTGGAGGTGACTGGTTCTCAGTAGACAGTTCTCGAGTTGGAATCCACAGAGCAAAAGATTCTTTCCGTGTTGACACGAAGTAAACAAATGCAAAGTTGCGACAGAATGGTTTAATATTTATGTGTTATATATAGTGGTTTCATTAGAAGAGAGTCTTAGAGATAAAGAGATGTTGTTGTAAGAGACTTTGAGAGATTGTTCATGTTATGAGAGATTCCTATATTTTAAATGTTCATTCCTTAGACGTGTAGAAGAAGAAAGCTCTTAGAATGATGAGATAGTGTTCACTGTTCAGACATTGTGTAGACATGAGATGTCGAGACCTGTATGTAATGACATTTTATAACACAAATATATAATACAATTTCACTTGACCTTTTTGTAAGAATCATAAGACAAGCCGACGTTTTACAAAAAACACATGATGGTTTATTTCGTCACGACCGGCCGTGGTTTCCATCATCAAGAATTCAAAGCTTCACATTTTAGTTTCAAAGTGATCGTCTCGCTTCCTAGACGTTCGAATTCCCAGACCCTCTCTGAGTTTTTCACTGACTAGCTCTCACTGACCGTCTTCTTTTACTCTAAAGTTTTTTCTCTATAACTAGAACTTTCTATTTTCCGTGACGTCATACACATGTTAAAACATGTGCCTTCTTTCACATGTTCTGGACATGCGTGTCCAAAACTTTTCCTTTTTCTACAAAAGGAATTTTAACCTATACTCAGTAACCTATTTTTCCAATATGTTAAAAACATTATCTTATAGCTACATTCTTTCAATTAAAATTTCATAACAAACTTGACAGGGCACATTCTTTTCTTGAAATATTTGATCTCTATTCTAAACAATCGTTTGTTTTAGATTCTCACACGTAATCTATTTCTAAACATAAATTACGAGGTTCGAATTTCGTCTATTGCTATTTCATTTTCATTTTAACTAATCTCTCTATTTTTATACTTACATGAAAAGGGGACAGCCCTTATCATGTAACATATGGAGCAATTGTGGTTTCTGATTGGTTGGTAGCAGAATGTGAATTAATTTGATTCATCAGTTCCTAGCAGCATTGGTAACAAATAGAATCTCCCGATTGTGCGGAATCATACCCCATTATAAGACATTCTAGTCAGGTAGATTTGTTCTTTGCGCTTTGTTATGTTAAACTTATTATATTTGTTAATCCCCGTTGTTATTGCTGTTGGACTTGAAATTTCTACATCCATTGGAGTCAGAATATTTCACACGTCGACAATGGCATCAGCCAGTTGTTCAACACCTGAGGAAGATACCACCAAGAAAAATATGGATCAACCAAAGGAAAGGACAGAATGGGCTAAGCCACCCACCTTCACTATTAACATAGAAGAACTCATAGCGAAAGCTCAAGAATGCACCAAATTTACCACGGAAAAGGGGATCATACTCGATCAATCAAGAATTGAGAAATTCTCTGAAAAAACAATCCTGCTGTTTGTCATCCACTGAAAAACAAAAAAACTAATAAGATCTACCAAGGAACATGTTACAAATCTAATAGCAACCGTAAAGAAGAGACCTGAGAGAATCAATAAATGCAAAAGGTATAACACCTGAAGCGCCCTTTTCAAAACACCTGAAGACTGCATCATTTTGTCAAAGAAAGAAATTATTACAAGAGACTTTATTCTCAGAATGAAATACATGGGTTGTAGGAGGACCACGGTTTCAGTATTTGAAGTCCACGGTGTTGTACCGGTAGAGTTTTGTATGTGCCTTTTTCTTTTTTTTTTTTTTACAATATGGAGACATCACTAATTTGACTGAAGATAAATTCAACAGAGTATGATCCTTTCATATACTTCTAAACAAGACGCTTTTCTAAAAATACCTCATTATCTGGAAGCAGGTCTGGAGAAATTACCCACTGTAGTAGCAGGCCAAAGACCGGCATGTTCGATATGTGGGGGGTAGGTCACCTTACATTTACTTGCCCTACTAGAAAGCCGGCTCAACCAAAACCCCCAAAATAGGATTCTGGAGCACTTTAAACTCCAAGATAAAAGAAGTGATTAGAGAAGACACAGACCCCTCACCCACCCCCCCAAAAAAGATACAACAGCAAAAACGCTAACTCCTGACGATTTTGAAGCTAGTTTTAACACAGCTAATAAATCCCCTCAAAAAGAACACTCCCAAAAAGTCTAACGCTAAATCCCTAACTGAAGCAGAAAAAATTGAAGTAAAGACCGGGGGGGGGGGCAAATTTAAAGAACTAATTAACCTTAAAAACAAACTTGATAATGAAAGAACAAAAGAGAAAAGGCCACAGTTTCCTGATTCGCTATTCCCTACCTCCTCGCCTAAAAAGAAACGCTCCTTAGCTGTAAAAGCACCAGCCCCTGTCAATTCTCCAACACCAGACTTAGGAAAAACTATGACAGTATTAGGATCACCAACCAAAAAGAAGCAAATATCTCCTAAACCCTCCCCTTTTACTACCCCCTGTAATATGCTCCAAAATACATCCCCTCCCTCCCCAATGAAAACGAACATGCCGCCACCATTACAACCGCCTGCCCTTGTCCTAAGTTTAGAAAAAAAAAAAAGGCAAAGGAGTCCCTCTACTGAAAGGGAAACACATAAAAAGAAATCTTTTTTTACACCGAAAAAGACTTGTGTAAGATTACACCCGAAAGAGAATCTGTTAATGAAGTCACACACCAAGAAAGAATACATGGCCCACCTTTCCTTTAAAACTTTAGGGAAAAAAAGAAATCACCAATCCCGAGAACTCCCCAAAAGTAAAAGACTTCTGACTGTAGTAATGAATAGGGAGGAAGCAAATGGCGTATGGAGGAGGCGAATAGTGCTTTTAACATTTTTCCTCCACCAGCTTTCTTTAATGACATTGACTCAAATAAAAAATCAATGTGTTGGACGGGTCCCTATCAAACTTCATCCATCTCTATATAGGGCCATAAAATTAACTTTCCCTCTAGACATCGGCGGCCTGTCCCCAGACGGGTCTATCACTAATGAGATGATCACTGGTTCTATGGGGACTGCTGTCGGTGTCTTGATACCATCTATGTTTGTTCAAGATTCCCAGCTCTAAGTGAACCAAGGTAGCCTTAAGATTAGCTAGTTTGAATGTCCGAGGATTGAGGGACTCCTCTCGTAAACTTGCACGTAACCTTTAACGCCTCGGTGGGGATATCTGTTGTATTCAGGGAACTCACTTTATTCCTAGTGATTATCAGGGTGTGCTGTTTAGAGACTTTCAGCTCTATTCAGCACATTTTGATGCCCACGCAAGGGGGGTTACCTGGCTAGTTAAGCGCACTCTTGATGTGTCGTGTGATCCGGTATATGCAGATCCAGAGGGAAGATTGCACGTGCTGGATGTTACTGTAAAGGATGTGGCATTTCGTTTTATTGGGGTTTATGCACCCAATAACCATACTGAGCTAGTTTCTTTTTTTCAGCGGATCGAGCCTTTCATGAATTTGTCTCGGCGCTTAGTTTCAGCAGGAGACTGGAAAGCAGTCTTGGATCCAGAGTTAGATTGCTGCGTTAATATCTTAAGCATTACTAACCAGAACCGGGATGCTAAAGTGTTTTGAGACTTTGTTGACAAGCTTGATCTTCGATAAATTTCGAAACGAAAAGCCCGGGGATGTAGTATGGACTTGGACAGGTAGACGCGGCTCCGATCAAGTGCAACTTTCATGTTACATCGATTGGTTCTTAGGAGAGTCGACCTAGGGCTTTTAAACTGTCCAAGTTTTCATAATATAGTTTACTTGGATCATAGGCTTGTCCGTGTTCGGGTAAACTTAGATAGTATTAAACCTAGGATGGCTAGTTACTGGAAGTTCAACACGTCATTGTTCGACCTGAAGAACTTCCAGGAACAGCTTTTACTAATCATAAAGAGAGAATTGACAGGGACCATTGGGAATAAGTGGTGGGGAAACCTTAAAAAAGGTCACTAGGTCCTTCGTTGCTGATTTTAGTCACTGGCTCAACCTAAGTTCTAGGGCAGTGAAAGCGACGTTAGAAGATAGATTAGCAAGGGCAGTGGAAGAGGGGGATAGTGATAGCTATACTATAGTTAAGGTTGAACTGGACTTCTTGGATAACAGGGAGGACCAGGGATTACTAGTTAGGGCTAGGTTAAAGAGAGTGCTGAACAAGGCAACAAACATGGTTGCATCACTGCATGTGGAGGAATTTCGACGTTCTGATCGACACATCGCCAGTGTCACCTTGCTGGACGGACGAACCGTAACTTCAAATGACAGAATACTGGAGGGTTTTCGGGCTCACTTTCAGGAGCTTTTCACCAAGGAGCCCGGTCTGACTATTGAACAGTTTGACGCTTATTTAGTTGACTTTTCTCACCTCGAGATGACCAAAGTGGCTAGGTGTGAAGGTGGCATAAAAGAGGAAGAAGTCCTTGAGGCTCTGAAACAGGTCGGGCTAGACAGGACCCCTGAAATATATGGTCTGCCCTACGAGGTGTATTTGAGGTTGTCGCCCATTTTTATTCCTTTGCTGGCCATACTTTTCAACTCCTGGTTTAGGAACGGGTGCATAACTCAGTATTTTACCAGGGGGATTATCAAATTGCTACACAAGGATAAAAATGGTGGGGATGGGATAGGTAATTTCCGGCCCTTAACGATGTTAAACACAGAGGTAAAGATTTTGGCCAAGATCGTCTGCAGATTGTCTTGCACCAACTAATGTCTCGAACAGACCTGTTCTGTTAAGGGACGGACGATTCAAGTTAATTTGCACATGTTACGCTTGATCGTAGAAAAAAAAAAAATCGACACAGAAGCTGCGCTAATCAATTTAGATCAGTCCAAAGCATTCGACAGAGTAGCCCACCGTTACCTAGAGGCTGTTCTTCACTCGGCTGGGTTTGGTCCCCAGTTTTGCTCTTGGATTCGCCTCTTGCATGCTAACCCTGGTGTTACGGTGGAAATGAATGGGGTGCGATCGAAGCTAACATGATCCATCCGTCAAAGTTGTCCGTTGTCACCCATGCTATATGTGCTTGCGCTAAAGCCATTTTTGCGCAAGCTCCTGGTGAATCCGGTCCTTTGTGGGATTACTTTGCCAGGTGGCTCTACCCTGGGAAAGAATACCGCCCATGCCGACGACGTGCTCATGCTTGTAACGAGAAGTGCCGAGATTAGAGTCGTCAACATCGAAACAAGTCAGTATACAAAGGTAACAGAGGCCATAATTAACTGTTAAGTCTATTGGCTTACGTATTGGTGCTGGAGGGGTATGCCCCTTTGGCTGTACTGATGGGCCCTGCAAGCTACTCGACGTCTGGTTTAGGCCCAACCTCCAGCTGGAGAAAAATTAGTCAGAAGTATCGGAAGCAGTCATGGTCACATCACATTTGTGGTCCTTGAGAAACCTGTCATTGAAGGGTCGGGTGGAGGTATGTAATTCTCATATCTACACACCTCATCCTATACCGCCTATCAGTACTGCCACTCCCGGAGACCTTACTAGTCAATCTGGTGCGTGCTCTTTTCGCGTTCTTATGGCACGGAAAGCAAGCCATGGTTAGCCGGGAGGTCTGTTACCTGCATCCGTCTGAAGGTGGTTTGGGTATGCCTAGTGTGGAAATTCGTAGACACACTCTTAGGCTGATATATCTGGACTGAATGTGTACACCTAGTAAGGGAAACGGTGTCTTCTGGATGAAAGACACTAAGAAAACCTTTCAGGCTTTGGAGAGTATGCATTTGCCCGAGAGGGAGGCACACAAGTTGCTCTGAAACGAGTGCCCTTTCTATTGCGAGTGTCAACAGGCCTTGAGGTTTCTTCTACGGGTGAAAGAATGCCTCTCTGACACCCAGCTGTTGTCTCGCAAGGCACTATATTGGGCTTTAGTGAGGTAATTTATTCGAAACAAAAAGATTGAGGAGTTTGGTTTTACGAAGGAGGAGCGCCGCTTGATATGACCTTGGGTGCCTGGGTTAAGCCGCTTCAATAATTACGAGGCATCACTCACCTGGCTGGTAATTCGAAATGCCCTCTGGGTTAGCAAAAGGCTTTACGCAGTGGGTTTTACTGAGACATCTAGTTGTGTCCGATGCGGAGATTGGGAGGAAGACCTTGATCATGCTTTCTTCCGTTGCATTATCATTAGACCGTTGTGCGAGTTGGTGAAGGCTTCACGGTTCGCATGCTGAACGGGCGTTTTTTTGTACTGGATTCAGTTTCCCAGTGCTGCAACTGGGCACCAACCACGAAGAAAGAACACTATGTTTTTCTGTGTTTGCTAGCAGGAATGAGAGGCATGATTTGGTCGGTGTGACAGAAAGAGGTTTACGGAGATGAGACCTTCACTGCTCCCCAGCTTGTTCTCATTTTCAAAAACCGATTGAGAATGTGAATTAAGCTGGAGAAGGTGAAACTCAGTCCGGCAAATTTCAACGACAGGTGGGTGAAAGTTTCGCGACTGTGTAGAGTGATTGGAGCTAATCTTGAGTACCTTTTTGAATTGACTTAGGATAAAGAATTTTGGCAATCCTGAACAAACATTAGACACTTCATCAGACCATTTAGAATAGGCTAGGTAGGCATATTTGTTTATTTTTTTTAACTTAGCTAGAGTATGTACGTTGCCATCATCCCAACCCCTTTTTAGTTTGTCCTTGTCCCATCCCCGTTGTTTTTGTTTTTTTTCTCTCCCTCTTTTGGTTCGATAATCCTCACTCCCGACCCCATTTAGGTGACAGATAGACGGTTTTGTTAGTAATGTAGGCCCATTTTGTGGTGTTTATTGAATAAAGTAAGTTTTTGTGGGGACCTACATTTTTTCGACTGACAAAACTTTCTATCTGCCACAATTATTAGTGAGGGGGTTCTTTTACTAACAACCATTTTTTATTATAATTATTCATTCTGGTTTTCTGTAAATAAGATTTTTATTCCCAACACCCTCACATCATGTATATATAAGTTATTTCGGGTTTTAGTTAGGATTTCCAGAGTGAGTCTGTTATTTTGGTGAAAGAGTCTAGTCAAGTTAACAAGATGTTAGTAGGTCAACATTAACCCCCCCCAACCCCCCTTTTTAGCTTTGTGGCACATTTTGTATATTTTTTATTGCAAATAAATATATACCCCATTAAAAGATAAAAATATTGCAACAGTCTTCAACTTTTTTCTTTTTTTTTTTTTAACCTCAAAGTTAACTTTGTAATCGACGACATTAACGTGAAAAAAGAAAAGAAAATATTAGTTTTAATCGTGTAAAAATCCTTGACAGATAACCGACAAAAAAAAAAGAAAAAAGTTTATCATGTTCTCTTTTGATTTCTGGGTTTTTTTTTAAACAACTATGATTGAAAACAATCTGTTTTTTCAATAAAAGTATAAGTGATGTTGGTGCTTATTCAAATTAGCACTTTTGGTGACAATTAAAAGTAAAGAAACTACAAAAACGCCGGTAATTTTTTAAAACGTGCCCCATCGTATTATAAACACCCCAACCTCCCCATGTTAAGAACGGCTTTCGGAATAACCCCCCCCCCCCAACCTCGAAAGCTGTTCATTTAAGTTTAGGCACAGATAGAGTGGGGGGGAATTATTGATAGTGTTTTCAGCTAGATGAGGGTTTCTTGTGAAAGTTTGGCGAGGAGGGATCATAGATTGAAGCTCAGTCAAACACTTTCCATGAAAATAACGATAAAGCATTCTCTGTGAGAAAGAGGTTGCAGCGAAGAGAAAAGGACATCTCCCACGAGGCCACAAAGTCTATTTTGAACCCTATCAAGGCAAGATAAGTTCTTTCTAGCAGCTCCTGCCCAGATGTGGCAACAGTATTCCATCCTTGGACGTACCTGGCTCTTATATAGATAGAGAATTGCATCAGCAGTGAGATATCTACTGGATCGATAGAAGGATCCAATCATTTTTCCAGCGGCCTTGGCAACAGATTTGATGTACATTATTTTTATTTCGGACTATTCTCATCTTTATTAGTTGTTGTTTTTCATCTTTTTATTGGTTTGTTTATTCACAACGTTTCGGCCACCTATTCCTCTGGCCTTCGTCAGGTGGTAACTGCGACGGATAGGAACTTCGAATCTCCTAACTGCATTCTCAGGCATCACTGCCATCCGTAGTTGTTGTCGTATCACCACATTTTTGGCCAAGTAAACCTCTGGCACGCTTTGGGTGGGATTGAAACCGCTATCTTCAGACAATGTTCATTTAAGATTAGGAGTAAAGGTCAAGCCCAGAAGTTTGTCAAAACTTGAGGCCTCCCCAAGACAAGAGACATTCATTTTACTTGATGCCAGATGGGGATCAGAACGTTGATGATGTAAAGATAGAAGCTTGGTTTTAGATGCATTAAAAGTAACCAGCCACTCCCATTGTACAATGTGATTAAGATCAGAGGAGAGAATCGGAGAGAACTTGGTCGTTTACTGTCTAAGATGTGCTACCATAGATGGTAGTGTCATCAGCAAAAATGTCTACAAATGATGTAAGGATGTGATTTGGAAGATCATTAATGTAGATCAGGAAAAGAGTTCTGTCGTACACAAAACAAAAGTAAACTGCTGTTAATCCACAACAAAAATTCAATAAACTTGTTAATTAATGAAAATAACAAAACTTTTTTTAAGGAGATTTTGAAGTATTTAAATCGTCAATTTCTGGCTATGATTAAAGTTTAATTTAACTTCTTTTTTTTTTTTAACTATTCTGTAGTTTCAGTTTGCAAGGTATAATTTGGGGTGTATAATAATTAACGTACGCAAAACAACGAAAATAGAAAATATTTTTGAATATATTTTGAAGTATTTAAACTGTCAATGTAATTTTTTTTAAACGAAAATAAAGGAAATTTTAAAAATGACGGTTTAAATACTTCGGTAAATTTTTAGTTTACCGACCCCTCGGCATTCACCTTTAATTTGTCGACTTTTATAGGTTTTCGGGTAGGCTGAGGACGAATATAGTATTTATTTTTTGCGCAAACGCGCAGTTATCCGTATCTGAAGACATTCAGTATCCAACGTAATCTCTATCATTTTTAATGGCGGCCATCTTGTTTTCCAAGAACAAAAAAACGCCAAAAAAGGCTAAATATGCTACATGTAACTGGAATCCCCCTCTTCCCCATCACCGGCGTTGGCGCAAAAAAAAAAAAAAAAAAAAAAAAAAAAAAAAAAAAAAAAAAGAGAGGGGGCATGTTTTTTATTGGCTAAAAGGTTTTTTCGATTTCTTTTTCTGTTTTCATCTTTCAATAAAGAAACGAGGAAATTAAAAAAATAAAGAAAAATCGGTATTATTTTTACTCTAAGGCTCGTCTCACGGTAATCTCCAAAAATACCGTTAGGGCTTACAACATGGCCGCCAGAAGAGTCACGTGATCCGGTTGATCCAAAACATGAATCGTGCAAATGGAAAACGCAGCCTTGAAGGCAAACTTTGACAAACAATCACAATTTGTTTGTATTTAATTTTTTGTTGATATAATGTTGTTATAAAAATAGGCAAACTTTGAGAAACAAATTAAATGACCGTTCTAAATAAATTATTTATTATTATGATATTGAAAAACTGTTTTTGTACTTAATTATTATGCTTGTTTGTCAAAGTTTGCTTTAAATTTGCGTTTTCCGGTTTCGTAATACGGCGATTCATGTTTTGGATCAACCGGATCACGTGACTCTTCTGGCGGCCATGTTGTAAGCCCTAACGGTATTTTTTGGAGATTACCCGTCTCACATTCGTATAGAAAAAAAGTTTTTTTGTAGTTTTCGGTGTGCTTTAAAAGAATATGGTAACCGTTTCCGTCGGTATAATGACGGTAGTATTAACCCCTTAACTCTGGGACTATTTTCCATTTCACAGCCCAGCCTTCGTTTACGCTACGCACGAGCATAAAAAAGGCTGTTAAATGTGCACTCGCGTACCAAACTGCCTTGTCACAAAATTAGACGAAAAACGAGTAATTTTCCAAATATGAAGCCATGTAATTCTATGTTATCATGGCTGGCCATTTTTGTACTCGCAAGCGCGCGCAATGGTATTAACCTGAACTCTGGGGCTATTTTCCATTTCACAGCCTAGCCTTCGTTTACGCTACGCGCGAGCATAAACGAAGGCTGTTAAATGTGCACTCGCGTACCAAACTGCCTTGTCACAGTGTAGCATTGGGAAAAAATTAAAATTAGACGAAAAACAAGTAGTTTTCTAAATATTAAACCATGTAATTCTATGTTATCACGGGTGGCTATTTTGTACGCGCAAGCGCGCGCATATGGCTATATTCACCCACTGTTCGAATAAGTAATTTCTTCATATCACAAACTATTTTTTTGCGACGGAAACGGTTTGCAGATTCGTTTTTAGCACACCGAAATCTACAAAAAAAAAAAAAAAAGAAAAAAAATATTTTGTTATATACGACCGTGAGACGGTCCTACCATTTAATTTTTGCTTTTGATTAATTATTATCGTTTCAAACAAGTTTATTTAAGTTTTTGTTGTGGATTAATTGACTTGAAATCGTTACATTGTAACAGTTTACTTTTGTTTTGTGTACGTTAATTAATGTTTCTTTTGTTACTTACATTGTTATATTTTAAGTTCATTGATTAACTTGTTTTCTTTTTGTTGAAATTTTGAAATTTCCGGGGCTAACTTCAACTTCACCCGGCGCTTGCAGGTATAGTATTCGTGTAATCTTTTTTTTTTTTTTTTTTTTTTTTTTTTTAACATTCTTTGATTGTTCTACTGATTATTTCGGCGTCCCAAATTATATCTTGTAAAATATGCTTAATTTTTGCAATGTCTTTGCTGATTATCTCCCTTAGATTTAATGATCTGTCGACATAAACGCCCCTAAAAAAAAATAAAAATAAATAATAATAAAAAAAAAAACTCAATTCTATAATTTAAAAAGCGAATCGCCGCAATATGAAACGAAAAATGCAACGAGGCAAAATTGAAAGTTTGAAACCAAAATGTTAACACACTTTGAGAAACAAGCATAAAATATATTTTTTTTTAATATTTTATTGAAAACAATGTGTTAAAAATAATTTATTAAGAAAAAAAGGAACTGTCATTTTACTTAAATCTTTTTTTTAGATTTAATGTTTTTATACTGAAAAAAAAAATAAAATAAAATAAATACTTGATCGATTTACGTAATTTTTGGAATATGACATTTTCGTTCTGTAACGAGTACGTACTTCATACATTTCTGTACTGTTTAAAACTAAATTGCCGCCATAAGTGCCAATTCGAATAAGCACCTGATTTTCGTTCGCCCAAAAGAACGGTATAAACTTTGAATGAAATCAATAAAAGTTGTTTTAATCGCAACGGAATTATGGGCATTTAACCGACAACAAACCGAAAAAGTAGCCAAGAAACAAATACTTAAATAATAAATGTTACCAAAGGCAAGGTAAGTTACAGGAATAAGTTTTACATGTTTTAATTTATTTTAAAGGGTTTTTTTTTTTTTTTTTTTTTTCAATTTCAAGCATAGGAAGTTGCTGAGTTAAAACGACAATACGATGGTGGATATGAGACTGTCATCTTTGGAGTCTCGATAATAGTAATTAAATGCCTGGAATGTTTTGTTTTTAAAAAAGAGTGACAAAAAATTTTACCTCACGAGCTTCTCCGGTGGGTCATCCATGAGAATTTAAAATCAAAGGGAGATAAGTCTTTAAACAGTTTTATTTTTATATTGAAAATGGTCAGGTTAAAAGTCCATTAGTATGTTCGGAAAATAGTGGCCGATTTTTTATTATGCATCTATGTTTCCACGTTGTTTTTTATTATTATTATTATTATTATTATTATTATTAATTTTTTTTAATAGCATTTTAAAGTTAAATTGAATTTTTACGATAACTTTTGTCTCTTAAATTGTGAGGTAAAAGTAGTTACAAAACGCCCTCCCCTCCTCCGCATATTTCAGCACAGTAACATAGATACCCAAGTACCAAAGTTTATTTAGATTGCTATTATTGCATTGTTTTTTGTTTTTTTTTAATAAATTTTACATTTTTCTTTTCTTTCTTCCTTCCTTTTTTTTTTTTTTTTATTTGGTGATATTAATTTCGAAATTCCAGCATTTGTGCGCTGTTAATCGCCTGAAGTTTGTTTTTTTTTTGGGGGGGGGGGAATTATACTAGTGAAAAGGAAAGACAATCCAAAATTTAATAACTTTTTCTAAGGAAAAACAATTTAAAATTTAGCAATTTTAGGAAAAAAAATCCATACTTCATTGGGAACGTGGATCCTGCGTAAACGGTACTTTTATTTAATGGCTGCTCCCTGAAATGTGTAAAAGGTTTTCTTTTACTTTATTCATGTATTTTAAGAAATTCTGCAGAAATAAGCAGACTCCTCATTGGTTGGTTTGTCCACCCACGATTTTGTTTGAACCTATCAGATTGCTTGTTAACTGCCGACAGTACTGATGTCAAATTTATCTTTTCAGATCACCAGTTTCGACACAGACTCCGGTTGAAATGAACGTTCAGAATTCACTCGAAGTTTGTAGCCTCGAAATCACTTTGTCTCATTGAGACGTTTTAATGGGGCGAAATGTTATCATTTGCAAACACCAATGCCCTTATGTTGCGCGAATTATAATATTATTGCACACGGTTTTGCTCTGTGAATCAACTGACTTTTACTATTACAATATAATGTCAGAGACGAAATTAAGGTCTACAGTCCATTTAAATAGTTATCTACAGTGAACTCCACAAGGTTACCGGATTAGCAATATCCATCTTGGAAGGCATCGCTCAACTCTTCAACCTGTTGCAGCGTTCTTCGTCAGCGGAGCTTTGTATCCAGCATATCACGAAGATGAACTATTACCCTTTTAGGTGTTACCAGCCTAGAACAGCAGATAGCTAAAGATGACACATTTTTGCAACTTGGATCTTTTTGCTTTAATAGAATTTACGTTGAAGTTTAAAAGGTGAGCCTGTTGTAATTTCTTATTGGTTTTCTTTCATTCTGCCAAAGGCAAAACCAATGTAAGAGAAGTTCTCGCAATATATCGCATACAATTTTTTTTAATCGAGCATGTATTTATTTTATTTAAAAAAATGATTTTTATTTCTTTGAATAAATTTGATTCATGCTTTTATCTTGTGTTTGTTTTTATTTTATTTAAATTTTTTATTATTTTCTCCACTAAATATTTTTATTTTTTTGTTAAATTATTTTTCATACATATTCAAATAATGCTTTTACCCCCTCCCCTTTTTGGCCTCAAATAGTACCTTAAAAAAAAAGTTTTCATGATTAAATAGACCAATGAAAACCTTTTGTGCATGTGCTTTCAGGGGGCAGCCATTAAATAAAAGCATTGTTTACGCAGGGTCCACGTTCCCCATGAAATACCAAAAAATCATTAAATACTAGATTGTTTTTCCTTTTCGCTAGTGAAAACTGCTGGGTCCTTCAGCCTCACACTCCAGAACTCTCTTTTGGAAGAAACATTTTTCTTCCATCACCAGTTTTCTGTTTTGAGCAAAAGCACAACTGCCTATCCGTCCGAGTTTGGTCTTTTATCCCTCTGAAGTCTCAGGATTTCTTGCAGTTAGTCCTCTTTTTCCCCAATAAAACCAACTATGCCAACTACTGCTTCTTCTCTCTTCCAGTCCTCACATATCAACAGCAGACAGAGCAGACCTTCTGTCTTTTACAAAGTGAGTGCGTTAGAGAAATTACTACTACACTCCCCCCCTGATCCTATGATCGCACATGGAACACTTAGGTGGAGATGGGGTCTTTTGCGCCATGTGCTTCTTCGTGGCAACACAATCATCATGTTTTCATCAGGAATAGTACCCACACTTATTGTGTTTTCATCCGGAATGTCATCAGATTAGCCATCATCTTCATCCACACTGAATGTCCGCTCACTCAGAGTCTCATTGATGGTTATAAATCTCTCCCACTTTCCGAAGTCATATTAGAGCAGGCCATTAGCGGGCCCGGTCTCACTATGGGTAGTAAGTCTCTCAAATGGTGTGGCATTCCATCAGTGAAGGAACTGATTTGTCTTGCCACCACTCCATAGGAAGTACGTTCGCTGACTATAACAAAAAAAATATATAATTTCAGAATTTTATTTTTTTAATCCTAATAGCCATCAAGCGATGCCAGGGGGCAGGGTGGGATTCGGCCCTTTTTTTGCCTTTGTTAAGTGGAATGCCTACAATTCTTGACCTGGCATCATCATCATCAGCTATCCCAGCAGTCGCCTCCTCTTACCCTGTCAGGAGCTGGGGGGGGGGTGAGGGAGCAAAGACTTTTGCCTGTTTCCTCAGTTCAAGTTTTGCCAACATGAGTGAGCCGTAACTCCATCAAGAAAAAAGTTTTTGACGTTAAATATTATGTTTTGTATTTTTCTCCTTTAAGGGAAAACGTTTTCCATTTCATTTTCAGTTAATTAAGAAGCAACAAGGTTTTACCAACTGGGAAATTATTAGTCTCAAAGAATTAATGGAGGAACCGTTTGGTTTTTGAGATATTTTTCCGTAAGAAACAGAAATTAAATTTGTCAGCCTCTGCAACAAGAAGACATCAGTGCACATGTTCTCCAAGAAAAAACTAATGAAAGAGACTGTTTGGAAGACTATTCTAGAAGATTGTGAGAGTGTGGTGGGGCTGATCATCCGGGTGACAATCGACCCAACAACTAACAAGGTAGACACGGGTAAAAAGTAAACAGCAAAAAGGCAAAGTTGTCTGATTAAAGATGAGGGTTTGCCTTTTATTTGCAAAGGAAGCAAAAAATCGTATGATCTGGATGCTGGTTGTCCGGAAGGTCGCACGTCACCGGAGGCAAAGGTCTGGAGGGCTGGAACAGGTACTCTAGACGTAGCGTGGTTCAGGGTTGCTCGCTGGGTCTGGAACGATCGGCTGGATGTCAGGGCGACCCGGAACGGACAGTGGACGCTGAGAAAGCAGGTGTGAGTGTTAAGGAATGGATGACACTGTGAACATCGGGTCAGTGTTAAGGAACGGAGGACACTGAGAACATAGGGGTCAGTATTAAGGAACAGATGACACTGAGAACGTAGGGTCAGTGTTAAGGAGTGGACGGTTGGTAAGGAGCAAGGTGCGAGCGAGGTTGCAGGTCGGACGAGCGAGGTGCAGGCGAGGTTACCAGAAAGCTTCAAGAGGATCTGGAAGGTGCAAGAGTGAGCTGGAGGCACCAAGGGCTGGAAAGGCTGCAGGAAGGAGCGGGAAGCTGCTGGAGTGAGCTGGAAGGCTATAGGAGTGAGCAGGAAGTCGCTGGTGACTGAAAGTGAAGTTTGCGGCTAGTGGGTCTCAGGTGGCAAGCAATAGTGAATCGGATTAGTGAAAAAACTTATTAGCCCTGATAAGGGCTGTTCGAACTGCTGCTAAGATGGTTGCTGTCACTGATACTGGAATCCTTCGGCTGGTGGATTCGGTTGATGTGACTAGTAGCATCAGTCGTCGCTTCAGGAGCCTCCTCCTACTTCCCGGCCAAGTTGGGCGCCCAGCCAAAAACTCTTTGGTTGGGAAAGGCTGGCTGTATTTATTTGGCCAGCGCAATGTTAAAGGTGTCACTCCCAATAAGACAAGCAAATGACTCTAATTAACTCCAGAACGAAATTTATACAATCAAACGTAGCTTGGGAGTTTGTTGATTCCATTTAAATTAATTTCTTCTAAAAATAAAAAGTCAATTGCCTGAAATATTGGCGTTTTGTTTGATATATTTGAATTCCGACGTGCGTAATGAAGTCGATGATGAAAAGAAAGGGAAGGTGAATGTAGACAGCGAACCCGGATATGTTCAACGTTTAGCGTGTCCTTTGTTTAAGGGAAGGGCAGACGAAGACACATCGAGGGATGGAGAAAGAAGGAAAAGTGGAAGCATAGATTTTGAAATCGCAACAAGGCCCTCTACCTGGATAATTGATCAATATCAATTAATAATAGATTTGTGCCTCAGTAGTATTGGTTAAGAATGATTGGTGAGTGTAAGTGGGTCTGCAGAATTGTTCGTCAGTCTGCAAGTGCATCTGCAGGGTCTGTGGTGTGGTTGAAAGTGCTGTATGAGTGCAAGTGAGTCTGCACATTCTTAGTATGCAAGTGCGTCTGCAGAGTTTAAGTGAAGTATGGTTAAAGTCAGTTGCACGATGGCTTGCAAGCAAGTCTGCAGTGCCAAGTACAAGCGAGTCTGTACCAAAGTTGGTGTGCATCATTCGTGTTGATCGATCAGATACCCATGTGTCGGTTGAATCAACGAAGACCAGTCGTTGAGTTCTTCAATGTGCGTGGAGCAACTAACTCGTTTTAAACTGGTGACTTCTTCCTTAATGTCCAGTCATTGAGTTTTTCCATGTGCGCGTCGCAGCTAACTCAAACTGGTGTGAGTTCAATGTCAGTTGTCATTGCTGTTTGCGGACTTTGTGCGTGTGGTGAAAATCCATGAGGGTTCGGGTTTGATGAATTAAGTGGTCGGAGAGAGTTGGTAGGCCTTGAAGGGTGTTGTTGATGTTCGCAGAGCTTAACTTTTTACATTATGAAGTCAAGAGCTCGGTGTTGGTTTTGTGCTGAGTCGGTTGAACTGTTTGATCGTGGTTGGTTGGTAAAGTTTGGGTGGAATGTCATCTTCGAACAGCTGCCACTTGCATTGAAGGATGATGTGGGCTTTATTGTCATCTTCCTTGCCTACTGCTCTTTTCTGCATGTGTCTTAGAATCATGTCGGGTTAATCTGTATTTTCAGCCATCTTCTCTGCCAGCCGTTTGCCTAGGTCAAGAATCACGTCAGGGTCACCACTTGTTGCGGGGCCGGTCATCTTGAGGACAATCGACCCAACAACTAACAAGGTAAACACAGGCAAAATGTAAACAGCAAAAAGTAAACAGCAAAAAGGCAAAGAAGAATGACAGACACAGGTTTTTGGTGAAAGATGAGTGTTCGCCTTTTATTTGCAAAGGAAGGGAAAAATCATATTATCTGGATGCTGGTTGTCCAGAAGGTCGCATGTCACCAGAGGCTAAGGTCTAGAGGGCTGAAACAGGTACTCTAGATGTAGCGTGGTTCAGGGTTGCTTGCTGGGTCTGGAATGATCGGCTGGATGTCAGGGTGATCCAAAACGGATGGTGAACGCTGAGAACGCGAGCGTCAGTGTTAAAAAATGGATGACACTGAGAGTGTAGAATCAGTGTTAAGGAACGGAGGACACTGAGAATGTAGGGGTCAGTGTTAAAGAATGGACGACACTGAGAACATAGGGGTCAGTGTTAAGGAAGAGATAACACTCAGAATGCGGGGGTCAGTGTTAAGAAACGGACGACACTGAGAACGGAGGATCAGTGTTAAGGTACAGATGACACTGAGAACGTAGGATCAGTGCTAAGGAACGGACGACACTGAGAATGCAGGATTAGTGTTAAGGAGCGGGTGGTCAGTAGAGAGCCACGTGCGAGCAAGGTTGCAGACTGGAGGAACAAGGTGCAAATAAGGTTGCAGACTGGAAGAGCAAGGTGCGAGTGAGGTTGCAGGTCGGACGAGCGAGGTGTAGGCGAGGTTGCCAGAAAGCTGCAGGAAAGCTGGAAGGCATGGGAGTGAGCTGGAGGAACCAAGGGCTGGAAAGGCTGCAGGAAGGAGCAGGAAGCCACTGGAGTGGCTGGAAGGCTGCAGGAGTGAGCAGGAATTCACTGGAGACTAGAAGTGAAGTTCGCTGCTGGTGGATCTCAGGAGGCAAGCAGTAGTGAGTCGCATTTGTGAAAAAACTTATTAGCCCTGATAAGGGCTGATTGTTTAGCCCTGATAAGGGCTGTTTGATTGCTGCTGTCCCTGCTGCTGGAATCCTTTAGCTGGTGGATTTAGTCAACATGACTGGTAGCATCAGTTGTCGCATGGGGAGCCTCCTCCTACTCCCTGGCCGAGTTTGTATTTATTTGCTTCCTCACTGAGCAAAATAGGCACAAGGCCATTTTTTGATGTGGAGAGATCGGGGAAATGGGAACCAGCTGCCTGGGGTGTAGGGGAGCTGGATAGTGACAATTGATTTGAAGGGTTTCCCCTCCAGTGACCAATAACTGATTTCTACAAGAGCAATGGTCTTATATGTGGGGTTGCCCCCCATATGGTCTTTGCTTGAACTTTGTTGCCCAGGCCCCGTAGCATGAGTTGTACAGCGGCGCATCTCCGATCTTGCTCGGTGAACATCGTTTCACTGTCAGACATGATAGAAGGCTCTTATCACTCTTGGAATTTGTACACAACTGGCCAACTAGTAGATGATCTGCAGCAAAAAAGGAAACCAGGTTTCATTAAACAGAAATGGAATCACGTCGTCTTTTCTAGGGCGACAATTTTATCGTTCCACTCTGCATATGGAGAAATTGAGTTCATATGTTTATTATGACTGTCCCCATGTTCATACATTCATTTGCATATGTATTATAGACGTGTGTATATCTAATTATAGTAAACTAGCAGTTCAGCCAGGCTTTGCTCAGGCTCTATGTACTGTACATGACTTTATGTGCATATGTATATATAAAAAGAAAAAAATTAAAATATTAAAAAGTTTGACTCATGTCCAGGTAACCTACATCTAAAATTTCAAGTGTTTAGATCCAAAATTGGCGGAGGAGTTTGATAGAGTCAAGGGCAACTCTTTCAACTTTAACCTCTTGGCAGCCAAATTTTCACCCCCAAAACTGATTAAAAAGTTTGCCCTATGTCTGAATACACTTTATGTAAAATTTCAAATGTTTAAATAAAAAATTGGCTGAATAACTTGGTAAATACTGCAGAGGTCAATTTTTGCTTAACTTTGATCCCAATTCTGACCCCTTAACATTTATTGTTTCAGGCTGAAATCAAATTAAAAAGTTTCATCCATGTCCAAGTAACCTACATCTAAAATTTCAAGTGTTTGGACCCAAAATTGGTGGGGAAGTTTGGTAGAGTTTTCAAAGGTCAAATCGTTGAACTTTGACGCCTTAACAGCCAAATTTCTGACCGAAAACCGATTAAAAAGATTTTTCCAACTCTCAATACCCCTTAAATCAAATCTCGAGTCTGTAGACTGAAAATTGACAGAGTAGTTTGGTAGGGAAATTTACACACACAGACACACACACATACAGACAGACAATTTCACTTGTATAGATATATAGATACATTGAGGACATTGTTTATACTGCTGCAAAGATGGTTTGGTTGTTTTGTTTTACGGCATATTAACCCTTTTCGGGTTATTTAATGCCGAATCCAGGTATTATTCAGGAAATAGTATTCATGTTGCATCCAGTTATTTTGTAGGGTTTTATTCTTCAAGCTTTTTATATTTTCAATCATAAGTTTTAAGTGTTTGGTTTATTTGTTTTATGTATGACAGGGGAATGTGGGGAGTTGAGCACCGAGATGTTTGTTCAAATTACATTTAACCTTCTGCATGCTAGCACAGTCAGAGAAGCAGGCAACAAGGAGAGAATTCCATAGTTTAACAATCTGAAGGAACAAAATATTAGAGTAAAAGGCTTTTCATCATCTGTGTATTTCAACAGTGAAGGGGTGGGATTTTGCTGCTTCTTGGATTCATCGAGAATATGTACATCAGAGCACATTCCATTAAAGTATTTGTAAAACAGACACAGGTATGCAACATTTCAATGATGGAACAGAGGTTGGAGCTTGGCAAATAGTGTGGTACCTATCAGATTTGAGACTATTTATGTTGATGTACCAACCCAGATGTAACAATACTCCATGCATGAGCGAATTGTGGCTTTGTAATGAAATAAGATACTCTTTGGTGGGAGTAATTTTCTAGCATGGTAAAGGGAGCTAATCTCCTTTGCAGCAGCCTTGGCAATGTCCTCAATGCATTTACTCCAATTCATCTTGTACTTTGTCATAGCAGCACCTTCCCAGGAAGTAAATATAAAAAATTCCAACTTTATAAGCCAATTAAAAAAATGAATAAAGCAATCTTAGCACTTATTTACACTGGTGACGCCTTTCAGGTGAAAACATTATTACATACTTAAATGATGTGATAGTACTATTTTAAATAAAAAAAATCATCCACAATTACATTCCCAGATATCGTGTTTAAAGATGGCTGACCTTTGATCTAAGTCAACTTAAGTCAAGGGTTATTTCCCTTGTTTGTCATAATACTGAATTGGTTGCACAACACCCCTTCACGGTAGAGATCCCTAGATGTAAGAGAGTCTTTTACTCCAGTAGTTTCTTCCCCAGAACCGCTAGACTTTGGAATTCCATTCCAGGTCCCTGCTTCCCCAACTGTACTGACATGCAGAAGTTCAAGTGTAACGTGAACCGACATCTTGCTGCCCAACTCCCTACAAAGTAGCCCTGATGCTTATCTATCTGATAGTAGCCCCCCTACAACAAAGTGGCAATGTGCCTTGTTTGGGGTGAAAATGCAATAAAAAAATAAAAAAATAAATTCTGCTTTTATTTGCAATTATTTTTTTACATGACCATTTGTCATAATTTTTTGAATTTATACTAATTTCACCATGACACGTGAGTAAGTAATAATGTTTTCACCTGAAATGTGTTGACTTAAAAAAATCACCAATGTAAACAAGCACTGCGATCTTTTCTGTTCATTCTCTTCAAAAGGCACCTTTTTTTTTTTTTTTTCTCGCTATCAAAAGTGAACTTGCATTTACTTTTATCTTATCATGAGATGAAGACAAGTGGAATCCAAAGTTTAAACAGCAAAAAATGAAACTAAATAATTCTTGAATTTTCAAGGAACGAGGTGGGTCATTCCAGATCGAATCAATAAAGGTCAAATCACGACTCAGACCCTTTTTAATGTGGGACACGGAAATCTTTTCATGAGTGCAATTTACTGACCCCCTATTTTTATGTCAAAGTGTTCTGGCTATATTACTGAACGAATATTTGATATAATCAGATTCTTTTTAACTAAAAGAAAAGAATGATCCAGAAATGTAAATGTAATGTGAACAAACATCTTACCTAACTCCATGGTGAATATATATATATATATATATATATATATATATATATATATATATATATATAGTGATTTAAAGGTTATGAGGAGTTTTCGAAGCATGAAAAACGATGTTACTTTTTGTATTTAATATTTTATTGTCATTTTTTATAATTCAAGCGGACCCCTGTTACATTTTTGAGCATACTGAACCTGTTATTCCTGTTGTTTTCTGCTTCTACACATCGCTGGGATATCTTGATTCAGTTAACCGGTCTAAGTATCAAGCATACTGTGGAAACTAGATGGAGTAGTCGAGTAGTGGTAAAAAATTATTGGCAGTCGTCATTGCCCTGGAACAGCTCACAGAAGAAGGAGAAAATGCAACCATAAGATCAGATGCATCTTTTTTTCCAAAGGTTCAGAAATAAAAGAAACAGAAACGACAATACTGAGTTGAGAATTAAAGATGCATCTTGCTAGAGAAGCGGCATGTACACAAGCCAGACTTAATGAATGGTTAGTGCATGGCACAAATAGAGCTTTTGGGTTGATTTCGGAGATTCTTTTCTGCACACTCGATCGGTGGCCTGCCATAAAAGCAGCATTGTCAAATGTCTGGCCAATAGTCACCAATCTGAATCCTATTGTTCTCCAGTTCTCTCGAAATCAGTTTAGAAACTTTTGTCTCGATGGAACAGAGAAACAACTCCTCCACTGTCATTTTATTTTCATCAATTTTTACGTAGCGCAACACCTCACTCATCTGGTCCTTGTGAGATACATCCAGAGTGCTAAAATTATACAAAAATATTTGCTTTCTTTGATCTGATCGATGATTTTCTTTCTCACCTGCTTTGCCAAAATGCTCACAAATTCATTTTGAATTTCTGGTTATAGATAAGAAATAGCGATTTTCTTTTCCAGGTTAACTTTTACCAAATGTTCACAGAGCACAGAGTCATACTTGGCCAATAAATTTACCAATTCTATAAAATTCCCTTTTTGTTTTCTTGATCTCTTTCATCATTATGGATGTCTTCCTGGTGACACCATAGTGCCAGATCCTGCTTGGCAAGAAACCTGATAATGTCCAGCAATCTAGTTAGAATTTCCCGCCACTTCTTAGTTTCCTTCTCAATAAGATCTTGCTCTACTTTTACTTTGTCAACTACCTTTCCTTCAGCAAGTCGGATCTCTAGATCCTTCCAGTTGAGAAACGCTTGAGCATGAGATGTGCTAGCTTCATGTTCATATACTTTTGGGTTTAATTTTCACCAATTCGTAAAACCCACATCAGAAGAAAAATCAACACTCCAGTTGAAAACAGTCTGCAGCAGAAGATAAATAAGGCTTCTCTGGAAGGAGAATACACCATCCATGTTTTCAAAGTTTTCTCACCATTGCACAATTCCCGATAGAACCATTTTTTAGTTAGCTTTCTAATGTCGCCTTTTGTTTTTGTTCCTGATTGGACTACTTCCTTGAATTCATGATCAAGGTGCTGCACAGCGGCAGATCCCTACCGAACAAGCATAGCGCAAATTCTATCATTAATCTCAATGTACGCAAGATGATGGCCACGAACAGATGTAAAATATAGAATGAAACGCAAATTTTAGTAAAACGAAATTAGAAAGTCGACTGTTCAGTGTACAGTCTAGCAAGAAAAAAAATAACATCAAAAATTATATCCCTATATAAGTATAACGATCATAAAATCTGTTTACAGTCGATTTTTATTCCGTACTTACTTAATGTTTCTACAATTCAAAAATTATGTCATTTTCTGTTTCTAATTTTCCGTTGTATCATTTAATTATCAGTGATGTTTGAAAGCATTTTTCTTGATAGAAATGTTTTATTTAATTTTTCAACATTTTTTGGAACATGTAAATCAACTACTTTCTTTGAAAGGTTACCTAGAGAATTTATGCAACTTCTTTTTAAAACTTTGTTTTACAAATAAAATAAATTTACATCGTATTTTGATGTTATTATCATTTCAGTTGTAGTGATAATTTAAAAGCAATAAATATTTATACCAAGTACCAATAATGAAAAATTAAATTAAAAATTTTAAACAATCACTTTTGGAATTGTAAATTAGGGACACATTTTTCCTATTCCGATACCTCCAAAAGTTCCGATTTTTTACAATCTTTTCGGTATAAAAATTCAGATTTTTTGTTCATTTTTATTTATTTTTTCTATTTTTTATTTTTACCCTCTCAAAATGTCATCCCCTGACATGTGCCACTCGTAATATAGGGACACACTTTTCCGATTCCAATACCCCACAAAAGTTCTGATTTTTTAAAAACTTTTCGGTATAAAATTAGCTTTATTTATTTTATTTATTTTTTCTATTTTTACCCTCTCAAAATGCCGCCCCCTGACATGGGCTGCTCGTAAAATAGGGATGCATTTTTCTGATTCCGATACCTCTAAAAGTCCTGATGTTTTACAACCTTTTCAGCATAAAATTTCAGATTTTTTGTTAGTTTTCGTTTATTTTTATTTATTTTTTTTTACCCTCTTAATATGCTGCTCCCTGGCACTTGCCACCCGGGGCAGACCAGCTCCTGACCTCCCCCTTGCTAAGCCACTGGATGGAGACATCCACTAAGACATCACGTTTTTTTTTTTAACCATTTCTCTCCTTCATGTTACAGGTTCAAGCCTGCTTGCCTACTACCAATTTTTTGTTAACACCTCTGCCTACTGTTGTTTTGATCGTCGCCCCTCCCCCTACTACCACTTTTTTTATCCCATCCCCCCCAGGTTCCTTACTACACCACCTATACACACCTGGGCAATGGCTACAGGTCTTTTGATCTCCCCCCTCACGGGGTTCCTTACTATAACACCTAAACACCCGAGCAATGCCAGGCACTCCCACTAGTGGTATATATATATATATATATATATATATATATATATATATATATATATATATATATATATATATATATATATATAGCTTTCATTCCAAATACCAAAATTGGAATTATTACACGCTAATAAGTTTTACAGTTCTGAATTTTTTAGATTTAAAGCTGATTGTTTATATGACTTGTTTTCATCGGAATATAGTTCTCATCTTGAGTGTTATCTGTGCAACATTTCGGTTGGTGTAGCCTTCGACCTTCGTCAGGAATGTTGGTTTTATATTGGTGAGTGATTTTTTAAACAAACGCATTTTAAATGGAAACTTTATTACATACTTACTTGTCAGGGAGAAATTACTAATTTACAACTTCTGAAATTAGTATAAACTCCAAAAATTACAAAAAATGATCCAGTAGATAATTTGTAAGAAGTATTTTAAATAAAAAATTGCCACAGTTATGTTCCCAGATCGTGTCGTAAGTTGGCGAACCTTAATTGAATTTAAGTCGAGTGTTACCTCCCATGTTTGTCATGCTGTATTGGTCGCAAAATTCTTCCACGTTAAAACATCATAAAACTCGATAACTCCTATTTTTACTTGTAATTATTTTTCTACTGAATCATTTTTAGTAATTTTTGGAATTTATACAGAATACGACATGACACGTAAGTACGTAAGTATGTTTTCACGTGAAATGCATTGGTTTTGTAGGGGACTAGGATATATAAATACCCCAATCCCGTTACAAAAGAATAATGAAACGAATGGAACTGAAGGAAACAAAGACTCAATTGATGGATAAGATAAACGTCGTTTATTTGCTGTTGAAAGAATGAATGTTTTAGTTATAACATGTGTTCATGTCCGCGCGTATGTAACCAATGTTCGTTGCACGACTGGTGTTGTAGCAAGAAAAGGAAATGTGTTTTCATCTCAAGTTCGGGTTACTATCGTTTGTTCGCGCGTGGGAAGAGAAATAAGTGTTGTAGTGAAAATTGAGAATGATAGTCCAGCGTGTAGACAAAGAGGATATGAGAGTTGACGTCAGTTAGTAGTCAGCTACACGAAGGTGCTCTCAGGGACCAGTAGTAGATAGAGAGAGAAAGAGTGTGAATGTGTACATACGGTCTGTTAGCTCGTGCCCCATACATAGTCGCAGGGGTGTTGATGCGCGCGAACATGCGCCTCCCGAAAGGGAGGCGGCTGGTTAGCCCAACCTCTCTGGTCGAGAGTTGGTCCTAAAAGGGTTAGAAACAGCTTGTCTCTTTGTTTTATACTCGTTTCCGGTGGTCATTTGTGCATATGTATAATTCCTTAGAAAGCGGAAGTGACGTTGTCCCTTGTGCGCTCGTGTGTGCGTGTGTGAATACATATGTGTGCGTTAGCGCATGTGTATATACACGTGAATGTGAGTGTATGTATGCGAATGTGAATAAATTTACGTGTGTGTGGACGTGGGCGCGTATGTTTGTGTGCGCGTATGTATATGACATAGCTTGAAATGTGAATGTGTGTTTTTGTGCGAGGCTTGAAAAAGGCTCGTACAGTTTAAATGATCACCGATGTAAGCCAGTACCAGATGACGTCATCATTTTGATAACATCGAGTATGGACGGCGACAAGCTAGCAATATCCTCAGATTTTTCGTATAAACTTGGATAAACTTCATGTTTATTGATTGAAATATACAACAAACAAAACGTCAGATGTTGATGTCGATGGCCTTCCGTACTTTTCGTACGTAGCCAACATGTGAGTATTTAACGATGTCGTTAATTGTCACGTGTCACGTTTATATGTTTGTTTGTTTTTTCCAGGTCAGTCTTGTTTTCGGTTGTTATATAATGCCATTTCACACTTTTTTTTTTTTTTTTTTGCATTTATTTAGTAACTATTGGATCTTTATGACTCTGACATAATAAACATAAATACTGTTTCCGTAATTTTGTAGATAACACCTTCCACTGAAATCACCCATAGTTCCAAATAATTAGATTCTACTTTTTCAAGCAATTACGCAAGAACAGTGTTCACTGAACTTACAGAAAAATTAAGGAGAAAGAAGAAAACATAAATAAATAAATAAGTAAATAAATAAAAGCAATTATTTAATAATTTAGAGATGGGACCAATTTCGTATGTACATTTAAGATAAATGACCTCCCCTCCCAATTTCCGGGTCATTTCATGTACCTATTTACAATGCCTCCCCACAGGGACAGAGTCAGACACCAGGGTCGTTTTTTAACGTGGAGAAAAGGTACAAAAATAAAAATTGTCTCAGTCGTGAAGGATGCTCCAATGCTCCTCCACCGAAAGAGAACAAGAAATGAAAGTGCAGCATTGCACAATGCAGCATCTGAAGAACAGATTCTACACTTTGATCTTGGTCGGATCATTTCATGTAGTCAATTTTTTTATCACTAATCATGAGTTTGACTGGCGAGGTCGTAAAACCACATGTAATTGCCTAAAAGCATGCCCTTTCCCAAAAACTTTTCTCTCATAGTAAAAAAGAAAGTAAAAACTGTTAGTTGCTTTAAATACGCTAGAAATGAGGGATCCTTTTAAATGTAGAGATCATTTCACCCTAAGTTTTAAAGTAATTTTTTCCGCGAAAATCGCCCCCAAAAGTAGAATCTGATTTTTTTCAGGGTGGATAATTTATCCCCTTTTTAATCCATAACATCCCGCATCTACAATACTTATGCAGAATATAAACTGTAGACACGATTTTTCTTTTTCTCTTCTTGTTTAAAAGGATTGCTTAGTTAAATTAATTTTTTACGTTAACATTTATTTATTAAATTGTTAGGTGAAAGTACAGATTAGTTTTTAAAACTCAGGTACTTGTGCACTTTTGCCACCGAGCTAAAATAATAACGTTATTATTTTGAAAGCCATTCTTAACATGGGGAGGGAAGGGTGTTTTTTGTAAGTATTCTGTGCTTCCACCTAACAATTTATCATTGTTGTTATTTTATTTATTTCAGTACGATCCGTCGTACTCTGCATAAGTACCCCATAATTATTATTTGTTTTTTTTTTTTGTTTTATTTTTAACATTATTTTTACCTCTCGTCGGCGTAAGTATAGTTTCGTTATTTTTATCATACCGGATGAACCGAAACGAAACTAAAAAAAGTCGTCGATAGTTTCATTTTCTTTTCCTAGAAGCCATTTGTTAACGCGAATTAACACCGACTGAATAAAAATAAGAAAGTCAAAACCACCTGTTTTTATTTATTTATTTAAATTTAGATACCTTCCACGTCGGACATTTCAACCCCCCTTTGTTTTATTTCGGAAGATTCGTGTTGTCCCGGTAAGTACTATGTAATTATATGACTTATTTATTTATTTTTTGTCTATATTACTGAAGGCACTGCTTAGTGCTTGCTTCTTATGGTGTGATTTTTTTTGTTTTTTACTTATGTTCGTGCAAGTCTGATAGTTCGAACAGTTGCTTTCTTGATGTCGAGCTGCTCCACCACATCAAGCCGTATCGTTTTTCGTAATTTTTGGAACTGCGACATGACAATTAGGCTTTCGTTAAGAGTCGCACTTCTTTGTTTACAAAGCCAGTTCATAAATATTTTTGGTAAATTTTTATTTTACCGACCCCTCGGCATTCACCTTTAATTTGTCGATTTATAAAGGTTTTCGGGTACGCTGAGGACGAATATCGCATTTATTTGTTGCGCAAACACACATCCGTATTTGAAGACATTCAGTATCCAACGTAATCACTATCATTTGTTAGTGGCGCCGGGCGGGCGCCCATCTTGTTTTCCAATAACGAAAAAACGCCAAAAAAAGGCTAAATATGGCACATGTAACTGGAATCCCCTCTTCCTCACCACCGGCGTTGGTGCAAAATAAAAAAAAAAAAAAAAAAAAAGGTTTATTGGAGGGAGGAAGGGGTAAATTCCAAGAAATCTTGAACGAAAGGTAAGAACGTAAAGACAAGACCACAAATTAAAAGCAGTATTTAGAGTAATATTTATTAAAATAAATTGAAAGGTAAATATTACCAGAACATTACCAGATGTATGGAAACTAAAGCCGCTTTCAGGACTGCCAGCAGCCATTGTAAGAAAGTAATAAAGAACGCAAGAGAGTTGTATGCTCAGTCCGTCAAGTCCAAAGTAGCTGAGCAGCGGCTTGGTTCCCACCAGTTTTGGCAAATTGCAAACAGAATCTTGAACAGAAGCGTGTGCTCCATCCCAACTATCATCAATGGACCTGAGTTAATCTCGTCAGCATCAGACAAAGCCAAACTCTTTGCCAAGAACTTTGCAGCAAATTCTACCCTTTGCGACCAAGGCCGCCAACCCCCAATATTTCCTCCTGTATCAGAAAACACACTATGTGATATACAAATATCTGTATGTGATGTTGCCAAGCTAATCAAAAACCTTGATTCCAGTAAAGCAACCGGCCATGACGATATTCCAATTATAGTACTCAAAAAACTTCAACCAGAACTAGCACCCATACTTACAAAACTGTTTAAACGTTGTCTTAAGGAGAATTGCTTCCCATCACCCTGGAAAATCTCATCAGTATGCCCTGTATTTAAGAATTCAGGTGATCGTTCATCCCCCTCTCAGTACAGGCCAATAAGTCTCCTGTGTGTCATGAGTAAGTTGCTGGAATCTGTGTTAAATAGAGAAGTAATCAACCATCTCAGCAAAAATAACCTTCTTAGTGACACACAATATGGTTTCCGTTCTGCTAGATCTACAGCAGATGTGCTTACAGTTATATCTCATAGGATTAGCGAATCTCTCGACAGAGGCAACCTTTCTAGGGCAATTGCTCTTGACATATCAAAGGCCTTTGATAAGGTATGGCATAAAGATTTACTTCACAAGATCTCCAGCTATGGTATAGCTGGAAATATCTTCTCAATTATTAAATCATTTCTCTCTGATAGGTTCATAAGAGTAGTAGTTGATGGGCAAAAATCAGAAGCTCACAGTATAAATGCTGGAGTCCCTCAGGATTCCATCCTGGGCCCAACTCTTTTCCTGATCTACATTAATGATCTTCCAAATCACATCCTTACATCATTCGTAGACATTTTTGCTGATGACACTACCATCTATGGTAGCACATCTAAGACAGTAAACGACCAAGTTCTCTCCGATTCTCTCTCCTCTGATCTTGATCATGTTGTACAATGGGGAAAGGAGTGGCTGATTACTTTTAATGCATCTAAAACCAAGCTTCTATCTTTACATCATCAACGTTCTGATCCCCATCTGGCATCAATTAAAATGAATGTCTCTCGTCTTGGGGAGGCCTCAAGTTTTGACAGGCTTCTGGGCTTGACCTTTACTCCTGATCTTAAATGGAATACGTACATCAAATCTGTTGCCACAGCTGCTGGAAAAATGGTGGGATCTTTCTATCGATCCGGTAAATATCTCACTGCTGATGCTATTCTCTATCTATATAAGAGCTAGGTACGTCCAAGGATGGAATATTGTTGCCACATCTGGGCAGGAGCTGCTAGAAAGGATTTGTCCTGCCTTGATAGAGTTCAAAATAGACTTTGTAGCCTCGTAGGAGATGTCCTTTTCTCTTCCTTGCAACCTCTATCTCACAGAAGAGATGTTGCGAGTTTGTCTCTGATGTATCGTTGTTTTCATGGAAGGTGTTCAACTGAGCTTCAATCTATGGTCCTCCCTCGCCAAACTTTCACAAGAAACACTCGTCTAGCTGTAAACACTATCAATAATTCCCCCCACTCTTTATCTGTGCCTAAACCTAAACGTAGATTCCATGAACAAAGCTTCTTTCTTAGAACTGCACGCCTGTGGAATTTTCTTCCGTTTTCCTGCTTTCCGGCTGACTACAATATGGTTGTGTTCAAGTCTAACGTAAATAAGTTCTTGATGAGCCGCTCTATATGAGTTATCAAATTTACCAAATTTTCATTACTAATGATTACTATATTGTCCACTGTCTACTGTACACTCTTTAACCCTTATCCTTGAGTGGCCTCTTTGCCTTGATAAGTGGTGATGCCTATGTAAAAAAAAACGAAAAAACAAAAAACAATTGAATGTTCTCTGTTTTTTGGGGGTCACCCTGTAATACATGCCCAATCAAAAATATAATAAAACTGATTTATATTTTTGATTAAAATCGATAATTCAATAATTCGATATAACTCGATAATTTTCTCTAATTTTTGGTATAGATACCTATTGTTGCTTGATGAATAAGTATATCAAAGAGACTTTATGTTAATTTATTTTGAATTGTCATATTTCATCCATACATTTTTTTTTATGGACAAACACTGATTTTATTTCTTTTTGCTGTTCTTTTTGTTGCACCTTGTTTTCATTCTCCTTTTTTTTTATCGATCATACCACCATATTGGAAATTAGCTGATATACTAATTTACAAGTATTCATATTATTTGTATTCTTTGGACTACTGTTCTCATCTTAAGTGTTATTTTCATGATGTTTCAGTCAATTTAACCTCCGAGCTGTTTCAGAAATACTCCTGAATTCGACAAGATACACCCGAAGAAGGTTGAAGGTTACGTCAACCAAAACATTGTGAAAATAACTCTCAAGGTGAGAACTACTTTTCTGAAGAATCCAAATAATGCAAATAATTAATCCTTATCTAAAATTTCTTACATATAATTAGTGTTTTTTTATTTTTTATTAACATGTTTTGATACCAATAATATTCAGCATGTCATAAGCTTAAAACATATATAATTTTTGAATTACTAAATATTGTGTTTCAAAAAAAAAAATTGTTCAATATAATTAAAAAATAAAAATAAAGAAAAATCTTTATGATGTAATGAAAATGTCAGATTCCAAAAAATCACATAAATTTTATTTTTAACCAAGAAAATTAAATTTTATAAGGAACCAAGAACGTTGTGTCTTGATTTGTCATATTTAATAAATAAAGGAAGACAATTCAATTTGAACTACCAAGATCAATATCAGTCTTGTAATGGTTACAATTTAGTATTAAAATTGCTAAAAATCATAAAACATGTTTTTCTATATAAAAAAATACTTGATCAATTTGTGTGATTTTTGGAATATGATATTTTCATTCTGTGATGGGTATATACATCTTAAAGAATGTTTTGTATTTTTGTTTTATTAATTACCGTATATTTCAGTGTATAAGGCGACCATCAGATAAGACAAGATACAAAATTGAAGCAAATTTTAATAACTTTATCATATATCGATTGTATAAGACGACTGCTAGATCATGAAACCATGTTTGTTTAGCCTAGGTTAGAGATAGAAACACCCAGTATCTTATGAAATATTGGTTTTAAATGTGATTTTTAACTTTAAGAGTTGTCTTATATGCCGAAATATACGGTAGGTGGAATTCTGGACTTGCACTTAAATGTCGCATTTAACTATATACTTGGTTTTAGATGTATTTATAGTCAGAAGAGTAGAGCAACAAAAAGTAAAAATTTCACTAATTTATTTTTTAATCCAAATAATATATATATATATATATATATATATATATATATATATATATATATATATATATATATATATACAGGGTGACCCCAAAAAACGGGCCCCAACTCTAATTAGGCCCCGTTTCTTAGTGTTTTGTCCGAATGAAATGAAACTTTGGTTATAACTAGTTTATTATATTCAAAACATCACATCAAAACACAAGGGTCGTTGGCCTTTTTTTCTCCGTTCTACAGCATATGTCCTAGATGGCCTCCATTTAGCTTTTGTTTTTTGGGGGGTCACCCTGTATATTATTTAATTGGAATTTATTGAGATGAGTATTATTTATTAATTTTATTTTTATTGCGGACTGTTATCCTCAACTAAGAAAAGATGAGAATAATAGTCCTCAATAAAAATAAAATTAATATATATATATATATATATATATATATATATATATATATATATATATATATATATATATATCATGTATTTTTATTTATTTATTTATTTATTTTTTTTTTTTTGAGGCAGCAAACTTTAAATAAAAATTAAATTAAAAGAAAAATATTTTTATTATATGCATCTGTATTCCAAAGATTAATTTTTGCCATTTAATGATTTAAATACAATTCTGGGCATATGACCAGTGTAGTTGCAAATATGGTGTGATCTAGAGACCTAAGTTTCACAACTTCATGCATTAAATTAGGCTGTGTTTCGGCAGTAATGCATCAAATGTTCTGTGGAAAGTGGTCTATTATGTCTGGTTTATCAGTATAGACATAGGACTTCACATATTCCCAAAGAAAATGAACGAAAGAAATGCGGTTAAATTGCATGAATCAGGTGTCCAGTTGACTGGTACATTTCGTGAAATTATTCATTCATCAAATGTTTCAAAATGATTTTCCAAATAAATTAGCACAATTTGCAAATGCTGCTCAGCTGTCAGTCTCTTCATAATGAATTGCCAAACTAAGCTTAACTCAAAATAACTGATGGTTTCCAAATCTGCAATTAAAGAAAATAGAATTGTCAATTTAAAGTTCGCTGCCTCTGAAAAAAAATCACCCTCTATATATACTTTTTATTTTCTACAGTTCATATAAATAACAAAAGCCACGACGTTGACGATGGCGAGGCCTGAGGAACGCAAGACTCCAGTGCTGATGTATGAAATTCTCTTTATCGCTGCTGCCTTCTGTTTCATTTATACCCTGTATCAAAATGGCATTATTCTGCAAATCGTTTGTTTCGTAACAATCTACATTGCCTATCGAAATATTGTCTCGCTCAATTCAAAAATCCTTCCTGTCAATGAAAAAGCTGTGTTCGTAACTGGCTGTGACTCGGGTAAAGTTGTTTTTTATTTATTTATTTGGTTCTTCCTCCTTCCTTTTCCATTCCCCTTTTCCCCGTGTATGCTCATATTTTCACTACACCGATGAAGACTGAAGGATCAGTCGAAAATTATGTACCTGTAAAAAAAAGTTTTTTAATTTTTTTTCATAATATTATTTTGTATTCCTGCACGTCACCAATTGAAAACAAATAAAGAAAAGTTATAAGCTTTTATACTTTTCGTATTCTTTTTTATACATTTCCATTCATATATATATATATTCCCTTTATTTTATATTTAACTTTATCATTTTTTTTTTCTCTCTCCTTTCTCTTCCCAGATCTTTTTTATTTATAGTTATGTCTCGGAAGTAGAGTGAAAAGCATATCTTATTTTTCTTTTATTAATATTATTTTTTTCCTTGTACACATTTTTGTGAATTATTCCATGGATTTCTGCCTTTGGATTATTATGGACCATCTTCTTCCAATTACGGGATTTCCTTGGATTTTACTTGTACAAATGGAAATTCTTTTAACTTTCTTGAAGTTTTACATTTGGATTTTACCGTCACTGGATTTTTTATCTTCCAGACTATCCATTCATGTGTAATCACCTTTTTCTTTACCATATTCCCTCTGCTTAACTTATTTTATTTTCAAGTAAGATCTTTGACTTACTTGTTGTTTGATCAAATACTTCTGCATGCAAAATCCGATCCCGCATTTTGCTAATTCCTACCCTCTGATGAGAAGGAGAGTATTTCTTTGAAACTCCGCGGATTAAGGACTATCCATTTATCTAGTGTTTCCTTTTCAGATTAAATATGTTTTTAACTCATTTCAAAGTGTTTTTTAACATATTTTATTAACTGTTTGCTCATATATATATATGTGTGTGTGTGTGTTTTGAAGAAAATAGCCGGCAAAACCTGAGGGGCCCCCTTCATCAACAGATTCATCAGGAGTTAATCGTTGATCCATAGAAAATAAATAAATAAAATATCTCGCAAGAGCAGACTTAATGGGGTGTGCGTGCAAAGTTGTACCGAGGAAGAGAAAAAAAAAGAAGGAAGGACGGGTGGGAATACGAATGAAATAAAATATTTACAATTATATAAAATATATTTACAAGTGGGGTAAAGGGGAGAGTTAAAATATATCCTCAAATAAGTTTAATGACCTAACGAATTCTTTCTGTCGACAGAGAGAAGGTCTGCATAGGACAATGGAGACCGACTCCAAAATCAAGTGATTTTGAGAGTCAGCCTGGTGCAAAATTCTAAAACACTCAATTTTATACACATTGGCACATGCTGGATTTTCATGGAGGTGTTGGCCAATGGCAAATTCCAAGGGAGTAAGAGCAACAAGGCTTGCCCAATCTTATGTTTGCTGGAACATGTTGGTTGATTCGAGTCTGCAAATTTAAGAAGGTTTGACCCACATAGTCAACAGTGCACTGAAAATTAAATTTGTAAATTACATTACTTTTTGTGATGTAAGATAAACCATTCTTAACAACTAGGGGAAATGCAGACTTTACACCAAAGACCAAACAGATTTATTATTTAAAATAAAGTTAAAAAATACAATTCTCTTGTGGTCTTTGGTTCCTCCAGGTATCCTGTCTACTTAAAGGTCCCTCGGATTGGGGAGACCGGTCAGTGTTTGGGTAAATGAATCATTAAATCTGTGTCAAATTGCTTCCCGCCCGTTGTTCTACGTTTGGTCTTTGGTGTAAAGTCTGCATTTCCTCTAGTTGTTAAGAATTCGTTAGGTCATTAGACTTATTTGGGAATATATTTTAACTCTCCCCTTTGTCCCCAATGTTTTATATAATTGTAAATATTTTATTTTATTTGTATTCCCACCCATCCTTCCTTTTTGTTTTTTCTCACCCTCTGTAAAAATTTACATGCACACTCAATTAAGTCTGCTCTTGCAAGGTATTTTATTTATTTTTTTCTATAGATCAACGATTAACTCCTGATGAAAAAGGCCCTTGGGTTTTGCCGCCAATTTTCTTCAAAAAGAATCTATAAGTTTTGTACCATCAAACAGCTTTTTGTATGTGTGTATATATATATATATATATATATATATATATGTGTGTGTGTGTGTATATTAGTATTGGGACGATTAATTGGAATCGGTAATCGTAAAAATCAGAACTACTGAGAGTATCAGAATCCGTATCAAAATCAGAAAACTTTGTGCCTATTTTCCGATGCTAAAAACGATTCTGTTAATTAGTTTTTTTATTTGATTTTGTTTAAAGCAAAATCTTCTACTGTTTATAGTAATGATAAAATAATGAAAATCTAAAATCGATAGATTCCTTACGCATGTATTTTACATTTGAGAAAATATTTGCAAATTTAACATTTTTATGGTAATCGTGAAAAATAACAAATTTATAGTTACATATTTAGAGATTTATAAAGAATCAGAATCAGTAATTGTATCAGAATATGGAATTTAATATGGAAGTAGTAATTATATTGGAATCAAGAAAAATATTGAAAGCGTCCCATCACTAATATATATATATATATATATATATATATATATATATATATATATATATATATATATATATGTATGTTATGGTCAGCTAAATAGAAGCGATAACAAAGCAAATCAGTTTCTTCACTTTTATTGTTCTTCAGTATTTCTATTGTGAAGCGATTTATTGAAATAAAATATAAGATAAAATTATTGAAAAGTATACAATTATGAAATTATAAAAATAAATTATTGAAATCAAAATAACAAATGAAATTATTGAAATCAAGATAATAAATGAAATTATTGAAATTAAAATAACAAATGAAATTATTGAAATCAAAATAACAAATAAAATTATTGAAATCAAAATAACAAATGAAATTATTGAAATCAAAATAACAAATGAAATTATTGAAATTAAAATAACAAATGAAATTATTGAAATCAAAATAACAAATAAAATTATTGAAATCAAGATAATAAATGAAATTATTGAAATCAAAATAATAAATGAAATTATTGAAATCAAAATAACAAATGAAATTATTGAAATTAAAATAACAAATGAAATTATTGAAATCAAAATAACAAATGAAATTATTGAAATCAAAATAACAAATGAAATTATTGAAATCAAAATAACAAATGAAATTATTGAAATCAAAATAACAAATGAAATTATTGAAATCAAAATAACAAATGAAATTATTGAAATCAAAATAACCAATGAAATTATTGAAATCAAAATAACAAATGAAATTATTGAAATCAAAATAACCAATGAAATTATTGAAATCAAGATAACAAATGAAATTATTAAAATCAAAATAACAAATAAAATTATTGAAATTAAAATATCAAATGAAATTATTGAAATCAAAATAGCAAATGAAATTATTGAAATCAAAATAACAAATAAAATTATTGAAAGCAAAATAACAAATGAAATTATTGAAAGCAAAATAACAAATTAAATTATTGAAATCAAAATAACAAATGAAATTATTGAAATCAAGATAGCAAATGAAATTATTGAAATCAAAATAGCAAATGAAATTATTGAAATCAAAATAACAAATGAAATTATTGAAATCAAAATAACAAATGAAATTATTGAAATCAAAATAACAAATGAAATTATTGAAATCAAAATAACAAATGAAATTATTGAAATCAAAATAACAAATAAAATTATTAAAATCAAAATAACAAATGAAATTATTAAAATCAAAATAACAAATAAAATTATTAAAATCAAAATAACAAATGAAATTATTAAAATCAAAATAACAAATGAAATTATTGAAATCAAAATAACAAATGAAGTTATTGAAATTAAAATAACAAATGAAGTTATTGAAATTAAAATAACAAATGAAATTATTGAAATCAAAATAACAAATGAAATTATTGAACTCAGGATAACAAAATTTCAAGCATCATAAAAAAACGTATCCAATACATAATATTCCCAAAATAGTTGGCTTTGATTCTCTGCACTACAGGAATTCTTGTAGCTGACTATCAAAAAAGACTAATTGTGTTATTTTTATCTTTTTATAATTTTGTTAATTCTTATTGTACACTTTTCAATAACGTCTTTTTATTCTATTTTATTTATATTCAATAAATCATTCTACAATAGAAATACTGAAGTACAATAAAAGTGAAGGAATTGATTTGCTTTGTGTCCGTTTCCAGTTGCACTACACTGGAAGTTACGAAGTACGTTAGCTGACTATAACCAAATATTTTTTATTAAATAATTTTTTAATGTTTTCATTTTCATTAAATATTTTTTTTAAATATTTTATTAAATAATTTTTTTATTTTCATTAGCTCATTTATTTTTTTTTATAAAATAACTAGCAGTTCAGCCTGGCTTTGCTCGGGCCCTATCTACTTTTCATAACTTGCCCTATGTGTGATTACCCTTTATGTAAAATGTCAAATGTTTTGATCAGAAATTGTCTGAGTAATTTGGTAGCGACCACAGAGGTAATTTTTTTTTTTTACTTTGACCCAAATTTTGACCCCTTAAAATTTATTGTTTTGGTCTCAAATCAAAATAAAAAGTTTGACCCATGTCCAAGTTATCTATATCTCAAATTTAAAGTGTTCAGACCCCAAATTGGCGGAAGAGTTTGGTAGAATCTGCAAAGGTCAACTCTTTCAACTTTGACCTTTTGGCAGCAAAATTTTCGCCCCAAAACTGATTAAAATGCTTTCGGCATCTTTGAATACCCGTTATATAAAATTTCAAATGTTTAGACCAAAAATTGACTGAGTAGGTTGCTAGACACCGCAAAGGTCAAATAATTTGAACTTTGACTCTTTAGCAGCTCAAATTTTCAACCAAAAACCGATTCAAAAGCTTGCATTATCTCTGAATACATTTATGTAAAATTTCAAATGTTTAGACCAGAAATTGGCTAAGTAATTTGGTAGAGACTGCAGAGGTCAAACGTTTTTCAAATTTGATCGCAATTTTGACCCCTTAAAATTTATTGTTTTGGGCTCAAATCAAATTAAAACGTTTAACCCATATCCAAGTAACCTACATTTGAAATTTCAAGTGTTTCGACCCAAAATTGGTGGATGAGTTTGGTAGAGTTTTCAATGGTCAAATCGTTGAACTTTAACCTCTTGACAGCCAAATGTCTGGCCAAAAACCGATTAAAGATTTTCCCAAATCTCAATACCCCTTATGTCAAATCTTGAGTCAGTAGGTCGAAAGTTGACAGAGTAGTTTGGTAGGAAAATGTACATACACAAACACATACACACACAGACAGACACTTTCACTTTTATAGATATATAGATTTTTTTAGCTTATTTCAAATTACGCTTAGTTAAAAATATAGAAATACAAAAAAATCTTTATGATGTACATACTCATCATGGAATGAAGATGTCATACTCCAAAAAATCATATAAATTGATCGAGAGAAGTTTTTTGTTTTCTTTAATTTAAAAACTCAAACTTTATGAGGAAACAAGGACGACGCAGGGAGCAGCCATATTGTTTTGAATTTTGGCAAAAGTCAAGGGTTACAATTCAAGTTGACTACAGAGATTGTGTTTGTATTCAAAATAATGAAAAAATTTTAATCATTAGAAATCATAAAATTTGATTCTCTTAATTAAATGCAAAATACTTTAGCAATTTATGCAGTTTTGAGTATGTATATCATAAAGATATTTTTTCTGTATTTTTGTTTTTTTAATCCAATGTAATTCTAAGTAAGCGTCATAACTTGTAATTTTTTAATTTTCATTGTCTTTTATTTATTTGTTTATTATTTAATAATTCTTAATCTTTTTCATCTACTTTTTTAGCTATATTTTATCTATATATTAATATGATATATATTCATATTAATTAATATGATATATATAATAATATTTTATCTATATATTAATATATATATTCATATTAATTAATATGATATATATATGATATATATAATAATATTTTATCTATATATTAATATGATATATATTCATATTAATTAATATGATATATATAATATTTTATCTATATATTAATGCGATACCATGTTATTTTGTGTGTCATGCTTACATCTTTTTGCTTCCAAGTGACTGTCGTTTAATTGTTATGACCTTCCATTTCTTGTAATTACCAAAAAATTCTTCATAAGTTTTGGTTTCAGTTTTGATTATAGCGTAAGGAACTCAAGTTATATATATATATATATTTTTTTCTTCATATGTTTTGATTTCAGTTTTGATTCAAGCTGATGAACCCAAGTCATATGGATATATTTTTTTATTTTTGAAATCCCAACTTTATAATATATAAGAATCTATAGAAAATTGACTCTATAATAATATATAGGAAATCTGCATAAATTAAAATATCATATTTAAGCATATTTTATGACCGGGCTATGCCGGGCGTCCCTGCTAGCTTAGATAAATACTTTTGCAGTTTTAACAAAAGAGCTACAATAATATCAGGACGTCTCTATTTACACTGAACATCCAAAGAATGCCAACATCAATATATTACATATGAAAGAGTCCGCTGTGGAATTTTCACAGGTCCTGCTGCTTTATATTTATTAAAATTAAATGATTTTTAATCTTTTCATTTTCATTAAATCATTTTTAATTATTTTATTTTTATTAAATAATTTTTAATCTTTTGTTAATTATTTTTAAAGAAATTCTAAAAGAAAAAATGCTGCTTGACACTACTTTGAAATTATGGTTTTGTTTTACTTTACATATTAATTCAAAAAAGTTGTCTAAAAACAAATATATAACAAATAAATGTTATCAAAGCAAGATAAGTTACTTTTCTACCTAACTGGATAAGTTTTTAGTATTTTTATTTAATGTAAAATGTTTAATCAGTCCGAAAAAAGCATGCAGTGTTTATCGGTGTATTTGAAAAAGACAAATGGCGGCGAGCTCGCTGGTGAATAAGTTTGAGAAAATGAGTCCAAACTAAAAAATTATACAAAATGCTGTTAGAAACCCACCGAATATATGTCAGCCTATGTCACAGTAACTCACTGAATATATGATATTGTGACATAGGCTGACATATATTCGGTGGGTTTCTAACAGCATTTTGTATAGTTGTTTAGTTTTAACTCCTTTTCCCAAACTTACCGTGTTCAACAGAGAGTTCGCTGCTATTTGTATTTTTCAAATACATCGATAAACACTGTATGTTTTTCGAGCCAAATAAACATCTTAAATTTAATAAAAACACTAAAAACTTATCCCGTTATGTAGGAAAGTAACTTCTGTTGTTTTTGATAACATCTTCTATATATATAAAAGCTAAACGTCTGTGTGTATGTATGTATGTTTGTTTGTAACGCTAAAACTTTTGACAGACGGAACCAAACTTGACAAATTTGGTATCATATCGAAGCCCCATCACCCGGATGACAAATATCGAAATTTCACGTCAAACGGACCACTAGAAGTTGGTCAACTGATCAGTTATCTTCGAGGGGGGCCCCCAAAAAACCTGTCATTATCTATATATATAAAAGACAAATGTTTGTTTGTAACGCTAAAACTTGAGATGAAAGATTCCTCTCCCCTAAGAATAAAACATATGTTCAATATCTGCTTTTGTTTTTTCATTGTTTATACGGTCCCGAGCAACGCCGGGTAGCCCTGCTAGTTTGTTATATATTTGTTTTTTGACAACTTTTTTGGATCTCTGTGTATAACCCCCAAAATTTTGTTATTGTAAAATTTACTGCTTTTAATTCTGAAGTGCTTATGAAAGTTGCTTTTCTAAAGACTGGAGAGTTTTCAGTGAAGGGAGGTTATTCATGACATTACTTTGTATGTTGTTTATTTTCTATTTTATTGTTATAAAAATAAATTACTTTGTCATTTATTGTTTTAGGATTTGGTTTTGAACTTGCCAAGTATCTCCTTGAGCAAAACTACCAAGTATTTGCAGGGTGCTTAGATCCTTATTCTAGTAAAGCACTGGAATTGCCTGAATACTGCGCGCGTCATTCACAATTGCATGTCCTCAAACTTGATGTCTGCGACAAAGAATCTGTCAGACAATGTGCTGGTATTATACGAGAATTTTGCTGTGAAAAAGGTAAAGAATTGTTTTTATCACATTTAAAAAATCAAACATCATCATCTGGTTTAACATTCGTTTTACATCTTAGCATGGACTGAAGGGTCTGTAGAAATTGATTTTCAGACTAATCTATCTCTGACCAGGTTATTATTTATCACTCTTTCTTTCAAGTCCAAACTTATCACTTCCACCTAAGTTTTCCTCGGTCTATCTTTGTAAACTGACACTGCTTCCTCTATATCTATGAACCCAAGACTCTCATCCATTCTTTCAATGTGACCACACCATCACAGTCTCCTTTTCAACACACATCTTCCTATACTGTCAAAAGTTAATATTTCTTTGAGTTCAACAGATCTAACCTGTCTTTAAAACTTGCAGAACACATCTATCATAACAAACATCTTGTTGCACAACTACCCACTAAGAGTGCTCCTAAAATTCTGGCCCCTGAATCACAGTAGCTCCTTATGTGACAATGCCATTATACTTTATCTGAGGTCAACAAAAGAAAAAATACATCATTCTCATATCATTTCTTAGTGCTGTAGTTTGATATGCATTAATTTACATATGAATGAATTAACTGTGTTATAAGTTTATAGTGATAGCTAGCTGTGTCTGATGGTGTAGAGTTATAATTGACTGGCTGTGTCTGGCGGTGTAGAGTGATAACCAGCTGTGTAGAGTGATAGCCGGCTGTGTCTGGCGGCGTAGAGTGATAAATCGGCGGTGTAGAGTTATAGCCAGCTGTGTCTGGCAGTGTAGAGTGATAATCGGCGGTGTAGAGCTATAGCCAGCTGTGTCTGGCAGTGTAGAGTGATAATCGGTGGTGTAGAGTTATAACCTGCTGTGTCTGGCAGTGTAGAGTGATAATCGGCGGTGTAGAGTTATAGCCGGCTGTGTCTGGCAGTGTAGAGTGATAATCGGTGGTGTAGAGTTATAGCCGGCTGTGTCTGGCAGTGTAGAGTGATAATCGGTGGTGTAGAGTTATAGCCGGCTGTGTCTGGCGGTGTAGAGTGATAATCGGCGGTGTAGAGTTATAGCCGGCTGTGTCTGGCAGTGTAGAGTGATAATCGGTGGTGTAGAGTTATAGCCGGCTGTGTCTGGCGGTGTAGAGTGATAATCGGCGGTGTAGAGTTATAGCCAGCTGTGTCTGGCGGTGTAGAGTGATAATCGGCGGTGTAGAGTTATAGCCGGCTGTGTCTGGCAGTGTAGAGTGATAATCGGCGGTGTAGAGTTATAGCCGGCTGTGTCTGGCAGTGTAGAGTGATAATCGGTGGTGTAGAGTTATAGCCGGCTGTGTCTGGCGGTGTAGAGTGATAATTGGCGGTGTAGAGTTATAGCCTGCTGTGTCTGGCGGTGTAGAGTGATAATCGACGGTGTAGAGTTATAGCCGGCTGTGTCTGGCAGTGTAGAGTGATAATCGGTGGTGTAGAGTTATAGCCGGCTGTGTCTGGCGGTGTAGAGTGATAATCGGCGGTGTAGAGTTATAGCCTGCTGTGTCTGGCGGTGTAGAGTGATAATCGGCGGTGTAGAGTTATAGCCGGCTGTGTCTGGCAGTGTAGAGTGATAATCGGTGGTGTAGAGTTATAGCCGGCTGTGTCTGGCGGTGTAGAGTGATAATTGGCGGTGTAGAGTTATAGCCTGCTGTGTCTGGCGGTGTAGAGTGATAATCGGCGGTGTAGAGTTATAGCCGGCTGTGTCTAGCAGTGTAGAGTGATAATCATTGGTGTAGAGTTACAGCCGGCTGTGTCTGGTGGTGTAGAGTTACAGCCGGCTGTGTCTGGCGGTGTAGAGTTACAGCCGGCTGTGTCTGGCGGTGTAGAGTTATAACCAGCTATTTCTAACAGTTTAGAGTGATAGCTGGCTGTGTCTAGTGGTGTAAAGATATAAGTGCTGATCTGGGCACGTGTTCGTATATAAAATGATCTTTAAGGAACGAGGGGGAGGGTATGGTTTGATATGCATTAATTTACATATGAATGAATTAGCTGCATTAAAAAGACATTATAAAAAGAGTGAATTAGAGAGGGTAGAGGATCAAGTGTTTGTTACTGAAGAGAATGTCGAAATATAAGAATTCATTTTTTTTTTTTTTGCTTCTTATTAGATTAAAAATGTTCTGTTTGTTAGTAATCATAAAACTTCCCTGAATTTATTCCATCCACTTCTTATTTTTTGTTTAATTTTTTTTTTCCACCCCTGGCAAGACATATCGCCACTTGGACGTAAGGGGCAACTATTTGGGACCATGCCTAGGAAAGATTAACAAAATTTTAGTTTACATTACATTTAAACTTCTGCATATCAGTACAGTCAGGTAAGCATGTAGCAGGAAGGGAATTCTAAAGTCTAGCTGTTCGAGGAAAGAAACTATTAGAGTAGAAAGCTTTCTGCCATTTAGTGACCTCAACTGTGAAGAGGTGAGATTTTGTTGCTAAGCTGGTTTGTCGGGGATATGTACGTTGAGGGAGTCCGAGTGCAACAAGCTCATCAGAGCACATTTCGTTAAAATATTTGTAAAACAGACACAGAGATGCAACATTGCGGTGATGGGACAGGGGTTGGAGCTTAGTTAACAAAGTTGGACCTGTTAGATTGAAAACTCTTTTTTTGGACTCTATCTAAGAAGGAGAGGCTAGTGGGAGATGCACCAGCCCAGATGTGGCAACAATACTCCATGCATGGGCAAATGGTGGCCTTGTAGAGGTACAGGATACTCTCAGTTATGAATTCTTGGTAAAATTATTTATAAAAAAATAGATGACTTGAGTGCCATCAGCGATAACCAAAATTTATGAAGAATTCTTGGTCAAATTATTTATTACAAGAAATGGAAGGTCATAACAATTAAACGGCAATCACTTGGAAGAAAAAAATGTAAACATGACACACAAAATAGCACGCACGCTATCGTATTAATATATAGATTGAACTATGATCCCAGTGTTTTCATCTATGTTATCTGACTTATTTACTGGTCAACTATTTTCTCAATCACTTTCATGACATGATCCGTCAATTTTAAGCTTTTGTAATTGCCTTCATCTAAAACATTCCCCTTTGTCTTTATAACAATTCAGAACTGTACTTGTCTGGAATTCCAATCTTGCTGTCTGAAGGAAGAACCTATAAGAGTAAAAGGCTTTCCAGCATCTATGGACTTCTACAGTGAAGGGGTGGGAGTTTGCTGCTAAATGGGTTTGTTTGAATTATGTACTTCAAGAGGAAACAAAAGTAATCAGGTTATCAGAGCACATTCCATTATACAACTCAGAAGTCATGGGTAAGGTGAATCTCACACTTTTTGGTGATAACTTCATTTCTGTTAATTATGGAGAGCTTCTAGTTGGCCCATATTGTAATGTAAAAAGAGCACAGGGATGCAACATTGCAGTGATAGGACAGGGGCTGGAGCTTGGTTGATAGTGTGGGATCTGTTGAAAAGTTGGATCATCGACAAATTTTGACTAAATTTAAAATTTTTCAAATTTGGATTGAATTTAAAATTTAAAAAAATTTTAGTACTGTTTTCAAAGACCATCAGATCTATATATCAAAATTTGAAAAATTTAAATTCAGTCCAAATTCAGTAAAAATTTTGGTACTTGTATAGTTTAATCAACACATTAAAAAATGAAAATATCGAAAAAAGGTTATATTGTACATATTCGTTATGGAACAAAGTTCTCCGGAAAAAAATTTCACTTAATTTCATCAAGTAGTTTTTATTTTACAGCGAAAAAAACAATTTGTTGTGATATCGAGCAAAAGGTTCGATTTTTAGGAAGAAAAGCTAGTAATAAAGATGGAGGGGGGGGAGTTTCGGCGCTTTAACTGGAGTTATCTCCCCGTGGCGTGTTCAACAAATTTCATAATGGCTGACTTCAACACACTCTCATAAAAACCTGTTTTTCTGCTGTAAAATAAAAACTATTTGATTAAATTAAATAAAAAAAATTTTCAGAGATCTTCAGTCCAAAACGGATATGTACAATATAATCTTTTTTCGATATTTTCATTTTTTAATGTCTTAATTAAACTGTACAAGTATCAAAATTTTTACTGAATTTGGACTGAATTAAAATTTTTCAAATTTTGATATATAGATCTGATGGTCTTTGAAAACTTTTATACCGGCAAAAAAGAAATTACACCGGTTCCCACTATATATATAGTGTCAGTAATGTCTATACTGGTGAGAAGGAGCGACAGTACTCCACTGCCTAGCTGAGCGCTAGTCAGTTATACCCGTATTCCTACCGTTGTACCTGTGATGTTAATATACTTCGTTTGTTAAACCAACCTCAACTTGATTTTCTTCTTTTCCTATTGTGTTACAACAATAACCATCATGCAAATTTTCAGTCTCATCAGATAAATAGTTTTTGAGTTATAAACATTTCCAAGGCATAACTCTGGGAATACGGCATACAATATAGAGAAGTAACGCCCAGATAAGATTTTGGCCCATCCTTATATTGTTAGGCAGTGGTGTGTAGTCTTACAACTTGTGTGTGTGTTCGTCCGTAAAAACAACGAGGACCATCTGATCATCCTATAGGGTAGGGTGGGGGGAGTCATCATCAGTGAGTACGGCTATGGCTGATAAGCCCAATCTTTGCTTGAAAAGTTCTATTGCAGTGGAAACAGGGAATCATAGCAGATGTTGAGGGATTCAAAACATTGTTCTTTTTGCGCTTCTCTGTAGTAACCTTTCGGTAGCTTTCATGTTTGCAGGCGCCGTCATGAACAGCAGCCCGCCACTTGGCTCTATCTAAAGCTGTCTGCTCCCATGATGACGGATCTACGTTGAAGGCCTTCAGTGATGCCTTCAGAGTGTCTTTAAATCATTTTCTTTGGCTGCCATGGGAGCGCTTGTCATGGTGGAGCTCAGCAAACAGAAGATTCTTGGGTAGTCTGTAGTCTGGCATGCAGGCTATATAACCAACCCAGCGAAGCTGAACCTTCATCAGGATAGTGAGGATGCTTGGGAGTCCAGTATGAGTGAGGACTTCTGTGTCTGGTATCCTTTCCTACCAGCCTATGTCAAGCAGTTTCCTCAGTCTGGTGATGTGGAAGTGATTTAATTTTCTAGTGAGCCATTGGTAGACAGTCCACAACTCATATCCATAGAGTAAGGTGGTGAGTATGACAGCTTTATAGACTTTGATCTTTGTCATGGAGGTGATGCCTCTTCTGTCCCATACATTCTTGTGGAGTCTGCCAAATGCAGCGCTTGCTTTAGTGAGTCTGGTGTTGATTTCATCATCAATGACTACATTGCGGGAGAGCGTACTGCCAAAGTAGGTCAACTTGTCAACTGCACTGGTGCTTTGTCCCCCGACTGAAATGTTGGGTTCTGCATATGGTTTTCCCGGAGCAGGCTGATGCATCACCACAGTCTTCTTTGTACTGATTGTGAGACCAAAATTTTCACAAGCCTCTGAGAATATGTTAGCACTGTGTTGCATGCCTGCCTCAGAGGTAACGTTAAGGGCACAGTCATCAGCAAACAGATGCAACCCTAGATTTAGCTTGTAGCCTCCTGAGGTTGAAGATTGATCCGTCAAATCTATACCTGATTCCAATGTCCGCATTAGTGTCTCTGAAGGCATCTGTCAGCATCACAGAAAACAGGAGGCTGTTACACTCTATGTGTAACTTAAAAAGGGTCAGAGGTCTCCCCACAATCTTGCACTCTGGCCATCATGCCATCATGAAACTGACATATAATGGCAATGAATTTTCTAGGACACCCATACTTTGCCATTATTCTCCAGAGACCTTCTCTGCTTACATTGTCAAAGGCTTTTGTTCTTGGCACTTTTCTTGGAGTTGCCTGGTAGCAAACACCATATCAGTAGTACCACGATCCTTACAGAATCCACATTAGCTCTCCGGCAAGAGGTCTTTTTCCAGATGAACTATGAGCCTGCTCAGCATTACTCTGGCCAGTACCTTGCCTGCAATGCATAGCAGGGATATTCCCCGGTGGTTGTCGCAGGCCTGGTGGTTACCTTTATGCTTGTATAGATGTATGATGGAGGCATCTTTGAAGTCTTGGGGAAGTACCTCCTTCTGCAAGATTATGTAGAAAAGCTGATGAAGTTTTTCAGTCAGGGTCTTGCCACCCTCTTTATATATCTCAATTGGGGTAGAATCTGAACCAGGCACTTTCCCAGTGGACAGCAGGCGGTTGGGAGTTCATCCAATTCCTCATTTACGGTAATTTAGGGGAGGCGGTCAATAGCCTCATCACTGATGGTAGAGGGACAGTTTAATACACTTTTAAAATGCTCCGCCCATCTTCTCAGGATCACGTCTTTGTCAGTGAGGAGAGTGGATCCGTCTGTACCGGGGAGAGGTGATGATTTGGCTGGAGTAAGACCATAAATTTCCTTGAAACCATCATAGAAATTCTTCATGTCGTTCCTATCTGTATAAATTTTAATTTCATCTGCTTTCTTGCTTAGCCAAGAATCATGGAGGTGTCCGAGCTTCAATTGAACATTGCTACGCAAACTCTTCCATATGTCCTTCTTTAGTTTGGAAGATGGATCTTCAATATGGGTTTTGTATGCAGAATGCTTCTCCTCTAGCAACTGGGTAATCTCCAGGCAGTTATCATCAAACCAGTCCTTGTGTTTCCTGGAGACTGGCCCTAGACACTCCATGTCTGTGTTGTACACCGTCTCACGGATTGTCTTCCATGTTGTTTCCACATCTCGGTTGTCTATTCTAGCAGGTTCAAGACACTCTGACAAAGTTTCAGAGAAAGATTTCTGGACAGTTTTTATTTTCAACTTGTCGATATTAAATCGTTCTGGAGCTCTCTTTCCTTGACGTCTTCTCTTTGGTTGGATATACAGATTGAGCTTAGCCACTATGAGACGGTGGTCTGTCCAGCACTCGGCTCCACACATGGCCCTAGTGATACGTATATCCCGCCTGTCCCGTTTCCTGATAATGATATAATCAATTAGATGCCAGTGCTTTGAGCAAGGGTTCATCCACAATGTCCTTTTGTGAATAGGGAGGTGAAACACAGTGTTTGTTATCAGCAGGTCATGTCCAGAGCAGCTTTGAAGGAGAAGAAGACCATTGCAATTACATTTTCCAGTACCATGTTTTCCTATAACACCTTCCCAGGCAGCACTGTCACATCCTATTCGTGCATTAAAATCACCAAGTAATGAGTTTGTCTGGATTTGGTATTGCACCTATGATGTTATTCAGGTCTTCTTAAAACTTGCCCTTGATGTCATCATAGTTTGAGCGTATGCACTGACAAGAGGAGCAAATTTCTTTCCATTTGAGAGAGGGAGTCTCAGTGTCATTAACTCCTGTTGGAGGTCCAGCCAGTTTACTCACAAGTGCATTTTTCACTGCAAAGCCAACTCCTGCCTCATGCCTCTCCTCAGGTCCTCTGCCACTTCAAAAGAAGGTGTAGCCCTGACCTCTTTCATTAATTTCACCTTCACCTGCCAGTCTTGTTTCACTTAGAGCAGCAATGTCAATATTGTACCTGGCGTGTTCACCTGCAATGAGTGCAGTGCATCTTTGTGGTCTGTTGGTTTATTTTTGTCCAAGAGTCTACGAATATTCCATGTTGCAATCTTGATAGGTATTTTTTTTCTTTACTCCAACCTCATTATTATGGTTCCCACTGACCGCAGTAAGCCAGCCAGGATATAGTGGAGTGGGCAATGTTTGAGGCACCTTTTCTAGCCCATTCCCCATGCCATGGCGGTGAGCAGTGCTGTCCTAAAAAAGGCTACTCAGACACTCAGACAACTGCCGAACTCCATTTCTGCTCCCTTCAGTGGAGAGCGACCCTATAGCCTGAGCCGCCTGTGTTCAGGTTTGCGGCTATGACTTCCAGTGTGCCCACACTATTCACTTTGTGGCTCGCCAAAAGCCATAGGACTTGAAGGAAGTGGGGGAGGGGGTGACATGTGCTGGGAGTTTTTTAAAGTGAAGCTGGTTTGAGATTGTCGGACTGCCTTCCTCATCTTGGTGGTTATCGTCACAACGTTTTGCCCTCCGGCCTTCATCAGGTGTTTTGTATCGAACTGGGGAACCATTTGTTAGGAGTCTCGAAACCCAACCCTTTATTATTATTACGGGGATACCGTGTTCGGACTCCAGCTAGGTTCTGGGACATAGTTGCTGATTCTCTGTTTTGAATGTTACTTTTCACTGCCTTCGTTGAGGATTGAACTCAACACCTTTGGGTAACTGTAAACTTTGATACAACGTCTAGGACCACTCAGCGATATGTCACTGTGACGATAACAACGAAGATGAGGAAGTCAGTCTGACAATCTCAATCAATGAAAACACCTCATCTCAAAAATACAGACAATTACTATGAAGCTGATTTGCGCAGAGCCAGCCTTATTTTCTCGTCCCAAACCAGCCTGGTCTAGTGGCAAGACAGGATCGAAACAGTTGGGGGCCAGGTAGGGATGCAGGAGCTGCTGGAAGGAGACGAGTATGCCAGCCAACCGCCTATGGGGCTCCACTCCAAGGTCCACAGCTGAAGTCCTCCTCCTTAGTGGTTCGACCTGGTCATGGATGCATAGAAGTTACTCTAAACAGAGTTCAGTCCTGGCTGTTAGTCCAGTCTGGTAAACACTCCGCCCAATGGTGCTGCACCAGCACCGTCCCCTCACAAGGTTTGACAAGCCTGCTGAGGCCAGTACCCAGGGTATCGCTCTTGGAACTAGCATGTGAGAGATTTAGGAGATATGTGAGGACCAGTGACCCCTGTCCGCCCTGTTGGATGCAGCAGCTAGGAATCGAAAGTTGCTACCTCTACCAGAGCTCCCTATACCCTAGTCTTACAACTTCTGCAATATACGGATGACGGACATTTTTTGGTGCATTTTACTAAACTGTCGCCAGGTGGTGCTTCTTAGTCAAAGAACAGGGAACGATAACTCCTACTTTTTGGAAAATTCTTCTGGGAATTTTATCTTAAAAAATCCAATATTGTTTTAATTCAAAACATGATTAATTTAAATTATTAATTTATTTGAAAAAAAAAAATTTTATTTTATAAAAATTCAATGTTTCTTTAATTACAAAATTGTTTTATTAAAATTATATTTTCTTACACAGACTTTTAAATAAATGTTTTTACAATTATATATTGATACATTCTTTTACAATAAATGTTTTGGTTTTCAAATATTTTTGTACTCAGAAAAAAAATCTTGTTTATTACTTATTTGTCATAGTATTTGACCAAGAAGAAATTGTATTTATCGCCCCCTCCCCAACATTACCCCCATCCGTATATTGCAGAAGTGCCTTATTATTTTATATATATTATTGTTTGTAATTAGTTAAAAGAAAAACTAGGATTTCTATTTTTATTATTTAATCAGGTCTTTGGGCATTGGTTAATAATGCTGGGATTGACAGATTTGGAGGCGTGGAATTTGCCACGATGGAAATGTTTGAAAAAGTAATGGACGTTAATTATTTTGGTATTGTCCGTACAACAAAAGAATTGCTACCGTTAATCAGAATGGCTAAAGGTAAGATTTTTTTTCTCTCATTCTTTCATTTTGAGAATGTTTCATCTACAACAGGGGATTCCCTTGGCACCAAAACCAACAGAGCCAAGGCCATTGTTAAGATCAATCACTTTCACCATATCTCTGCAGTAAAAATACCAACACCACCCCAAATTATTCTAACAGATTCACCTCTCCGAATTTCTTGGACAGAACACAGGCCAATACATCTCCTCTTAAGAAACTCAACAATCTCACCAAACCTTCCTCCCAAGCTTCCAACATTTAAAAACTACATAGCTTGAAATGTGACCAATAATCTTTCCTAAGATTCCAGTCTCTCTGCAATAAAAATACCAACACCACCTGTTCCTTTTGCATTTCCAAGCTAATATTACTTGTACATTGCATTCTTTCCCAAAATTATTAGCAGATTCACCTCTTAGAGTTCTTGAAAATAACAAAGCTCGACAATAAAATATAATTGGGGAAAAAAAACACCCTCAAAACACATAGCATACAACTAACACCTATCAAATTGCAATAATCACACTAAGTCCCCCCCCCAACATTTTAAAAAAACATTACCAAGCAATAAACAAACTAAACCAAACAATCTCTTCAGTATTAAATAACCCAAAAGGGTTGATATGCTGGTAAGATAAACAATCAAATCAAATTTAGCAGATTCATATCACCAACAAGTTTCTTGAACACAACGCAGGTCAATACATCTTCTCCTAAGAAACTCAGCAATCTCTCCAGACCTTCCATGCAAGCTTCTAACATTTAAACTACATAACCTAAAATGTGACCAAAATTCTTTGGAAGCTGCCTTGATAGAGTTCAAAACCAACTTCAAAACCTACTAAGTGATGCCCTTTTCTCTTCTTTGCAATCTGTTTCCCACAGAAGAGATATTGCAAGCCTTTCTCTGTTCTACTGTTATTTTCAAGGCAAGTGCTCATCTGAACTCCAATCTGTGGTTATCCCCATACCAAACTTTCCCCCCCAAAAAAATACTCGACTAGCTACAACCACTATCAACAATTTTCCCCACACTCTCTGTGCTTAATTCTAAACACAAATTCCATGAACAAAACTTCTTTCCTAGAACTGTCCGCATGTGGAACACTGCTCCATTGGCCTGCTTCCCGGTTTAATACAACGTGGTAGCCTTCAAGTACAGTGTAACCAAGTTCTTGTTGAGCCGTCCCTATAATTAAATTCTACCCAATCTATACCATTAATGATTATAAAACTGCCACCTAACATTCATTAACCTTTATCCTTGTTATATATCCACACAATAATATAACAAACATGTTTTACACAGTAAATAGACTCTTGAATAGATCCGTTTATATGATGATTGCCGTCTCAAGATTCATTCTGCATTAAGTATCCTCTCATGTGTCCTCAGGTGACTTTGAAGGCCTGCAGCTGATTTACAGGGATGAGGATAGACATGACACACCAAGGTCAATGTCTTAACGGGGTTGATTGGATCCGGATGAGGAATACTGTCTTTGAGCACAACCATGTGCCTTCTCAGTCCAGATGTAGAGCTATGAGGTCGCTGTGGAACATCGAATGACGATGATCTGCTATTGTGAGACTTCAGGTGACTCACATACCCTGCCTTCGAAAGGAGAACACGGCCACACGTTTCACAGATCTAATTTGCATGGTTGCCTGGCAAAAATTCCAGATCGCCCCTCCTAATTGCCCTTTTCAGCTTTGTAGATAATTGATAATTTGAATTAACACATTTCAGGTGAAAACATTATTTACTTATGTGTCATGTCAAAATTAGTATAATTTCCAAATATTGCAAAAAAAAAAAAAATAGTCCAGTAGAAGATGTACTAGCTTTATTTTTAACAAAGAAATCATCCACAATTATATTCTGACATTTTGTGTTTAAAAATGGCAGGCTCTTAATTTAAATCAAGGGAGATGAACCAGTTTGTCATACTGAATTAGTTGCACTACTCTTCCATATCAAAAATATGATAAAACTCGATAAATTCTGTGTCTGGTGTTGTGTATTGGGAGCCAGCTATGTTTGGTGTCGTTTATTGATAGTCAGCTGTGTTGAGTGTCATGTATTGAGAGCCGGCTGACCGGCTGACCTGCCGAAAAGAGAGCATATTAGTGTTAAATACATGTCGGCGACTGATGTGGTAAACAAGAATAATTTTTTCTTGCAAGTTTGTGTTAAAGTTCTCATTTCCTTTGTGACTGTCTCTACAGACTACGTTTGGGTTCATTTGTGAGAACAACAACATTACATTAGTATCACCTACAGTGATCGAATCTTCAAATTCTCAAAGAATGTTATTTTGAGCATTTATACTTAGCACAACTGGTTCAAGAAAATAATAAAAATTAAGACTTTTACTTGGTCATAGTCAACAGAAGGAGAGCAATTTAACTCTGTTAATTAAATAAAAGGTTTGAAATTCAATAAGGCACACTAGAAAAAGATTGGAGGTTACATCGGCCGAAATTTTGTCAGACTATTATCCATGGTGAGATCAGTGATCTAGATAATCCAAATTATACGTTATCCCAAAAAGTCACAGTATTTTGTAGGATGAATATTAATTTTTGGTATTTGTCTACCACACATGAAAAAACAAAAGTAAAGAAAAATCTGTATCATATATTTATCCATTAGGGAAAGAAAATATTGCACACCAAAAATCATGTAAATTGATTAATCAGTTTTATTTTAAAATGAGAAAATCATATAATAGGTTAAAGTAGTTTGCTTTTGAAGCATTGTTCAGTGTGTATATAAAAAGAAATTTAAGTTTATGAAAGGCAAAAACAATGAAAAGGTGTAACAGATAGACTCAAACTGATGCAACTTAACAACATGCAGTCGGGCATTGTCATGACAGAGAATTCGGCCTTTTCTGGGTATTGTTGTGGAAGTTTCTGATGCATTTCACCCAATTGTTGACAGTACTTTCTCTTCAAAAAGCTGTAATGCATGAGACCAGTTGCAGACCACCAAAAAATCAGCATCACCTTCTTTTGCTTCAACTCTGACTTCAGGAAGTGTTGGGAGTTTCATCAGCATCTAACCACTGAGCTGAGCAAGTCACAATCTGGTCCAGAAACGGGTTGTTCTTGTGCAAAAGAAGATGACACTTCATAGCGGCAATTCTTTTGGTTGTTGTTCAGTTCGTGAGGCACCCATTTATCAAGATTTTTGTCTTTCCAATCTCTCTCAAGTGGTTAGAAATCGCCTTATATACGTCTAATTCCGAAGCAAGTTCTCAAATAGTTGTGCGTGAATTGGCTTCCACTAAGGCTCACTACTATGCTTATCATCTTCAAGGCTTTCATTGCCGCCACAAAATTTCTTAAACCACCATTGTGCTGTGTGTTCAGTAGTGGTTCCTGGGCCAAATGTTTCGTTGATATCGCAAGCAGTTTCAACTGCTTTTCAGCCTAGCTTGAAGTGAAATAAGAAAGTTGTGTGAATTTGCGTTTTTTTCCATCTTGTAGTCAACATTCTGAAAAGAAGACATAATTGTTTTAAAACGATTGTAATTTAATTGAGTAGATAGAGCAAAAAATGCTCTTTTAAAATGATATATAAACTAAAGGTATAATGTATTTACTTCATTTGAAATCCAAATTAAAAATTACGCAAGAACCCTCTTGTCAACCTAATAGGAACTCCAGTCATTATTAAAATTTATTTATTTTATTGTTTAATTTTTATTGTCAAATTTATTGAATTTATTTAAAACACATTTTTATTACTAATTACACAGATTGGGCAAATGCACTTAAAAAATACTTGTATTTTTTACATTTTTTTTACAAATGCATCTTTTTTCTAGGACGTATCGTGAATGTGACTAGTATGCAAGGGAGGGTTAGTATACCCTATCGGACTGCTTATTGCCCTTCAAAATTTGCCATTGAGTCGTTTTCAGACATCCTGCGACTAGAATTGCAACCTTTTGGCGTCAAAGTATGCATCATTGAACCTGGACACTTTGGGGGTGCCACCAAAATTCTTGATTCACAAGTAAGTAATTATTTGATTTGCTCAAACTATAAACTCTCATTTTCGGTAGAGTGAACTTTCTCAAACAAACTGAGATGTAATGTGAAGTCTAATTGGGAATTGGGCTGTATTTTGATGAACTAGGACACAAAAGCATTATTTGGAAATGGTCTTTTCCTTAGAAAACTAGGCCTTATTGTGAAATGTGCTTTTCTTTGACCAAAGGCTTACAAAAGAAATCTTCTTTCACCAACACAATGCACCAGCTCACATTTCATGATTGTACATTCAAACTTGTTCCCCATTCACCTTATTTACCAGACTTGGCCCCCTCCAACTTACATCTTCTCTCCCAAATGAAAATAGGCTTGGCTAGTTGCCATTTTGCCAGTGATAATGATGTCATAGCTGCAGTTTAGGGGTCTCTTGAGTCCCAAACAAGAGTTCTCCTGCACCGGAACAAAAGTGCGGTTCTAGTGCATTTTGTGAATCAGACGTATGGAAGCATCCGCTTGGGTTTGCCCAAAACTTTATGTAAACTGCCGGATTATGGCGAGCATCAACGAGAAAATCTTATGAATGCTATGAAACAGAAATTAGTAACATTCTTTGTATACAAATTACAATAAAAAAAATAAAAAAATAAAATATAACTACAACCTACCGTAAATTAAATTTTTTTTTTTTATCGCATAATTAAAAATTAATTTTTCTTGTGGTGGATAGGGTTAGGATTTAGGGTTTAGAGTTAGGGTTCCTTCAATCAGTAATTTTTTGCAGCTTGTCCAGCATTATTAAATTTGTTGCAGTGTGAGTGATATTCCATGATTTACATTTAACAACTAATTTTATTTGTTTTTTTCTTCCAAAATTTATTAAAAGTTGTCTGCTAATTATTTGGCTTCTCATTGTCTCTTTGTAATTGGTTTATCAATTTGACCAGCACTTGGCCAGCGCTCGCCATATTTCAGCTGTTTTCATTACGTTCCGGGCAGACCCAAGCAGACGCTTACATACATCCAGTTCACAAAATGCACTAGTACCTAAAATTGCTTCGGCATCATTGGAACAGTGTTCAGCAATTTTGAACTGTTTGATGCTGTCTTGGTTCATCACTATCAACTGGAAAACAAAGTTGTTCAGCCCTTGAGCAGGACTATGTTGAAAAATAAATTATCGAAAATCCCTTATCCCTTTTAAGTTTTCTGATGTTTGAAAATTTTCATACACTCCTCATACAATTTTTAATTGTTACAAGGGTTAAGCAAATGCACTTGATAGTGGTAATTACCGAGGCTTTTAATTGATGAATCAAATCCTGAAAATGATTGAGCCATAAATCAGAAGTTGAATAAGCATAGAAATTCAGTTTGGTTTTATGCCTGAGCAAAGAATAACTAAATTATCAATAAATCTATGTACAATATTTTCTGAGACAATACAATTTGATATTGAAATAAAACCTCTTCTCCCACACAGATTACTCAGTCACTATAAAATTTAAACATATGACCAAAGCGAAAGTTAAGACAACAAATGTTTATACAGCAAATCATGAAATTTGTAGGGTGAAGAGAGATAGATATACTTTACATAGAAACATTTGTATACTGATTTTATTTGATACTGATTTTATTTGATACTGATTTTATCAAAGCAAGTAAACATATTATGTAAACAAATTGGTACAGTAAATAAAGAACTTTGGGATGTTTACATGACAGTTATATATAATGAAATTAAACATATATTGGCATATACTGTATATTCATTTAAGCAAATGTTAATAAAAAGCATGCTGGGTTTTTGGTTTTAATTATTTTCTGCTTAATATTTTCAATTTTCAAATTATTCTTCGTGTATTACTGTTGAAGTGTTGCAAGTAAAATCCATGTTCTTTTTTTTTTTTTCGTTATCGGTGTTGCCCCAGGGGCATTTTTAGGGCTAATAAAAACACTCCGTTTTTGGAACTATTTTACTATATTTGTCCAAAATTTTCTGTGTATGTCTATTTATTAGCAGTTTTGCATGGTACTGAACTCAAATTTAAATATGTTAAGGCTGTGGGGACTTTTGAGGCTAAATGGGTGGGTGGTTGCTTGAGTCAAATGATGGACTTTGTTTTTTTTTCATGGTGCAGAACTCAAATTTACAAATGTTAAAGCCTAAAACTGCACTGTTTGTTCATTTTCACCAGGATTTGATGTCCCCTGAGGACTTTTGGGGTTAAATGGGGAAGGGGGCAAATGCTGAACTTAGTCATTTTTTTATGCCTTGTTCACTGTGCACTCACGGGGACCATGCATGCTTCACTTGTTTTTAACCAAAACCGAAAGTAGCAAGGAGTATTTTTATATCCGGATGCTGTTTTGGCCTAACACTATTTTCTGCTAACGAAGTTGAAACTTATTCTATTATGTTGAGATTTCTCCATCAAACTTTATTTAGTATTAAAACTCTTTTTATTTTACATGAGTCTCCTCTCTGGGATCTCGTTGAAGTCAAAGTGTAAGCAGTGCAGCCCTCGTCAACTTCAAACTTTACAACATGCTTGTTCGTTGGTTTGTTATGTTTTAATTTGAAATCGAATTTTCATGACTATCCGTGCAGATTTAATAAATTCTGGTGCATTTGATTGTTTTTTTTATTTCCTTTCAGAATAATTTTCTGCAAAATTCTTTAGAGCTAATGTGGGAATCCGCATCTGAAGACGTCCGTATGACATATGGAAGGGAATACCTAAATCACCTGCGTAATTTCGTCAAGGAGGGAGTACAAACCAGCTCCACAAACATCCGTCCAGTTGTGGAAGCCATGTATCATGCCATTCAGAGCTCAACACCAAAATATCGCTACCTTATTGGAGGAGGATACCATTTTTTTGATATCAACACTGTAAGGAATTTTAATTATTATTATTTATTATGATTATTTTTATTATTTATTCTTAATTATTTATTTTATTCATTTATTTTTCATTATTTTTATCTATATATTAATACGATAGTGTGTGTTATTTTCTGTATCATGCTTGCATCTGAGTCCTTTAATTGTAATGGACTTCCATCTCTTGTAACAAATAATTTTATCAAAAATTCTTCATAAGTTTCGGTTTTGATTATAGCTGATGGCACTCCAGTAATTTATACATTTTAAAAATAATTTTATCAACAATTCTTTATAAGTTTTTGTTTCGGCTTTGATTATAGCTGATGGCACTCAAGTTATATATATATATATATATATATATTTTCAGAAGTTTTTGTTTCGCTTTCAATTAAAGCTGATGCACCCAAGTCATATGGATGTATATTTTTTGTGATTGCAACTTTATAATATATAAAAATCGATAGGACATTAACTCTATAATAATATATGCAAAATCTGCAAGAATTAAAATATCATATTTAAGCGTACTTTACGACCGGGCTATGCCGGGTGTCCCTGCTAGCTTAGATAAATACTTTTGCAGTTTTAACAAAAGAGCTACAATAATAGCAGAGCATCTCTATTTACGCTGAACATCTACAGAATGCAAGCATCAATATATCACACATGAATGAGTTTGCTGTGGAATTTCCACAGGTCCCGCAAGTTATTTATTATTAATATTATTTATTTTATTTTTATTGATATTATTATTATTTTATGTTTATCATTTAGCAATACACATGAAAAAGTTGAAAATATTTAAAATATTTCAAGAGTGGCATGCATAGAAAGAGCTCGATAATTTTAGAAAGAATTTTTAAATTTTGGTAAATTTTTACTTGCTTTTCACTTTAACAATCACCTTTAAGATTATCTTAACTCTTACAGGTTGTCGAGTATGCTGAAAACGAATATTGCATTTAAATTTGCAGCAAAAAAAGTAGTTTTCTGGATATTAAGCAATGTAATTTATTGTTATGCCTTGTGGTCATTTTTGTATGCGTATATAACAAAAATAAATTACATTGCAACTTTTGGGGGTACTTGTACAGTTTAATCAAGACATTAAAAAATGGAAATATTGAAAATAGTTTAAATTGTATGTATCTGTTGTGGAATAAAGTTCTCTGAAAAAAATTTCACGTAATTTCATAAAGTAGTTTTTTTTTTTGTTTTTTTTATCAGCGTAAAAACAATTTGTTATGATACCGAGCAAAAGGTTCAATTTTTAGGAAGAAAAGCTAGTATTAAAGATGGGGAGGGGGTGTCGGCGCTTTAAATTGAGTTAACTCCCCGTGGCATGTTCTAAAAATCCAAACAAAAATTCAAAGATATCTACCTTCAACGTGCTGTCATAAAAACATGTTTTTCCGCTGTAAAAAAAATTACTCGATCAAATTAAGTGAATTTTTTTTTTCGGAGATCTTTAGTTCAAAATGGATACGTACAATATAACCTTTTTTTCAATATTTTCATTTTTTAATGTCTTGATTAAACTGCACAAGTGCCCTTTTTTTAAAATCTGACCAAAAATGCAAGTTATGACCATATTTGGGCCTCGCACGTCTGGATATGTACCCTCTTTAAGACCATATGAGTTTTGTCACATTTTCTTACACTATTTTTTCGATAAAAATACTTTATCTTTATTAAAAACATAAGATAAAACAATGAAATTTGCCACTTAAATGTACTTTTGTGCAAGGAATTTGAAAATGTCACTGAAAATCTCCAGTAGTATATGATTTCCAAATAATCTGCTGTAAATGCACATAAATATGTTGAAATACCATAAAAATTCCATGTATCCATTAAAAAAAAAAAAAAAAAAAGTTAAAAGTTGAATTGTAATGCATTTTATGTACAAAAAATGGAAACCTAATACTATGACTGTTTAAGAATGAATACCGTATATTTTGGGGTATAAGGCAACCGTCAGATAAGACAAGGTACAAAATTGAAGCAAATTTTCATAAGATGCTTACCTAGAACCGTATAGATTCAACATCTTTATCCTGCGCCATGGGCCCTGTGGCACAGTGGATAGAGACGTTGAATCTCTACGGTTTCAGATAAACATTCTCTGAAGATAGTGGTTTCAATCCTACCCAAAGCCGGCCAGAGGCTTACTTGACCAAAGCGTATTGAGACGACAACAACTATGGAAGGCAGTAATTGCTGAGGATGTAGTTAGGCGATTTGGAGTTACCACCTGACGAAGGCCAGAGGAATAGTTGGCCGAAACGTCATGAAACAACAACTAAAAGAGATGAGGATAATTGTCTGCAATAAATAAATTAATAAATAATGCTTATCTCAATTATAAATTTCAATTAAAAAATATATATAAAAATTTAATGTAAAATAATCTTGGATTTTAGAGCTATTCTAGCGTTTTAGGGCAGTTAATCAGTTTTTTTCTATGGAAATAAATCCTGTATGCTTTTTAATTTTTCTTCTTTTTAAAGACAATTATGTTTGCTTTTTAGAGGGTTTTTGTAGGAGGAGAAGGCTTGCCACTCTGACTTCGGGTTAGTGGTAGGGCTAGAGGCAATTACATTTGAACATCTTGAAAATTTGGGAAAAAGAAAAAAAACAAAAACAATTATTTTATAACGGCAGATTATTTTCAGATAAAAATTTTGTTATATTCCTAAATACTTAGGAAATAAAGACAAACGTGAGTTACACCGAGTGGTATGTGTAATGGGGTTTATTTATAATACAGAAACGTAAGGCTGCTCGCCTAAGGTAAATAGAAGTACATAGTAACAAGTATGGGGAAGAAAGTCTGATAATCAACACGTAAGACTATCCGTCTTACTGCGACTGCTTGTCTGCCGCTGTCTGCCGCTGTCTGCCAAACAGTCCAATATATATATACAGTTTGTAACCGGTGTATAGCCAGTTATGTTCCTTCACAACACCTCCCCCTGAAGCTGAAATCTTCCTGATTTTAGCTTAAATACCTCTTCCTTTTAGGGTCAGGGCTTAATCTCCTGGTAACTTTTCTCTTTCTTGCGCTTTTCCTTCTGGTCAGCGTTACCCGGGGTAAAGGTTTCTGTCCAGCCCGTATGGTCGGTTCAGGCGAAATATTCATTGTTTGCGGTACACACGCTGGTTTTGGTATATCAAAAATATCGCACAATGTTTCCATTGGTGTCTCTTCCACATTTGGAGACAGTCTGGGACGTATTTGATTTCTGTGTCTTTTGCAGACAAAACTTAATCCTTGGATGGTATAGACCATGCTCCCAATCCTTTTTTTGATAATACCTTCAACCCACTGATTTCGTCCATTTTGAAAATTTTTGAAATATACATTTTCACCTGGGGAGAAGCACTTGGTATTAAGGTTTTCTTTTTTGAAAACTTTCTTTTTCTCTGGTAGCAGCCTATCGAAGACAGATCTTATCTTTCTTGCAAACATTAGCTCAGCCGGGGAAGAATTGACATTATTATTAGGATTTGGTGTCACCCTGTAAATTGCTAAAAATGTTTGAATACATTGTTCGTCTGTGTCCGTAGTAAGATTTTTCTTAAGTGCCCTTTTAAACGTATCTACAAATTTTTCGGCCAACCCATTCGATAGTGGATGGTACACAGGTGTTGTCATATGTAGAATATTTAGTGAGTCACAGAATTCTTTGAATTCATGAGCAGTAAATGCTGTTCCATTATCGCTCACTAAGGTTTTTGGCACTCCAAAACGGCTAAAAATTTCATTAAGCGCACTCACAGTGTTTTTTGCTGTTGGATGTCTAAACTTAAATATTTCTGGCCATTTTGAAAAAGAATCTACAATAATCAAGTAAAAATAACCATTTATAGGTCCCGCATAATCAATATGCAGACGTGACCAGGGTAGGTCCGTCATTGGCCATGGCGTCGTTTTTACTGGAGGATCTCGAGCTGCTAATTGACATCCTCTGCATGTCTTGACACATTTTTCAACTTCCTTGTCCATACCAGGCCAGTACACATATCCTCTCATAAGGGATTTCATTCTCGAAATGCCCGGATGACCTGTATGAAATTCCTTCAGAATTTTCCTCTGTAACGTTAGTGGAATTACGATCCTCTCACCATACATGAGCACATCTTCACAGATGGAAAAAGGCGTTGTTTGATCTACCTTTTTATTTTTTTTTATCCATCCCAATTGATTTTTCATTTTCTTAATGAAAATGTCATTTACTGCCTCTTTTTTTATTTTTTCGAAAGTTACCGGAAGTTCACGTATCATATTACACATTGAACTTGTACATTCACTTTCGTCTTTAAGCGCAGCAATTACCGTTTCTTCGAAACTTTCGCTTCTTTTAGGGATCAACCGTGATAATGCATCTGCGTGTCCTAACTTTTTTGAGGATACATGTTCCATCTTAAACTGATAGTTTAAGAGGGTTACAGCCCATCGCTGTAATCGATTCGCAGTATGTGTGGGAATGCCTTTCTTTGATCCAAATATGGTAAGTAGGGGTTTATGGTCGGTTTGCAAAATAAAAGATCGTCCATGGAGAAATCGATTGTACTTTGTAATTCCAAATATTATCGACAGCGCCTCTTTTTCAATTTGGCTGTAATTTTTCTCCGCTGCAACCAACGTTCTTGAAGCATGGGCGATAGCTTTTGTCCTACCATCCTCATACTTGTGAAGTAATACAGCGCCAACACCGTAATCACTGGCGTCCGTTGCTAGTATTAGTTCCTTTTCTGGATTGAAATGTGCCAATGCTAAGTCTGACAGTAGACATCTTTTGATATTTTGGAAAGCAGATTCACATTCCTTATTCCAGTTCCATTTAACACCCTTTTTCAGTAACTCGTTAAGAGGAGCTCTTAAATTATGTATGTTAGGGATGTAAATTGCATAGTATTGAACTAATCCCAAAAACGATTTTAATTTTGTCACTGAATCTGGAGCAGGCATCTTTTCAATTGCTTCAGTCCTTTGTGGATCCGGTCTTCGACCCTTTTTGTCGATTATTTGACCTAGATATTTAATTTTTTTCATAAAAAAATCGCATTTTTCTGGGCTCAATTTAAAACCAAATTCCTGTATTCTTTTGAATACTTCTTTTACATGCTTCTTATGATCTTGCAAATTTTCACTTTTAATTAGGATATCGTCAAGGTAGGCCATTGAAAATTCCAACCCTGCCAGCATCGTGTCCATAATTTGCTGGAAAATAGCAGGAGCAACCTTTAATCCAAAAGGAAGCCTCTTTAGCTTAAAAATGCCCTTATGAGTATTTATGCCTAAGTATTTGGAGCATTCATCGCTGATCTTAATTTGCAAGTAAGCATCTGAGAGGTCTATCTTAGAAAAAATTTTTCCTCCGTTAAGCTTAGAGAACAGATCTTCTGCGGACGGAAGGGGATAATTATGGTCCAATAGACAGTCATTTAAACCCGTTGAAAAATCTCCACAGACCCTTATTCTGTTATTTTTTTTCTTTACATACACGGTTGGACTTGCCCAATCTGTGTGGTTAACTTTTTCAATGACTTCCAGTTGTTGAAGTCTATCCAACTCTTTTTCGATTGCGTCCATCGCTGAAAAAGGCACATTCCTTTTAGGTTTGAATACTGGAGTGGCATTTTTCTTTAATTCAAATTTTGCCTCTGTCTTAATACAGAGTCCTAGTCCTTCGGCAAAAACATTGGGAAATTCAGTTTTCAAATCCTTCAGGAAGTCTTCCCTTTGGTTTGCTTTTTCTGCAGTTAAAACGTTACAAAACGAATTTATGGGTTTCTCCCATAAATTAAACAGGACAATCCAATCTACCCCAAACAGGCATGTATTCTTTCCTGGTACGACGTACACTTTGGATTTATGAGTCTGGTTAGCGAGTGTCACTTTGCATTTTAATTCTCCCTTGAACTCTAATCTTTTGCCGCACACACTTCTCGCCGTCTTTCTGGTTTTCGTTAATTCAGGTCGACCTATCCTTTTCCATATATCTTCATTTATAATACTAATATCTGCACCGCTATCCAGAAGCAATGTAACCAGATGTCCATTTATCCGAACATCAACATATTTCCGTCTTTCGCAGCTTTTTTCTTTATTCATGCGAAGCGTATTTACATTATCGGTCCCTTGTCTTTTCTTCTGGGCACAGTATGTTCCCTTGTGACCTCTGAGACCACATTCATAACATATTTTGTTCCTAAACCAGCAGGTCTTATTGTTGTGTCTTAAACTACCACAACATTTACACTTTAGCTTTGGGTCTTTGTATCCTTTAAGGATCCTGTGTTCTTGGAACCTGGACTTTCTTGTGGTCCCTTGCCTTTTTACTTGCTGCACCTTAAAAATATTTTTCTCTTCAATGCGAGTGTTGTCTTTCTTTATGTTAATCAGACGTTGACACTCTTCAGTGACTTTTTGCAATGTTATGTTAGGATCCGCCTCCATAATTGTTAGGATCCGTGAACGTATATCTTTGTCCCTTGGTGCTGTGAGACCTTGTACAAAGATTAAACATTTAAATTGGTCTGCGGAAATTTCATTCAATTTAAATGATTCGCATAAACAGTTCACAGTGCAAGCATATTCTAGATAGTCTTCAGCTTCTGCCTTCTGAATGTTCAAACATTTGTATCTAGAGTGAAATAGGCTATCCCTTTTATCAAATATTTTCGACAAGGTACTAATTGTTTCCTCGAACGAAACCTCCTCCGGTTTTTTTGGTAGAATTAGATTTGCATACTTGGTGTTTTCATCAGTACCCAGTTTTTGTAGTAGCAGGGTAACTTTTTCCTCATCGGTCCAGTCTAAACATCTTTTCGTAAAAATTGTTTCGTATCTTCTGTAGTATGCAGGGAAAGTAACACCAGTATCCGGGGAGTAACGAAATTCCGTTAGTGAATTTGAAATACCCTCGGCAGAAAAATTAGTCTTCTTCCCGGTCGACGTTAGAATTAGCTTTTCTAAATTCTTTTGCTGTGTCGACATTTGTCGTTGTAGTATGTTTGTTTGTTCTTGTTGTGCCTCTAAAGTTTTTTGTGTTCTTTCTTGTTGTTGTTGCAGCTGTTGCTGTAGCTGTTGTTGTTGAATTTGTTGTTGTTGTTGTTGTTGCGCTAAAAATTGTTGAGTCATTTTTGTCTGTTCCTGGATGCTAAGGGCTAGAGCCTTAGTTAACTCTGCTAATTGTTCCATGTTAGCTTCTAGTACAAAAATGTCTTTTCGAATTCTACACAATAATTCCAAAGAAAAATCGTAAATTTACGTATATCGTAAATTAGTAGCAATATGCAGACACAACACGTTTCAACAAAGTTCATCCATAGTAATTCAACAGGCTTTGTAAAATAATTCTTTTTTTTTTTTTTTTTTTTTTTTTTTTCAACAACGAAAGTTCATACACAAAATATTTCTTACTTCCCACGACAAATAGTTCCAATTATTTATATAAAGGCAATAACAAACAATTAATTTTCCAAAAAAAAAAATATATATGGCTGCCGTTCCCACGTGGCATAAAATGGTACAATAGTCGTTGTATTTATATTTTTTCTTTCGAAACTCGTAATCCTTTAGTGTAGTTTTGAATTCAACTTGCGACCATTTTTTTTTTTTTTTTTTTTTACTTGTCAAAATAAATATAAATTCCACTTTACCTTGAACATGTTTCTATAATTTCTTGTGAGTTCTTTACGAAGAAAAATCCGTACTTTTCGCTACTTTAGGTAGGAAAAATTTTTAAATTCATTGACGCACGTGGTCAAAAATCCTTGTGTAGTTTGTTTTTTTCGTAAAACAAAAAATCCTTGCATTGTACACAGTCCTTGGTACGGTAATTTATCTCTGTTAAGAGAAAGAACATCCTTTCGTCGCCATTGTTATATTCCTAAATACTTAGGAAATAAAGACAAACGTGAGTTACACCGAGTGGTATGTGTAATGGGGTTTATTTATAATACAGAAACGTAAGGCTGCTCGCCTAAGGTAAATAGAAGTACATAGTAACAAGTATGGGGAAGAAAGTCTGATAATCAACATGTAAGACTATCCGTCTTACTGCGACTGCTTGTCTGCCGCTGTCTGCCAAACAGTCCAATATATATATACAGTTTGTAACCGGTGTATAGCCAGTTATGTTCCTTCACAACAAATTTAATCTAAAATAATTTATAATTTCCAGGTCATTCTAGAGTTTCAGGGAAGTTAATTCATTTTTCTATGAGTGACAAATCCAATGCAGATTTTGTTTGTTTGTTTTTTTTTTGGGGGGGGGCGATTGTGTTTGATTTTAAAACTGTTTGTATGATGGGAAGTTTGCCACTTGGCCTTAGGGTTATGGAACGTTTTTTATTTTAGAAGTGAGTATCATTAGGACTTAGGGTTAGTGGAAGGATTAAAGAAGATTTTTCGGGGTGAGGCTTGTCACTCAGATTTAAGGTTAACCATACATTGTTACTCAAACCTAGATTTAGTGGTAGTGTAAGTTTTTAATATATACTTACTAACTTTTCCAATCGAAAAAACATCAAAATAATTTGGAATAGGCAATAATGGTCAGAAAATAGGGGATCATTATACATTAAATTTATATGCAAAACTGATCCCCTCCTACTCTAAATACTAATTTATTTTTGTTGTCATTTTTTTTTCACTAAGTTTTTAGGGTATTCACATATAATCGTCTAACAAAAGTAGAATTTTATTTTTTTTTTTAATTGGCAGCTAGAAAGTCACTTATTAGTACAATTAAAGTTTGAAAGTTAAGTGTATTTGAAAACCAATATTTTTTGAAGGAGCCACTATTATAAAAGAGAATCACAAATCACATTAATTTTAAACAAAAGATTTTTTTCTTTTAAAATTTACAAAACTTGCTGATTTCAAACTGCTTCAGCTGTTGATTAGCTTATAATTATTAGTGCTACTATTCAAATTGTTTACATTCAGCAAATGTAAACCATTTGAAGAGTAGCGCTAGTGTTTGAAATTATGGGGGAGATGCTAATTAAGAACCACTGGTACCAAAAGAGAAATCAACACAGAATTATCATTTTAATACATAAAATAATAATAAAAATAATTTATTTATAACTTAGGATAAAAAAAATATTTAGAAAAAAATTGATACAGATCATGCGAAAACTTATTTTAAAGACAACAAAAAAATGGATGGATCAGTTTATTTCATATCCTGACAATTAGGGAGATTGATGTTTGTTCTGATTACTGTCCAAATTTAATGACAAAGAGTGGTACAATGTTTTTAAGCACCAGAAGGGTAAAAAAGAAAACTGACGCAAAATGACTGTTTCCTAACATTGACATTTTTATCATTACATTCCTAAAAACACTTAACAAAATATGTCACTACTAGCAGTTCAGCCCGGCTTCGCTTGGGCCTTGTGTACTGTTAATAACTTTATGTGGATATGTATGTATTAAAAAGCATGCATATGTACGGTAATGCCTTTCTATATAATAGGCTTCCTTAACTACCATAGAGAAAAGTTGGTAGAGATCGCAGAGGTAAAATTTTTTAATGTTTTGGGATCAAATCAAAAGCTGATTGGCTAACTAAAATCTCAATAGAAGGTGCGTATATAAAAATGACAGACAACTGCGGAATATTCAGTGTAGCTTAATCGCCATATATATTTTATAACTTACTATATATATATATATATATATGCTCTATTGTGCTGCATGTCTGATGCCCTGCATAACCTCTTGTTCAGCTCCCCTTACCTAACTGAAACTCTTTAAAAACATGATGACTGTACAATAAAAAAAATAAGCTTAAACCAGGCCTAGGGACAAACAAATCGAACTTGCCTCCTCTCCTGAGGCTTGCATTCACTAACATCCGTGGGCTTAGAACTAATTTAGCTGATGTTTAAGCATTTCTCCTAACAAATACCCCAGATATCTTAGCACTAAGCGAGACTAATCTACACTCCTCCATCTCCTCTAACTACTTTAACATGCCTTTGGTGACTTTAATGTTCACCACAAAAACTGGCTTGGATTCTCTACTCACACAGATGCAGCGGGCAGCACAACACATAGCTTCGCTATATCTCACTCCCTATCACAAATGGTTACGTTTCCAACCCATTTCCCTGACCAGCAAGAACAACACGCATCACTTCTAACAAATGCTGACAGCCTACTCAGGAACGCTGATCATGCAGTGATAATGGTTGAAATTGTCCTAAACTGTAGACCCAAAACTGAAGAGCCACTGCTCAAATCAACAAGATTATAAAAAGGCTGACTGGGAAGCCATCATAGATCTTATCAGAGATTCCCCATGGGGAAATATTTTTCTCTTCCTGCTGAACAGTGTGCAAATGAGACCACTGAATGGTTCAAAACAGCAATTGAAGCACATGTTCCCATGCGGAAATGGTTTACTTCTACTTGCACAACTGCCATTGCTCAAAGGCAGCATGCATACCACAGATTTAACCGACATAAGTCCAGTTCAAACAGACAGAAGTATGTAGAAGCTAGAAGTAAGAAAGTAATAGTGACAGCTAAGAGAGAATTTACTGAAACCACTAAAAAACACATCGAAGCACAAAAATTAGGAACTCGTGACTTCTGGAAAATCTACAACAGTGTAGTAAATAATGGGCAATCAACAATTCCCCCACTAACCAACAATCACGAGGTTGTTTTCTCAGCAACCGACAAGGCTAATATGCTTGCCAGCCGGTTTGCCTCAAACTCCACACTGGACCCTTCCAACCAACCCCTGCCTGAATTTCCTTTGCGGACAGATGCCATGCTAGACGATCTAAAAATCACCCCTGCTCAGGTGCATGCTATCATAAAAAACCTTGACACTTCAAAAGCATGTGGACCTGATCTCATCCCAGCTGTGCTATTAAAAAAGTGCTCAGCCGAAGTAGCTCCAGTTCTCTCCAAACTCTACAACAAATGCCTTAATGAATCATGCTTTCCGGGCTGTTGGAAAACTGCTTCTGTGGTACCAGTATTCAAGAATTCTGGCGAAAGAACTGACCCATCAAATTATCGCCCCATTAGCTTCCTCCCACTTTTCGCCAAAATATTTGAGACCATAATTAACCATGCTCTAGTCTGTCACCTTGCAAATGCTAAACTTCTGACTGACAAACAATATGGATTTAGACAAGCCCGTTCCACTGCAGACATCCTCACTGTAATCTCTGAACGTATATACCATTCACTGGACAAAGCGGGGGAGGGCAGAGCGGTAGCTCTAGATATATCTAAGGCTTTTGACAGGGTATGGCATGAGGGTCTCCTCAGGAAAACTAAATCATACGGTATCATTGGTAGAATAATTAACATAATTAAATCCTTCTTAGATAAGAGAAAAATCCAGGTTGTCCTCGACTGTCGTACATCGAAACAATATGATATAAATGCGGGAGTACCTCAGGGATCTATCCTTGGACCTCTATTGTTCCTAATATTTATTAATAACCTCCTCAACAAAACTGCCTCTGAGATGGGTATATATACTGATGACACCACACTCTATAACAGGCATGACAGGAAAACAAATGAACACATATCTAAAGAAATGGCAAAAACATTAGAGGATGACCTCCAATCTGTAGTGGAATGGGGACATAAATGGATGGTCATATTCAATGCTGCCAAGACTAAACTGGTTTCCTTCAATAATTACAAGAAACCTTCTCTGCCACCAATATCAATGGCCAGTGACTCCCTATCTTAGAGTACATCTTTCAAACTGCTTAGCCTAACGTTCACAGAAAACATGAGTTGGAACAATTACATTGAAAACATTGCCAGGGCCGCTGCGAAGAAGGTAGGCTCTCTCTACCGTGCTAGAAAACTACTAACACCTGAAAGTATCCTGTACCTCTATAAGGCCACCATTTGGCCATGTATGGAGTATTGCTGTCACATTTGGACTGGTGCATCTGCTACTAGTCTCTTGCTCCTAGACAAGGTTCAAAAGAGAGTCGCCATTCTGATAAGCCCTGAACTGGCATCTAAGCTTCAGCCTCTGTCCCATCGACGAAACGTTGCATCCCTCTGCCTGTTCTACAAGTATTTTAATGATGACTGCTCCGACGAACTGCAGACACTTGTGCCCCCACAACATAGACACCCTCTACAAACCCGACAAGCAGAAAAATTACACCCCCACACAGTAGAGATTCCTAGATATAAAAGATCTTTCTACTCCAGTAGTTTCTTCCCCAGAACCGCTAGACTCTGGAATTCCATTCCAGGTCCCTGCTTCCCCAACAGTACTAACATGCAGAAGTTCAAGTGTAATGTGAACCGACATCTTGCTGGCCAAATCCCAACATAGTACCCCAGTAGTTGCTGCCCCTGATAGTAGCCCCCTACACCAAAGTGGCAATGTGCCTTGTTTGGGGTAAAATGTAATGAAATATATATATATATATATATATATATATATATATATATATATATATATAATGTGTGTGTGTGTGTTTTATATTTTATAGAGGAATTAGACCTGGAGTCTAAAGAGCAAGTTTATTTTAATGTATTAATAAATGTATTAATACTTTTAAAAGAACAGTACTGTAGATATATAATAAGCTCAATAGGTATATGTATCCTAGAGCTACATTTATATTGAGTATAAAAAGATTAATAATTGTAAATTATAAATCAGTTTCAAAAGGAAAACAAACAAAATCAATTCAGTGACAAGATACAGCAGCATGCCCAAAGATATACTGACTGACCTTAAAACAAATTTTTTAATGGACCTCAATAAAGTATTTTTTTTTTATTATTATTCCTAATTTTCTATCTTTTTTATCAACATAAAATTAATAACTTTGTTCTTATGTTTTTAAATATTTGCAGGAATATCCGCCTTACTTACTACAAAAATGCTAGTTTTATTTTGGTGTCTTAACACCCCCCCCCCTCCCCGCTAATTTTTGCTAATGAGGAGATTATATTCCAAGACAAAACCTTATTGTCAATTTTACTAAAATGAATGTCGTTTCTGAAATGATCATACACTCAAGTTGATTTTGTTTGTTTTTCCTTTTGAAACTGATTCATAAGTTACAATTATTAATCTTTTTACCCAATATATATATATATATTAGACGCAGCATCTTTTAAATTCTAATGACTATGCCATTTTTATAAATAATTTTTTTAACTGAATCTTTATTATTACTCTCGTAACTGGAGCTAAAACTATATTATTACTCTTATATCCAAAGCTGAAACTATATTATTACTTCTATAACTGAAGCCAAAATGATATTATCACTCCTATATCGAAAGATAAAATTATATTATTACTCCTATAACTGAAGCTGAAACTATTACTCCTATATATTCCCATAATTGGAGCTGAAATTATTTTATTACTCCTATATCCAAAGCTGATGTTATCTTATTAATCTTATACCTGGAAGCGAAATTATATTATTACTCTTATATACAACTAGTGAGGGGTACCCGGCGTTGTCCGGGTGTTTGGAGGTGTGTGTGTGTGGGGGGGGGGGTAAAAAAAAAGTAAGTATGAGGATCGAACCCAAACCGTTGAGGCAAAGTTGTAAATTAAAGTGTGAAAAAAAAAAACGTGCGACGTTAACCATTGCCCCACTGCGAGATGCTAACGGAAACACGTTTGAATTTATTTAATTACTTGGATTTGGCAGGTGCCCGTTTTAATGAGTTAATGAGGTCAAGTTTGACTGCAGGATTTTTATTTTCCCAAGATGTTAGAGGAAAAAGACTAACCCACGTGCGGCGAGCGACAAATGTTGAATATTTATCTTCCCGAAATCGAGCAAATTAAATAGACAGGCAAGCTTCGTTGTTAACTGTGAGATATTACGATTTATATGTGATATAAAAAGTTTTAAAAAGTTGTGAAGCGACCGACCGCTTCTCTGAAAGAAGCCTTTTGTAGACATACAGAAAAAGCGAACACACACACATACATACATACATACATTTTCGCTTTTATATTTATAGAAGAAGTCAAATGAATCTATTGTTCATTGATCCATCCAGAGAATAACATTCTGCTGTCAAGACCATCCTCCCAGGCACTACCTCTTCCTTTTCTTTTTGAGTGGGTGGGGGTAGAATAATAACTGTTATTTTTGTTTTTTGCATCTTATTTTTCTTTCTTTTCTTTCAGATTCTTGTGCATGCAACAAGTTTTCTACCAGAAGCTGTGATGGATTATATTTTGCAAAAACTCTACCTCAGCAACTGGCCCATTCCCCAGTCGCTGCGGCAGGAATATTAACTGGAAATAAAGAAACAGAAAAAAAACACCTTTTTCCTAATTCTTATCTATTTTATTCATCTACAAATGAACAGATTAGAATAGGTGGAATATTTACTAAAATCATTTTAATTTTTAATATAAAGGTGGTTATAATGAATCGTTCAGCTTTCAAAATGGCTGCCAAGTATTAGCGACTAAATTTGTCTTATTTTCCAAGCAGTGGCAGGTCAAATTAATACACCATATTTATTTGTTGTCTGATATTTGCATTAATTTTTCCATTTTGATTTTATTATTGGTTTCTTCAAAAGAAAACTTACCTTTCCTTAACCATACAATTAATCCTAAGTATGGATGGCAGAACACTTTTCCTTTCTTTGGCAGTATTCTAGATTAGATATGCTATTAATATGATGTTTAATTCATAATAAATTTTAATTTTATTTTTAATAAACATTCGATTTTATAATTTGTTGATTAATGTTTTCAAATTAAAAGAAAGGAAAGTAACAAAAATTAGAAAACAGATTAATATCTATAAGATAAAAATTAAAAATTAAAAATCTGCAAAAATTGTACAACAAATTAATACAATGGATAAATCTATCCAGTTTATCGCTTAGAGAATCTGTTAAACTAGGCAATAAAATTTTATAGCAATCTTGGAGCTATCTATTTCAATGTAAGCATAAATGTTGTAGGAAAAATATGCAATCCGTGGAACACTCTTGTCTTATATCTTACTTAGCAGTATTATATTTTTCAGGTCAAGTGTAGATGTGGTTTGCCAAATACATATGGTCACTTAGGTAAACCCCAATAAAAAAAAAATCCGATCTAGTCTCTATAGGTGAATGGTGAAGTACTCTAACACCTTTTTGACAGTTCCTGGAGCTGCGCTGGCTTTCCTTTCCATCAGACTTTGCCTGCAACGCTGAGCAGGGGACGCTGGTAACTGGGCTAAACCTAGGTCTCCTTATCACTCACCCAGACCTGCATCCAGAGAACCAATTTCAGCTTCAAACTGTAAAACCATAGCAGATGCTGCAGTGCACCAGACTAGATGCAGAATACCATTGTCTTATTAGACAAAAAAAAAAAACTTTGTCTGTGATTGTGTGTGTGTTCGTTTCCTATTGACTCCGAAACGGCTTGACCAATTTCTTTGAAATTTCACACAAATGTACGTTATGTGCCTGGCAGTGTTTTTAGATACGTTTTGTATTGGAATGTTTTCGATAAGTATCAATAATCAAAAAAAAATCCGATGAAAGAAAAACAGGCGATTTTGACTAAAGTTAACCCATTATACAGCCTAACATCACAAGTGTATTTGAGGAGTTTTATTATTAATGTTTCTGTTTAGAGCACAATTGAACCATGATACTTGAGTTTTGCATTTTAAACTTAAATTCAAACCATTATCACTACACAAGTAGAAAGGCCCAGTATATAAAATCAACAAGGTATGTTCAAAATGAATGTTTCTGTTTAGAACACAATAAAACCATGATACTAGATATTTGCATTTTAAACTTTAATTCAAGTCATTATATAAAAATAATTTTATAAAAATCAACAGTAGGTTCTCTACAGTGCAATGTAGACTACAATTTATTGTGGACTAAGTGACTGCGGGGAGGATTGAAAAATGGTTGATTTTTTAACGATTTTGATGACAGTAAAATATGGGAGGGTGAAACATTTCTTGATCCTCATTCATTACCGGGCAACATCGGGTCTCCCTGCTAGTCTTGACTAAATGGATATCTTTCCTTAACTGGGAGTTGCTATTAACTGGATTATCCCCATAAGGTTCTAAAGTAGCTATCTATCAGAAGTTTATATTGCTATGTGTATCTACAAGGAAAGTAGATAGTGGACCTTGGGTTTTGTTTTGGCAGCCTCGTGGCTCTCTTTTCCCTTATTTTGTCCTTTTGTCCTCACATTCCATGAGCAATTTTTCTGACAAAGAGAGAAGAATTGCTGTTGTCTGGGATTGAAATCTATCCATCTAACACTTACATTAGATAGTTCTTGACCTTTTTTATCTTCTTACATCAAGTAGCTTCATGCCTTGTCTAGAGAGATTTAACAAAAAAAAACAGACCTTATTTATCTAAACCAAATGCATATCTGTATTTCCCTAACTAGGACTTACTATTTACTTCATATTCCTCATAAGTGGCTAAAGCCCTATCTATCAGAAGTTTATATTGTTATCTTCACTAAAAATGATGCAGCAACTGATCGTTCAACTTCAAATCTTTTCTATGTCATATGATTCAAATTTATTGTCTATTTAATCTCACTTTTCTTTATTCAAGGATCAGACATTTTTTTTTTTTAATATTTTGCAAGCTCAATCTTAAGTCCTTTCAGTTTAACAAGTTAACTCCCTCCACATCCACTCTTTACAGCAGGGTTCCCAACCTTTTTTATATGGTGGCTCACTATTGAGTTTATTTTTGATTTTCGTGACACATATCACAAAAAAATAAATATTGTGCAAGCTATTTGCAGCAAAATAATTAAAAAAAATATATAAGTATAATTTTTATTCACATCAACCAAAATTATCCTATAGTAAATATCTGTTATCATCTTGGTATCGAAATTTGGTCTGAATTATTCAGCTCCGATGCCAATTCTCAATGCTTTGAAAAACTAGTGATATTTCGATTAATCGTTCTGTCACTAATATAAACCATGAAAAAAACTTACCAATTAGTATGTGTGAAGCGTTTAGATTCCAGAAATTCAGCAATTTTATATTAAGTGGTGTCATCATGATTAAGAAATTAAATATCTATTAAACAAAATGAAATCGAATGGCTTCAAGCTATTATCTCTTCACAGCACACCAGTAATCATTCCGCAACACAGTAGTTTGAAACCACTGTTGGACGGTTTTGTCTAATAACCTTGCTTTTAAGTTTTTCCTTGGCTGACCAACCTTTCTGCGATTCAAAACATCCATGCTTCTGAAACAATTTATCCAGGAACGTAGACGTTCCAACATGACCATACCAGCATAACGTTTTTTGTTTTTAGTATTTAATATTCATTTTCAGCTGATTGAATGATGACACTGTCTGAATTATGCAAAAAACTCATGTTGAAAATATAATTTATCGATATAGGATTTGAATTTCGGACTATTAGTCTCATCTTTATTAGTTGTTTTTTTTTTCTGATGAAGGGCAGAGGAATAGTTGGCCGAAACGTTGTGAATAAACAAACCAATAAAAAGATTTAAAAAAAAACAACTAATAAAGATGAGACTAATAGTCCGAAATAAAAATAAATTAACATATAATGCTCATCTCAAAAAAAAAAAAAAAAAAAAATGAATTCTAATTAAGGAATAATATATATACTTAGGATTTGAATAAAAGTGTTTTCTATTAAGATGTTTTTAACTATCTCAACCTGGACTTTATCGATACTCTGTAGAAAATGACCTTGGATTCTCGCTTCCATTATTTGGTCCTGTAGTCCTTATATTACATTTTATTGACCGATATTTCTTATAAAGGAGGGAGTATTACTGTTCTCTAGGTCAGAATCTATCTCTCTCATTTTAGATATTTAAAAAGATATGATTTATTGGGTTTGTATTACTGTACACATAGATTCGAAAAAGTTGTCAAAAAACAAATATATAACAAATAAATGTTATCAAAGGCAAGATAAGTTACTTTTCTACCAAACTGGATATATTTTTAGTGTTTTTATTCAATGTAACATATTTATTCAGCTCGAAAAACGAGTTTGTATTACTGTACACATAGATTCGAAAAAGTTGTCAAAAAACAAATATATGACAAATAAATGTTATCAAAGGCAAGATAAGTTACTTTTCTACCAAACTAGATATAATTTTCGTGTTTTTATTCAATTTAACATGTTTATTCAGCTCGAAAAGCATACAGTGTTTACCGATGTATTGGAAAATTCAAGATGGCGGCCGATTCTCTCTTTAACATGGTAAGTTCGGGAAAAGGTGTTATAAATAATAAACTAGACAAAATACTATTAAAAACCACCGAATATATGTCAAGTTATGTCACGGTAACATATATTGAGCGAATTTCTAACAGTATTTTGTCTAGTTTATTATTTATTACACCTTTTTCCAAACTTACCGTGTTAAAGAGAGAATCGGCCGCCAATCTTGAATTTTCCAATACATCGCTAAACACTGTATGCTTTTCGAGCTGAATAAACATGTTAAATTGAATAAAAACACTAAAAATATATCCAGTTTGGTAGAAAAGTAACTTATCTTGCCTTTGATAACATTTATTTGTTATATATTTGTTTTTTGACAACTTTTTCGAATCTATGTGTACAGTAATATAAACCCGATTTATTTATATTTAAACGGCTATATGATGTTAAAAGTCACACTCACTCCACAGCGCCTTACATATTTAGAAATGCCAACGACTTATGTTTAGTTCAATAACTATAACATTAGTTATATCACAAATACATTATGTAACACTGACTTATTACAAATCCCCAGGATACAACTAAATACTATAGATAAGTTTAAGCTTTAGTATATTAAGATGAAAAAAGAATATAGATAGATTTCTATGAGACGTTTTGTTTATAATTGTTTATTTTTGAAAAAAAACAAAACTTACAACCATTGAATTATAATAAGTGGTTTGCTGAAAATGTACACAGTAAAACAATACGTTTTATTGTCACGTTGATTATTTATTTGTAATGCAAATTAAAAAAAAAACATATTTTCAGGGTTATTTGTTTATGTTTGTAGTGTAGAAGAAAATGTATGAATGTTTTTTGAGAAAGATGTATTAAAAAATGGAGAATAAATTAAAAAAAAAAAGGAATGTGGTGGGTAAATCGCGGTTGTAAAATGCTCTCAACGGGTTAAAATAGATTTATTTGTAAGAAAATTGCATTAAAATAACTTAAACTTAATATGGAAATGAAGAATGTAAAAAAAAATTGCAGAAAGTATTAACAATTGGGACACTGTTTTATTGTCACATTGATTATTTGTAACACGATTTAAAAAAAACATTTTCAGGGTTATTTATTTATGTTGGTAGTGTAGAAGAAAATGAATGAATGTTTTTAAGAAAGGTGTATTAAAAAAATGAAGAATAAATTTGTAAAAAAAAGGAAGGTGGTGGGTAAATCGCAGTTGTAAATTGTTCTTATGGTTGTCAACGGGTCAAAGTTGATTAATTTGTAAGAAAATTGCGAGAGTATAGTTGTAATACAGAATAGTTGAAAAACATCTCCACCCTTCCCATGTGAAATAATAATTTCTAAATAATAACGTTAATATTTCAGTGCACAGGTCAAATTCTGCAAAAGTAACGATTTGTGTTTATTTGTTTATGCTGTTATGGGTTTATGTTTATGTATGCATGCGCAACCAGAAGTTGTAAACTGGATGTGTGGTTACAACACCCGTTAAAAGGTCATTTGAGTTTTATAATTATATAGATTTAGTTAGCCATAGGAATTGAATTTGGTTATTTCATACTGGAATGTAAAGTTTTTAATCAGAATTTAACTTAATCAAAAAAATAAAAATGCAGAAAAATCCATCACGGAACAAATATGCCATATTCCAAAAATCACATGAATTGAGTAAGTATTTTTTTTTAGTTAAAGACAATCAAAATTTACGATTTTTAGCAATTAAAAAGTTTTATTTTGAATACAAAAAAAATTTCAGTAGTTGAATTGAGTTGTTGGCCTTGAATTTTAACACATTCTGAAACAACATCCTTGCTCCTGTCTTGCTCATCATAAAATTTGATTTCCTTAGAAAAAATATTCGATCAATTTATGTGATTTTTAGAATATGACATCTCTGATCTGTGATGGGTAAGTACATGATAAAGAATATACTATATTTTTTGTTCTGTTTTAGTTTTTTTTTTTAATTAAGTTGCATTTGAAATAAGTATGAATATATTTAAGTAGGTGATTATCTCTTGAATGTGAAGATTTATTTTTTAAATGATTAGTCACGTTTAAGGTTTTATTTGTAAACTTCAGAAACAAGTAATACTTACTGGACTATGAAACTGTTCCTTTTGCATCCGTAAATATTTTAATAGAGAAAACCATCTGCTATTCAGGTTGTTAATTTTTATGAAGATATCAGTTTATTGGAGTTATAAATATATATATATATATATATATATATATATATATATATATATATATATATATATATATATTATAAAACATTTTTTAAGCCTATTTTACCTCACATACACATTTAAAAAATTGGAGAGTCAATTTCTAAAAGTTGTTCAACACATGTCAGCATGTAAAAAATATGTTAAATCGAATATGGTGACGATGAAGCCAATTAGACCCATCATCTCCAATGGAATTTGAATGTAGCATGCTGAGTTAATTGACGCTACATACCTTTTTAAATCCTTAACTGTGTACACACAGAGAACACAGAAGGGATACTTTCAATAATGCTCTGGAGGCTTCCTTAGTTTTATTTTGTGTCTTCTTACTAAAAATCTTGCCAGAGAAAAAATTATAGTCGCATTTAAAATTGCTAGCGTATTAAAAAAAAGAAAGTGGTACTTCTATATTATAATAACAAAAAAATTGTATTTTATGGAAAACAAATGGTATCCACTTAATTGTCATGTCGTAAATAGTAACATATGCGGAAATTTCGGAAAACGGTAAGGTAGAAAAATAATTGTTAATGAAAAACTGTTTTCGATAAAGTTTATGTGGGGGAATAAATTTTGTCTGACATTTTGAATTTTGTTCGTTATGTGATGTAAGCAACATAACTTAATTATCTCCCCTGTCAAGTTATGTCGTTTAGTAAGTGTAACAGTGATTTTGCTTTCTTTCATAAATTTCTTTTTTCATCGTTTTTCCTAATTTTTGGATATGTTACTATTTGAAACCTGACAATTACGTAGATACCATTTATTTAATCTGAAAGTCATTATTTTTTATCGTTATTTTAATAGAGAAGCATTAAAAACAGTATTGTACATGACCCAGTTTTAAATTCCATCAACTCACATTTTTTTTTTTTTTAATTTAAAATTGATACTGCATCAAGCGATGGAATTGACTATTTCTCATTTGAATTCTATCAAGTCTGTCATCTTCAATAATCCTAACTCTTGACCCTAACCCTGATGTTAGCATGAAATATATAAAACCCAAATTCCTGTTTACAATATATATGCAATAACCTTAAATTTGAATTCCTGATGAACAGACAAGCCAAATCAATTGCATGTTTCTTCCCTTTGTTAAATTTACAAATTTGTATTTCTGATAAAATTATTTCATTTATTGAATAAATGCTGAAACTTTAATTCAAATTGAATTCTATTTTCTTTTTTTTTTTTTTCTGAATTTTTTTGTTGTTGACTTGGACAACATGTAGAAGGCATCTCAAGTTTTTGGAAAAGTTTCACCAAAGTTGTATTCAGAGAATACTTAATATTAACTGGGAGACTCTAATGCCTGACACTGTAGTTCTTGAACAATCAAATAGTACTAGTATAGAAATGAAAAATCATTCGAAATCAGATGCGCTGGACTAGACACTTGGTTAGGATGAAGGACAAAAGACTTCCTAAACAACTTTTTTGTTGTTTGTTTTATAGCGGTATAGATGGGGATAAAAGACCACAACATAAACCAAGAAAAAGATTTAATCATCCAAAATCAGATGTGCTGGAATGGACACTTGGTTAGGATGGAAGACAAAAGACTTCCTAAAAAACTGTTCTATGGCGAGATAGATGGAGGTAAAAGACCGCAACATAAACCAAGGGAAAGGTATAAGGATTCTCTGAAAAACAACTTGAAAATACTTGAGATGGATGTACATAACTGGGAAGCCCAAGCAAAAGATCGATCACTATGGAGAAAAAACATCAGAGAAAGTTGTAAGATTTTTGAAGAGCAGCATGTAGATCTTAAAACGTGTTTTAAGAAAGCCAGACAAAAATAAAATGTCAGAGAAATTACAGGAACTGAAGTGCACTGTATGTGGCAGATACCTTTTGTCAAAAGATGGTTTTATAAATCATCTGAAATCACACAATCAAAGACAGAGACAACAGTCTTATGAGGAGGCTTTTAAAGCACATCTGGCAACGCTAAGTTGTAATATTTGTGGTCCAATCTGTAAATCAGAAAGTGGCTTGAAACAACATTCAAGGATTCATATTATCATGCAATCCCCTTTACAAGAAAGAAAGTTTTTATGTCACATATGTGTACTTTCATGTAGAACTAAAGCTGGATTAAAAAGTCACCTACATGTGCAAAGCTACACAACACTGAAGAGATGGCAAACTTCTGTCAAGAAGTATCAATCATCATATGTATGTAGGTATATATATATATATATATATATATATATATATATATATATATATATTGATGTACTAGCATGGGTACCTGGTGTTTCCTGGGTCGACATGAAGTTCTGTTTGGAACACACCTGCTATACTAAAGATATTAATCATTTTCATCGTGGGCAACATCGATAACCTCACAACAATTTCCAAAATAAAAGAATGGGTAAAAGTATGAAAATGTAATCGTCCAAAAATAAGAAGTGATACCCTCTCCACTAGATATTTCAGCAGAAGGGATACGAAGAGAAACTATTCTCCGGATATTGAGCACTTTCTGTTGACCTGGCGCTGGAAAAAACTCCCCGCTTCAAAAAATAAAATAAAAAAATAAATGAATCAAAACAACTTTTGTTTCAATACAAATAGTAGCGAGTGCCCGAGCGACCGCAAAAAAAAAAATTAGTCACCTAGGCAGGCTTGAACCTGAAATGCAGAAGACGGGGAAAAGGTAATTTTTTAATGATTTTGCCAACTGTACCATGACTTATGACGTTATGACCCTGAAAAAAATAACGTTTATAAACATTAACGCGTGCATGACTTGCAAAAAGTTTAAGAACAGAATGGAATTCCTTTCACTGGCTTGTTTTTGTAAAGGCACATTTTTCACGGGCTTTTTTTTTCGGAAATAAAGGAAATTTTCTATTTTTTTGTGTGTGTTGGGGGGGGGGAGCTTTTTTCTTTCTAAAAGTGTGGCTTAATTTTCAATTAGTAGTTTCAAAAATAATAAAAGCAAACATGAAATCCTTTCAGTTTATTCGTGATTTTTTTTTTTGCTTGAATATTTAAAAAAAAAAGAAAAGCAAAACATTTTTCTATCTTCACAAAATTATTTTTTCACGCTAGAAACTCATTGACATTACCAAATTATTTTATTCGTTGAGTTATTTTTTTTTTAAGTTTCCAGAAGTAACTCTAGACCCGTTTCTAAAAAAAATCAATGTCAGAAATAATAATACCAAATAAATTAAATTAAGTATATTATCAATATAATTTTTATTTAAAGTTGATTAAATAACAATCTTAAATAGAACACTTAAAACAATTCTCTCACTATAAACAGTAACTAACAAACAGCTATTTAGTAAAATCGATTTTCCTTAATGTAATATGCAAATGAGGTTACCTCTTAATTGTATATTTTGAAAGAACCATACTATATATAGAAATAAATGAAGTAGTAAAGCAATGGACTTTTTGTATATATTAATCAAATTGTGAACAAACAAACAGACAGGAATACAAATTTATATATATACATGTATATATATGTATGTATTTACGTATATATATATATATATATATATATATATATATCTGTCTCTCTACAATTAAATAAATGCAACTTTGTCTGTGTGTGTGAGTTTGTTCCTTGTAGACTCCGAAATGGCTGAACAGATTTTCTTTAAAATGTATAGTTTAGTGTATAAGTTTGGGAGTAATCTTAGTTAAGTTTTGTCTCAGAATACCCCCGATAATTACCGATAATCAATAATCAAAACGATTATTTTAATTTATCTCTCATCGGTAAAGCCATTTCTTCCATGTCATCTCTTAGCAACAATGATAGAACAACGGACTGTAAAAATTCTACTGTAGCTAAGTTGATAGCATGTTTTTTTGTTTTGTTTTTTTGCAAACTCCGCACATAAATTTAATTTTTTATTTCATTAACTGCAAAAAATTTTATAAGACTTGAAAATTTATGGGGTTTTTTTTCCTGTTTTTTTGCATGACGTGGTCTGTAAGTTCAAACCTCAGACATAAATTTCTTAATGTTTTTCCTTTTGTTAACTGGAAAGAAGTTTATTGATGAGATTGGAAAATTTATGTACATTTGTATATTTTTAAAATATCTATTATTTTTGCAATATAAAACTGGAATATCATGGGACTTTAATTAAGCTTTATAATTGACAGCAACTGATCCTCAGTCTGAGCCAAACAGTCTACACACATAGTGAAAATGTGATTCAGTCGGTTTAGGCCCCAAAAACCAAACACAAGTAGTATGCCCGGCAACATAAAATAAGGAATTTTTCAACACAATTGACTAATTGTAAAATTATACAGCGCAACCACATAACCTCTTACAACAAATAGGGTCTACATTGATCAGTAAGGTGTCAATATAACAAAGAGTAACAAAAAAAAAAGAAGAAAATATTGGAATTACCAAAGATACAGATCAAAATAAGCATAAAAAAGGCATCGAAGCAATAGGTGTGTCAGAAATTTCGTGAAAAATAGTGAATAATTCCACCCCGTCTTTCCAAGCTTATAACTCCTCGAAAAATGTAATTCAAGCCCTAATTTTTTTTCAATTAAAGGAGCAAGGACCAAAGTTTCATTAAAAAAAAGAAAAAACAAACAACGTGGTTTAAAAAAAAAGGTTTTTAAGCTTTGAACTTTACAGGTAAATTTCTAAAAACACTACTTTTTTTGTTTTAAATTTGAATATATTATTTATTGACCTTTTATCTTCAATTTGTGATATATAAAACTTTGGTGAGTAAATTAATTATTTACTTTTTAATAGACACTTAAAAATGGGGGGGGGCGTGAATTAAAAAAAAAACGTTTGTCTAAAATATTATATTCGTTTTATTGGAAAGAGCATAAAATTTCACATTGACCCTGAAAATATTGTAAAAATAGAATCAATAGAATATTTTTGATAGATTTTTAAAGTTTAAAAATTGAAAAATATTGAGTTCGTAAAATTCATTAGTTTTTTAAAAAATAAAAAAAAATATTTCTATTACTTTTCAAACAACTTTAATAGTTTATTTTGGAAGTATAATCCATAAAGAAAATAAACAACCCACTTTTAAAGGAGAAATTATGAGTTTTTTATATTTTATTCGCAGTTTCGTGTTAGGGGTGTCAAAAATTCCTACAAAAATTCTGATACACCTATCGAAGCAACCCCAAGTAAGACTGGGTAATACTGCTTTTATATATATATATATATATATATATATATATATATATATATATATATATACTAGCAAAAGTACCCGTCGTTGACTGGGTTCAAAAAACAGCCTACAGAAAATGGATTCTGATTTATGAAAGTATGATAGGTTATGAAAAGGAAGGGTTGTCAAGAGATAGCTTCGAATTTGGGGGTATCAAAGCCAAAGCAAAATATCATGAAAATAAAAATAAAATAGATAAACCCCATAATTTATTGTACCATACCTGTTCACACTGAAACACTTATCAGAATATTTTGTGGATCTATATTAAAAAACCTTGTTAAACTTTGTGACATATTTCCATTCTATGGAGGTCATGCGCGAACGAACACCCCATAATTTTATTATACCATATTTCTTCAAACTATGAAAAATATAATGATTAATGATATGAATGATTAATATAAAATATTATATAAATGATTAATATTATATAAATGATTAATATAAAATAAATATAAATTATTAATATCTTTAATATAGCATAATTATCACAGATATAAATGAAAAGTCTTTATTAAAGTTTGTGCCTATTTCCATTCTATGGAGGCCAGGCGTGAACGCAGACCCCACAATTTTATTATACCATCCCTGTTTAAGTTAAAACATACTTATCAAAGTATTCTTATGTACATCTATATCAAAAACCCTTGTAAACGTTTTTTTTTTTTTCATTTTTTATTTCCATACTTTGGGGGCCAAGCGCGAATGCAGACACCACAATTTTTATGAACCAATGTTCTGCCAGATCAAACATACCTATTCCTGATCCTCGATACATCTTCTATCATTATATGTAATCAGTTTTTTAAAATAGTCAACCATATAGAAGCCTAATTCGTGACCAGACACACACACACAGACGTTCAGCTTTATATCATATATATATATATATATATATATATATATATATATATGATTAGTTTTTTGGGGAAAAAGAATTCCAGCAGAGTGCTCAATTAAAAGGAAAATCCAAAATGTAAGAGTGTATTTATATTTTGTGTACAGAAAGTTGTTAGTTGAGACAGATCATTGGTACCGTCGGTTTCAAGCCCAATAATAAGGCCCATTTAAGGTATCCTTATCAAGCTTTCTTCAGCCTGTGAGTGACGAATATTGGCTGAAGAGAGCTTGATAAGGATACCTTAAACGGGCCTTATTATCGGGCTTGAAACCGACGGTACCAATGATCTGTCTCAACTAACAACTTTCTGTACACAATATATATATATATATATATATATATATATATATATCACACACACACACACACACACACACACACACACACACACTCCCTAGCTGTACTCGACCACACGTTGCTGTGGCTCAGTTTGTGTAAATGGAACACACAAAAAAAGACAAAATATGTTCTTTATGTTTATGTCTTTACAATATTTTAAGGTGTCCCTTTTGTAGCAATTTTTCCTTTGTGTTTACGTCACGTGATATGTCAAAACATGCATAGCTGAAATCATTTTTTCGTTGACTTATATAATTGTGGCCTGACAATTAGATAACATTGCTTATTGTTGAAATTGACAAAAAAAGTTAAGTAGTCATCATGTTTTTTTTTAAATTAAATATCAACTTTTCAGCTGGCTGATTTTTTTATCAGTCGGCTTGATATGTAGTAAAAAGGAAGAGGGGTATTATAGTTGGGAATATATTAAAAAACTTTTTGCAGTATAAAGCAAATTAATTTATGGAAATCAGTGGTTCCTGATAAAAAGAATTCCTGTGGTCGTGATCCCTGATAAAAAATGGCGATCACAGGGACGTTAAGGACACAGACTGACAACCTATCAACAAAAGTTAGGTTTTTTTCCAAGAAAAGATGAAATTTTTTTTTTACAGTAAATTGTTAGGTGTAAGTTTTTAGTTTTTTTTTTTTTGAGAAAACTTACATTTTTTTTTTTTTTTTCAAGAAAAGTCGCAGTAAACGTTTTTTTTTTTTTGTTGATGTTGTAAACAGAATTTTTTTCATAAGAAAAGATGAATGCTTTTTATGAAAACCGTAAATTGTTAGGAGAAAGTATGTAAAAGTTTTTAATGTTATAAAAATAAACAGAAAAATACCCCCCCCCCCATCATCCAATAAATAATAAAAATATTACATTTTTGCATACAAAAAACAAAAAAAATGTTAGTGTTTCCACATTTGAACAAAACTTGGCTTCATCCGGTGATTGCCAGTCAAGCCCTAACCATAAGTGACGAGGATTCAGATCAAATTCCACAACAGTACCATTCTTTTTCATTTTTTTTTTTTTTAATTTTTAGCGATTGCAAAGTAACAAATTTAACCAAAACGCAAAAATTTCAATATTTAAAGATTTTTAAGGGGTGCTCAATTTCTAATACAAAGTTATAGTAAATCGACCCCCCTTATTGGAAACACTCAAAGGAAACACAAAGCCAAATTATTGCTCGTATGGAAGAGGTTCTTTTCGTTTTTTTTTGTTTTTTTTTAATATTTTCAGCAGATTATTATTGATTTGACACTCAGCTACCAGATTCTGTAAGTTTTTTTTTTAAATGCCAAAAATTCAATATTTAAAGATTTTTAGAGATTGCTCAGTTTTTAATATAACGTAAGTAGATAAAGAAATTTGTGGTGGTTTCATGATAAAACTTGTTATAACTTAGTGTATTAATGTTATTTTTTAAGTAAAAATAATATTTAGGTTTGGATATAAATTCCTAAACTCATTTAATTCTAAATAATTTAGGTGACTGAAATAGGAATCTCATTAGACACTGAAAATTCCATTTAAAATCTTTAATTTCCTGAATAGTAAAAAAACCATCCACAATGATCGCTTTTGCTGCTAATATCCATTTTCGATGAAAAATTGACAAAAGAGCGACCACACGTGGTTAACTTAAATCAAATTTTAATCACATGATTACATTTTCAATAATCACGTGATTAAATTTTACTTATTTAAAATGTGTGAAACATTTCTAATATACCCATACTGTAAACAAATTCTGTTTACATTAAACGAGATATCGATGTTGACCGAAAATTCCTTTAAGTCATGTCACATGACTGGTGAATCACCGGCAGGCGGTGATATTTCCCCAAATAAAAAAAACCACCTAATTTATTAAATAAAAATTAAGTATAATTTTATTATTAAAAATAGATATATAAAAATACACATGGGTTCGATGAAAATACTATACCAAAATGTTGAAGCAATCAGTCCAGTAGTTATTTAGATTATTGATTACGAACAAACATACATTTTACATTTTTATTTATATAGATATATACACAGTGTATATATCTATATATAAAATATGTATGTGTCAAGGGTGTGAGTTCTGTTATAGAAGTGTTGATTCAATTTGAATAAAATAAAATACGTATAAGGTGCACTTGAAAGCCAAATTACAACACAATATTATGAAAATAAACAAATAATTTACTTGTTAGAAGTAAAGTTTCTATAAAGGAACTTACTCCCCTGACATTAATTTCGTGTCCGGCATTTCAAAATACAACGGCTGAGAGACAACATGTGGATCTTTACTACTGACTTTTCCTTCTCTAACTTTACAACATGGCAAGAAAGAATAAAAAGAGAAACAAACGAATACTGAGGATGGAGTTTGATTCCAAAATATGTTTAAATTATAAATTTCAAACAAGTCAAATACTTGTTTATTTTTGTAATATTGCGTTGTAATTTGGCTTTCAAGCACACCTGATACATATTTTATTTTATCATTCAACCGTGGTAGTGTTTGAATATATAGTTAAGTGGCAGTTCTAGCCATTTAGAACTGCTTTAAAGCTCCGCCACTCACTCATTTTTTGACCAAATTTCATACAATTATTATAGTTTATAGATCACCTTCTTAGCTATATTCAATTTTCGTTCAGTAAAACAAAAATTATGATGAATTTTCTGGTGTTAAACATCGTAAAAATATGTTTGGAGATGAGCAATACTTTTTATGACTGGTTTCCATGGCAACCATGTCATTTCAGCAACTACTGTTGCTACTAATTCGAAAACAGGAATAACAAGTGAGAATGAAAGCATGAAAGGGAGATAATTGGGGAGATTTTATTGAAAGCAGACGAGTGCCATACATTGTTATTACATATGTGTTTATGAGGGGCAAAAAAAAAACACTGAAATTAAGAAAGAACAAGTGAATTTATTGGAAGATTGGAAAAATCATGGATTATAATAGAAAAATGCGAGCATGAAAAGTAATATGGTTAAGCTTAAACAAAAATATAATAATAAATTTATAACTTAAAATATTGCACCATTCAGGATTTTTTTTAAAATTCAATTTGCATCATTATATATATAATCAATTTCTTATGCTGCAATATTTTCATGCTCCCATTTTTCTATTATAATATATATATATATATATATATATATATATATATATATATATATATATACTCTCCTGGTCAAAATCATAAGACCATTTAAGAAAGTAAGCGTTTATGCATATTATTGAATTTTTAATCAAACAAATGGTTGAAACCATTGCCAAAGGGAAAATATGATGGGGAAAAAAATGAAATCTGCTTTATTCGAAACCTTAACCCTGATCTAATAATTATCTTTTTAAAAAACAAGCATTTTCACCTGGTCAAAATGATATGACCACTTTAATAAAATCGGCTAGTTTTGAAAAAATGAATACGAAAAGCTTTCTATGTTACTAAAAGCAACTTGTTAGTGGATAAAAAAAACATCTTACTAAATTATAAATGGCAAAAGGGAAACCATTAACACAGTTTGAGAGAGAGGAAGGATCTTTGAGCTTAATAGGGGTGGACTCTCCTATAGATTCATTGCAAACGAAGTGAATCGTAGCAAAACGGTCATCACAATTTTTTTAAGAAAAAATCCAGATCAATATGGGCACAAAAAGAGTCCAGGCCGACCAAAAAAAATAACCCCATCACTGGATTGCCGTATCAGAAGAAGTTTAAAAAAAAACTCCAGTATGAGCTCAAGTCGATTGAAAAGCCAAACAGCAGCAGAATGTAGTCCTAAAACCATCAGAAGGCATCTGAAAATGAAGGGTTTCAATCATTTAAAGCGACTGCAGAAACCACGTCTTCTTGAACAGCACAAGACTAACCGACTTAAATATGCCATCAAATACCAGACTTGGGATGAAGAGAAGTGGGAAAATGTAATTTTCTCCAATGAGAAAATGTTTAATCTAGATGGTCCAGATGGATTTCAACACTATTGGCATGATAAAAATTTGCCCAAAGAGACTTTTTCAACTCGGCATAGTGGAGAAGGGTCTTTAATGATCTGGGGTGCTTTCTCGTCAGCTGGGACCCTAAAGTTGCAAGTAGTGAAAGGCCGGCAAAGATCATCGAAGTACATTTCAATGCTTGAAAATGCTTCTATGAGGACTGAAGATCCACGTCTGTGTGGAAGAAATTGGATTTTCCAGCAAGACAATGCTGCGATACACACTTCTTGACAAGCACGAGAATACTTTTCTTCAAATAATATAGAATTGTTAGATCATCCAGCATGTTCTCCGGACCTCAATCCCATTGAAAATCTTTGGGGATGGATGGCAAAAGAAGTATTCAAGGATGGAACCCAGTATGATTCGATAAAGGAACTTTCTGATTTAGTCTTCAGTACATGGGATAAAATTTCTTTGCAACTGATAAAATACTTAGTCGCAAACATGCCAAAGAGAATTTTTTAAGTAATTCGTAATAATGGAGGCTATACTAAATACTGAGACCCTTTTTAGTAATTTATAATTGCCTTTTGTTGGATAAATTATCAGTGATCTTATCATTTTGACCAGGTGAAAATGTTTGTTTTTTAAAAATTAATTATTCGATCAGGGTTAAGGTTTCGCATGAAGCAGATTTCATTTTTTTTCCCATCATATTTTCCCTTTTGGCAATGGTTTCAACCATTTGTTTGATTAAAAATTCGATAATATGCATAAATGCTTACTTTCTTAAGTGGTCTTATGATTTTGACCAGGACTGTATATTCGTGTTGGGACGATTAATCTGAATCTGAATTGGGAATCAGAAAAATCAGAAAAATCGGAGCTTTTTGGAGTATCGGAATTGGTATTGACATTGGAAAAATGTTAGCCTATTTTCCGATGCCAAAACCGATTCCTTAAATTATATTTTTTATTTAATTTTGGTTTAATAAACATCTTCCACTGCTTGTAGTAAAAATAATAATATAATAATAATAATAAAACAACAAAGATTTCTTGATTTAGACTTCCAATAAGGCTATAATCTCTAAATCACCCCATCACGAGTGTGTTTTTACGTTTGAGAAAATATAAGCTTATTTAAGATCTTTTTTATGGTAATCAGTACAAAATAACACTTTTATGGTTAAATATTTAGAGATTTATAAAGAATCGGAATCGGTAATTGTATCGGAATCGAGAATTTAATATAGAATCAGTAATTGTATCAGAATCGGGAAAAATATTGGAATCGTCCCATCATTTATATATATATATATATATATATATATATATATATATGAATGGAAATGTATAAAAAAGAATACGAAAAGTATAAAAGCTTATAACTTTTCTTTATTCGTTTTCAATTGGTGACGTGCAGGAATACAAAACAATATTATGAAAAAAATTTTTTAGACTTTTTTTACAGGTACATAATTTTCGACCGATCCTTCAGTCTTCATCGGTGTAGTGAAAGTATGAGCATACACTGGTTTGCTGCTACTGGAACAAAAAAAAAAGTATTGCACTACTTTTTAAAAACTGTTATTTTTTCTTCTGTTTTTGCTTCACTTTTTTCTTCCTTTCCCTTTTTTCACCAGTCATGGATTTGTCGTATGGCCAAATGACGAAGTACCAATTTAGATCTGCTTGAAACACATTTAGATGGAAACAAAGTAAGAGCGATTATTTAACAATGGACACAAGGTTACCAACGAGATGCTTTATACTAAACTGGTTACATTAGAACAACGGTGCAAGTCCAGAATTCAACCTAATAAAAAACATGAATAAAGAAAAATCTTTATGTCTGTGTCATGGAACGAAAATATATTCTAAAAATCATGTAAAGTTATCAAGTAATTTTTTCTTAAACTAAGAAAATCAAATTTTATGAGTAAGCAAAAAGGGACTGTCTCGCGTCGCCATATTGAAAAAAACAAGAGTAGATAATTCCACAATAATTAAAACCTGCGAGGTCACACTTGTAGTGCTGCCGATTTCAAATTAATTGCTTATAATCGTTTAAAAATGATTTTCTTTATATATATATATATATATATATATATATATATATATATATATATATATATGTGCGTGTGTGTGTGTGTGTGTGTGTTATAATGGAATAATTCCAGGAGGAAATCCGGGTATGAGAGCTCAATGTGGTAAACAGAGCCATAAAATAAAATAAAAATATAACATGGAAATTACATAATTGTCGATTCAATAATTTATTTCAACCTTATTGTATTTTCAAGCATCTAAACTAGACAATTACATTTTTGATACTATTTTTGATATTTTGATATATATACATATATATATATATTTTTTTTGATATTTTGATATATATACATATATATATACATATATATATATACATACATATATATATATATACATACATACATATATACATATATACATATATATATACATATATATATATATATACACACACACACACACACACACACACACACACACACACACATATATATATATATATATATATATATATATATATATATATATAGTATATATATATATATATAAACTACTTGGATTAATTTACATGAGTCTTAGTATATGACAGTTCCGTTCTGTCACAGGTAAATACATCATAAAGTTTTTTCTGTATTTTAGTTTTTTTAAGTTAGGTTGAATTCTGAATAAGAACCTTGACAACAAGTGAATCAATTTAAAGGGAAGTAACTCTACATGATTAATTTCTTAATATCCAGATCCATCCTAAGATGTTGTACTGCTGTCACATCTGAGGAGGTTCAGCTCAGAGCAACCTTTCTTGCGAAATAATCAGAAAGTCGCATTAAAAGTTTTAATATTTCTATGCATTTGCTGGTTGTTGCATAGGTTGAAACTTGAAGTTTTATGATGTGTAGTCACACAACTTAAAAAACATAAGATGTAAATATGTAAAACAGTTCATTTGGACAGTTCATTCAGAGTCCAATGTTAAAAAAAAACTAAACGATTAACCGTATTTAAAGAAGTCCGGTACAATGGAGGTTAAAAATTTGCAGGTAAATTAATCAGCCGGTGTTCGCCTCAATGGTTGAAAAATGAAAAGCAAAGCATCAGAAAATTAGGGTTCAAAGAATTTGAAGAGAGCCAAAAAACCTCGTCCATTTTGGCTGATTGGAGAGTTGATTATTCCGCTAACAATATTTTCCTCTGATGAGAAGAAATAGAATTCTTTGAAACTCCGCAAATTAAGGAGCACCCAACTTTGGAGTATTCTGCCGAATAATAAAAACTTTTTGTAAAATTCTACTTTACAACTCTGTTCTTCTTCTTATTTATATATATATATATATATATATATATATATATATATATATATATATATACACGCACGCACACACGCACGCACACACACACACATAGACACACCCATATATATGCCATAATTTATAGGCCCAATTTTCATAAACACTACGCATTAAATTAGGATGCATCATGGCAATAGTGAGTCAAATCTAGCCTACCAAATGGTCTATTGTATCTCGTTTATGAGTGTTTACATATCCCCAAAGAAAATAATCTAATCTAGTGGTCAGTTGACAGGCCCATTCGTGAAATTATTTGTTCATCTAATGTTTCTCTCAATGAATTGATCATATCATTTGCAATTTGCAAATGATGCTCGAGTCCAGTCGTTTCATGATGAATTTCTAAACCAAGCTGAACTCGAAATAACCGATAGTTGCCAAATCTGCAATTAAAAAAAAATTTGCAAATTTGGCAACTATCGGTTATTTTGCTGGAGTAATGAAAATGGCACTAGTGCATGAACAGGTTGAGAAATTAAGAAAGGGCAAAAGAAAAATAGGAGAATCAATAAATGAAAAGGAAGGAAAATAAAGCACCAATGCGTGGAAAAGTAGCAACATTACAGCACCAATAAGTGAAAATTATACCTTCACATGGAAAGGTAGTCAACAAAATTAGACAATAGAAGTGTTCCTGAATATTTAAATGCACCCCAAAGTGGTTCCTGATAACATAATTCCTTTAGAATTTAAAATATATCCTATTTTTATGTGTATAACCATGTGTATAAAATTTTCATGTGGTTTGGGACCATTTCCATGGAAATGGTCCCAAACCTCTAATTATAGTTTGCATTCTGGAAAATGTTGCCATGTGCAGCTGTAGTGTTACAGGGGTCATCGAAAAATTAGGACTTCAAATCAAATCAAATCAGATCAAATTTATTGGCAAAAAATAAAAACATGAAGCAAACCATGTAAAAGGACTCTTATCAGATATATATATATTCATTTATGATGTTCGAAATTTTGTTATTTTGATGTCAATAATTTTATTTGTTATTTTGATTTCAATAATTTTATTTGTTATTTTGATTTCAATAATTTTATTTGTTATTTTGATTTCAATAATTTCATTTGTTATTTTGATTTCAATAATGTTATTTTATGCTTTCTTAAACAAATATTTATTATATAAATTCAAATAAAAACTTTCATTTTTAAAATTAAACAAAAATCTTTTATTTTTATAATTTTATAAACATATTTCTTATAAAATTTCAAATAAAAAACTTATTTTTTTAATTTTGTTATTCAAAGTGCAAATGAAGACTAATTGCGTTATTTTTATGGTTTTATAATTTTATTAATTTTTATTGTATACTTTTCTTGTATTTTATTCAATACATCGCTTCACAATGGAAATACTGAAGAACAATAAAAGTGAAGGAACTGATTTGCCTTGTCACCGCTTCCGGTCACGCTACACCAGAAGTTAGGAAGTGCGTTAGCTGACTATAACCGAATCTTTTAGAGCACTGGTTCTCAACCTTTTTTTACTCATAGACCCCTTTTCTCTTTTTTTTTTTTATCTTGGTGGGCCCCTTAATACTATTGGTCATAAGACAATCTTCTATTTTTCATTAATATAAATTTTGAGGTTTTAATAATGAAAGAAACATTATATAATTAAGCTTTATTTTTAAATGAACACTAATTTAATGCAAATAAAGTATTCTACAACAACTATAATAATAATGATAAGTTTTGTTATGTTTTGCCTGTGGACCCCCAGAAATATTCCATGGACCCGTAGGATCCATGTGGACCCCGGTTGAGAACCCCTGTTCTAGACGAACGCTCAGTGTAGGACGACGTGACATGAAAGAAACAAACTGATTTCGACTGAAAAGAATTGCAGGCAGAAATGACTTATAGAGATCAAAGTCTAGCCAATGAAATACAACAAAACGATATTTGATCAATTTTTACGACGTGCCCCAGCGTATTATAAACACCCCAACCTCCCCATGTTAAGAACGGCTTTCGAAATACCCCCCATGTTAAGAACGGCTTTCGAGATTGCGGGGGTGTTTATTCCGAAAGCCATTCTTAACATGAGGAGGTTGAGGTGCTTATAACACGCTGGGGCACGTCGTAAAAATTAACCCGACATTTTTATATAGTTCTAGGTTTACAAATTTATTTCACTGACTGTTACATATTTATACATTTATTAAAAAAATAAATTAATTAATAAAAATAACACACACACACACACACACACACAATATGATTTGGGAATATTAAGTAGGACGACTACCGGTGTGTTTGAGGCATTCTGGTGAATGAAAACTAGCTAGCTAGGATCAGCAGAGACTAGCAAAGGTACAGTGAGGAAGATGACCATAGACACCCTTCCCCCAATTTTTGAGTGACCCTGTGGCTAATTTTTTTGTTTATCACTATTTTGTTGTCAACTTTTCAGAGTACCTATTTACAATGCCTCTCCACGGGACAGAGCTAGACACGTTTTTTTTTTTCTTTAAATTCAATTTTCACCCCAAACAAGGCACAGTGCAATTTTAAAGTAGGGGGCTAGTAGTGGGGACATAAGTTGCAGGGATATTATGAAGGGAGATGAGTAGCAAGATGTCTGTTCACATTACACTTGAACTTCTGCATGTCAGTACAGTTGGGAAAGCAGAATCCGGGAAGGGAGTTCCAAAGTCTATCAATTCTGGAGAAGAAACTATTAGAGTAGAAAGCTTTCTTACAACTAGAAATCTTTACTGTGAAGGGGAGGGATTTAGCTGCTTGTCAGGTTTGTCGGGGGGTATTTACATCGAGGGGGTGGTCCAAGTGCTTGTCGTTTGTCAGAGCATTCACCATTAAAATACTTGTAGAACAGGCAGAGGGATGCAACATTTCGTTGATGGGACAGAGGCTGAAGCTTAGATGACAGTTCAGGACCGTTCAGGACCTATCAGATTTGAACTCTCTCTAGAGGTGAAAGACTAGTAGCAGATGAACCAGCCCAAATATGACAACAGTACTTCATGCATGGGCGAATGGTGGCCTTATAGAGGTATGTGGAGAAAAGGAACAAAAATAAAAATTGTGTCAGTCGTGAAGGATTGCTGCTCCACTGACAGAGAACAAGAAATTGAAGTCCAACATAAACAAATTCCTGATGAACCGCCCCCTTAAGTAATAACACTTTATCAAATACTAAAGAATATTACAACACTACCCAATTGATTACTGTACACACAATAACCCTTATCCCCGAGTGGATTCTGGGCCTTGATAAGTGGTGACCTCCATGTAAAAAAAAAAAAAAAAAGAAAAGTGCAGCATCTGAAGAACAGATACTACACTTTGATCAGAGTAAATGAAAATACATAAGCTCAAAGTGGGCGAGAAACAAAGAGATAGGGGGCATAAAGTAATGTCAAGGAGCAACGGTTTTAGAATCAGTTTGTGGTAGAAGTCTCGTCTGGACGGATGTTTAAAGCTAAAGATGTAACAATTGAAAGGAAGACTTTGTTTGAATATCCAAATATCTAACTTGCAACAGCTGACGGGAAAACAAAGAAAAACTGTTGTGGACAAAAGATTAGGATTATCCTCTTTTCAAAGTTTTTATTTACTTATTTCTAATCCTGTGAAACCCGTAGGGGCATCATCACGTTTATCAGTTATACGGTTAAGAGATCACCAGTTTAAATTTTTAAAAAGTAGTATTGGGGTCAGCAGCGGTTGCAGTACACCCTAACCCTAGCTCTAACCCTAACACCCACCAACAAGATGCAGCTATTCTCTCTTTACTCTATCGTTATTACCAAGCAAGGTGCTCGCTTGAGTTTCAGTCTTTGGATCTTCTTTGTAAAACATTCACAGTAGAAACTAGCTTTGCTACCGCATCGAAAAAAGACTTTTCTTTCTTACTCCATGTGCCTAGGATCAGAACAGAACTTATTTGCAAGGACTTCTTGTCTGTGGAATACATTACTGCGGGGCTGCTTCTTGGCTGATTACAACTTAGTCGTCAATAAGTCAAATTTTGATAAATTCTCCTTAAGAAACGCCTCATAAGGGCTAATACCACATTAGATTAACACGGTTGAACAACGTTGGTACTCTCATAGCATTCCTCATCTTTCAACAGACAATCAGTATCAGTCTCATTAACTCTTATCTTCGAGTGGCTCTTTGCCTTGATAGTCAGTGACACTATAGTAAACAAAAAGGATTATGGCTGCAAGGGGATTGGGGGGTTGTTTCAGCAGATGATCTTCTTAATTTTGTTTTAAGAGATCAGTTTTAATTGTTGTCATAAAAAAATATGTAGAGTTGCTTTTAACAGAAATGTTATCTCTTCTTCTCTATTCTTTCTATCTATTATTCTTCTATCTATATAAATAAAATGAACTCATTTTTTCCCCTCTGAGTTTGACCTTAATAGGACTAAAAATAAAGACATTACATGCAAATGTAATGTGCAAAAACTGCAGCAAAGGATCTGAGGTGTGCCTATTATCCTTACACTTCCTCGATAACTGTACGTTCCTATATTTTTTCCAGTGAGACTTCACTGCCAAAATCGGTTAGAATCAACGGAACTTGCAAAACTCTTCCTCTCTAATACATTCTTCCTACTCCTGCTCCCACTTAACACAGCTGAAAATGCGCCCACAAGGAACAGTATGAATAAACACCGGATTGGAATCGTAAAGGGTTATTTAGGCCATTTTTTTCTTTTTTTTTTTTCTCTCTTTCTTTTGCTTTTCTCCAATAAAAAATAAATAAATAAATACAAAAACATTACGGTCCGACTAGCATTATCTTTTTTCCATTTTTTTTTATTTACCGTAGAATGACACTGCACGACTACTCGGATTTTACTTCCGGTTTTGACAGTTCTAACCTAGGAATCTGACTATGACCTTTATTTATTACTGCTTCCCTCTAAAAAGTTATTATTAAATAAACAAAAACTTCCTGAGTTGCAATTTATTATTACAACTCAACGATACTGTGAAATTACTTGCGTTTCACTTGAAAAACAAAAACAGACAACAACAAAAATAATGAACGCGCTCAACGTCTGATTAAGATTAGATTGTTATGTTTTGCATTTTTTTTTTGCCTTAAGACGCACACTGTGAGACTACCTGGTTTTTACTTCCGGTTTTGACGACTCCAACCGAGGAATCTAACTATGAGCTTCACTTATTAGTGCTTTCAAATAGTGCTTTTTTTTTTATAAATGTTGTGGTTGCAAGGTTGAACAATAATTAGTAAGGAAATACAATGAAGACGCAAACAACAAGATAACGCAATAATAAGTGTATTAAAGAAAAGGTATATTTACAATATGTACAAATGACAGTGTCGAGTCAGAGAGTCTTGGTGGGAGGACATGTACGCTCTTCGGCGTCATTTCCGGTGGCATTTGAGTAAGACACACCAAGGCCAACCTAGGCTTGCCATTTATAGTGTTATGTTATTCGCATATGCAAATAAGTGGTTGCCACCACAACACCCCCCTCCCAAGATTTGAAGTCACACAGATTTCAATATCTTTTTCTTTTTGGGTTTACCATTAATGGTTCATTCACTTTTCTTTTCCTACCTGATCTTCGGGGTTCAGGTGCATTAAGAATAATTCGGATGTTAGTGCGCTCTTTATTTTGTCAAAAGCGGTTTGACATTCTTGCGTCCAGTTCCACGGTGTATCCTTTTTAAGCAGATTATTTAAGGGGGCTCGCAAGTTATGCATTCCTACAATAAAAAATTGGTAATAATTTGCGAGTCCTAAGAAACTCTGCAAGGTTGTTACATTATCGGGTGCTGGCATATTTTTTATTGCCGCAGATCTGTCTGGGTCTGGACGTCGTCCATGTTTGTTTATTATGTGTCCAAGATACTTAATCTCGCTCATACAAAAGTCACATTTACTTTCTTTTACTTTAAAGCCAAATTCTTGTATTCGAGTAAATACTTGTTTCAAATGTTCCTTATGTTCTTCTAGGGATTTGCTCCTGACAACAATGTCGTCCAGGTATGCACATGCGCACTCAATACCACTTAGCATGGTGTCCATCGCTTGCTGAAAGATGGCAGGCGCTACTTTGATGCCAAAAGGCAATCGGTTGTATTTGTATAATCCCTTATGCGTATTGATGCATAGTATTTTTGAGCAATTCTCCTCGACCGGTGTTTGCAAATACGCGTCGCTCAAGTCTATCTTGGAGAAGATATTACCCCCATTCAACTTTGTGAATATTTCCTCTGGGCTTGGTAGGGGGTAATGGTGATCTTTTAATAGGGAGTTGACCCCGGTCGAAAAGTCTGCACACACTCTAACTTCGTCATTCTTTTGCTTTACGTATACGGTGGGGGCTGCCCACTCGCTGTGTTCTATTTTTGATAGAATTCCCGTCTGTACCAATCTATTTAATTCTTTATCAATCTTTTCCAACCCAGCGAACGGAACATTTCGCTTTTTTCTAAAAATTGGGCTGGCGTTTTCTTTAAGTTCAAACGAGGCCTTGAATTTATTGCAGCGACCTAAGTTAGTCGTGAATGCCTCAGGAAATAATTCTTTTAAATCGTCTTTTATATTTACTGTTGTTGGAGAAGAACATTCTAATTTTTTACAGAATGTATTGATTGGCTTATCCCATAGTCCGAATTTCTCAATTAAATCTATTCCAAACAGATTTTCACTATTTTTTAGTACGAATATTTTTAATTTCTTCGAAATCCCTTTCAATTTTATCGGGAGGACAACTTCTCCTTCAAATTTTATACCACCACCAGTTACCGTCCGGGCTACTTTACTAGTTTTCATCATGGCCGGTTTTCCCAACTTTTTCCACGTATTCAGGTTTATTATAGAAACATCGGAGCCGGAGTCGAGTTGTAACTTTATTGATGTTTTGAATATTTCCACTTTTACGTATTTTCGCCGATCTTTGTCTAATTTTGTATTTGATTTTGTTTGCTGTACTCTCTTTCTGGTGTAATCTTTATATCTGCAGCAATCGCTTTTGTGTCCCACCTTCTTACAAATGTAGCATTTTTTCTTCTTATAAGGACAATCTGATTCCCAATGCTTTTCTGCACATCTCTTACAGTTATATCTAGGAAGAGGCTTGTTATATTCTGTACTATATTTATGGTTATTATCTTTGGAATATCCCGTTCCATTGCTTTTCTTTGTAAAGTTCTTGGTTGGTGTGTATGGTTTTCTAACTTTTCTTACATATGCCACTCCAGATTCTTCTATATTTTTTGAATCCTTTTTTAGTGTAATGGCCCTTTCACAGTCCTCTGCTAGTTTCTGGAGGGTTAAATCTTGCTCAGATTCCAGCTTAGACAACACTCGTCTGCGTATTTCTGCATTTTTTGTGGAAACTAACCCTTGAGCGAAGATTAGACATTTAAAATCTTCTACCGTTAGTTCTGCAAGCTTAAAATTATCGCAGTTTTTATTGACCACTGATACGTATGTCAAATAATCTTGGTTGTCCATCTTTCTTAGATTCATGCACAGCCATCTTTTATGAAAAAGAGATATATTTGGATTAAATAATTCTTTTAGTAATTTTACAGCTTCCATGAACTCTAATTCCGCAGTTTTTTTAGGTAATATGTAATCTACGAATTTGCTGTGTTCTGATGTACCCAATTTTCTGAGTAAGAGGCTCACTTTCTGACTATTTGGCCAATTTTTACAGTCCAGTTGAAAAACATCCTCGTATCTTGTGTAGTATGCTTCAAAATTCTTCTCTTCCTCAGGCACATAATGAAATGTGTCCATGCTATTAAAAATAGTTGTATGGGAGAAATTAACAATATCGACATTTTCTCGATTACTCTTTAGTAGTTCCAGTGTTTTAGCAAAACGTTCATCTTGTCTTTCTTCATATTCCAATTGTAGTTTCTTATGCCTTTCTTCCTGTTCCAATTGCAGTTTTTCTGCTTTAATTGTGCCATTTTCTGCTTTTCTTCTTGTTCCTGCTGCCATTTCAATAATCTGTCCTCTCTCTTTTCCTCGCGGTCAGCCTGTGCCTGTATTTGTATTTGCAAAAGCTTGTTTTGTGTAGCTTGTCTGCGTTCATCCCGCTCAGCCTGTGCTTGTAAAAATTGCATGAACATTTTTGATACGTCTTCCATGTTTTTTTTTTTTTTTAGTGTGTAGTTAAAAAAAAAATATTGTACCATGTACAATATACACCGGTTTGGGTTACAACAAAAAAGCAAATTGCTGTAAGCTCCTGTTTTCAATAATAATATTGCTGCTTGCAATAATATATTCTTTTTGCGAGTCACGCTGCAAAAAAAAAATAAAACAGGTTTATCTGGAATCACGAAATGGAATTGACTTTCCGTTTTTTAGGCACTTACTAATAAGTAACTCTTTCCACAAAATAAAAGTTTGGGTTTTTTTTGTTTTTTTTATCGAGTCACAATTGAATAAATGTATGCAGTACATTTAGTTCTTTGAGTTTTTTTTTCTCTAGTATTTTAGTAATTAAAATACCTCTTGAATTGAGATTACCTTTTTTTTCCGTGACGTTTTACTGTATTATCCGTTATTCAGTGACAACTTCAAGAAAAAAAATCCTTTCCTTGAATTTTAGTTTTAGCTGTGGTATTTCCTTTTAGTACCGACGTCAACCAAAACATTAATTAAAAAGTCCTTTAGTTGTTGTTTTGTTTACGGAGAACAGTAATTAGAATCCACTGGTGAACTTTTTTCGTAGGTTAATTCCTTGCTTTTCGTAATACGGGTCTGACCTGTCGTTTTTGCGACAGAACAAAGTTCGCTTTTTGTTTGCAAGTTGGTCCTTTAGTAAGATTTGTCGTGTAGCGACAAAACAAAAATTCACTTTTACATTCGTTTGCAAGTCGGATTCCCAGAAAACGGCGTTAATTGTCGCTTTTGCCACGTTAGAGTTTTTTTTTTTTCACTTGAGTTGAAACTTCTCTTTAGCGTAAAATCCGTTTGCTCGTCAACACTTTGCATTCCTTAAAAAAAATGGTCAACCTTTGCGTTGTACTTTTTTTTTTTTTTTTTTTTTTTAAAATAGTTCTTCGTCAAAGTATTATATTTGACGCTTCATATCTCGTCGCCAACTGTTGTGGTTGCAAGGTTGAACAATAATTAGTAAGGAAATACAATGAAGACGCAAACAACAAGATAATGCAATAATAAGTGTATTAACGAAAAGGTATATTTACAATATGTACAAATGACGGTGTCGAGTCAGAGAGTCTTGGTGGGAGGACATGTACGCTCTTCGGCGTCATTTCCGGTGGCATTTGAGTAAGACACACCAAGGCCAACCTAGGCTTGCCATTTATAGTGTTATGTTATTCGCATATGCAAATAAGTGGTTGCCACCACAACAATAAAACAAACATTCCAATTTTTACAAATTACTATTACAACGCTACAATATCATGAAATTACTTGCATTACACTTGATAATCAAATAAATAAACATAAACTGCGCGACTACTCGGTTTTTAATTCTGGTTTGGACTACTCTAACCTAGGAATCTAACTATGAGCAATTTATTATTTACATTTATTATTTACATATTTATATCGGGAAATTACTTGCATTCCAATTGAAAAACTAAAATCAAATAACGCGACAATTTGTCTTCTCCAAATACATCCATAAACACTGTGTTCTTCGAGATGATTAAATATTTTACATTAAATAAAAACACTAACAAATCAGACCATTACGTACTGCAACCCTACCACTTCTTTTTACATTTTCGCCTTTATTTATTTATTTTTTGGGGGGGGGGGAATTCATTGCTGTACTAACACTATAAAAACCATGCATTTTCTCTTTTTTTTAGACTTTTACGTTACACTAAATTGAGCCACAGCAACGCATTGCAGGGTACAGCTAGTAAAAAATAAGAACATAAATCAGTCATGAGACTATATAACTTATGGTCAAAGGTTAAGGTTATATAAGATGTGAGATTTCATTATCTATAATATGGGCCAAGTATTGAGTCTCTATGATGAACAGCACAAATGCGCATTTCACAATTTCCGTGAGCTTGATCTTTGATCTAGGTATCCAAAAAATTAAACCAGTTCTAAGTTAGACCATAACACATATCTTGACTAAGTTTAGTGGCGTTTGGTCAAGCAATGTGTTTGTCTCACCGTCCAGCCGATAATCTCATTAACTCTTATTCTCGAGTGACCTTTGGGCCTTGATAAGCAGTAATTCATTCGAACAAAATAAAAAAACCCAAAATAAACAAGTAAGCAAGGTTTACTTCACAAGATCTCCAGCTATACCATAGCTGGAAATGTCTTCTCAATTATTAAATCATTTCTTTCTGACAGGTTCATGAGAGTAGTAGTTGATGGGCAAAAATCAGAAGCTCACAGTATTAATGCTTGAGTCCCTCAGGGGTCCATCCTGGGCCCAACTCTTTTCCTGATCTACATTAATGATTTTCCAAATCACATCCTTACATCATTTGTAGACATTTATGCTGATGACACTACCATCTACAGTCAGTAAACGACCAAGTTCTCTCCAATTCTCTTTCCTCTGATCTTGAGCACGTAGTACAATGGGGAAAGGAGTGGCTGGTTACTTTTAATGCATCTAAAACCAAGCTTCTCTCTTTACATCATCAACGTTCTGATCCCCATCTGGCAACAGTTGAAATGAATGGCTCTCGTCTTCAGGAGGCCTCAAGTTTTGACAAGCGTCTGGGCTTGACCTTTACTCCTGATCTTAAATGGAATGGGTACATCAAATCTGTTGCCAAGGCCGCTGAAAAAATGGTGGGATCCTTCTATCTATCCAGTAGATATCTCACTGCTGATGCAATTCTCTATCTATATAAGAGCCAGGTATGTCCAAAGATGGAATACTGTTATCTGGAGGATGGAATCTAGGCTGGAACTGCTAGAAAGGACTTGTTCTGCCTTGATAGAGTTCTAAATAGACTTCGTAGCCTCGTAGGAGATATCCTTTTCTCTTCCCTGCAACCTCTATCTCACAGAAGAGATGTTGTGAGTTTATTTCTACTGTATTGTTAGTTTCATGGAAAGTGTTTGACTGAGCTTCAGTCTATGGTCCCCCTTCGCCAAACTTTCACAAGAAACACCCGTCTAGCTGAAAACAGTATCAATAATTCTCCGCCCCCTCGTTATCTGTGCCTAAACCTATGCGTAGATTCCATGAACAAAGTTTCTTTCTTAAAACTGCACGCCTGTGGAATTGTCTTCCGTTTTCCTGCTTTTCAGCTGACTACAATATCGTTGTCTTCAAGTCTAATGTAAACAAGTTCCTGATGAGCCATTCCGCTTGTTAGCAGATTTACCAAATTTCCATTACTAACGATTACTATATTGTCCAATTTCTACTGAACACTCTTTAACCCTTATCCTCGAGTGACCGCTTGGCCTTGATAAGTGGTGATGCCTATGTAAAAAAAAAAACAAATTTGCAGATGCTTAGCATTATACGCATAAACTTTAAAAAGTTCATTTGTAAACAAAACAGTTAGTGACACTGTTCTGGAGATTAAAGGTTCAATTCTCAGTGCAGGCGTCACTCAAAATACAATTGGGAATAACTTAGGACTTCTACCCAGCAATGGCTAAGGGTAAAAGATCCATGCAGATTTCCGAGTCCAACAAAAAGATTTCCAAGTCCAACAAAAAGATTTCCGAGTCCAACAAAAAGATTTCCGAGTCCAACAAAAAGATTTCCGAGTCCAACAAAAAGATTTCCAAGTTCAACAAAAAGATTTCCGAGTCCAACAAAAAGATTTCCAAGTCCAACAAAAAGATTTCCAAGTCCAACAAAAAGATTTCCAAGTCCAACAAAAAGATTTCCAGATCCAACAAAAAGATTTCCGAGCCTAACAAAAAGATTTCCAAGTCCAACAAAAAGATTTCCGAGTCCAACAAAAAGATTTCCGAGTCCAACAAAAAGATTTCCGAGTCCAACAAAAGGATTTCCAAGTCCAACAAAAAGATTTCCAAGTCCAACAAAAAGGTTTCCAAGTCCAACAAAAAGATTTCCGAGTCCAACAAAAAGATTTCCGAGTCCAACAAAAAGATTTCCAAGTCTAACAAAAAGATTTCCAAGTCCAACAAAAAGATTACCGAGTCCAACAAAAAGATTTCCAAATCCAACAAAAAGATTTCCGAGTCCAACAAAAAGATTTCCAAATCCAACAAAAAGATTTCCAAGTCCAACAAAAAGATTTCCGAGTCCAACAAAAAGATTTCCAAGTCCAACAAAAAGATTTCCAAGTCCAACAAAAGGATTTCCGAGTCCAACAAAAAGATTTCCGAGTCCAACAAAAAGATTTCCGAGTCCAACAAAAAGATTTTCAAGTCCAACAAAAAGATTTCCAAGTCCAACAAAAAGATTTCCAAGTCCAACAAAAAGATTTCCGAGTCCAACAAAAAGATTTCCAAGTCCAACAAAAAGATTTCCGAGTCCAACAAAAAGATTTCCAAATCCAACAAAAAGATTTCCAAGTCCAACAAAAAGATTTCCAAGTCCAACAAAAAGATTTCCGAGTGCAACAAAAAGATTTCCAAGTCCAACAAAAAGATTTCCGAGTCCAACAAAAAGATGTCCGAGTCCAACAAAAAGATTTCCGAGTCCAACAAAAAGATTTCCAAATCCAACAAAAAGATTTCCAAGTCCAACAAAAAGATTTCCAAGTCCAACAAAAAGATTTCCAAGTCCAACAAAAAGATTTCCGAGTCCAACAAAAAGATTTCCAAGTCCAACAAAAAGATTTCCAAGTCCAACAAAACATTCAAATTTAAAAAAAATTAATAAAGCATTAAAAACAAACAAATTAGTTAAATGCTATTTTACTGAAAATAAAAATCTCTGTGTGTGCATTTGATGTTTATGTGTTCGCTATAGAAAGACAGGATAGAGAATCTACATAAAAATATAAAAGTGAATTCTTATGTAAATTTATCAGGGAAGACAATGGAAGTGCTTTCAAATCTCTAAGTACACCTCTTAAATGAATGTGAGGGCATTACTTCATTCAAGTGGTGTTTCTCTGAGTGCACATATTCATTTCGGCTGGTGCCATACGAGTTTATGTTACAGTGTGTGTAAATGAATAGGCATGTAGATGTGTGTATGTGTGTGTATCTACTTTGCCAGGGAGAGAGTGTAAATATGAAACGGGTATATGCCTTTTATGAACAGTGTGTGTATGTGTGTTCATGCACATGTGTGCGTTTTTGTATGTGTGTGTGTTGTTTGTGTGTGTTTATCAGAGAAGACAATGGAAGTGTTTTCGAATCTCTAAGTACACCTCTTAGAGGACTGTAAGGACTTCATTCAAGTGGTGTATCTCTGTAAGGAGAAATTTAGTGCACATGTTCATTTCAGCTGGTGCCATACGAGTTTATGTTACAGTGTGTGTAAAAAGAATAGGCATGTAGATGTGTGTGTGTGTGTGTGTGTGTGTATATGTACATTGTCAGTGAGAGAGTATAAGTATGAAGTGTGTATATGCTTTTTTGAACAGTGTGTGTATGTGTGTTTATGCACGTGTGTGCGTTTTTGCATGTGTGTGTGTGTTTATGTATGTGTGTGTTTATGCATGCTTGTGTGCGCGTTTATGTATGTGTGTTGTTTATGTGTGCTTATGTATGTGTGTGTGTTTATGTATGTGTGTGCTTATACATGTGTGTATGTTTATGTTTGTGCGTTTGTTTATGCATATGCGTGTGTTTGTGTATATGTGTGTGTTAATGTATGTATGTATGTGTTTCTGTATGTGTGTGTTTTTGCATGTGTGTGTATATATGTGTGCGTGTTTGTGTATGTGCTCGTGTGTTGTTTGCGTGTGCTTATGCATGTGGTGTGTTTATGTGCATGTGTGTTTGTGTATGTGTGTGTTTATGTTTGTGTTTGTCTTTGTGTATATGTGTGTGTTTGTGTATATGTGTGTTTATGTATATGCGTGCGCTACTGTGCATGTACGTGTGCAATTTTGTATGTGCGTGTGTGTGTGCTTATGCATGTATGTGCGTTATCACCCATAAAACCCCCATTATCTTTCCTTAAATCGTGTTCTATATAAATTGATGAAAGTCATGCAATGGTATTTTTATTTTTTCACCTTTCCTTTTTCAGTCCATGCCAAGTAAATGAAAGGTAACTTTTTAAAAGAAATTGAGTTATAATTAAATGACTTTCATTTGTATGGTGACCTCTACCGACAATATTGCATTTATAGTTTTCTTTGCTTTTACTTCAGACATTAATATAGATTTCCTTGGCCTCTGAAAATCTTGTTGTTTTTTAACTAAAAAAAAAAAAAAAAAAAGCAAAATTATTTTAACATTATCTTCACGGTTTTACTATTTATGCACAACAAATGGCGCTTGCTGTTTTTTTTTCTTGCTAAAAATCTTTGTAAAAAATTTTTGAATTGAAAGCCATGTTTAATTTCAGAAGAATTTCCAATGGGTAGCTAATCTGTATAAGTCTTCAAGTCCAACGTAAACAAGTTCCTGATAAACCGTCCCCCTAAGTAATCCAATTTACAAAATTCTCACTTACTTATGTTTACTATGCTATAATCACATTGACTAATGTATACCCATTAACCCTTATCCTCGAGTTACCTCCGGGTCTTGATAAGTGGTGATTCCTGTATAAAAAAAAACTTGTTCTGAAGATGTAAAAGTCTTGAAGATGGAAAAGAGTTTTCAATTTAGTGTGGGATCAAGGACACAACCCTGCTTGACATCACTTTTAACGTCAAAAAATGAAAATAGATTTCCATCGTGCTGGATTGTAGCTTGTGTGTTTGTGTGGAAGGAGTTTATGAGAGCTAGTAGTTTAGATGAGCAACCTATCTTAGGGAAGAGTTGAAACAGTCCACCTCGACTCACTAGATTGAACACTTTTGTAAGGGTGATGAAAGCCATGTATAGTGGCTTCTGCTGCTCTGTGCATTTTTTTTTTCTTGCAGTTGACAGATTGAGAAGACCATGTCTACTGTTGATCTCTCGGGCATGAAGCCTCACTGGAATTCTGGGTATACCTTTTCTGTCAGTGGTGCCAAGTAGCATATATGCAAAGACTTTACTCACCACACTCAGGAGTGAAATGCCCCTATAATTATTACAATCATTCTGATCACCTTTATTTTTGTATAAAGTGATGATCTTGGAGTCCGTATGTCTTGGAGGATTGATCCCTCTTCTTCAACACGAATGAGAAGTTAGTGTAGTGGATGTACCAGGGATGTTTTGCATAGCTTCAGCAAGTCTGGGGTTATACCGTCACTGCCTGCAGCCTTGCTTGGTTTCAGTGTGTTGATTGCTTTGTTGGGCTTTGTTAGTGTGGGCTTGGCATCAAGCCCGTACATAGTTAGATGGAGTTTGGTCTTCTGTGAGCTGACAGCCATACAGATCAACGTAGCATTTAACTCAGTGTTCCATTTGCTTCCCAGTATCTGTGATCGTCTCTCTGTTCAGAGCTTTTAAAGGGGCAGTTTTGCTTTTGGTTGGGCCGAGAGCTTTCTTTATACTTTGGTACATGTCTTTGATACTTCCAGTGTTCGAGGTTGATTGGATTTGCTTACTGAGCCTGGGCACATAGTCTGGCAAGTTTGGGAACATTTGATCTTGCTGCATGGAGGGCCTGTAGGGATTTGGCAGCTGGGTGTTGCTTATATGCTAGAAAGCCTGGAAGGAGTTTGTAAGCCTTAGATGGTGTCGCAAAGCCAGGTCCACCTCTTGTTGATGTCTTTCTCTTGAGGGGGTCAGCGAGGGCATCGTTCAACAATGTGCTGAACTATGTGACCTTTCTCATTTCATGGTTTTTTAATTTTGCTTTTGCTTTTGCTCTGTGTATCTTTTTGGTCGTAATTTAGTCTTACAGCATACCAAAGTGCGGTCCATGTTGTAATCTGCACTGTGCTAAGATCTTGTAAAAGGGAGGCACGTCTGGTGATAATGAAGTCTAGCTGGTGCTAGTGCTTAGATCTTGGATGTTGCCATGAGACTCTATATTGTGGCTTCATTTTGAAGAAGGTGTTAATTATGCAGAGTCCATGGTATGAGCAGAACTCTAGTAGGCACTAAAATGGCCGAGGGAGAAAGACCAGTTAATATGGCAGGATCCTACACAGGCATTGAAGTCACCCAGTATAATAAGGTGTTCATCATTTGGTATGCTTCTGACCAGTGAATCCAATTGGCTGTAGAAATCGTCTTTTGCATCTGGCATAGCTGCAAGGGTTGGGGCATATACGCAGATAATACATGGTTGGTGTTAAGCTGTAGTTTAGTTAGCCTTTCTGTGCTGTTAGTTATTGGAATTATGGATTTGAGGAGGGTGTTTTTCTCTGCAAAACCAACACCATGCACACAGTTTTTGTCAGGTGCTTTCCCCTGCCAGAAGAAGATGTAGTGCTTTTCCTTGAGGCTACCACTATCAGCAAACCTTGTCTCCTGCAGATTAGTAATGTCAATGTTTAGTCTATGGAGTTTATTGTTGATGATTGCAGTTTTTTGAGCACCAACAGTGTTTTGGATTTCGATGTTGAATCCAGTCAACATGGTCCAAACATTCTAGGTTCCTAGCTGTAGATAGGTCTGTTGGTTCTTCTTGTTTTTCCTGTCTGGTGCAAAAGTAGAGCAGTCGGCTTTTCATGGGGGGAAACTATTATCTTCACGCACTCAATGAAGAAGGCTGACCATGGCAGAACAACACTCTAATGGTTGGGGGGGGGGGCAGTTTGAAGTGAGCAGTAGCTAGATTACTGCAAGCAGTACCAGCTGGCAACACCTGCGATGCTGTTGACTCCCAACAGTATTGGTCTTGCATTTCTATTGGAATAGTCCTCAGCATAGAGAGGGGAATCCAATAGCATGGGAAACTACTGGATTTCCATAGTCGTCTTGCCCTAGCTTGCAACCTGCAACAAAAATAAACAAGTTTTTTTTAGACTTAGAGGAAATACTTTAAAAGTATGAGTCAACATAAAATGTACCTTTAAGTAAAAAAATTATTTTTTAAATCGTAAATGTTGTCTTATAGTAAATGTTTCTTTTAGTAGTAAATATTTACCAAAATAAAAAAAAAAAAAATAAGTAAATACATCAATAAATGAATTAAATAAAATCGTTTGCGTGTTGTTCTTCTTGAGTCTTGACATAAAAATCCCATATTGCTCGAATAACATGTCTAAATATCACATGAACAGAGAATAAACAGAAGCCAATTGTTGTACCTTAATTTGTCGTACATGAATAGAAAACCCTTATTTGAACAGATACATGGTGTGTTCAAAAGGTAATCCGACTGAAATGGAATTTTGAAAAAGAGTAGCACAATAAAAGGGTTTGTGGTGATTGAGAATAGAAAGAGTACAAGGAACGTTCTAGGTGAAAGAAGGTGTGTTATCTGTAAGGAGAAAATTGATTACACAAATTCAGTTCGGCTGCCACTGAGTGCGTTTGCATCTGTGTAAATGATATAGTCATGTAGATGTGTACGTGTATATTAGTGTGCCTGTTTTGTTCATGAGAGAGTTTATACATCTTAATTCAGAATGTAATGTGTGTAGGTTTACATGGAAAATTCTAAGACTTTTAGTCAACGCACATGTTCGTGATGTTAATTGGTTGATTGGTTGGTTGGTTGTTTTTGTTTTACAGCATATCAACCCTTTTCGGGTTATTTAATGCCGTTCTTCAAAGATTTTTAAGAAAAATTTTTTAATAGAATATATTTGTTATTTTCAAGTCGGTTTCTATTTAACCCATAGTTGGGACCCTAACAGGTACTACCACTCCGGGTCAGAGTGGACCTGGGAGCAATGGTAATTAAAAGGTGGCTCCACACTCCCCAAAGCCCGCAAGCTGGGGCCTCACCACTGGATATAGTTTAAGGTCATATCTAGGACCCTTGATGTTAGTAAAAAGCGGTGGCATTAACTTTTGGTAGGTTAACTGAAACAGCTTCCTTCACAGTAGGAAGTTTCTAAGGAATATCAAATTCACAAGTGGTCCTTAGTCGCATAAGAAATGATGGCATTGTTTTTGCAGTTCTTGCAGGAAAGTGTCAACATCCTCCTTCCATCTGGTACCAAAGGTTGCTTCATTTCAGTGATCTAAAGAGAAGCGGCGTGTCAATGTGATTATGCCATACAGTAACCTGAAAACAATAATTACTTCATCGTATTTAACAAGCAAAGTCTTTTTTTTAAGGTTTTAAGTCTTTTTTTTTAATATATGAATGATAGGTTTTTATGTATTTAAATTTTAATATGATGATTGAAAATGTAATTATGAATCAACCATCGATATTTACATTTTATAGGTGTAACAAACAGTTATTCCATTCGATAATCATTTATGTTGACTATATAATAAAAATAAAAGTAAATAGATAAATATATGGAACATTATGTTATCCAGTCGGTTATAATATGTAATTAATGAAATCAATTGGAATAACAAAAAAGAAATTTCTGGATAGACAGAATCAAACAATGATTACTCAGACTAACTGCTATAAAAGTCTAACGTCAGGAATCCATTAAATAATAAATACCACTTTCCAAATTCAACATCATCATAATCAACAAGATTTTCAAAAGTGTGGAATTTTAATCCAAACTAATATGTGCAATGCTATAGCACACTCTTGATATAAATCCACTCAGCTAACAATAAGCTGAATCCTATCCATTCACTGTGGAGGTTCCCAAAATGTCGGATGATTTTTCACTCTAATAGCTTCTTCTTCTTTCTAATGGCTAGTCTTTGGAATTCTCTGCTTGCTCTTTGTTTCGCTAACTGTATGCAGAAATTTAAATGTGCTGTGAACATTATATATGAGCTTTTAGCATTATTACATTAGGCATGACAAAAAAAATTCCTCAAGATGATATTCGTCAACTAATCCATGCCATGCCGAGAAGGGTTCTAACATTAAAAACAGCAAAAGGAATGTCAGTCAAGTATTAGTTATTAAATTTGAAACCATTAATTTTTTTATTTTGTTCTATAAATTATATGTTTATTAAAAAAAACTGTTTCTATGGGTATATATCTATACCACATCTAAGACAGTAAACGACCAAGTTCTCTCCAATTCTCTCTCCTCTGATCTTGAGCAGGTAGTATAATGGGGAAAGGAGTGGCTGGTTACTTTTAATGCATCTAAAACCAAGCTTCTCTCTTTACATCATCAACATTCTAATTCACATTTGTCATCAATTGAAATGAATGGCTCTCGTCTTCAGGAGGCCTCAAGTTTTGACAAGCTTCTGGGCTTGACCTTTACTCCTGATCTTAAATGGAACACGTATATCAAATCTGTTGCCAAGGCCGCTGGAAAAATGGTGGGATCTTTCTATCGATCCAGTAGATATCTCACTGCTGATGCTATTCTCTACCTATATAAGAGCCAGGTACGTCCAAGGATGGAATACTGTTGCCACATCTGGGCAGGAGCTGCTAGAAAGGACTTGTCCTGCCTTGATAGAGTTCAAAATAGACTTCGTAGCCTCGTAGGAGATGTCCTTTTCTCCTCCTTGCAACCTCTATCTCACAGAAGAGATGTTGCGAGTTTGTCTCTGATGTATCGTTATTTTCATGGAAAGTGTTCAACTGAGCTTCAATCTATGGTCCCCCCTCGCCAAACTTTCACAAGAAACACTCGTCTAGCTGTAAACACTATCAATAATTTCCCCCACTCTTTATCTGTGCCTAAACCTAAACGTAGATTCCATGAACAAAGCTTCTTTCTTAGAACTGCACGCCTGTGGAATTGTCTTCCGTTTTCCTGCTTTCCGGCTGACTACAATATGGTTGTGTTCAAGTCTAAAGTAAATAAGTTCTTGATGAGCCGTTCCATATAAGTTATTAAATTTACCAAATTTTCATTACTAATGATTACTATATTGACCAATTTCTACTGTACACTCTTTAACCCTTATCCTTGAGTGGCCTCTGGGCCTTGATAATGTGGTGATGCCTTTGTAAAAAAAAAAATATATATATATATATATATATATATATATATATATATATGTACATACACATACATATATATATATATATATATATATATATATATATATATATATATATATACATATATATATATATATATTATGTTAGGTGAATGTAGTTTGCTTGAAGCATTGTATAGGATGTAGTTAAATGTAATTTGTAGAAGGCAGTATAATTCAGAGAAGAATAGTTTTATCAATACAACAATAAATACGTGTGTATATATTTATATATTTCATACACACATTTTTTTTATATTTGTAGCGTGATTACTTGTGTAAGCTGGTTTGATAGAATATCTGTGTTCTATAATATTCCGAGAAAGATCTTTTCATCAGATATTTGTTTAACTTTGGTTCAAACGCGCTTCTATAAACGGTAACAGTCTTGCAGCAAACAATGGCCTTAAACGTGTTATTTAGTATTTTATTTTATTTTATTTTAATATAATTATTTTTTTAAGTGAGGGACTTTTGTAAATTCAGCATTATCTATATTTATTTGTACCTGCATTTATAAATGATTGGTATTTTAAACATAATTATTGTTTATTAATTTATTTGTTTATATATTTGGGTTTTTAGATATGTTTCTATGGGTTTGAGGTAGCTGCTTGTCTAGCCGCACTGATGAGCTGTGAAAGAGCGGAATAATACTGTATGTGAATGGCTATATATATATATATATATATATATATATATATATATATATATATATATATATATATATATATATAAGGGGATTAGAACAGTAGTCTAAAGAGCAAAGTGTATTTTAATGTGATAGTAAAATCACTAATGTAATTAAAATACAAGGAAGAACAGTGCTCGTTGTAATGCAGATATATAATAAGCTCAATAGGCATATATCCTAGAGCTATTTTAATATTCAGTAAGATGATTGATAATTTATAATTAAAATTAAAAATTAAAAATCGGTTTCATAAGAAGGAACCCAACAAAGCCAATAAATTGTACGATCGTTTCGGAAACAATGTTTTTATTGAGATAGACATTAAGTAATGGACAATAATTTTAACATATAGTTTTTTGAAACAAAGTCTCCTCATCAGCAAAAATATTGGGTGGGTTTTTATTAAAGACACCAAAAATAAACCTAGCATTTTTTAAGTAAGGCAGATGTATCTTATAATGGTTCGCCTTTTAAGATTCGTAATTATGAATTCTTTATAGCTTAATAATAGCTTATGAATGCTTTAAAGCATTCATAAGCTACATCTAACATCATTCATAAGCTACATCTAAAACCATCTCGGACACGAAGGAGAGGAATTGATAAATGTGTTCAGTTAAGGTTTATAAACTGAAATATACAGGTGCGAGGAAGTGGCGTGGTGTTTGACCTAGTTTTGCACTGCAAGCCAGTTACTGTTTCCCGCGCCCTATCATTCGCTGTTCGAAGACGCGGCGAGCTGGTAAAAATCGGGCAAATTAAATACACACGCGACCTCCGTTGCTAAGTCGTAGATATTATCATTTAGACGTGATATAAAAAGTTTTAAGAAGGAGCGCCCCCCCCCCTCACGGGAAGGCCTTGGAAAAAAGCCTTTTGCAGACATACACAAAAAGCGAACATCCATACATACATACATACATACATACATACATACATACATACATAATACATACATACATACATACATTTTGGCTTTTATATATATATAGATATAGATTAATATTCCATTATTAGTATAAATAGTAACTGTATTGTATCTATTATTGTCATTATGTATTTTCCACTAGAGCCATGTATTTTACAGCTGTCTTGTTTTTAAATCTCCGAAGCATTGTATAGTATGTAGTTAAATGTAAATTTGTAGAAGGCAGTATAATGCAAAGGTAACAGAAAGACAAAAACAGAAGTAGATGAAGAATAGTTTTATTAATGCAACAATAAATATGTGTGTATATATTTGTATATTTCATACACAGATTTTTTTATATTTGTAGTTTGATTACCTGTTATTTATATTTGTAGTTTGATTACCTGTGTTATTTATATTTGTAGTTTGATTACCTGTGTTATTTATATTTGTAGCGTGATTACCTGTGTTATTTATATTTGTAGTTTGATTACCTGTGTTATTTATATTTGTAGCGTGATTACCTATGTTATTTATATTTATAGCGTGATTACCTGTGTTATTTATATTTGTAGTTTGATTACCTGTGTTATTTATATTTGTAGTTTGATTACCTGGTTATTTATATTTGTAGCGTGATTACCTGTGTTATTTATATTTGTAGCGTTATTACCTGTGTTATTTATATTTGTAGCGTGATTACCTGTGTTATTTATATTTGTAGTTTGATTACCTGTGTTATTTATATTTGTAGTTTGATTACCTGTGTTATTTATATTTGTAGTTTGATTACCTGTGTTATTTATATTTGTAGCGAGATTACCTGTGTTATTTATATTTATAGTGTGAGTACCTGTGTTATATATATTTGTAGCATGATTACCTGTGTTATTTATATCTGTAGTTTGATTACCTGTGTTATTTATGTTTGTAGTTTGATTACCTGTGTTATTTATATTTGTAGTTTGATTACCTGTGTTATTTATATTTGTAGTTTGATTACCTGTGTTATTTATATTTGTAGTTTGATTACCTGTGTTATTCATATTTTTAGTTTGATTACCTGTGTTATTTATATTTGTAGTTTGATTACCTGTGTTATTTATATTTGTAGTTTGACTACCTGTGTTATTTATATTTGTAGTTTGATTGCCTGTGTTATTTATATTTGTAGTTTTATTACCTGTGTTATTTATATTTGTAGCATGATTACCTGTGTTATTTATATTTGTAGTTTGATTACCTGTGTTATTTATATTTGTAGTTTGATTACCTGTGTTATTCATATTTGTAGTTTGATTACCTGTGTTATTTATATTTGTAGTTTGATTACCTGTGTTATTTATATTTGTAGTTTGATTACCTGTGTTATTTATATTTGTAGCGTGATTACCTGTGTTATTTATATTTGTAGTTTGATTACCTGTGTTATTTATATTTGTAGTTTGATTACCTGTGTTATTTATATTCGTAGTTTGATTACCTGTGTTATTTATATTTGTAGTTTGATTACCTGTGTTATTCATATTTGTAGTTTGATTACCTGTGTTATTTCTATTTGTAGTTTGATTACCTGTGTTATTTATATTTGTAGTTTGATTACCTGTGTTATTTCTATTTGTAGTTTGACTAACTGTGTTATTTATATTTGTAGTTTGATTGCCTGTGTTATTTATATTTGTAGTTTGATTACCTGTGTTATTTATATTTGTAGCATGATTACCTGTGTTATTTATATTTGTAGTTTGATTACCTGTGTTATTTATATTTGTAGTTTGATTACCTGTGTTATTCATATTTGTAGTTTGATTACCTGTGTTATTTATATTTGTAGTTTGATTACCTGTGTTATTTATATTTGTAGTTTGATTACCTGTGTTATTTATATTTGTAGCATGATTACCTGTGTTATTTATATTTGTAGTTTGATTACCTGTGTTATTTCTATTTGTAGTTTGATTACCTGTGTTATTTCTATTTGTAGTTTGATTACCTGTGTTATTTATATTTGTAGTTTGATTACCTGTGTTATTTATATTTGTAGTTTGACTACCTGTGTTATTTATATTTGTAGTTTGATTGCCTGTGTTATTTCTATTTGTAGTTTGATTACCTGTGTTATTTATATTTGTAGCATGATTACCTGTGTTATTTATATTTGTAGTTTGATTACCTGTGTTATTTATATTTGTAGCATGATTACCTGTGTTATTTATATTTGTAGTTTGATTACCTGTGTTATTTATATTTATAGCGTGATTACCTGTGTTAGCTGGTTTTGTCTCCTTCCTCTTATCTATTTGCTATAAGTCTGGTACTTTAGGTTTTATGCATTTTAATCTCATAAAATTGATATGCTAATATGTAGAATAGATGTTACAATCTTATTATTATTGTTATTAAAATTATTTATATATATTATTAATATTTCATTATTAGTATAAATAGTAACTGTATTGTATCTACATTTTGTTATTGGGGAAGTGGTATTGTCCACTAGAGAGCTATGTATTTTACAGCTGTCCAGTTTTTAAATCCTCGAAATAGTTACATTATAAGTAGCTGATGATCCCCGTTTTCTATTTAACAATTTAAGTTAAGGTTATTTTTCATCCTTATATAGTTGAATTCTCTTTTGTACTTGTACACGTTTTGGAAGTCGATTTATGGAAGTGCTGAGTCTAAGATAGTTAAATTTAGTTTCTTTGTTTGTTTGTTTTTTTTCCGGGAATTTAAACTACATTCTTTATTTGAGTTTTTTTTTTTTTTTTTTTTTTTTAACTTAAAGCTTCTTTAGACAATATATAAATGAGTGGAATCACCAATGATTATTATGTTTTTAAATACTTGTTTTATTACTTGATATTTTCATTTTTCAAATTATTGAAATAATTTTTGAAATAATTTTAACGCATTTCGGACGATTTTATTATGTCTTTTTAAACCTCCTCTTCAAAAATTTTGTTAAGATTTGGAAAAGCCACTTTTGGGAATAAGCGCTTTTACCGAGAAGTAAAACTGGTATGTGTCTCTAAATATTTTCAAACTCGAATGTATTTCATCCCTCCCCTGGTTTTGAGGGGGGGGGGCAGTTCAGGGTCATTGAAAGGGAATTGAGTTCGTGGTTTAAAAACAGAAATGAATACAAAGTTATTACGATTAGTCATGTTTTTTTTTTTTATTAAAATGAGTTTTAAATAATCAGTATAGTAATTAATTTAAACATTTATTAATTTTTCATAAAGAGGAGTTATTTGTATGTATATATATATATATATATTAGCAGGGAGACCTGACATTGCCTGGGATTGAATGAAGATCAACGAATGTTTCACTCCTATATTTTATTGTCATCAAAATCGGTGAAATCACCCATTTTTCAATCAAATTGATTAATTGCCTGCACTAGTAGGGGGATCCACTGTGGTTCATCGGAAGGAAGCTTCATATACCTCCCCACAGTGACTTAGTCCACAATACATTGTTGTTTACATTGTGCTGTCGAGAACTTACTGTTGATTTTATCAAATCATTTTTATATAATGGTTTGAATTAAAGTTTAAAATGCAAAAGCCATATATCATCCTTCAATTGTGCTCTAAGCAGAAACATTCATTTTGAATGCGCCTCTGTCGTATTAAAGAACCTACTGTTTATTTTATATGCCAGGCACATAAAATACATTTGTGTAAAATTTCTAAAGAAATCGGTTCAGCCGTTTAGGAATCCATAGAGAACAAACTCTCTCTCTCTCTCTCTCTCTCTCTCTCTCTCTCTCTCTCTCTCTCTCTCTCTCATACACACACACACACACACACACACAGATTCAGACAGAGTTCCTTTTATATAATAAAGCATATATATATATATATATATATATATATATATATATATATATATATCTTGATACATCTTTTTTTAGTTCAGCTATCATCATCAAAGTACTTTCTAGATAAGTTTAAATGTGTTGATAATCAAAGGAAAGAATTTTCAATCTTATTTCTTATCTTTAAAACGAGATCAAGTTGAAGTCGGCTTTATCACCAAAGTTGCTGTGAAGTATTTCATAGAATGATTTTTCGGTGCTTCTACACTATTGGGACGAGATTTTGTAGTCGATAAATAGAGTTTTCAGATACAAAGCAATCGTTTCAACTGATTTTTTTGTCAATTCTAATAAGTTCCTATTTACAATGCCTCCCCACAGGACAGAGTTAGACACCAGGGTTGTTTTTTAACGCGGAGAAAAGGAACAAAAATAAAAATTGTCTCAGTCATGAAGGATTTCTCATCCACTGACAGAGAACAAGAAATTGAAGTGCAGCATCTGAAGAACAGATACTACACTGTGATCTTGTCCCGAAGGCCAATTCTAATAAATTACAATGGTAGCTTCAAAATTATTCCCACCGGACTACAACTTGGATGTGTTCAAGTCCAATGTTAACAAATTCCTAATGAACCGCCCCCTTAAGTAAACACTTCATCAAATCTCCACACTAACGTAAGGTACTTGCAATAACCCTTATCCCTGAGTGGCTTCCGGGCCTTGATAAGTGGTGATCACTGAGTAAAAAAAAAAAAAAAAAAAATTATGCAGTCGAAATTACCTGAATATTACTGAATTATTAAAAAAAACAACTTTAATCGTGTTAGCAGGTAAAAAATTGTTATCATCTTTGTTTAATTCGAACGGAAAATTATCTCCCTGTTGAACTCTCCTGTGTTTTACGGTCGTTTTCATCAAATTCTATTTTTTATTTTCTTTAATAAAAACATTTCTACCTTACCAATTTTCATAATTTTTTTATTTAATCATCTTAAAAATATGAGGAATACGTAGATACCATTGTTTTCGTGTGAAATGCAGTTTTACGATTTCCGAAAAGTCTTGCTCTAGTTCTGTAGAAGTGCCGATTTTTCTGATCTCTGACTTGGAAACATCGTTGAATCAACACATAACGACTGACTCAGAAAACTTTGGAATTCTGCAAAGAAAATGTTGTAACTTGATACAAAAGACTTTGCATTCAGTGTAGAAAAAAAAAAAAAAAGAAATCTTAAGGACGGGAAAATGTTTACAAAATTTGGATATAGTAATTCTCATAATTACTTCATTATTACGAAGAGTGTTCCAAAAGTAATGCCTCCTATTTTTATTCTGCTTGAATGGATCAGAAAGGATTCCAAATGGCATTATTATAATGACTGAACTTATGCATTCATGACCTGAAAGTTTCATCTCTTTGTTGCAAATATTGACGGTGTGATACTCTAAGAAAGCAACTTGCCTCAGAAGCAGAAGCGTCATTGAATTTCTGGCAAAAGTGCATTGAGAATAGTGGTGACTATGTAAAAAAATAAATTCTAGAGCCTAAAAGGTCACTCGTTTTAATTGTACTACTCTTGTCTTTGTAGCTCTTCAACTTTTTTAGTTGAAAAAAAAAAAAAACCAAAAGGCTTTACTTGTGGAACTACCCTCATACTTCTGCCAAGGAGTTTTCTTTTCGGTTGGGCTTGTCACTATGTTCGTTTTTGTGCAGCCTAGCATCCACATAGCTGCATCAATCGTCACCAAACTTGGTCAAAGTATCAGGCATGGTTTAACTTGGTACTGATCTAATTTTGAGATATCTAGGTCAAGGTCACAGAAAAGCTGGAAGTTACATTTTTAGCGATAACTTCGGTTCTTTCTTTTTTTTTACAAAGGAGTCACTATTTATCAAGGCCCAGAGGCCACTCGAGAATAAAGGTTAATGAGTCTACAGCGGTTAAGGGGAACATGTTGTAGTCATATTTAGTAGTGGAAATTTGGTAAATTGGATTACTTAAGGGAATGGCTCATCAAAAATTTGTTCACATTGGACTTGAAGACAACCATATTGTAGTCAGTTGGAAGCAGTAAAATGGAACAGAGTTCCAGAGGTGTGCAGTTCTAAGAAAGAAGCTTTGTTCATGGAATCTACTTTTAGGTTCAGGCACAGATAAAAAGTGGGAGAAATGTTTTTTGTGAAAGTCAGGACAGGGTGGACCATAGATTGGAGCTCAGATGAGCACTTGCCATGAAAATAACAATAAAGCAGAGACAGGCTCACAACATCACTTCTGTGAGAAAGAGGTTGCAGTGAAGAGAAAAGGGCATTCCCCACTAGGCTAAAAAGTCTATTTTGTACTCTGTCAAGGTAAGATAAACTGCCTCTGGCAGATCCTACCTAGATATGGCACCAGTACTCCATCCTTGGACGTACTTGGCTCTTATATAGGTAAAGAATTGCATCAGCAGTGAGATATCTACTGGATCGGTAGAACGATCCCACCATTTTCCCAGCAGCCCTGGCAACGGATTTGATGTACGTGTTCCATCTCAGATCAGGAGTAAAGGTCAGACCTAGAAGTTTGTTAAAACATGGAGCCTCCCCAAGATGAGAGCTATTCATTTCGATTGATGCCAGATGATTATGGAAAGATAGAAGCTTGGTTTTAGATCCATTAAAATTAACCAGCCACCGCTTTCCCCATTGTATCACATGATCAAGATCAGAGGAGAGAGAATCAGAGAGAACATGGTCGTTTACGGCCTTTGAAGTGTTGCCATAGATGGTAGTGTCGTCAGCATAAATGTCCACAAATGATCTTAGGATGTGATCTGGAAAGATCATTGATGTAGATCAGGAAGAGAGTTCGGCCCAGGATCGATCCCTGAGAGCTTCTGATTTCTGCCCATCAACCACTACTCTTATGAACCTATCAGAGAGAACTGATTTAATAATTGAAAAGACATTTCGAGCTATACCATAGTTTTAGGATTTAGGATTAGGAGTTTTTAGGAGTAGACCTTTATGCTATACCCTATCAAAGGCCTTTGATATGTCAAGGGCAATAGCCCTAAAAAGGGAGCCTCCATCAAGAGATTCACTAATCCTATGAGATATAACTGTTAGCACATCTGCAGTAGACCTATTAGAACGGAAGCCATATTGCATGTCACTGAGGAGGTTATTTGCTGAGGTGGTTCACTACTTCTCTATTTAACACAGATTCTAGCGACTTACTCATGACACACAGATTGGTCTGTATTGAGAGGGAGATAAGCAATCACTTGAATTTCTAAATGCAGGACATACTGATGAGGTTTTTCAGGGTATTGGAAAGCATTTCTCCTAACACTTAAATAACTTTGTGAGTATGGGGGTTAGTTCTGGTTCAAACTTTTTTAGCACTATAATAGGAATGCCGTCAGGGCCAGTTGCTTTACTGGAATCAAGATTTTTGATAATCTTGGCAATATCACGCACAGATATTTGTAAATTGCATAACATGTTTTCAGACACAGGAGGAAATATGAGTGGTTGACTGCCCTGATCGCATAGGGTAGAATTAGCTGCAAAGTTCTTGGCAAAGAGTTTGGCTTTGTCCAATGCTGACGAGATTACCTTAGGTCCATTGATGATGGTTGGGATAGAACACACACTTCTATTCAGAACCGTATTTGTTATTTGCAAAAATTAGCTACTTTGGACTTGACAGACTGAGCATAAAACTCTCTTGAGTTCTTTATTACTCTTTTACAGTGGTTGCTGGCAGCCTTGAAGATGGTTTTAGTCTCAGTACATCTATTATGTTAGAAGCAATGGAAAAAAATTATTTCTGCGCAATGGCAGGAGCACCTTCTAAAGAAAACCACAGCTGGCTGTTAGGTTTTTGCTGAAATTTTTTTGAGAGTATAAAGCGTTCTATACCTACAATTAACCATTCCATCAGGTCTGATACTATGGAGAACACATTCTTTTTAAACATGGAATGGTAGATCTAATATAAATGTACAAAAGCTATCCCAGTGAGCCATAGAGTATCGATATACTGTACGATGGAGAGGTATGTCAAGGACTTGTTACATTTTATTTTTTATCTTAATGGAGACAACCGAGTGGTCAGAAGATTCTTGTGGGGACAGAACAGAAGACGAACATAGCTCAGGGCAAGTAGTGAGAAAAAGGTCTAGAAGATTTACATACTGACCATTAGTGTCAGGCACACGGGTGGGTTTGTGAACAATCTGAGTGAGGTCATAAGAAATGGAGAAATCGTGACAGAACCTCCCCTCATCATCTGTCTTGTTTGAATGGGCTAACCATTCCAAATTATGAACATTGAAGTCTCCACAGACGTGAATGTTAATCGAAGAATGAGCAGGTAGTATGTGATCATTTTCGCAGATATGCTCTTAAATATAGTAACTTTGCTGTTGTGTGTGTGTGTGTGTGTGTGTGTAGGGGGGGTAGATGGCAAATATAAATGCAGTGGTGTGTGAGCAAGTGCATTCCGAAAGCACATATGGGGAAATTTTGGGTCTTCTCTGGAGATGTCCCTACCACATGGAAAGCCATCTTTAATGTAGGCACATTCCATCTCCATGTTGATCTTCGTCTTATTCATATTTCTACATAGTCTGGATTGTCTAGTTGGTCATGAATCCTATCGGCAACACCATTGCTGTGCCGTGTTAATAACATATCAAGTCTTGTGATTAGAGTGGTACCCAAGGCTTGCTCTATTTATTTAGGTATCTTATAGTATTTGCTGCCTATTTTTTAAAAAATATATATAATAAACGTTACTCTTTTGGGCTCTGCCTCTTTATTTCTTTTATACTAAACTTCCTCCTCTGTAGCAATTGACACATGGACATGGTTATTGGGGCTCTAATTTATTTACCCATTAATTCTTTGGTTTCTATCTACATGAGTAACCGTTTGATAATTTAAATTAAGGATGTTTGAAATGTAAAAACACTTTTAAACACATTTTTATAGTTTAGACCAACCTCTCTACTATGTCATTTGATTGAAGGTGCTTAAGGGCGTTTTGTACGGTAAACAAACTACCCTATTTTTCTTAACTATGATACTAAACTTTCCACACAGAATTTTGGTGTGTTGTCAATGACTAAGAGTTTTAAGAATCTCACGGAGGGAGAGTAATTAAACAGAGTTCAAATTTAACGATTAAAAAATTAAGTTGACACGTGCGCGATTTTAATGATCCCGGTAAAGAAGTCCCGCAGTGAACTTTTGCTACGAGGTAGTTATTTTGGTTTTGTTTCCCAACTTTTTGCTTTGCCAAAATGTTGGGGGGGGGGGAAACCAACTCCCCCATATAGAGGAGAATGTCCATATGAATAGCAATTGTCTGATATAAGATGTTTCCCCCACATTGATCAAATGCCCATTGCTTTTTGGACGTTCCTGGCATTCGTGCCGGGAACCGCACCTTCGCTTCAGATCAGTTTCACATTTATACGCAAAAGTCAAACGAACACGTGAGAAGCTGAAATAGCAAAAATTTTATAAAAGTTAACATAAATAAAGCTAGACGCGACACGCGTTCGCAAATCGTACATATTATGATCTAGGGGGTATATAAACAGTTCTAAGACATAGTAACCCCTCCCCCTCCCCCTCCCCCTCCCGAGAACCCCGGCAAAAAAGCCTTTAGCAGACATACAAAAATGCATGCGCCGCATTTGCCTTTTATATATATATAGATGGCCAATCTGAAAGGGAATCTACTAAAATCAAAAATAAACCAATGTCTCAGATATGTGCATGGTCATAACAATTGCCAGATGTACACTTTAACTCCTAATTTTATTATTGGCTTTGTCTCTCAAGATGTTGGCATCTGCTCTTATATCTGGCAGATTTTCTGTCTGCTGCAACTTATAAAACACAAAAATGTTTTGCGCCAGTAGCATGGTTCAATCGTTACAAGGCCATTAAGTTCAAGCCAATACAAATTGCCAAATTAGATTCTGAATCTGATTGATGTAATAACTTCACCAGTAAGTTTCTGCATTTGAATGTGAAGAAATCAACACATTAGCAGTAGTAGTAGTAGTAGTAGTTCATTTCAACCTTGTGTCATACATGCATCAAGTTGCCTTTGGTATCTGCTTGTTTTTATATGCATTTGTGCATTATCCTTCGAGACTGAGGGCTTGCTGCATGAAATCAGTCACTTTATTTATACTTTAGAAAGAACTAAGAACTAATCAAGTCTTTTTGAAGTAAGACATAATGATTCCGCATAACCAATTCCAAATGCAAATGTACACATTTATAACTCCGCTTATTCTCTCACACTCTCTCTTTAAACCATGTGACGTCATATTATTTCACCATAGTCTAGTAATCCTCTTTGCGAATTCAGCAAGTTTACTGTGCGACTGACTTTTCATTATCTGTTGTTCTCAACTAAACATTTCATATGCTAGTGGGCTACTCAAAACACTTAGCCAATGGAGCAGACGACCATCAATAAATTGGGAGAAAATATTAATTTTAATCGTACAAAAATTTAAATCATTAAAAAAATAAATCATTTTAGTAAAGCCGTCATGAAGATTACACCAAAAATAAAAAAAAAGAAGAAAATTGCTTCATTTTGCCAGGGATGAAAATTTATTGGAAATACATGTGGTTCTACGACAGTGCGACTGTGTGTTATCAGTTTAGATTACACCATGACCGATTGGAAAAATTACCTATGAGACATTTGTAATAATGTATAAAACAGGCACAGGGATGTAGCATTGTGGCGATGGGACAGAGATTGGAGCTTGGTCAGCAGTGTGGGATCTATTAGAGTTGAGACTCTTTTTTGAATCCTAAGAGTAAGAGACTAGTGGTAGATGCATCAGCCCAGATGTGTTAACATGGGCAAATGGTTGCTTTGTAGAGGTACAGGATACTCTCAGGTGCGAGTAATATTAGTCTTCTTTATTATAATAATAATAATACTACTTCTTTAGAAATCTCCGGCAAATAATATGCCAAGACAACATCTACAGGAAACAGTTCTCTGCATTCTCTGCATGCTATGTATATAATCAGTTTATCTTAGTAAAATGGCCTTTAACCTATTCTTGAATAAGCACCAACAAGAATATTTGGTGCAAAATCAAAGATTACAACAAGGATAATAAAATATTAGTGTTGCATCTTAATTTTGTGCCATACATGAAAATATTAAGTTGCCGTCATTATTAAAACAGTACATGAAAGTTTATGTTCAGCAAGTTCAGAGGACATAGGCTAGAAAGAACAGTTGGAAATTGTTGTAATACTTTTTACCTGTAGGAGGGTTTGATTAAAGAAATTTAGAAGGTTCTACTTATAGACACTGGCGATAGGAACTGACTGATCAAATGGAGTCACGTTCTTCTAGCAACCAATTAGAAACTAGAATTGCTTGATAAAAATATTGAATCTTTTAGCATTCCTGTACATAATTTTTTTGTGTCCATGTAAGAATAATTTTTTTGCTCTTTGCCTGCAAAATTTTAATATCTCAGTCTTATGCAGGACAATTACTCACCGGAAACTTGTTATTGCCACACTAGCCTCCCTCTTTTTGCCAAAATCTTCCACTGCATCATGTGACATCCACTATGACTATGCAATTCTTACAGCTATGTACCTCGAAAACAGAGCTATTAAACCTGGAACAGTGATATGGGTCAAAAAAGAGAAAAAAAAAGGCAACCTTAGTAGAAGTTAGTCTCTCCAATGATTGGTGGCTTAAACAGAACTGAGAGGAAAAGATAATGAAATACCAAGATCTTATGTACAACATGAAAAGAAATTTGAATCTTAGGAAGATCTCCATCACTCCAGTTATTATAAGAGAAACCAGACTATATAAAGCAGTGATTTAGAAATTTATAAAAAAAAAAAAAAAAAAAATGACTTAGGTGCCATCAGCTAGAATTGAAACCAAAACATTTAGCATTCCGGTTGCATCCCCTACTCTTTCAGCTATCAACAGATAGATAAGAAAGATTTAAGCTTAAACCACTTCAAGTTATGAATGAATTTGTGCATGCTCAAAAGTAATAGAAATATATCAGCAAGTTGAAATGAACATTTTGCATTTCAACTTGCCGACATATTTCTGTATGCATTATTCATCCATCCAAACAAAGATTTTACTCGTTATAAACCATCCTTGGTGTGTGATTACTATTTCCTGTTAATTTGAGTGTTATGCGACCAGTAGTTTGAGAGTTTATTGGTTAACTATTTTCACACAGACAGATAGACGCGCACACACACACACACACACACACACACACACACACACACACACACACACACACACACACACATGCATACATCTACTGTTATATATATATATATATATGTGTATAAGGAATACATCCTATAAGTAAATACAGCAGCCATTTTTCTTTCTTTATTCTTCTTGCCTAATGCGAACACTGCATGCTGTACAAAATCAGGTTTGTACTAATTTTTAATTACAGGTTTTTCAACAAATCGTGGATTGATTCGAATTTCCGATGATGTTTTGATAAAGAGTGAAAATCGAAACGTTTTGATCATACAGAGAGAAAGGGAATATAACAGGAAAAAGTGGCAAATTCTATTTGATGAATTTTATCCGACAACTTTTTAAGATCGTTAAAATTTGTAAAGAATAAGTTAGTTGCTTGGTTTTACGGCATATCAACCTTTTTCGTGTTTATTTAATGCCAAATCTAGTAAATTTGGAAAAAAAAAATTTATGTTTCAAGATCTTTATATGTTCATTGATTTATTCATACTATTTGGTTTGATTGTTTTGTTTTACGACATACTAGCCCTTTCAGATTCAGTCACTTTGGTAAAAGTTTTCATGCTTCAGGTTCTTTATGTCTTCAAATATTTATTCATGGTGTTTGGTTTGACTGTTTTATAGTAGAAAATCGTTTGTGATTGTATTTTTTTTTATTTTTGGAATCTTCATCATTTGTGCATTCATTCTTTTTTCGGACTGTTATCCTCATCTTCATAGCTCTTGTTCTTTCGTCATGTTTTAGCCAACTCATCCTCTTCCGGATTCCAAAACTAAAAAAAAAAATAATTTTTATTAAAATCATACCGTTTAGTACAGACCCGACAATAGAAGATCAGATAAGAACACAAAATTGGATTTATAAGACCATAAAATCCAACCTTGATCACTCTTTGGGACTCGTGGCACAGTAAATAGAGGTGTTGAGTCTCTACGGATCCAGGTGAGCATTGTCTGAAGATAGCAGTTTCAATCCTACACAAGCAGTCTAGAGGATTAGTTGGTCAACTATGATGACAGTAATTACTGGGGAAGTTACAAGACTCAGCATTCCTATCTCGTTGCGGTTAATCTCCTGAAGAAGGCCAGAGGACGAGTAAGTCGAAACACCAACAACTATGAAGATGAGGATGACAGTCCACAAATCTATAATATAAATCTCACCTGTCTGTTTAAATGTATGTATGTATGCATGCCTAAAACTTTCGACAGAGGTGACAGATTTTCACGAGATTGGTATCGTTTTGAAGTTTTGAAAATGACGGCCAGTATGCGAGCCTACTAGACCTTTTTCTCACAACTTGCCCTGAACTATGTTCAGTTTCTGTTCTGTCGCCTCTTGGATCTTCCGACCACTCTGTTGTATCAATTAAGATGAAAATGAAATGTAATAAGTCCCCAGACGTACCTCTCCATCGTACAGTATATCGATACACTAAGGCTGACTGGGATAGCTTCCGTACACATTTATATCTGATCTACCTCTGCATTCCATGTTTAAAAAGGATGTGTCCTCTATAGTATTAGACCTGACTGAATGGTTAATTGTAGGTATTGACCATTTCATACCCTCTAAAAAGTTTCAGCAAAAACCTAACAGCCAGCCATGGTTCTCTCCAGAATGTGCTGCTGCCATTGCGCACAGAAATCACTTTTTCCACTGCTTCAAACGTAATAGATGTATGGAAACTAAAGCCGTTTTCAGGACTGCCAGCAACCATTGTAAGAAAGTAATAAGGAACGCAAGAGAGTTGTATGTTCAATCTGTTAAGTCCAAAGTAGCTGAGCAGCGGCTTGGTTCCCACCAGTTTTGGCAAATAGCAAACAGAATCCTGAACAGAAGCGTGCGCTCCATCCCAACTATTATTAATGGACCTAAGGTAATCTTGTCAGCATCAGACAAAGCCAAACTCTTTGTCAAGAACTTTGCAGCTAATTCTACCCTTTGCGACCAAGGCCGCCAACCCCCAATATTTCCTCCTGTATCAGAAAACACGTTATGTGATATATGTATATCTGTACGTGATGTTGCCAAGCTAATCAAAAACTTTGATTCCAGTAAAGCAACTGGCCCTGACGGTATTCCAATTATAGTACTCAAAAAACTTCAACCTGAACTAGCGCCCATACTTACAAAACTGTTTAAACGTTGTCTTAAGGAGAATAGTTTCCCATCTCCCTGGAAAATCTCATCAGTATGCCCTGTATTTAAGAATTCAGGTGATCGCTCATCCCCCTCTCAGTACAGGCCAATAAGTCTCCTGTGCGTCATGAGTAAGTTGCTAGAATCTGTGTTAAATACAGAAGTAATCACCCATCTCAACAAAAATAACCTTCTTAGTGACACTCAATATGGTTTCCGTTCTGCTAGATCTACAGCAGATGTGCTTACAGTTATATTGCATAGGATTAGCAAATCTCTCGACGGTGGCAATCTTTCTAGGGCAATTGCTCTTGACATATCTAAAGCCTTTGATAGGGTATGGCATAAAGGTTTACTTCATAAGATCGCTAGTTATGGTATAGCTGGAAATGTCTTCTCAATTATTAAATCATTTATTTCTGATAGGTTCATAAGAGTAGTAGTTGAGGGGCAAAAATCAGAAGCTCACAGTATTAATGCCGGTGTCCCTCAGGGGTCCATCCTGGGCCCAACTCTTTTCCTGATCTACATTAATGATCTTCCAAATCACATCCTTACATCATTTGTAGACATTTATGCTGACGACACTACCATTTATGGTTGCACATCTAAGACAGTAAACGACCAAGTTCTCTCCAATTCTCTCTCCTCTGATCTTGAGTACGTAGTACAATGGGGAAAGGAGTGGCTGGTTACTTTTAATGCATCTAAAACCAAGCTTCTCTCTTTACATCATCAACATTCTAATCCACATTTGGCATCAATTGAAATGAATGGCTCTCGTCTTCAGGAGGCCTCAAGTTTTGACAAGCTTCTGGGCTTGACCATTACTCCTGATCTTAAATGGAACACATACATCAAATCTATTGCCAAGGCCGCTGGAAAAATGGTGGGATCTTTCTATTGATCCGGTAAATATCTCACTGCTGATGCTATTCTCTATCTATATAAGAGCCAGGTACGTCCAAAGATGGAATACTGTTGCCACATCTGGGCAGGAGCTGCTAGAAAGGACTTGTCCTGCCTTGATAGAGTTCAAAATAGACTTCGTAGCCTCGTAGGAGATGTCCTTTTCTCTTCGTTGCAACCTCTATCTCACAGAAGAGATGTTGCGAGTTTGTCTCTGATGTATCGTTATTTTCATGGAAAGTGTTCGACTGAGCTTCAATCTATGGTCCTCCCTCGCCAAACTTTCACAAGAAACACTCGTCTAGCTGTAAACACTATCAATAATTCCCCCCACTCTTTATCTGTGCCTAAACCTAAACGTAGATTCCATGAACAAAGCTTCTTTCTTAGAACTGCACGCCTGTGGAATTGTCTTCCGTTTTCCTGCTTTCCGGCTGACTACAATATCGTTGTGTTCAAGTCTAAAGTAAATAAGTTCTTGATGAGCCGTTCCATATAAGTTATCAAATTTACCAAATTTTCATTACTAATGATTACTATATTGACCAATTTCTACTGTACACTCTTTAACCCTTATCCTTGAGTGGCCTCTGGGCCTTGATAATGTGGTGATGCCTATGTAAAAAAAAAAAAGAAAAAAAAGTTCGACGACAAATATCGAAAAATTGGCTAAAAACATTAACTTCATCCTCAATTGGGCACTTTTCTACAGGGAGGGGTCACTTTTTTCGCCGTCATTTTCAAAAGTCACCCCCACTTTTCAATTGACTAGCCTTAATTTAAACCTACATCACTTCCAGTTTGCTAATTGATGCAACAGCAAAGATGTCATTTTTTTTTTTCCACATTCTTTTCCTTCTTCGCAGTATGGTTTCGAGCCTGCCTGCCTATTACCACTTTTTTTTTTTTTTCTCAACACACACCTCCAAACACCCGGGCAACGCCGGCCACTTAGGCTAGTGAATAAATAAAAACTAATTATGTTAAGACAATGTAACAGTGAAGGTAATAATAAAGTAAGAAAATTTGGTTGTCTCTTTTATTTCTTCCAGTGGCGAATAACGTTTTTGAGAGCTGTCCAGTAGATAGAGGCAGGAGAGAGAAGACATCTTTCTTTGTTAGTAACAAGGAGATCTCTGGAGCTATTATCTAAATCTGACAGGGTTGCGAAGTATTTCGGATCTTTAGAAAAAGATGACAAAGTTCATTCTAAATTAATAACAAGTGAAGTATGCATGGTTCTCTGTAAGTGCACAGTGAACGAGGCATAAAAAAAATGACTAAGTTCAGCATCCCCCCGCCCATTTAGTCCCAAAAGTCCCTTGGGGACACCAAATCTTGGTGAAAATGAACAAACAGTGCAGTTTTAGGTCTTAACATATGTACATTTGAGTTCTGTACCATGCAAAGAAAAGTCAATCATTTGCCCCCCCCCCATTTAGCCCCATAAGTCTCCAAGGTCTTAACATACTTAAATTTGAGTTCAGCACCATGCAAAACTGCTAAATAGACATACACTTACATTTTAGACAAATATGGTAAAATAGTCCCAAAAATGGAGTGTTTATTATTAGCCCTAAAAGAGCTCCTGAGGCACACCCAAGAGTTATCACAAAGTATAGACAAACAAAATTATATAGAAATCACTTAGTTACAACTTTTGAGAAAGTTTTATAAAAATCCAAGCCATCAATTTTTTTAATAAACACAAAAGTGTCAATTTCAGTCATTTTAACCCGAAAGGCACCCCCAGGGAGGCAATCGGAGTTTTCCCGGAAAATCCATTCTGTTACTTTTTTTCCTCATATTATGTTTAATGTTTGTGCAAAATTCCAAAAACTCCAAGGTGTAGTTATTGAAAAAAGTGTGGACAGACGAATGGACGAACGAACGAATGAAGGGACTACTGTTAATTTACAGGTCCACCCTTGTAGTAGTAATTCTTCTAATGCACTCACCTTCAAAAGACAGAAAGTCTGTTCTGTTTGCTGTCAAGAGAGGAAGAAGAAGAAGCAGTAGATGTGGTTGGTTTTATGGGAAAGGGGGCAAGATTAACCGCAAGAATTCCTGAGATTTGAGAGGAATAAAAGACCAAACTTGGATGGATAGGCGACTGCGCTTTTGCTCAAGCAGAGAAAAAGTGAGAGGAGAGAAAGTGAGGCTGAAGGACCCAGCAGTTTTCAAGCTATTTCGGCTTATAAATGGCATTTGATATCTGTCTTATCCCTGAATTTCATGGCATCTCACCTGATCACACAGTGTCCGAATGGTTGAAACAGGTGGAACTGGTGTGTGAAATGTGTTGAGTTGAAAATGTTGAGCGTGTTTTACCACTCAGTCTGTATATCGGAGATTAATGCATGATCAAGGGACAGATTTGAAGCAAGTAAAATGAGCCCTACTGGTGGCTTTTGCACCAGACCCTTTTGTGCCCTGGGGAAACTGTCTATGAATACCTGGGTGACCTGCAGAATCTTACACGGTTAATAGAAGAAAACCCCTCTGGTCGATGGCTCAATTGTGCTCCCCAATTCTGTTAAGCAATAGTTGCAAGGATTTTCCAGAATGGAATAGATGACCCTGGAGCAGATTCTTGCGAGTGCCGGGGTTCTTATGACAGAGGAGGCAGAAGTGGAGGAACCCGTCGCTGCAGCAATCAAGCGATGCAGAATTCTTCTTCATATACCTATGGACCAACCTTCAACCCCTGACCAGCAGGATGCAGTTACTGTGCAGTGCCACAAGTGCGGAGGTCCCAATCACTTTGTCAGAGACTGCCAGCAGCCGGGAGAAAAGCAGGTAGGGTGCTTCCAGAGATATACTGTTATCGATGCAAGAAGCAAGGACATGTGGCATCAAGGTGTCTGGGAAACGACGCAAGGGGCGAGAGGCCAGCACCACTCTCTCCCCATATAAACTAGAGGAGGTGCTCCCCATGATAAAGATAAAGATCGACGGGCTAGATTGAATAGCATTGGCGGATTCTGGCTGCTCATCATCGATTGTAAGTGGGTCGTTATGTCAACCCAAAATACAGAAGAATACCACGATTGTGATGGCAGGACAGAAGTGTCTGTTAAGCCATGGTGTTGGCAGCATAACATTAACCAACAAGAATCCTCTGAAGACTGACGTACTGGTGGTGGATAGCAAACCATTGGGATTTGACCTCCTTCTGGGGATGGACGTCATCAAGAAATTTGGCGGCGTGCATATTGATAAGGGAGGCAAGGCACATTTTGTTGGGACAGCTTTAGCTTTGAGTGCGACCATTCAGCTGAAGCAACTCAACTTTAGAACGGAATTCGATCAACACACAACTGGAAGTGATCCAGTGATCAGCCACCACAAAAATTATACAATCGAGTGCCAGAGTATAACATCCCTGCAAAAGCCCGCAGAGACTATAATGCTGAGCTACAGGCCTGGATTAATAATGGATGGTTGGTTCCATACCCAGAGAAGGAATTGGGGCCCCCAAAAGGCCTGATCCCACTATTGGCGGTCATTCAGCAGAACCAACAAAAGGTGAGGCCGGTGCTCGACTATTGGGAGTTGAATAAACATGTAGACCCTTTTACGGACCATGCAGACATATGAACCGAAAAATTGAGAGAATAGCTGCAGGCGGGATCAAATGTATCGGTGTTGGACCTTTGCAAGGCATACCTTCAAGTAATGTACACAAATCACTGCGGCCATACCAAACAGTAATGATCAAAGGACACAGAGGTGTTGTCTGACCCGCATGGAGTTAGGACTAAATGTGGCACAACATAGTCATAAATGTTTATTTCAAGCTACTTTTGTTAGTTTAATGATTGAACTTTTTTTATCAGAAGAGTTTGATTTGAAAAAATAATTGAAATTTGTATTGTCTCCCCTTTTCCCTAATTGAACTTTTCCAAAAGTGAAAAAAAAAAAAATACTTCCGGTTAGTTAAAGTGCAATAGTACCCTAATTTATTTAGTAACATTATTACTATTTCTTCCAACTAGTTATTGCGTGTATAATTTCAACTTCAACTAACAGAAAGTATATTTTATTTTCATTTTCGGAAGATTTCTTGTAGGGAAAAGGGGAGGCACTCATATTTCAAATAATGACTCAAATTAAAGAAAAAAAAAATCATACATATCAAAATATTCTAAAACGACTCTTATTTATAGAAGAAAGATACGCCAACATTTATGATAGCTTCAAGTAAGAAGAAATTAAATACACATGAAAATGAATCGGGTACACCTGTTCCTCTTGGCTGTCATTGTATGTTTGTTTCTAAATCAAAAATATTTGTTATGATAGGTGCGTGGTGTGTTTTACGTATGTATAATTGAATACATGTGTGTGTTTGTGCATGTGTGCGCATGCATGTGTGTGTGTGTGTGTGTGTGTGTGTGTGTGTGTGTGTGTGTGTGTGTGTGAGCGTGCGTGTGTATTAGTTTGTCTTGGTTTTGTTAGTGAGGGAATGTATATTGATTTATGTAATTGAATGGTGTATGCTTCACTTGGCGTTGTGTTCAGTAGTCTGTAAAAGTCTCTCCCTTGTCTGTCACGCCACTGGAATCAGCTCTTAAGGACGTACCTGTTGTATTATTCTGTTGTATTTGTTTGGACGAATAAGTAAACATAAAAGAGAGATAACGCCGAGACATCTTTAGGGTACAAGAAGCCATTTTTGTTATATTCCAAGGGACATAACTCCTACAATTAAAAATAAAAAAACAAGATGAGATAATCCATATGTTGACAGTACCCACATGCATAGAGTATGGACGACAATGCTGAAACAAAAGGAGTTCGACCGAAAGTGTAAATATTCTTGAGAGCTATTCATGTCTTCTCTGTGAACAAGAAAGAGAAAGAAAAATGCCATGTTTCTTTTGCTTTTTTTATACTGCACGCCTATTTTCAGCATTGAATATTTTTGCTACTTTAATAGGAAAAACACTGGCCAGACTCATTAAATGGATGACCATTTTGAAATACCAGGTTCTGTATGTACTCTCCAATTTTCTTGACATTGTTTCTACTTGTCTTGGACTTCACCTTGCCACTGAAATCAAACAGTGCTACTTCAGGAACGGTGTTGCTGGAATTGTATAAACCTTGCTTCACAATTACACACGCAGTCACCCTTATAGGAGGTATCCATTGTCTCCCAAGACTGAGCTTTTGTCCAATCAAGATTCAATAGATAAAATACAATATTCACTGCACTGGTACTTCCCAATAATTACATAAAAATATTCAACAGGTTTAAAGAATACAGATTCAAACTTAACCATGACAAGTGCAAATTTTTAATCGTTACAGTTACAGACTTCCAAGATATCATGTGAGCTGAAAACATAATTTAATCATTTCTCTTTCGCCCATAGCCCACGTATAACAACAAATCCAATCTCGTTTCTTTTCAGACAGACTGCGTGTATTTATGTCCTTGAATATGAATATAAAAAAAAAACATAAGGTTTAAACTTCAAGGTTTATGTCACATCTGTGAAGAGTTTTGTTTTCCCCCCAGGTTTAAAAATTATCTGATATTAAAAGGAAAATCAATGAAAGGGATTAAGTAGGCCAATTGGTATCAATCATTTTATTTGATCGATATGAACGGAAAGATCAATACGAACAAAAAATAATGAAAACTTTATGGTTTTAGGTGTTTTGTTGATCTTCCATCGATTGGTTGCGACTTTTTTGTTTTGCGGCAGATCAATCCTTATGAGGGTCATTTAATATAGAAACTGCAGTGGAGCTGATGAAAAAAATAAATTGTTCACTGCTTTTGGTGGTGATGTGATACTATTGATGTCCGCCCCTCCCTCAACTGTCAAGGAGTAAGGGAGAAAGAGAAAAAGAAATATGATACAGAAGAAAAAGAAGAAATAGGTTTATCAGCAGAGCAATGGAAAATAAGTTGTTTACAAAGGAACACAAAAGAAAGTAAAAATAGGATTGTTAATCAAGAAGTGGTGGAAACTATTAATTTCATCACTTCTGCTCCAGTTTCATCAAGTACAAAACCAGACAAGAAATTACTACAGCGGTTTACAATTCTATCAATTAATACAAGTATCAACACAATTTACTATTTCTTTGACAATCAGTCAATATATTTTAGAGTTAGTTCCAAGCATACGATGAGTTTTGCGACAGTTTATGGCAGCTAGGAACAGTTTGCGAACAGTCTTGGGTTTGCAACTGTTGACGACAACTACAGTCGAGGTAGTTGTGAATTTGATACAGTGGATAGCAGATCGTGGCTGGGATTGGATTAAAAGATTTTTAGAAGGTTGAGATGAGGAAATGAATTGATCCACGAACTGATGAACACAGCCTGAGCAGATGACTAAGAGGCAGACGTTTGCGTTCGGAGGGTTGATGGTGTCATACACACGCCCAGAGTGCAAGTGATATTAGATATTAGTAGAATGTCTATGTTTTCTTTTGAGTTGTTTTTTTATCTTTATATACTTTACAAGTATATAAAGATAAAGCCAATGTGTACCCCTCAACAGCCGCCAATGTGAGAGACGACGACATGGCCAGAATAGAAGGTGAAGGAGAAGAAGATAGCAAAAACAGCGTTGAGGTTGTCGGTTGTTCTTGTTTACTGAAGTGTCACCGTTTTGTGTTCTATGTATGCAAAATCAAAGAGACTGATTTCTCACGAGACCAACACGAACCCGTGAAGCTTGGTTTAAACAAACAGTTGAGGCTGTCAATTAATCTGTGTCATTCACTATGTAGATGAATCAGTTTATCAACTAAGTGTGTTTGACATCATTTCGTTTTTTATTACAACTAGCATTTCAGCCCGGCATTGCCCGTGTGTATGTTGTGCAAAAAAAAAAAAAACAGTCAATTTTATTAACTTTGACCCATATTATGACCTCTTAACATTTATTGTTTCGGGCTTAAATCAAGTTATTAAGTTAGACCCATGTCTAAGGAACCTATATCTAAAATTTCAAGTGTTTAGACCCAAAATTGTCGGAAGAGTTTGGTAGAGTTCTCAAAGGTCAAATCGTTGAAGTTTGGCCCCTTAACAACCAAATGTCTGGCTGAAAACCGATTACAAAGATTTTTCCAAATCTCAGTACCCTGTATATCAAATCTCGAGTCTGTAGACTTAAAATTGACAGAGTTATTGCGTAGGGAAATGTACACACAGACACACACACAGACACATTTACTTTTATAGATATATAGATATGGCGATGAAGAAAATAATAATAAAATCCGTCAAAACTTAGGCTTCATTTAGAAATTGTGCATTTAAATTCTTTCTCTATATATAATATAATAATCCATAAGTTTTCCTGTTATTTTATTTTGAACTGTTATATTTCACTTCAGTCTCAATAAATATAACCACCCAACGTTGATTTAACATATAAATAAAAGAATTCCGAATACATTTAAAAACCTAATGAAATAAACTTAATGAAATAACCAGAAATCAAATAGAGTATCTTACCAAAAAAAATTGCAGTGCTTGTTCAAAGAGAGGCGACAGATCGATTTTTAAATCACAGGGAGTTTCGTACGGTTAGTTCAGAAGAAATGTTGTATACTGATCATTTAGTACTTGTCTATAATGAAAGGAAACCTTATTTTGGGAGTTAAATAATTAAAGGAATGCTACAGAAATTAAAGGTGTGAGAGAGAATCTTGCTAAGGTGAAAGTGTTTAGCGGTTGTCGTGTTGCAAAGTTCCTCTGTTCAATTTAGGGAAAAGGTACCGAGTGCATTTCACTGTTGCGTGGCACACAGGAAGTGCAGGAGAATTACTGGTAGGTCGAGAGAGGATAATCAGTTTATGCGTAAGTGTCAGGCAAATGCATGCCAGCATTTAAAAGTAGACATTAAGCCGAATGTGATGATGACGATGATGATGATGATGAGGATGATGATGACGACGACGACGATGATGATGACGACGACGATGATGATGACGACGATGATGATGATGATGACGACGACGCCGACAACAATGTCGCTGCTGCTGCTGCTGCTGATGATGATGATGTCATCATATGTACATGTGGAAAATAAAACTTTTTTTTTTTCAATTATATTATTTGGGTCCTTCGGACTACTGTTCTCATCTTGAGTGTTATTTTCTCAATGTTTCAGTCAATGTAACCTCTGAACTTCTTCAGGTATAGCTTGTTGGGAATCTGCACGCAATTTCAAACAGAATCCGTTATTTAATCCACAGAGGTAGCGTGCTCTCATTCCATTAGCCATGATTGGGTAGATGTCCTAAGTAATTCATAATTGTGTCGCCCGCACTGAGGATTGAACCTCTAAAAGAGCGTAACTTACAACTGAATTTTACCAAGTACTTTATCCACTAGGTCCTTGGCATAGTGGACAAAGTAAACTTTTAATCCTCAGTGTGGGAGACATTCAGAATACAAATGCAAATTACTTAGGACTTCTGCTGTAATGTGGCTGTTACGCTTGAACCATGTTTGCTACAGTTCAAACCTCTCTCGGACCCCCACGCCGTCCAACACAGTCGAAAAGGAACAAACACAAATAGATAAATCTGAGCTGGCTTTTCTTTCTTTTTTTAACTCAAATCATTTATCACCGTTTTTCTTTCTCCATCTCGACGCTAGTTTAAAAGTCTTTTGCTTCTACTCCATTACATGTCAGCTGTAAGCAGCCATTCCTTAAACGTCCATCTTTTTCGACTGCACTCTTTCCTCTCCCTTCATTTTACACGTCCATCTCCTTCGGTGCTGACTTTGTTTTTTTTAACTCCCTGTTTATTACCATTTTTCTTTCTCCCCATTCTTAAAAGTCTCTAGCTGTCACATATCCATTTCACCTAGCATGTGTTTCTCTTTCTTCCGACTGCATGCTTAAAAAATATTATAGTTTTTTTTTTTGAACAAATAAATAATTTTAAACGAAACATTTTTCCAAATTAAAGCAACATTGAATTTTTATAAAATAAATATTATAGGTTTTTTTTTTAACAAATAAATAATTTAAATGAGACATTTTTCTGAATTAAAGCAACATTGCCCCCCCCCCCCAAATTTTTTGAATTGAAGTATAATTGTGGCATCAGTTGATTGAAAAGTCTACATAAGAAAATATAATTTTGATAAAAAATTTTTTAATTAAAGCAACATTAGATTTTTATAAAATAAATAGTTCTTTTTTTTAACAAATTCTCAAAAAGTATTCTGTTCTTTGACCGAAAAACGCCACCTGGCGACAGTTTACTGAAACACACCAAAAAATATGGCGCTCGCCTGAATACTGCAAAAGTGCTAAAAAATGTATTCGTATTGTTCATCACTTGACTAACAATATCAATAATCTTAATCCTTGAGTGGCTTTTGCCCTTTATAAGTAGTGACGCATTACTATATAAAATTACTATATCATTTAAAGGACTGATCATTTAAAATCAGGTAATATGTCAACATTCCGGCTTGAATTGTTATGTAATTCTCACTAAATTCTCAACTCTTTGCATTAAAAAAATGTTTGATGTTTTCAAAAGTAGCTAATGCTACTAGACCAGGCTAATTACAGATACCGGCATTCTGACCAAAACTGCAACAAGTATTGATGCTATTGCCCCCCCCCTTTCCGTTCTCTTTGCAAAACTCAATCATGCTCTGCAAATCAAAAACAAAAACAACAATTTTCCTCTACAAAACAACCAAACCTAACACCGTGAATAAATATTTAAAGATATAAAGAATTTGAAGCATGAATTTTTTTGACCAAAATAACTAGATTCGGCATTAAATAAGCCCCAAAGAAGCTGATGTGCCATAAAACGAAGCAACCAATCTTCAAATCCCACCAGGGGTTTTCCTTCGGTATCAAAGTCAACAGAGTATAGCCTATTATTGAAATTCCCTTTTCCCTTTTGACTGTGGTATTTTGCTGGTCCTGAGCAGTCCTAAGAGGTCCACCTTTCCAGGCTTTACCTGCCCCCTTTGGAAAGAGGTTAGTCCATTGCTAATCGCCTGAGGAGCACCTAGCAAGGAATACTGACAGAGCTGCCCAGGTACTTTTTGCAGGTGTGAGTGCACTAGAGCACTGGCTTGTCAATCTCACTTTTCGACCGTTCTGTGGAAGGGAAATATAACTCAAGTGGACAAGAAAGCCATTCTTCATATGGGGAATGGGGATATTTCACAATATCTGAGAGGAAGATAACCATTACTAAGAAAGGGACCATATCTTGCTTATCACTGTCATCCACGTCTGTTTCACACATCATTCCACCGTGGGCGGTGAGATAAATAACCCTTGAATGTGAAGCTCTTCCAGATTGCTTTTAGGTGCGTCTGCCAACCACGAAATGTACGACTGCTGTCCCACTTCGACATTATACTTGGATATTTGCTCACATACAACAGGTGTCCTGAAAGAATCTGTTACATCTGTGTAGGTCAATCAACAGGCCGATACTCGCCCAGAGAGACATTTTTTTTTCACAACGGCCAAGGCCATGTTTGCATTTGGTTATGGAGCTCAGAGTTTCTAGCCAGATGTCAAGTCACGTGACATCACAAGTAGACACTGCTGCACGCATGCGCTTGGGATGTCTAAGGAAAAAAATCTGGATTTTATTAAAGCGACTGTTAAAAATAAAAGTGCATATACATGCGTATTTCATTTATTCCTTCGCCAAAAGAATAATTTTATACATCCAATTCATGTTAAGTGTGTGTATGTGTGTGTGTGTGTGTGTGTGTGCACGCGCGTGCTCGCGCGCCAGTGAGTTCGCTTTCCAAAAGAATATGAAAATTGTTAACCTTCATGTAGTCGGTCTCATATTCATAATTGAGTATATTAAAAACTTTGTTTTAATAATTTTTAAACAGAGAAAATAGGCTTTTAATATCAATGTCAGAGTGAGAAGAAACTCATTTATATATATACTAGCATGGGTGCCCGGCGTTGCCCGGGTATTTTGAGGTGTATGTTGAGCAAAAAAAAAAAAAGAAAAAAATTAAACGGTCAATTTTTTAAATTTTGACCCCTATTATGTCCCCTTAAAATTTATTGTTTTGGGCTCAAATCAAGTTATTAAGTTAGATCTATGTCCAAGGAACCTATATCTAAAATTTCAAGTGTTTAGACCCAAGATTGTTGGAGGAGTTTGGTAGAGTTCTCAAAGGTCAAATTGTTGAAGTTTGACCTCCTTATCGCCAAACTTCTGGCCGAAAACCGATCACATCGATTTTTCCAAATCTCAATACCCTGTATATCAAATTTCGAGTCTGTAGACTAAAAATTGACAGAGTTATTGCGTAGGGAAATGCACACACACACACACACACACACGCGTTCACTTTTATATATATATAAAAGTATGTTCACATGTACTCTGAAACTAATTAGCCGATCATTATGAAGTTTTGGAACACAGCTACTAGAAGGAAGAGGCTATATTTAGTTTAATTCAACACATTTTGGTACGGTTTAACAGAAAGACAAGAAAAATCATTTAAAAGGTAGAAAATGGAAAAAAATAAAATAATTAAGCATAGACACTCCATATTATGTCATTTTTTCCCCAATTTCTCTCAAGTGGTTGGAAATAGTCGTTAACGTTACCTCTAATTAAGAATCAAGTTCTCAAACAGGTGTGCGTGGATTAGCTTCGACTAATTAGTTGATCGTTGTCAACATTTGATGGTCGACCATTACACTCATCATCTTCAAGACTCTTGTTGCCGCCATGAAATTTCTTAAACAACCATTGTGTTGTGCGTTCAGTAGTGGTTCCAGGGCAAAACGCTTTATTGATATCCTGAGCTGTTTCAGCAACTTTTCGGCCTAGCTTGAATTGAAACGAAAAAATTGTTTTGAATTTGCTTTTTTTCCATCTTGTATTCAACGTTCTGAAAAGAAGACATAACTGTTTTAAAGCGATTGTAATCTACACTGTTAGATAGAGCGAAAAGCATTCTTTAAAATGATATATAAAGTAAAGGTATTATAACGAAAACTTATTTGAAAATACATCATTTGAAATCAAAATTAAAAATTCCGTAAGAACTTCCTCATAAACTTTATAGATTAACGTTTGTTTGAATATATATATATACTTGCAGTTCAGCCCGACTTTGCTCAAACCTTATGTACTGTTCATAACTTTATGTGCATATGTATATATATATTAAATAGTTTGACATGTGCAGGTAACCTAAAATTTCAAGTGTTTAGACCCAAAATTGACAGAGGAGTTTAGTAGAATCTGCAAAGGTCAACTCTTTCAATTTTGACCTCTTGGCAGTCAAATTTTCGCCCTAAAACTGATTAAAAAAGCTTGCAGCATGTCTGAATACCCTTTATGTAAAATTTCAAATGTTTAGACCGAAAATTTGCTGAACAGTTGCTAGAGTCCACAAAGGTCAAATCTTTTGAACTGACCCCTTGGAAGCGAATTTTTTGGCCAAAAACCGATTAAAAAGCTTGCACTGTGTCTGAATACACTTTATGTAAAATTTCAAATGCTTAAACCAAAAATTGGCTGAGTAATTTAGTAGAGACCGCAGAGATCAATTTTTTTTTTTAAAACCTTGACCCCTATTATGACTCCTTAACATTTATTGTTTTCGGCTCAAATCAAGTTATTAAGTTAGATCCATGTTCAAGGAACCTATATCTAAAATTTCAAGTGTTTAGACCAAAAATTGTCGGAGGAGTTTGGTAGAGTTTTCAAAGGTCAAATCGTTGAAATTTGACCCCTTGACAGCCAAATTTCTGGCCGAAAACCGATTACAAAGATTTTCCCAAATCTCAATGCCCCTTATGTTAAATCTCGAGTCTGTAGACTAAAAATTGACAGAGTAGTTTAGTAGGGAAATGTACACACACGCACACAGACATACACGCGCGTGCGCAACCCCATCCCCCCCGACAATTTCACTAATATATATATAGTTTCTTAATGATTATTTATTTCATAATAGAATCATTGAATTAATCATCCTAATTCGCTGACTGAACTAAAAATTTGTTCTATTTCTTGTTTATCACGCACCCATCTGTCGTGTTGTGTTCCATCTGGGCAGATATAATTGTTGTCTATATTGTTTACACTGTGTGATGAACCTGGTACTGGTCGGGGTTCATGATTGGCTTAATAGATAATGTCACAGATTATGGGATCGTCTTTTTCAAGTTAAAATTCTACTGGCTAGATTGTGGCGGCAAGCACTGTCGTTTGCACCATCACAGAATTGATTAAGAGAAATTCATGAAGGCCTTCACTTCCGTTTGGAAATATAATAGTTAAATTAGATAATGAAAAGATAAATAAACACACGAATGGGTCACCAGTTAGCAAGTGTTAACTCAACAACGGGATTTTGAGAATGAGATGAGAAAACATAATTAACCAACAAAATATAGATTTGGAACTCATGTAGTAGATGCCTCCGTTAATAGTGTCGTTAACATTGGTCTTGAGAAATTATGGTCTAAAGTGAGAAAAATTAACACGTCTTACAAGGACTATTTGTCATGGAGTCAATACAAAAACATGAACTGGAAATGAAACGAAATAAATGAAATATAATAAATTAAAAGAAATTCAGTTGCACTATTATTTTTTCAATCTATCTATCTATCTATCTATCTAAAAGTGAACGTGTGTGTGTGTGTGTGTGTATGTGTGTGTGTACACTTCCCTATGCAATAACTATGTCAATTTAAAGTCTACAGACTCGAAATTTGATATACAAGGTCATAATAGGGGTCAAAGTTTGAAAAATAGACCGCTTTTTTTTTGTTGCTCAACAAATATCCCCAAACACCCAGGCAACGCCGGGCTGAAATTCTAGTATATCTATAAAACTGTGTGTGTGTGTATGTGTGTGTGTGTGTGTGTGTGTGTATGTTTGTGTGTGTGTGTGTGTGTGTGTGTGTGTGTGTGTGTGTGTGTGTGTCTGTCTGTCTGTGTACATTCCCTACACAATAACTTTGTCAATTTTCAGTCTACAGACTCGAAATTTGATATACAAGGTATTGAGATTTGGGAAAATCTTTGTAATGTGTTTTTGGCCAGAAATTTGGCTGTTAAGGGACAAAATTCAACGATTTGACCTTTGAGAACTACCAAACTCCTCCGACAATTTTTTATCTAAACATTTGAAATTTTAGATATAGGTTCCTTGGACATGGATCTAACTTAATAACTTGATTTGAGCCGAAAACAATAAATGTTAAGGAGTCATAATAGGGGTCAAATTTTTAAAAAATTTAACCTCTGCGGTCTCTAGCAAATTACTCAGACAATTTCTGGTCTAAACATTTGAAATTTTACATAAAGTGTATTCAGAAATAGGGCAAACTTTTTAACGGTTTGGGTCGAAAATTTGAGCTACCAATATATAAATGTATGTATGAATCTTTGCATATCTGCCTAAAACTTTTGACAGAGGCGACGGATTTTTACAAGATCAGTATCGTTTTGAAGCTCGACTCTTCAGAAGACAAATACCAAAAATTGGCTAAAAACATTAATATCTTCAACCTTAACTGGGCACTTTGCAACAGGGAGGGGTTGCTTCTTTCTCTGATATTTTCGAAGATCATACCCTCTTTTCGATTGTCTAGCCTTAATTCAAACCTACGTCACTTACCGTTTGGCGGTGGTCGTAACAGCAAAGACGTCACGTTTTTTCACATTCTTTTCCTTCTTCGCAGTACAGGTTCAAGCCTGCCATCCTACTACCAGTTTTTTTTTTTTTTTTTTGCTCAACATACACCTCCAAACACCCGGGCAACGTCGGGTGCCCACGCTATATCTATAAAAGTGTCTGTCTTTCTGTCTGTCTGTCTGTGTACATTTCCCTATGCAATAACTCTGTCAATTTTTAGTCTACAGACTCGAAGTTTGATATACAGGATAGTGAGATTTGGGAAAAATCTTTGTAATCGGTTTTCGGCTAGAAATTTGGCTGTTAAGGAGTCAAAATTTAACGATTTGACCTTTGAGAACTCTACCAAACTCCTTCAACAATTTTGGGTCTAAACATTTGAAATTTTAGAAATAAGTTCCTTGGACATGGATCTAACTTAATAACATGATTTGAGCCAAAATCAATAAACGTTAAGAGGTCATAATAGGGAGCAAGTTTTTAAAAAATTTAACCTCTGCGGTCTCTAGCAAATCACTCAGACAATTTCTGGTCTAAATATTTGAAATTTTACATAAAGCGTATTCAGAGATAGGTAAGCTTCTTAATCAGTTTGGGTCAAAATTTGAGCTACCAATATATAAATCTATGTATGTATGTTTGCATGCCTGCCTAAAACTTTCGACAGAGGCGACGGATTCTCACAAGATCATTATTGTTTTGAAGCTCGATCCTTCAGACGACAAATATCAGAAAATTGGCTAAAAATAATTTCTTCACCTTCAACTGGGCACTTTTCTACGGGGGGGTCGCATTTGTTGCCGATATTGTGGAAAGTCATCCCCTCTTTTTAATTGTCTAGCCTTAATTTAAACCTACATCACTTCCGGTTTAGCGGTGGTCATAACAGCAAAGATGTCAGGTTTTTTCCCGTTCTTTTCCTCCTTCGTGATATGGGTTTGAGCCTGCCTTCCTACTTCTTTTTTTTTGCTCAACATACACCTCCAAAAACCCAAGAATGCCGGGCTGAAATTCTAGTATCTATAAAAGTGAAAGTGCCTGTCAGTCTGTCTGTCTGTCTGTCTGTCTGTCTGTCTGTCTGTGTACATTTCCCTAGACAATAACTTTGTCAATTTTCAGTCTACAGACTTGAAATTTTAGATATAGGTTCCTTGGATATGGATCTAACTTAATAACTTGATTTGAACCCAAAACAATAAATGTAAAGGGGTCATAATAGGGGTCAAAGTTTTTTTAAAAAATTGACCTCTGCAGTCTCTACCAAATTACTAAAGACAATTTTTGGTGTAAATATCTCATAGGATTAGTGAATCTCTCGACAAAGGCTTCCTTTCTAGGGCAATTTCTCTTGACATATCAAAGGCCTTTGATAAGGTATGGCATAAGGGCCTACTTCACAAGATTTCCAGCTACGGTATTACTGGAAATGTTTTCTCAATCATTAAATCATTTCTCTCTGAAATCAAAGGCCCCACAGTATTAATACTGGAGTCCCTCAGGGGTCTATCCTGGGGCCAACTCTTTTCCTGATCTGCATCAATGATCTCCCAAAACACAGACTTAAATCATTCGTTGACATCTATGCTGATGACACGACCATCTATGGCAACACATCACAGGCCGTAAATGACAAAGTTCTCTCTGATTCTCTCTCCTCTGATCTTGAATGCGTGGTACAGTGGGGGAAAAGGTGGTTAGTTACTTTTAATGCATCTAAAACCAAGCTCCTATCCTTACATCATCAACGCTCTTATCTACATCTGGCATCAATTGAAATGGATGGCTCCCGTCTTGGGGAGGCTCCGTGTTTTGACAAGCTTCTGGGTTTGACCTTTACTGCCTATCCTGCCTTGATAGAGTACAAAATAGACTTTGTGGCTTAGTGGGGGATGCCCTTTTCTCTTCCCTGCAACTTTTCTCCCACAGAAGAGACGTTGCGAGCTTGTCTTTGTTTTATCATTATTTCCATGGCAAGTGCTTGTCCGAGCTCTAATCTCTGGTGCTCCCTTGCCAATCTTTCACGAAAAACACCTGTCTAGCTGAAACCACTGTCAGCAAGTTTCCCCACTCTTTATCTGTGCCTAAATCAGATTCTATGACCAAAGCTTCTTTCTTAGAACTGCACGCCTGTGGAACTCTCTTCCATTTGCCTGTTTCCTACCTAACAACAACTTAGATGTCTTCAAGTCCAACATAAACAAATTCCTGATGAATCGCCCCCTTCAGTTAGACACTTTATCAAATCTCCAATACTAACGATTTCTACGATACTATCCCATTGATTACTGTACACGCAATAACCCTTATCCCCAAGTGGCTTCCGGGCCTTGATAAGTGGTGACCTCCATGTAAAAAAAAAAAAAGAATAGGAAATAGACAAAATTTTGTTGTGAGTATGTGTGTGCATGTGTTAGAGTGTTTACCGTCTGAGTGACATGTGTTCACTGGAGATCGGCATCATGCTTAAAGGGATTTCACACTGGATTACTACATTCGAATATAGGTGTTACTTTTCTGAGGTTTGGAAAGATTTCCATTAATAGAAAATTCTTTGATTTGAAAACAGACTGAGGAAGGAAAGTGGGTAAATAATCAGAAACAATTGCATTTTAGCATTCATCCGAATCAAATCGCCTCTCGATGGAATGAAGGAAGTGTAAGCTGAACGAACAAAGAAAGAAGGGGAGTAGCTTATTATGCTCGTTTATCTCGTCTCGTCTCGCACATCAATTTCTAATCCACCACAAGTTCTTCTTTAAGCTTAGCTGGACACATTTACATGAACAGTTTTAACACCATACTCGCACATAATATGGGATAAGCTATTTAACAAAAAGGTGGTAGTGATCAAATCTGTAATTAATATCTGAGAATGTAAGGTTTAGTCATGGTGGATAAGACTGCACCATCACAGACGTATCATACCAACTGACCATACAGAAGACACACTCACCCTAGGCGGGTTGAACTGACTTCCTCCAAAGAAGGAAGTTTCATCAAAGTATGAAATCCACAAACAGTCCTCAGTCACATGTATATCCCCAACAGGGGAGATGATGATGTTAGGTTTTTGCAACTTTTGCAGAGAAGTGTCAACGTCGTCCTACATACAGCGCTTAGTATTCCAAAATAATCATCGATCTGATACTGACCAGTCTCAATGTTTCTTAACTTCAGTGGTCTAAGAAGAACTTATGTGTTAATGTGATTATAACATACACAGAAGTGACCAAGAGCAGCTCATGAAGGCCTTCAATTTGTAGTGTGGATCCTGGTCCGTATAAATGTAAAAATGCACTAGATGGTTTCATGTTTGCAATGCATATGAATAACAGGCTTAACCTATAGAAGAGAAACAACACAAGAAATTGGTCTGAAGTTTCGACCACCTAGAATTTGATTTGTCCATTTGAAAAAAAATGTAATGTAATTTGGATTATTCTTACCTGGAGTGTTATTTTCACAACTTTTTGGTCGATGGAACCTCCAGCCTTCTTCAATTGTATCTTGTCAAACTCAAGAATCTTTCTGTCGAACATGGGAATTTGTACATAATTTCAAATGGAATCGTTTATTTAATCCATGGGGCTAGCATACTCTTGTTACATCAGCCATGATCAAGTACAAGTCATCTGTATTTTTTTGAGTATCGCCCGCACTAAGGATTAAACCTTCAGCCTCCAGAATAGTGTCACTTCATTTTTTTTTTTTTTTTACACAGTGATCACCACTTATCAAGGCCCGGAAGCCACTCAGGGATAAGGGTTATTGCAAGTACATTAAGTTAGTGTGGAAATTTGATGAAGTGTTTACTTAAGGGGGCGGTTCATTAGGAATTTGTTAACGTTGGACTTGAAGACATCCAAGTTGTAGTCCGGTGGGAGGCAGGCAGACGGAACAGAGTTCCACAGGCGTGCAGTTCTAAGGAAGAAGCTTTGTTCATGGAATCCACGTTTTGATTTAGGCACAGATATAGAGTGGGGGAAATTTTTCACAGTGGATTCAGCTAGACGGGTGTTTTTCGTGAAAGATTGGCGAGGGGGGAACCAAAGATTTGAGTTCAGACGAGCACCTGCTATGGAAATAATGATAAAACAAGGATAGGCTCGCAACGTCTCTTCTGTGGGAGAGAGGTTGCAGGGTAAAGAAAAGGGCATCCCCCACTAAGCCACGAAGTCTATTTTGTACTCTATCAAGGCAGGATAGGCTGTTTTTAGCGGCTCCTGCCCAGATATGGCAACATTATTCTATCCTTGGACATACTTGGCTTTTATATAGATAGAGAATTGCATCAGTAGTGAGATATCTTCTGGAGCAGTAGAAGGATCCCACCATCTTTCCAGCGACCTTGGCAACAGACTTGATGTATGTGTTCCATTTCAGATCAGGAGTAAAGGTCAAACCCAGAAGCTTGTCAAAACACGGGGCCTCACCCAGACGAGAGCCATCCATCACAATTGAGGCCAGATGGGGATCAGAGCGTTGATGATGTAAAGATAGGAGTTTGGTTTTGGATGCATTAAAGGTAACCAGCCACATCTTCCTCCACTGAACCACGCGCTCGAGATCAGAGGAGAGAGAATCAAAGAGAACTTTATCATTTACAGCCTTTGATGTGTTGCTGTAGATGGTCGTGTCATCAGCATAGATGTCAGCGAATGATTTAAGTATGTGTTTTGGGAGGTCATTGATGTAGATCAGGAAGAGAGTTGGGCCCAAGATTGACCCTTGAGGGACTCCAGCATTAATACTGCTGGCCTCTGATTTTTGTCCATCTACCACTACTCTTATGAGCCTATCGAAGAGAAATGATTTAATGATTGAGAAAACATTTCCAGTTATACCGTAGCTGGAAATCTTGTGAAGTAGACCCTTATGCCATACCTTGTCGAAGGCCTTTGGCATGTCAAGAGCACTTGCCCTAGAAAGGAAGCCTTTGTCAAGAGATTCACTAATCCTGTGGGATATAACCGTCAGCATATCTGCGGTAGATCTTGCAGAGCGGAAACCATATTGTGTGTCACTAAGAAGGTTGTTCCTGCTGAGGTGGTTGACTATTTCTCTATTTAATATGGATTCCAGCAACTTACTCATAACACACAGGAGACTTATTGGTCTGTACTGAGAGGGAGATGACTTATCACCTGAATTCTTAAATACAGGGCAAACTGATGAGGTCTTCCAGGAAGTCGGAAAACACTTCTCCTTAAGGCAGCGCTTAAATAGTTTCGTAAGTATGGGAGCAAGTTCTGGTTGAAGCTTTTTTAACACTATAATTGGGATGCCATCAGGGTCAGTTGCTTTACTGGAATCTAGGTTCTTGATTAGCTTGGCGACCTCATGCATGGATATTTGTATGTTACCTAGCTTGTTCTGTGTTATAGGAGGAAATATGGGGAGTTGATGGCCTTCGTCGCATAGGGTAGAATTAGCTGCAAAGTTCTTGGCAAATAGTTTGGCCTTGTCTGACGCTGACGAGATGACCTCTGGTCCATTGATAATGGTTGGGATAGAACGCACACTTCTGTTCAGGATCCTATTTGTTATTTGCCAAAACTGGCGGGATCCAAGCCGCTGATCAGCTACCTTGGCTTTAACAGACTGGGCATATAGCTCTCTTGCATTTTTTATTACTCTTTTACAGTGGTTGCTGGCAGTCCTTAAAGCAGCTTTAGTCTCAGTGCATCTATTACGTTGGTAGCTATGGAAAAAGTGATTTCTGTGCGCAATACAGCAGCACATTCTGGGGAGGACCATGGCTGGCTGTTAGGTTTTTGTTGGAATTTTTTAGATGGTATGAATTGGTCTATGCCTACAATTAACCATTCGGTCAGATCTGATACTATAGAGGACACATCCTTTTTAAACATGGAGTGCAGAGGTAAATCAGATATGAATGTACGGAAGCTATCCCAGTCAGCCATAGAGTATCGGTATACAGTGCGGTGGAGGGGTACGTCTGGGGACTTCTTACATTTCGTTTTTATCTTAACTGATACGACGGAGTGGTCGGAAGATCCTAGAGGAGAATGAACGGAACATGAACATAGCTCAGGGGAAGTTGAGAGAAAAAGATCTAGGAGGCTTGCATATTGACCGGGTGTATCGGGCACACGGGTGGGTTCACGAACAATCTGAGTGAGGTCATAAGCAATGGCAAAATCATGACAAAACCTCCTCTAATCGTCTGTCTTATTTGAATGGGTCAGCCATTCCACGTTATGGACGTTGAAGTCACCACAGCTGTGGATGTTAGCCGAGGGATGTGCAGACAGTATGTGGTCTATTTTCTCAGATATGCTCTTAAAGATAGTAACTCCACTGTTGTGGGCCTGATAGAGGGCAAATATAAATGCAGTGGTGTTAGCATGTGCAACCCTGAAGCACATATAGGGTAAATTAGGATCTTCTCTAGAGATATCCCTGCCATACGGGAAGCCATCCTTAATGTAGGCACATATTCCATGCCCATGGCGATCTTGGGGGTCAGATTTAGCTGTTAAGTTAGAGTATCCGTTAATTATGAACTCATCTAGGGAAGTGGTCGGCCCTATTCCAGTTTCACTTAGAAATAATATGTTCGGTTTTGTCTCCTGTAATTGGGTTTCAACCTCTGGAAGGTTGGAACATAGACCCCTGATGTTGGAGAAGGAGACCTGGTAGTAGGGGCCTACGTTGGAAGATGGGGTTCTAGGTTTAATCGAGTTTTTATTCTGGAGATATTTCATGTTGAGGTTTTGGGATTTGTGGAATAGGTCGGCATACTTGGTTAGAGCAGTACAGAGAGGGAAAGTAAGAGAGAAAAAGACAGGAAATTTTTTTTTTTGTTTTTTTGTAGCACACGAAAAGGTAAAGCCGTAACAATTACCCACTAGTATGGCATCGAGAGGCCCCACCAGAGACTACTGCATGGTCCAGATCCACTCACCAAATAGCAATACAGCAGTCCCAGTACTTTGCGCCTGCTGATAGGACAGCCTCCTTAGTGGTTAATCCAAGGTTCGGGTCCCTGACTATCAGGCGGATAACGTCAGCCCAGACAAAACGTTTACCTCCAGCACCCTTACTAGTGACATGGCCACAAGGACAGACAGAGACAGAAAAATTTCCGACATCTCAGACTACTGGTCACCAAGTACTACCAACCTTTAAGCAGCTTTTTCTTCACCCTTTGTCCGAAAAATCACTCATTGAATGAGGACTGAGGGACAAAAAAGGAGAAGCGAGAGTTACTGGAGCTGCCGATAACACATCCACTGTATTATCTACTCTCCATTAAAAAAAAGGGGGGAGGAGGGGAATGGGTACAAGTGACTTATTTATATCTAAGTAGTAAGTCCGGTGCTAAGTTAACAATTCAGGACACTTTTGATGATAATCTCCCCTCTCATATTAATGGGTGAAAGTTTGTCGTTATCTATCGAGTTTAAATCATTGGAGTTTCATCTTACAATTAATTAAAATCCAATAATTAACTTTTATCAATTTGTAAAGTCGGCTTAATATTAATTTACATTCGAGTTTAGATAATTATTTAAGGTTTTACTTTAGGACGTTCATTTTCATAGGTAACTTTTTCTTTGCTAATGGCACTGTATTATATTTCGAATGTAATTGAAAATAAGGCTAACTATATTAGATGGTTTGATTGGCTAGCCAGGAAGCAAGCATTTTCAATATAGGCAAGCTTGCAGTAATAGTATATATTAAGTATACTACTTAAATAAAGTCCTAAGTTTATCTACTCTAATAGAGAATAATTTCCGGCATTTTGTTTTTTTATCGTTAGTTTCTGGCATTTTGTTTGTTTTTATCGTTTACTTTGTAGCATGGTGGGGGGTGACGAATAAGACAGGAGAACAGAGACAAATACATAAATAAAACAAGAAAAACAAGTTTAAAACCAGGTAACATAAAAAACATTTAGGATGAGGTTAAAAAAAAATTTTTACCAAGTACTTCAACCGTTATGTTAGATTCTCTGCTGTAGCTATGACTCACTCTGTAGCTTTCAAATTTAATGGTTGTCCAGATGTGCAACAATAGTTTTTTTATGTCCATAAATTGGCAGCAGATTAGTTTTTTCAAATAAATAAATGAGTAGTCTGCCACAATGAACCAGAATATATATATATATATATATATATATATATATATATATATATATATATATATATATATATATATATATATATATACACACACACACACTCCAGCAGATTGGCTATGGAGGATTTAGTTGACTTTCTGAGCATTTCACAGTCAGTTGGAGAATGTGTGCCTTTCCTTTCACAAGCAGATGGGCCCTGAGGCTCTCGATGGATTGCATTTGTTGAATTCACGCTTTGATTTGATAAGAATCTACATAATAACTGTCCAGATATGGGTACCCCTAGGCAGATGGTTTCTTATGTTCCTAGATTGGTGGCAGAGTGGCCTTTTCAAGTGGATGCTGTCATTAATGTAAATGGTCTTTCTGGGATGGTGCCAGTGATATCTACTATATTCCAACCGATGGTCAGGTTGGGAGTCAGAGTTGATCCTATGGACATCTCACGATCAGTTTGGTTTCTGGTGTCTTAGAGTCAGTTGAGGCATATGTACCTCTCTAAACAAGATGGGACCTGAGGCTTTTAGTTGATGGATTGTATTTGGTTGTTTCGATTTGTTCAGACTAAGAATTCTTATTTGAAAGTCTGTTGTTCAGTAGAAAAAAACGTGTTTCATTATAAAAATAAAAACAAAACTTCATCGGTCATTCATCCTAATGTATATCAAGAAAAATAAATCCATTTCTTTCTGAACATTCTCACATATGTGACAAGAGATAATAACACTGTAATCTGATATAATTTCAAAATTCCTTTGAACATACATATATATATATATATATACATATATATATATATATATATATATATATATATATATATATATGTATATATATATATATATATATATATATATATATATATATATATATATATATATATATATATATATATATACACGGCCAAAAAAATCATTGAGGAATTTTTAACTTGAATAGTTTTTTATTTTTTATGGTACTTTAATAGGATTTTAACATAATATAATATTATTTTTTTTAATACAATATAATATTTTGTAATAAGTTTTTAACATAATATATTATTTTTTAACATAATAGAATATTCTGTAATAAGTTTTTAACATAATATAATATTATTTTTTTAACATAATATAATATTCTGTAATAAATTTTTAACATAATATAATATTATTTTTTTTAATACAATATAATATTCTGTAATAAGTTTTTAACATAATATAATATTATTTTTTTAACATAATATAATATTCTGTAATAAGTTTTTAATATAATATAATATTATTTTTTTAACATAATATAATATTCTGTAATAAGTTTTTAACATAATATAATATTATTTTTTTAGCATAATATAATATTATTTTTTAACATAATATAATATCATTTTTTTTAACATAATATAATATTCTGTAATAAGTTTTTAACATAATATAATATTCTGTAATAAGTTTTTAACATAATATATTATTTTTTTAACAAGATATAATATTATTTTTTTAACATAATATAATATTATTTTTTTAACATAATATAATATTCTGTAATAAGTTTTTAACATAATATAATATTATTTTTTTAACATAATATAATATTATTTTTTAACATAATATAATATTATTTTTTTAACATAATATAATATTCTGTAATAAATCTTTAACATACTATAATATTATTTTTTTTTAATACAATATAATATTCTGTAATAAGTTTTTAACATAATATAATATTATTTTTTTAACAAAATATAATATTCTGTAATAAATTTTTAACATAATATAATATTATTTTTAATACAATATAATATTCTGTAATAAGTTTTTAACATAATATAATATTATTTTTTAACATGATATAATATTATTTTTTTTAACATAATATAATATTATTTTTTTAACATAATATAATATTCTGTAATAAGTTTTTAACATAATATAATATCATTTTTTTACATAATATAATATTCTGTAATAAGTTTTTAACATAATATAATATTATTTTTTTAACATAATATAATATTCTGTAATAAGTTTTTATTAAACAACTGTTAGAATTGCATGAGTGCAACCCGCCTGACAACACAAACTGACTTGTATGCGTTTTGCTGGACTTTGTTTTTGGTGTTTGACATGCTTGGCCTAGATGATAACCAATACGAATGTTTTCTTCTAACAGTCATTAAACCTAATGTATATCAAGAACGATAAATCCATTATTTCTTTTTGAACATTCTCGCATATGTGACAAGAGACAACAGCACACATAACAACTGATGTGATATGCACAAACCACAGCAAGAATAAATAAATGATCAAATGCAAACCTTATTGATATTTAAACTTAACACAAAGTATAATGACCACGTGTAAGTAGTGGTGGTTCTGGTGGTGGGAGTCACTTGTGAGTATAAATTGGAAGGTCTTTGTTTATTTGTTTGTTTGTTTGTTTGTCTGTTGAAAAGCTAAATAAGTTTGCATCGAAAATAGCCAAATGCTCATGTCTATTAGTAAAGAACACGTTTATTTATTTTTTTTTGCGTTTACAACAAAGTTATTGCAACAGAGCGCGTGTGAGTGCATGTGTAAATATCAGCGGGAGCTGTAGGATATTATCAGCAGCAGCCGTCAAAGCACAGATGCAAATTAGGAAGTATGCGTCAGTTTGCGTCACAAGAAAAATAAGAAATACTCCGTGTGGACGGGGACAGAAGCAATGCGCACCGGGAAAGATGGATGTGTAAAGTCAAAGGCAAGCAGCATGAGATCAGGAGAAGAAAATGTAGCTGGACAAGATAGACGTGTGGCTCCGTGGTGGCGGCAAGAGACTTTTTTGCTGGTGTTGAGGTGGCAGGGTTTTGTTAATCTCATGGCAGATGAAATGAACAGTAAAAATATAAGAAGCAGACATTGTTTGAAAAGTAACGGTAAAAAATGCCGGTACTCATGCACTTATTATTAATCCGTGCTGAAATAATAACGTTATTATTTAAAAAGCCATTCTTAACATGGGGAGGGGAGAGTGTTTTGTACAGATTCTGTACTTTAATCTTACAATTGAATAAAAAAACATAGAATAAACCTTTAATTAAACTTTGAAGTACAATTTAAAAAATAGTGCGGATCAGTAAGTGCATTAGCACCAAAATGCCTTTTTACTAAAACAGAAAAATAAGCCGAGTCAGATTGATTTATTTTTGCTTGTTTGTTCCTTTGTGGTGGCACTGGACAGCGTGGGGATCCAAGAGAGGTTTAAACTGTAACGAACACGGTTCAAGCACCATGGCCACGTTACATTATGAATGGAAGTAAAATAAGGTTTCAAGTATTTCAACAAAGCTATAGAGGGCCGGCAAAGCCAGTTAATACCACCCACCCAACATGTTCAACATTACACTGGGTTTTATGCCCCAAAAGTAGCGATCAATTGCTGTGATTTAGTTCTTATTTAAGTTACAATAAATATCATCTTGTGGGTCTAGATTCGAAGGTTTTTGTTTGTCTGCTTGTTTGTTAAGTCAGATTTCTTCTATAGAGCTCACAATAATAGTGCCTCAGGGTTGTCTGCTCTGCATGAAGTTCTCCTCATTGGTCAAAGCTATTTCTTAACTTGCAAGGTTCAGGTATATGTGCATTTTTTTTTTATCAAAATCGTTAAGGAAAAAACATGAAGCCACTTAATGTAAGGAATTAACAAGAATGAAAGACAATTACAGGGTGGAACGCTAAAAGTGTCCTCCTAAAGAAAGCAACACTACAGCTTTATTTGAAAGCTTTTATCGAAAAAAAAAAATCAATTTAGGTAACTTGATTAAGAAGTAGAGCTGACATCTATTCAATGTATCTGCCTTCAGCCTCAATCACCGCCTTAATATGGGTCCGGAACTGAAAACATTTCCACAAGTATCGGCGGGAGCTCAGCAAATACTTGGCGGATGGCAGCGATCAGGCTGGGTTTGGTGTTGTAGGAGGTTATGTTGGTGATGTTCTCGACGTATGACCAAACAAAGTAATCCAGCAGGTTCAGGCCGGGGAAGGAGGGAGGCCAGTGAGAGGAGGGTACAAAGTCGTAACACTCCTTCTGAATCCTAACCTGGGTTTGTTTGGACTTGTGGGCCGGCAGGGTAATTCCATTTCAAATTATCCAGACCATGATACCCTTATCTCTCCGATTTTTTCCAAACTTTCACCATATGTTGGTATCATAAAAACTAGGGAATACTGAAAATTTGAGCTTTTAACTCTAAGCGGTTTCAGAAATATCGCAATTTTGGCATTTTACGTATATCGCGTCGAGGCGCGAATTCGCAAAATTATGAAATTACGTTTTTGGGCATAAATCAATGTCTAGATTAGGTAGAACCTTGAAAATTTGCATGGATAAGGTTTTCCACACGAGGAATCCAAAAGTCATGTTTAAAACCTCTGAGTTATTGAACTTTTAAGCCGAGATTTGGGTATTTGTCTAAGGCGCCCCAAAAACACATGTGGCACTATTGGAAATTGAATTTTTTTTGTTCCTAGACATTCTTGATAGTCTGAACTTTAATTCCTCCCAAAAAAGTGTTTGGTTCTTTCCTCGTTAGCTCACAATCGAACCTCAAAGATGGGCAGTTTTACGAGCCTCACTTCCAGACAGAGCAGTATACAAGGAGTCACTTGACTTCACCATAAACAGAAATCCTGGATTTTATTTTGACTTCCTGTTTATTTAAGAAGTGGTATTGCTGCTTTCTGGTGTTTCTTTAAGTTGGCTGAAACTATTTTGTTTGCTTTTTCGATTTGATGCAAGGATGCAAGTAACAGGTAAAGCCAAGTAACCGGATGGGGATGAAAGGCATTTGTTCAGTAATAAAAGAGAATTAATCTTTAATTATATTCAAATTTGTCCCTGAAATTATTTGCAACAAAAAATTCAATGTGCTTCTATTCTGTATGAACAACTTTTATATTGCATCCTGAAACTACCAGAAGTTTTCCAAACCATTAAAAAATAATGTATTTCATAATTTACAAAATGGATCAGTTCTCTTTTATATTCTAGCCGTGTGTCATGATTGTACATAAAAATCTTATTGAAGCTTTTCACCACATCTTCAGTATTTACACTTTTGTTTGTTCCCAACAGATTTTGAAATCTTGACACCAGTTCTTTAATTGTAATGTCAACTGTAGAACCAATATGCTTCTTTAGTTTTTCTTTGATTCAAAAAACAGGACTTTCCTTGGAAAAAGACTCTCATTGCCCTTTCTACATGGGGTGGGGAACCCAACTGGTATTCTTCACTGGCACTACAAAGTAAATTCTTTCTTTTAGTTCTTCTTCAATAATTTTAAGTTCTCTCTTTTTCTTGAAATAGTAAGTCTTCCATATCTAATGTTGACAGGCATTGAAAGAGTGCATGGGACTTCAATAGGGCTAATTCAAGCCAATGTGTTGTGCAGTAGAAGTCAATGAGATGGGGAACTTAACAGTTTCACAACACCATTCCTCTGTCCAGTATTTACTTTTGCCCCATCTGCACAAAACCCAGCAATTCTCAATGAAACGTTTCATCATCAGTGCACTAACTCCACTTTTGAAAGAGCAGATTTAATAACAGAAATAATGCCTTCAGCATGGCCATGTTCAATTGCAATAACTGAGTTTATTTTCTGCTATAACTTTCAACACAGTTCTTACATAACCTGCTTTATTTTCTGTCAGACCTCTCGCCCATCATTTAAACATTTACCAGATATTACAAAATTAATGAACAGTAAATAGGTTTTTATTCTTTTTTTTTTCTTAGGGTTCAATTTGTTTTTCTACTCACCCCACCATAAATTAAAATTATTTTAAAATGAAAAACTAATACATGCATTATTTTTACCTCATGTGAAGAACATAAATTGAAGAAAGATTTTATTTTAATTCTTATCCTACACCCACTGAATTTTTTATGAAGGTTGGAGAGTTTGTTAAAAAAAAAAAAAAAACTAAATGTTGTTTTCAAGAAAAATCCTAATTCACATTTTTTTGGCATTTTTGTAGAATGTTTTGTAAAAAATGAATTTAGTTTAAAAAGTATTTCATAATTTAAAAAAATTAATTGAAAATATTTCTATCAAAAATCTATCTAGAAGTTAAAAAACAGTTTAAATGATTTTATATGCAATAAAATGATGTATATTTATTTTGGTTTTTGTTTTTTCTTCTTTTTTCTTAATCAAATAAATGGTAATTAGTTTTTAAAAAATGAATGTTTATTTAATATCTACCAATTAGGCATTCTTAATACAAAACTCTTTGTGCTATTTTTAGAAAGTCCAACTTAACTACTATTGTATATCAGTTTGTAAAAGTTTGACGCTGACTTTTTTGAAACCTTGCAAACGTTATGTGAAGGAAAAAAAAGAAAATTTGGGAAAAAATGAGGTCATGGTATTGGAGGATTTCGCTGAAAACTATCAGTTTCTCATTCAGGATGAGATACAAAGTTTTCACTGGAGCAAAGAGTACTGCACACTTCACCCCTTTGTAATATACTACAAAAACGAAGTGGGAGTTCTACAGCATCACTCACTATGTTTTATCTCTGACGGCAATACACACGACACTTGCTTTGTTAAAAAAATACAGAGCAAGGTGACAGATTTCATTATACAACATCTTACTGGTATCAACAAAATCTACTATGTTTCAGATTGTTGTGGTGGCCAATATAAGAACTTTAAAAACTTTCTTACGGTATCGACCCTGACTGGATATTTTTTGCCACCAGCCATGGGAAATCCCCTTGTTATGGGATTGGTGGTGCCGTTAAACAGCATGCAGCAAAGCAAAGCTTGCAGAGACCATTGAACAACCAGATTCTAACCTACAAAGCGGTACTGGAAGTGTGCCAAGCTAAAATGAAGTCCATTGTGTTCTTTGGAATCGACAAGGAAGCCATGGTTGAAGAAGGATAGAATGGAGAAGAGGTTTATGGATGTGAAAACAGTACCCGGGACGAGAAGTAGTCATCATTTTGTTCCACAATCAGGATGCAAAATCGGACACAAACTCTGTAGTGAGGATAATTCATTTTTTGACGCTCACGACTTTAAAATCCTCACTCATGTTGACATTGGAGATGTTGCTCCTTCGATGTACATAACGTGTTTGTACAACTCGTTCTGGTGGGTCGGATTGGTACAGAAAGTAAACCTCAATGAAGGTGATGTTGATGTTCAGTTCATGCACCTCCATGGTCCATGTAAAACTTTCAACTGGCCTTGCAATGCTGACCTGTGTGCTGTTCCTTTCAAAAGCATCGTTTGTAGCTTCCACGTACCTAAAACAAACTCAAGTGGAACGAGCTTTACTATTTCTGACAAGGATTACGATAAAACCGTGACAGAATATGTTGCCTTACACTCATAAGATGTTGTGTTGTATTGATAGTTTTTGACTTTAATGTACCATTGTGCCAAAAAATCCAAACCATGTACCCACCCAGCATAGATACCGTTTCTTAGTATCCGTACCCATCGCATTGATTACCAGAAAAATGGGCTTTTGTTCTTTCTTTACTAGTTCATAATTAAACCTAAAAAATGGGTTAATCACAGGTAGCCGTGAGAATTTTTAGGGGTTCATAAATGCTACAAACACATTGTATCCTCACCACATGTAGTTTATTATTTGGGATTGTCCACTGTGATTGGCCAATTTTTGAGGTTCGATTGTGAGCTATCCGGTTACTTGGCTTTACCTGCTACTTGCATCCTTGTATCAAACAAAAAAACAAACAAAATAGAGGGAGGCTCCATGTTTTGACAAGCTTCTGAGTTTGACCTTTACTCCTGATCTGAAATGGAACACGTACATCAAATCTCTAGCCAGGGGCGCTGGGAAAATGGTGGGATCCTTCTACCGCTCCAGGAGAGATTTCACTACTGATGCAATTCTCTATCTGTATAAAAGCCAAGTACGTCCAAGGATAGAGTACTATTGGCACATCTGGGCAGGAGCCGCTAAAAATAGCCTATCTATTTTTTTTTTTTTACATGGGGGTCACCACTTATCAAGGCCCGAAGGCCACTCAGGGATAAGGGTTATTGCATGTACAGTAATCAATGAGATAGTATTGTAGTAATCATTAGTATTGGGGGTTTTGATAGAGTGTCTTACTTAAGGGGGCGGTTTGTCAGGAATTTGTTTATGTTGGACTTGAAGACGTCCAAGTTGTCGTCAGGTGGGAAACAGGAAAGCGGCAGAGAGTTCCACTGGCGTGCAGTTCTAAGAAAGAAGCTTTGCTCATGGGATCTATGTTTGGATTTAGGCACAGATAAAGAGTGGGGAAAATTATTGACAGTAGTTTCAGCCAGACGGGTGTTTCTCGTGAAAGATTGGTGAGGGGGAACGAGGGATTGGAGCTCAGACGAGCACCTGCCATGGAAATAGCGATAAAAAAGACAGGCTCGCAACGTCTCTTCTGTGGGAGAGAGGTTGCAGGGAAGAGAAAAGGGCATCCCCCATTAAACCATGAAGTCTATTTTGTACTCTGTCAAGGCAGGATAGGCTGTTTTTAGTAGCTCCTGCCCAGATGTGGCAGCAGTACTCCATCCTTGGATGTACTTGGCTTTTATATAGATAGAGAATTGCATCAGTAGTGAGATATCTTCTGGAGCAGTAGAAGGATCCCACCATTTTCCCAGCATCCCTGGCAACAGATTTGATGTATGTGTTCTATTTCAGATCAGGAGTAAAGGTCAAACCCAGAAGCTTGTCAAAACATGGAGCCTCCCCAAGATGAGAGCCATCCATTTCAATTGATGCCAGATGGGGATCAGAGCGTTGATGATGTAAAGATAGAAGCTTGGTTTTGGATGCATTAAAAGTGACCATCCACCTCTTCCCCTATTGTACCACGTGCTCAAGATCAGAGGATTAGAGAGAACTTTGTCATTTACGGCCTTTGATGTGTTGCCATAGATGGTCGTGTCATCAGCATAGATGTTAACGAATGAATTTTTTTTTCTTTTTTTTTTACATGGTGGTCACCACTTATCAAGGCCCGGAAGCCACTCAGGGATAAGGGTTATTGCAAGTACAGTACGTTAGTGTGGAGATTTAATGAAGTGTTTACTTAAGAGTGCGGTTCATTAGGAATTTGTTAACGTTGGACTTGAACACATCCAAGTTGTAGTCAGCTGGGAAACAGGCAGACAGAACAGAGTTCCACAGGCGTGCAGTTCTAAGAAAGAAGCTTTATTTATGGAATCTACGTTTTGATTTAGGCACAGATAAAGAGTGGGGGAAATTTTTCACAGTGGATTCAGCTAGACGGGTGTTTTTCATGAAGGATTGGCAAGGGGGGACCAGAGATTGAAGTTCAGACGAGCACCTGCCATGGAAATAACGATAAAACAAGGATAGGCTCACTTCTCTTCTGTGGGAGAGAGGTTGCAGGGAAGAGAAAAGGGCATCCCCCACAAAGCCACAAAGTCTATTTTGTACTCAGTCAAGGCAGGATAGGCTGTTTTTAGCAGCTCCTGCCCAGATATGGCAGCAGTATTCCATCCTTGGACGTACTTGGCTTTTATATAGATAGAGAATTGCATCAGTAGTGAGATATCTTCTGGAGCGGTAGAAGGATCCCACCACCTTTCCAGCGACCTTGGCAACAGACTTGATGTACGTGTTCCATTTCAGATCAGGAGTAAAGGACAAACCCAGAAGCTTGTCAAAACATGGGGCTTCTCCTAGACGAGAGCCATCCATTTCAATTAATGCCAGATGGGGATCAGAGCATTGATGATGTAAAGATAAGAGCTTGCATTAAAAGTAACCAGCCACCTCTTCGCCCACTGAACCACGCGCTCGAGATCAGAGGAGAGAGAATCAGAGAGAACTTTATCATTTACAGCCTTTGATGTGTTGCCGTAGATGGTTGTGTCATCAGCATAGATGTCAACGAATGATTTAAGTATGTGTTTAGGGAGATCATTGATGTAGATCAGGAAGAGAGTTGGGCCCAAGATTGACCCTTGAGGGACTCCAGCATTAATACTGCTGGCCTCTGATTTTTGTCCATTGACCACTACTCTTATGAGCCTATCGGAGAGAAATGATTTAATGATTGAGAAAACATTTCCAGTTATACTGTAACTAGAAATCTTGTGAAGTAGGCCCTTATGCCATACCTTGTCGAAGGCCTTTGATATGTCAAGAGCGATTGCCCTAGAAAGGAAGCCTTTGTCAAGAGATTCACTAATCCTGTGAGATATAACCGTTAGCACATCTGCGGTAGATCTTGCAGAACGGAAACCATATTGTGTGTCACTAAGAAGGTTATTTCTGCTGAGGTGGTTGACTATTTCTCTATTTAATATGGATTCCAGCAACTTGCTCATAACACACAGGAGACTTATTGGTCTGTACTGAGAGGGAGATGACTTATAACCTGAATTCTTAAATACAGGGCATACTGATGAGCAAGTTCTGGTTGAAGCTTTTTTAACACTATAATTGGGATGCCGTCAGGGCCAGTTGCTTTACTGGAATCAAGGTTCTTGATTAGGTTGGCGACCTCATGCACAGATATTTGTATGGTGCATAGCGTGTTGTCTGTTATATGAGGTTGGTAGAAAGAAGGGAGAGAAAGTAGTTACCAAGGTTGGTAGGGAGAAGGGAGAGAAAGTAGTTACCAAGGCACACAAAAACAGTATAAAATAGGATTGTTAATCAATGTGTGACAGTGATCGAGATAAAAAGACTGGACAATAGAGGTCAACATATTTAGTTTACGGACCGTTTTAACATGGAAGCAAGTTTGGCAACTGTTTACAACAGTTAGGGAACAGTTCAGGGACAATCCAGAATTTGGGACTCTGTCATTTGTGGCAATCTAGCAATGCATTTTGAGGGTGCTGGCAATGGTTCTGTTGTTATAACTTTGATCAGCAGAGAGCATGAGTCGTACATTTCTGATGTCACTTTCAAACATGATAGAAGGCTCCTAACTCTCTTGGGATTTGTACACAATAGTAGATGATCTGCAGCAAAAAAAGAAAACAGTAGCCTCATTTGCACACTGTTCTGCAGGAAGAGAAAAGATACTACACCATAGAGCATCTTTGATGTGGTCTCTTATGGCTTCCCAGTCAGCCTTCTTATAGTACTTTGTCATTTTGAGTAATGGCTCTTCAACTTGGGGTCGAGAGTTCATCACAATATGATTGGCAATAATGTTTTTTTTTTCTTTTGTAACTACAAAGATCACATTTTATGATGAAGCGAGGATTGCATGTCTGGATCTGCCATCTTCAAAACTCATCACTGGTTACCCCCCCCCCCTCCTCCCTTAACAGCCTTTTTAGAGATAGAGATCAAAATCAGCCTTGTAATAGTTATTATTAATAGTAAACCGCTAAAAATGATTTTATATATATATATATATATATATATATATATATATATATATATATATATATATACTTATCAATTTAGGTGAATTTTGGAATATGACCTTTTTTTTCCATGACCGGTATGTACATTATAAAGTCTGTATTTTTGTTTTGTTTGAAATCTGTTGTACTGCAGAAGCACCCTCTTCTCCCAACAAATAAATGAAACCCTACACCAGCTCATAATTCTATCGTTAGAATTGATAAGGCGTTCTAAAGACCGCACCAAACTGGATTCTTGTGCAAATTAGTGATGTTTTAAACCAATTCATTTCGGGTGAAAACACCATTACGTACTTACACCTTACGTCGAAATTAGTATAAATTCCCAAAATTACAAAAAATAATACAGTAAAAGATCTGCTAGATATATTTATAACAACAACAACAACAAAAAAAATCATTCACAATTACGTTATGACATGTTATATTCAAAAATCGCGAACTCTTAATTTAAGCCAAGGATTAACTCCCTTGTTTATCATACTGAATTGGTCGCACAATTCTTCTAAATTAAACAATACACGAGATAAAACTCGATAACTTCTATTTTTACTTGTAATTAATTTTTTACTGGATAATTTTTCGTAGGTTATACTAATTTCAACATGACACGTAACGTCAAAAATGTTTGCACCTGCAAATGCGTTGTTTTAAAACATCGCTAATCTACACAAGCACCTCAAACTGTTTATAGTTACACTGATTTGTCCTTGCATTTTCAAAGTATGGAACAACAGCGGACTCTATCGAACGCTGTGTTTATGATCGATTGAAAATGAATCTAGTTACTACGTGCAACGTCAGCGAGCAGACGGAAGCGGCTAGTTGCGAGATGAGGTAGCGGAGGTGTAGTTAGTATTTACAGATCACCGCTAAGCAGCAGCAGTCGATGTGTGTGTGTGTACGGGGGTCTAGTAGTGTTAATAGTAAAGTGTGAAGCTATTGGTACTACTAGTCGTTGGGGAGGGGGAACCCAACGTGAGGCGCTCTGCTGCTCCTCTCTAGCCACAGCAAAAAGTGAATCGCGATCTCCGCGGTCGGTGCGTGAAAACGACGACGAGAGTCGAGTCGAGTTGCCTCCCTTGACTTCGTCTCCTGACGTCATTTCTACAAAAATGGCGGATACGGTCGGCTTGATGAAACGGGAACATGCAGGTAAGGAGAATAAATAATGAAAGAAAAAGAAAAAAATGAGAATGAATACATTAAAAAAAAGATGAGAGAGGCTTTGCTTAAAATGTGATATTTTTGCCGTCCGATTATTCTCTGGATTACCCGAGGCGAACATTGGAAATATCGGCACGGTGCTGTCGGCGTGTCATTTTTTTTTCAGTGTGTACTTATATATATATATATATATATATATATATGATTTTAAAAGAAACGTCTACATATATATATATATATATATATATATATATATATGGTCACTCTTATGTTTAAGAGTGTATTTGGATTTTTAATCACTTTGTTATATTTTAGTAATAATTTGAATAACATAAATAAAATGTCATCTTTTCTCAGTAACGGTTAGTGAATGACTTTAGAGAGGCCGAATCTTATCAGTGCATATTTTAAATAACAAAATAACTCCGATGTTATTATGATATGTCGCTGTTGACATCTGAGCTTTTTTTTTGTTTTTTTTCTTTTTTTAATGTAAAATCTGCGTTGATAATGCTTTCACGGCACATTTTAAAGTATTTATTCTGTTGTCTAAAATGAGAAAGAGATGGAAATCAAAAATGGGTACAGCTGATTCTTGTTTAAATATTAGAAAACCTTATCTCTGTATTTCGTTGAGTTTGAAATCTTTGGGTGTTCATTTGACAAAAAAAAAAAAAAATGGATAAATGAAATATTTATGGGTGGAGGCATCTTTTTTTTTTTTTTTTTTTTTTTTTTTTTTTAACATTTTGGCGTGCCTCATATCCTGAAGAAATTTAGTTTTTTAGTACTTCTACAGAGATCGAATCTGATTTTTTTTCTATTTTTTAATTTTTAACTCTAACTAAAGTTAAATATACTCATTGTTATAAGGGAGGTAACTATTATACTAAGAATTGCAAGAAAAAATGAATTATTTTTTTTTCAACCAATAAATAACAAAACAAAAAAAAAATGTAAAATGCGACGATATTGTAATTTTTCTCGAAAACATTCGAGTAATTGTAAGAAACAAATTTTTTAACTACTTTAGTAAAATCTCCTTTAGAACAATAGGTTCAAATTCCGAATAGCCCCAAAGTTTTATGTTTATTTCGACAAAGTTCGGTAAGGTTTTTTTTTTCTTAAAAAAAAAAATAAATAAATAAAATAAATGGACACTTCTGCAGTTTAACATTCCCTAGCAAATTTAAAGAGCCATTTTAACATGGGAGAGGAGAGCGAAATTGCACTAGTGCCAAATTTTGCCCCCCCCCATTCCATGATTTTTTTTTTTTTTTTTTTGTAGGAAAACCATCTTACCTATAACTGGCAATATGTATACTTCGCTTAGCAGAGTTACTATACAACGCATGTGTTTTTGTTTCAACGGTGCTCAATATTTGAGTAGAGTTTTAATAATATTTTACAAATATAAAGGAAAATGTCCGTGCTTTAAAAAAATATATCTTCGTATTTGTAAAAATATAAATAAAAATATTTGTACTTGTGCGAACGACTTTCGGCGAGATGGTCACGTGATCACGTCTGAATGGACCTAATGTCGTCGGGTTTTGACATTGTTTTCGAAAATGTCTTAAAAAAAAAAAGGGGGAATTTAAAAGATTCTTTCTCTTTTCAGTTGAGTTCAAGAAATAATTACTGAAAATTGTAGTCCATCCCATTTAGTTACTCAGCATTTTTTTTTATTGTCATCAAACTTTATTTTTAAAACCATTTTTATTTTTCTACGCACTAAAAAATGAATGAAATGCGAGAATCAAATCACCTTCAGTATTTCGACTTTTTAGGAATTTAAACTTTACATATCTTCTATATTAATAAAATTCTGTAATCGTTCCTCGTGTGTATGGCTGTGTGTTTCTCGTCACTACGCAACTTGCACATTTTTATTTGCTTCCTCAGCCCGCCTTTCCCTTCCTGTTAGTATTCTCGGTTTCCCCAACTTTACCAACATGAACGCATTTAAATGTAATGTGGACAAAAATCGTGTTCTCCGACTCCCCGCCAAAATTGCCCCTTATAAATATGATCCCTATCACAGCAGCTCGTTATGCTTCAATGACAGTATGCCTTGTTTAGAGTTGAACGAAAGATAAAAATGAAGTAGGGTAAAAATGATTTAAAAAAAAAAAAAAAAAAAATCTGCGTAAATTCTTACGTGCTCCAGTGCTGCTCCACTCCAGCGTATTATAAACACCCCAACCTCCCCATGTTAAAAATGGCTTTCGGAATAAACAACCCCTCCCCCACTTCGAAAGCCGTTCTTAACATGGGGGGGGGGTATTCCGAAAGTCGTTCTCAACACGGGGTGGTTGGGTTTTTTTTTTTTTTTTTTTTTTTTACTACGCTGGGGCAGGGCGTAAAAAAATTCAAATCTGATACTTCTGCAGTTTATGGGCCGTGAATTTTTTTTTATTTAGTATTTTAAAGTTAAATTCAATTTTTGGTAATGTTGCTAAATATGTTCATGGGTGATATGAGAAAATAAGTATAATATTGTTTCTTAAATATTATTTACACGAGGAGTCATTTCGAGTAAAAAAGTTCATTTTACTCATCTAAACTCGAGAAATGCACGATTAAAATGTGTAAACATTGAATGAGTAACAAAATCAAGATGGCTGCCACCAGCAATTTCGTAGAGCAAGTAACAGCCTTGACCAAAGATCGAGTGAAACGGAACGAACGGGTGGAACCTGTTTAGTTCGTGTGGAGAGAGTGAGCGAGCGAGTACAAATAAATTGGTCGAAATCGTTTGCTGCATCGCATGCATTTATTTTACCTTATTTTTCATTTTAAATCAAAAAATTTTTTACTTAAAAATAAAAGGTACTTTTTTACGAGAGTACCCAGCGGCGCCAGCGCAGTCAGTAGAAACCTCCCCATGTTACGAACGGTTTTCGAGATTGAGGTGTTTATTCCGAGAGCCGTTCTTAACATGGGAAGGTTAGGGGTGTTTGTACTACTACGCTAGGTACTCTAGTTAAAAAAAAAAAAAAAAAAATACCAAATAAGTTTTGATCGCAAGATCAAGGCTACTACTTGCTCTACGAAATTGCGGGTGGCAGCCATCTTAATTTTTACTCATTCAATTTTTACACATTTTAATCGTGCCTTTCTCGAGTTTCGATGGGTAAAATAAAACTTTTTACTCGAAATGACTCCTCGTGTAATAATGTTTAAGATAATGCCTACACACACTTTTCTCATATCACCTACAAACCCTATATAGTGACATTACCCATTTTTTTGTTTTTTGTTTTTTTGTATCTTTTGTTTAATTAACTTGTTAGGTGAAAGTACAGAATAGTTAACAATGGGACATTTTTTTTGTGTCTATTTGAAAAACTGTTTAGAATTTGATCTATTTATTTATATTATATATTCTGTTCGATTTCTATTAATTCAAACGACGAGATCAAAAGATATAGGAATATTAAAAATAAATAAATAAATAACATTGTCTTGCCATATTAAAGATAAAATAAATATTTTCGGTACTAGTGCATGCACTTATTGATCCATGCTGAAATAGTTGAAAGCCATTCTTAACATGGGGAGGGTGTTTTGTACTTATTCTGTACTTTAACCTTACAATTAAAAACATCCTAAAACTAATGAAACTAGAAAATACTATTTAAAAATAGCGTGGATTAATAAGTGCACTAGCATCATATTTTCAAACGGTCAATTTGGCTTGGTTGTCCCATTAAAGACTTACCTGCAAAGGGTGTTTATTCGGAAAGCCATCCTTAACATGGGATAGTTTATTCCGAAAGCCGTTCTTAACATGAGGATGTTGAGGGTAATACACTTAAAAAGCAATTCTTTACAGGTAAGTATTCAGTGGGACAGTCAAACCACATTGATCTTTTCAAACTTCCAATTAGCGATAGAATTTTTAGTGGTCAAAGATATTTGACTAGTTGATTTTTAAATATGTCGTTTTAAACACAAACTTTATTGCGTACTTAATTGTCATTTCAAAAATAGTGATACTAGCATGGGTGCCCGGGTGTTTGGAGGTGTGTGTTGAGCAAAAAAAAAAAAAAAAAATGGTAGTAGGAATGCAGGCTTGAACCCGTACCACGAAGGAGGAAAAGAACGTGAAAAAAGCGTGACGTCTTTGCTGTTACGACCACTGCCAAACTGGAAGTGATGTAGGTTTTAATTAAGGCTAGACAATCGAAAGGAGAGGATGACTTTTGAAAATATCGGCGAAAAAAGCGACCCTTACCCCTGTAGAAAAGTGCCCAGTTGAAGGTGAAGATATTAATGTTTTTAGCCAATTTTTTGATATTTGTTGTCTGAAAGGTCGAACTTCAAAACGATACTGAAATCTGTCGCCTCTGTTGAAAGTTTTAGGCAGACATGCAAACATACATACATACATACATTTTGTAACTCAAATTTTCGACCCAAACTGATTAAAAAGCTTGCCCTATCTCTGAATACTTTTTATGTAGAATTTCAAATGTTTAGACCAGAAATTGTCTGAGTAATTTGGTAGAGACCGCAGAGGTAATTTTTTTTTTTTAACTTTAACCCCTATTATGACTCCTTAAACATTTTTTTGTTTTGGGCTCAAATCAAGTTATGAAGTTAGATCCATGTCCAAGGAACCTATATCTAAAATTTCAAGTGTTTAGACCCAAAATTGTCGGAGGAGTTTGGTAGAGTTCTCAAAGATCAAATCGTTGAACTTTGACCCCTTAACAGCTAAATTTCTGGCTGAAAACCGACCACAAAGACTTTCCCAAATCTCAATACCTTGTATATCAAATTTCGAGTCTGTAGACTAAAAATTGACAGTTATTTTGTAGGAAAATGTACATGGACAGACAGACAGAAACTTTCATTTTTATAGATACCAGATTAAATTACGAAAATTCATTGAGTAGAAAGTTATTTAGTTATAAGTAATTTTTATGGAAAATTGGAAACTTGCATTTTTCTTAGATGTTATAAAATAGACGAAGAGTTCATACACAGGAGCCATAACTCGGAATGCAAAATTTTGGGCGCTTTTACACTATCAGAACGGAATTTCGAAAATCGTAATACTGAATTTTACATGAAAATAATTGGATCTACGTATTCCTCGTATTTTTAAGACAATTTTATCCAAAAATTATGAAAATCGATAAGATAGAAAATTATTTATTAAAAGAAAATAGAATTTGAAGAAAATGATCGTATTTGCTTATGTAAAATACAGGAGGGTTCAAAAGGGAGGTAATTCTCCTTTTCGATTTATTTTATAAAAAACAAGATGGCTGCAATTTTTCAGCTGCTAACCTGATTAAAGTTGGGTTTTATTTGTTTTTTTTTTATAATAATTCAGTAAAATTCAGGTAATTTCGATTGCATATTTTGGAAGCTTACATTGTAATTAATCAGAATTGACCAAAAAAAAAAAAAAATCAGTAGAAACCATTGTTTTTATCTGAAAACTCCATTTATCAACTACAAAATTTCGTTCTAATAGTGTAGAAGCGCCAAATGGCTTCCGATATTTGTAATCTAAAGCAAGACTTTTTAAAAAACTCTAAAACACTATAGCATTTAATTTATTTATTGCAGACTATTATCCTCATCTTTCTTAGATATTGTTTTATGACATTTCGGCCAACTATTCCTCTGGCCTTCGTCAGGTGGTAACTGTGACGGGGTAGGAACTCAGAATCTCCTAACTGCATTCTCAGCAATTACTGTCTTCCATAGTTGTTGTCGTCCTACCACGTTTTGGCCAAGTAAGCCTCTGGCTGGCTTTGGGTAGGATTGAAACCACTATCTCCAGACAATTCTCACCTGGAACCGTAGAGATTCAACGTCTCTAACCACTACACCACGGGCCCCAAAGGGTGATCATGGTTGGATTTTTTGGTCTAATAAATTGGCGCAGTAGTTAGAGACGTTGAATCATACAGAGTTGAATTCCATGTTCCTTCTTTGGGTGCATGTCTGGAATTGCCTTTAAAGAGAAAAGGCGTTGAAAAGCCTACCAAGCTCCTCACTGGAGGTTGACTTTGACCAATTTGATTGGTCTAAATAAAGACAGTGGGTGGCCAAATCAGCCAATGAAGGGGTTGCTTATAATTATAGAAATTCTCACAGAAATTTTGTAATTTTTCAATGTATTTTTCTATTTTCTACATGATTGTTTTTGCTTAAAACGATATATTTAAACAAATCGATCTGTTGTTTGAATCAACTTAACTATATGCTAAGCTTTGGTCATTCGTCTTTGTCTCCCATAACTCCAATAATTGTGGCCTTGCATCTTGTATTCATACACTTTTTTGACAGAATACACACACAATGAAAATTATGGGAATAATATTGCAACATGATGGCAAAATAAAAAAAAAAAAAAAATGAACAAATCATAATTATATATGTTCATCAACGTTTTGTCTTTATTTCAAGACTTCTTCAGGATGATTGATTTAAAGAGATAAAATACCAGTACGATATTTGAAAATATATTTGATGTGAAAATGGATGATTTTGAACAAAAAAAAATAGCCGTAAGCATTCATTCACTGAATACCATAAACGCTATGCACACTTTGAATGCTAACGGCTTCTTGCGTTTGAAAATAGAACAACAGCATCGATTTCACATTACGAAACCAAATATATCTTCAAATATTATACTGGTATTTTATTTCTTCAACTCAATCATCCCGAAGAAATCTTGAAATAAAGACAAAACGTTGATGAATATATAATTTCATTTTATTTTTTTTTCCTTTAGAATATAAATAAATAAATCGTATATAAATTACAAATTTCCTGTTCAAATGTAAGTTTGTACTTTCTTTTGTTTTTTTTTGTTTTTTTACGAACAAAGTTCTATAAATAGCTCAGTAGTGCAGAACTGGATCTATAGTTTTTTTTAAACTGCTTTTAATACAAGAAATAAAAACTCCTATCCATCGAAAAAAATAGAGGTTCATATAGTGTTACATACAGTTTTTCCACCCATAAAGTTCACCATATGTGTTTCTATTGTTCTTAGGTCTTCATCAGTGCTCAGATATCAACAAAAAGCAAATGGCACGTATGTGTATATATATATATATATATATATATATATATATATACACACACAAGTATTTATTTAAAAACTATACATGCAAATTCCAAAAATGAACCAGCGATTTTATTGTATTGGAACAGCTTTCTGTGGCTGGTAAAAACCAACACAACTCATCAGCGTCTGATGAAAGAAGGAAGGGTTTTCCTCCTTCCATCAGACGCTGATGAGTTGTGTTTTCCTCCTTCCATCAGACGCTGATGAGTTGTGTTGGTTTTTATCAGCTGCAGAAGGCTGTTCCAGTACGATGAAATCGCTGGTTCGTCTTTGGAATATGTATGTATAGTTTTTTAAATAAATATTTGTATTTTAGCTCTCACATTTGCAATCAAGCACTTTATTTGGATTATTTTCATCGCATTCGTACACCATATATATATATATATATATATATATATATATGTATGTATGTATATATGATGGACTCTCCCGTCGATTTCGACGTATGAGGTTCCACCACAACAATTAAGTTACTCGAAAATCCACACAGATGATTTGTTTATAGTGGTGAAGGCTTTGTGTAGAACCAAGACACTTTTTGGTATTGCTGCTAACCTTTGTCAGTGCAGATGACTGCCACAGGACAGTGTGCATTAAACCATAGGTTTTTACATCAGTTTCCTTCTAGATGCATATCTTAACGAAAACCCGGGGTGCATCTCTCTCAGTAAATTAATGCGCCCCCAAATACCAACCTGGAAATTTCTACGGCTCTGCACAGTACATACAACGCCCAACCTTCTCAAATGGTCACCCATGTGGTACTGGCCCAGCTCAACATTGCTTAACTTCGGTGATCTGACGAGAACTGGTGTATCAATGTGATGTAGCTGTATTGGATCTTGTTCTGGCAGTGGAGTGAAAGCCTTAGCACCTTCTTGCTCAGGTGCTTCAGCCTTATGTTTAAATGAAGTACACCTTCGCAGACATTATTTTCTCTCTTTGAATATAGGTTAGTTTCAGATGAATCGCCTGAGGCGCCTCTACTGCAGAATGCTGGCGGGGCTGTTCAAGTATTTTTGTAGACCAAGAGTGCTTACGCTTATTCTATGCTGGCTTTTCAGTCTCTATCTTCTGACCTTGTGTTACATTTTCTTGCGGTGAGAGAGAGAGAGAGAGAGGTTGATGCCATTCTGTATGCTTGTCTCTGTTCACACTGGATGACGTTACACATTAAAACAACTAAGCTACTGAGAATATCCTTTATGACTTTACAGAGAATTACATTATAAACTAAAACATGTTCATCAAAGCATAAAATATACTTTATGACATCATAAATGAAGAAATGGATAACGTAATACATAAAAACATAACCTTCAGATCACAGGTTGTCTATGTTATTGACTGATATGTGTGTGTCTGTGTGTCTAGTATACTACTAAAATTCTGTGGACTTGTTTATATATTGTTACCGTGCACATTGGATGACGATGTAGAGAATGAATGGCAGTTGTCAAAAGCTGTGGACACTGGCTGGCCGACGTGTGTTTGAAAGGAGCGACTGTAATTTCTAAATATTTAATAAATACTGACTCGACGGGTCACATATAATCGGTTAAACAAACTATTAACACTCTGACCATCTTCTCCCCGTGCACACTTCATCTGTACATGAATGATTTAGATGGAGGGAGGAAAAGTGATAATGTAAATATTATTTACATTATCACCTTTCCTCCCTCCATCTAAATGATAAATAAAGAGTGACACTGACAAATACTAAGTGGTTAGAGGAATGGAATGATGCAAATAGTGATTGACATCTATTTGGAGATCACACTAAATCTTTTTTTTGATAGTGTGAAATCTTTTACCTATATTGTCATCCTGTAAAAAAACAAAACAATGTCCGCTATTATATTAAATGGTGCAAGTCAAGAATTAAACCTAACCCAAAGTCAATAGTCGAGGCTATTTTTGTTGACTAGGACTTGTGCAGCTCTAGGAGGTCCACCCTCTCGGGTTTTGCCTACTCTCTTTGAGAAGGGGTTAGTTTATTGCTAATTGCCTGATGCGCCCCTGTCGAGGAATGCACAACGGAGCTGCCCAGGTACTTTTTGCAAGTCAGTGTGCTCCGCCTTGGAGACGCTAACTTCTCAATTCCACTTTCCGACCCTTGTGTCACATTTTTCACTGTGGGAGAGAAATAAAGGTCAATTTTTACGACCTACCCCAGCGTAGTATAAACACCCCAACCTCTCCATGTTAAGAACGGCCTTTGGAATAAATACTCCCTGCCCCAACCTCCCCATGTTAAGAACGACTTTCGAGGTTGGGGGTGTTTATTCCGAAAGCCGTTCTTAACATGTGAAAGTTGGGGTGCTTATAATAGGCTGGGGCATGTAAAAATTGACCGAAATAAATACCATACCCCCCATATATTCCAAAAATTATAAAATTGACAAGTTTTTTTGATAAAGAAAATCATTTTTTTAACAAGTTTTAGCGATTAATAACAAATCATAGCCATTACTTGATTTTGATCTCTATTTCTGCAAAGGTTGTTAAGGGGGAGGTGACTAGAGATGAATTTTAAATATGGCGGAGCGAAACACAATTCTTTAAAACCAAACTGTTTGATAAATTTGCGTGATTTTTGGAACACGATATTTTCATTCCATGACAAGTACGTATACATTGTAAAGATTTTTTTTTTCTTAGGTTGAATTCTGGACTTGTACCTATTTGAATGCTTAATCTCTCTCTCTCTCTCTTTCATATATATATATATATATATATATATATATATAAACGTGTGTGTCTGTGTACGTTTTCCAATGTAATAACTCTGTCAATTTTCAGTCTACAGACGCGAAATTTGATATACAGGGTACTGAGATTTGGGAAAATCTTTGTAATCTATTTTCGACCAGAAATTTGGCTGTTCAACGATTGACCCTTGAGAACTCTACCAAACTCCTCCGACAATTTTGGGTGTAAACACTTGAAATTTTAGATATAGGTTTCTTGGACATGGATCTAACTTAATAACTTGATTGTAGCCTCAAACAATAAATGTTAAGGGGTCATAATAGAGGTCAAAGTTTAAAAAAATTTGACCTCTGCGGTCTCTACCAAATTACTCAGACAATTTTTAGTCTAAACATTTGAAATTTTACATAAAGGGTATTTAGAGATAAGGCAAGCTTTTTAATCGGTTTGGGTCGAAAATTTTTAGTTAACAATATATAAATGTATGTATGTATGTTTGCATGTCTGCCTAAAACTTTCAACAGAGGCGACGAATTTTACCAAGATCAGTATCGTTTTGAAGTTCGACCTTTCAGACAACAAATATCGCAAAATTTGGCTAAAAACATTAATTTCTTCACTCTGAACTGGGCACTTTTCTACAGGGAGGAGATCGCTTTTTCGCCGAGATTTTTTAAAGTTATCTCCTCCTTTCGATTGTCTAGCCTTAATTTAAACATAAGTCACTTCCGGTTTGGCGGTGGTCGTAACAGCAAAGACGTCAGATTTTTTTTTTCTCGTTCTTTTCCTCCTTCGCGGTACGGGTTCGAACCTGTCTTCTTACTACCACTTTTTTTTTTTTTTTTGCCAACAGACACATACAAACACCCGGGTAGCGCCGCCGCCGGGCTGAAATGCTAGTATTATATAAAACAAATATTGATTACGTATGCTCGCGTACAAATAAAAACAAGAAAGATGACACAATTCTGTATTTGATATTATTTCTCGCCATCTTGTACGTCATTTTGTTTATCTGTTTTTAAATATATTAATTTATTTTTACCTACATTTAGTCTTTACCTGGTTTGAAATATCGAAACGTAACAATTGAAATGATAATTTTGTTATCCATCTCTATTTTGAAGATAGTTTAATTTTAGATGCTTGTGTAGAATAGATTTTGAAACAAACGCATTTCGAGCGAAAAAATTACGTACTTACATGTCATGTTGCAATTAGTATAATTTTTAAAAGAATAAAAATAAAAAAAAACTACGAAGCATGATCCTCTAAATGTTACGGTGACATATATTGAGTGTTTTTTTTTCTTTTCTTTCTTTTGTATGTTTTTTTTTTTTTTATAAGTCATTATCAAAACTTCAAATATTTAGGTGGCAATTCTTCTCGGCCATTGTTCTTGTTCTCACAAAACAATCGGCACTATGTTTTTCGAACCGAATAAACGTTTTAAAGTGATTAAAATCTCAAACCTTTTCTAGGTAGGTAGAAGAGTAACTTATCTTGCCTTTGGTAACATTTATTTGTTATACATTTGTTTTTTATCCATTTTTTTTCGTACCTCTGTGGACTGCAAAACAAACCCAAGGATTGTATTATAAGAACAGCTACTACACCTTGTTCCTGACCAAAAGGCCAATGAAGAAACGGTGTCTTGTTCCTATTTATTTGCGTCCCACGAAATTAGAACTTCGTTTGTTTATGTGAGCAAAATTCAGCTCCCTAAAAACTGGAAATCTGGATTAAAACAAAAATTTAAATTGCTTCCGTCTTGAAGGATTTTTTTTTTTTTACTGGGGACAAAAACAAAAAAAAAAAAAAAAATGAAACGTAACATCTAAACAGATACTACACTTTGTAATGTTTATTTGCACTAAATATTAAAAAAAAAAATACATTTTGAACAAATTAGGCACAAGATTGTTCGAAAGTGTGGTCAAATGGGTGTCGTTGGTCATCCTTCATGACTAGAAAATGTCTATCCTATTCTAAACAAGAATGATCAATCACCATAATACCACATTTACTCTAGGGGGTCATCCTATTTTAAAAAAAAAATCCCAAATTGTTATTTTCTTTTTATTTCTTAATTTTTTATTGAAAATCAATACGTCTATATTTTGATTTGAGCCAAAACGCCAAGGAACAACATGTCTTGTTAACCACAAAACAAATAGTAAAACTAGTTTTTTCGTCGTCATTTTATATTTAAAAAAGTATATAAATTAGAAATAATAATTCATATTTGGTACTTATGCAATTATATTAGTGTGCTATTTTTTTAAATAATATTTTCGATTTAAATTTAACTTTTACAATATCTTTATTATTATTATTAAATTGTTACGTAAAAGCACAGAAGTTAGAAAACACCATATTAAGGATGGTTTTCTAAATAACCTTATTTCAGCACGATGACATACGTGCCCATTTTTCAAATTTTATTTTGCTATTTTATCAAAATAAAATATATATATGAGTAAATTAAATTAGAAATATTAATGCATTATTTTTTTCGTTTTATTAAAAAAGGGGGTACTTATGCAGAGCGGCTACCGTGCTGAAATAATGTTATTTAGAAAGCCATTCTTAACATGTGCAGGAGAAGGCGTTTTGTAACGATTCTGTACTTTCACCTAACAATGTAATAAACCAAAGATACCATAGAACTTGGATTTAATTTGAAAATATTATTAAAAAAAAAAAAAGCACTGCACCTTTCTGCATAAGCACCTAAAAAGGTACATAAATAAAAAAAAAAGCATTAAAAATCTGGACAAAAATTGGAAAGTAACTAGTGACGTCGCATTACATCATTTTTATATTTTTTTTTTTCGAAATGAAACCGTAAACACTTTAGTTGTGCAAAAAAATCTTAATCTCTGTATGATTGATTACAAATTTAATCTTAGATGACATTGTGTTTTTTTTTTGTTTATTTTATTTATTTATTTTTTTTTCAATCCAATGGAGAGAGATAATCTCTCTACTTCGTCATTAGATTAATAATTTGGTATTGTTGTCCCTCGTAGTAGCAGAGTTCTAAAAACCCCTTCCCTGCTCTCTTTCTACCATAACCATTCTTTCTTCTTAAAGATGATAAAATCTTTCTATTCTTAGTCGAAAGTAGTTTTTTTCTTCCGCTTCTTCAATCAGAATAAAAAATTTCAACCTTTTTTCTTCTTTATCCCCAGAATGACATTTGTTGAGCCATTGCTCACCATTCTGTCTTTGTACATTTCTGTGTCGCATGGTGCCCCCCCCCTTCTTCTTTGTCTTTCTTGGCAATGGAATGGCTATAAAGTCAGAATTTCTCAGTCTGTATTTCATTCTCTTTTCTCTTCTAACTCCTCTCATTTGTCTTGGATTACTACTCGTTACCTACCATTTACTTACGTTTAACTTTCCGCCCTAAATCATGCTGTCTAGTGTAGTTACTGTGTACTCTTATCTTTTTGGAAAGTTCTTTTTTCTTTCTTTTTTTTTTTTTTTTTTCGAAAACGCAAGAACAAGGATATAAAAATATGCATTTGAAAAACATCTCATTTTGTTTAGAGATGTAAAAAGAAACTCGGCATTATATAAAGTGTTTGCACGTGAATTTGTTTTTCTTCAGTTTATGAACGAAGAAAAGAATTTGTCCTTTAACTACAATTAAAGCCAAAAATGACTTTCTAATCGGCAGTTAAAGACTTCAAAATCACTTTCTAATCTCGGAGAGTCACGTTATTGAATTATTAGTCATTTTTTTTTCTTCAAAAATAAAAATAAACGAATTCAAAAATCGCAAAGACTTGAACATGACTATATTTTTAATTATTTTATTCACCCGGATAAATTCCAGCTATTTCAATTATATCGGACTCATGAAATAAATGTGCACTAATATATATCTATATCTATAATATAAAGCTGAATGTCTGTGTGTGTGTCTGGTCACGAATAGGCTCCTATATGGTTGTGGTTGACTATTATAGAAAACTAATCAAATATAGATGTATCAAGACACAAGAATGGGTATGTTTGATCTGGCATAATGATGATTCATTAAAATTCTAGGGTCTGCGTACGCGCCTGGTCCACAAAGTATGTAAATAAAAAATTTAAAAATTAAAAAAAAAAAAAAAAAACGTTTACAAGTGTTTCTGATATATATGTACATAAGAATAGTTTGATAAGTATGTTTTAACTTAAATAGGGATGGTATGATAAAATTGTGGAGTCTGCGTTCGCGCCTGGCCTCCATAGAATGGAAATAGGCACAAACTTTAATAAAGACTTTTCATATCTATCTGCGTAAGTATACTTTGATAATTATGTTTCAGTTTGAAGAAATATGGTATAATAAAATTATGGGGTGTTCGTTCGCGCCTGACTTCCATAGAATGGAAATATGTCACAAAGTTTAACAAGGTCTTTTAATATAGATCCACAGAATATTGTGCTAAGTGTTTCAGTGTGAACAGGTATGGTATAATAAATTATGGGGTTTATCTATTTTATTTTTACTTTCATCATATTTTGCTTTGGTTTTGATACCCCCAAATTCGAAGCTATCTCTTTACAGCCCTCTCTTTTCATAACCTATCATACTTTCATAAATCAGAGTCCATTTTCTGTAGGCTGTTTTTGAACCCAGTCAACGACGGATACTTTTGCTAGTGTATATATATATATATATATATGGACAATTAATCAGGACTTTGTAGGGTATCGGAATCCGAAAAATTTGTGTCTATTTTCTGATGCCAAAAACGATTAAGTGTCAATTATCTTTTTGTTTGATAAAATAAAATCTTCTACTGCTGGTAGTAATAAATGAAATAAGCCACATTTATTGATTTTAAACTAAGATCTATAGAGACCCCCCCCCCCAAGTGTTTTTACATTTGAAAAATGTGCACATTTAACACGTGTTAACGGTAATCGGAGAAAAATAACAACTTTATAAGTTAAATATTTTTAGAGAGTTATAAAGAATTGGAATCCGGAATTCAGTACGGAATCGGTAATTGTGTTTGTGTATATTTATTATCGTGACCTTTGTAAATTCGAAAAATTTCTAATCTTTTATCATCCAAATAAAGACAAAGGGAAAAACCTTAATTTTTGCATGCAACCCCGTCGTATTAAAGAACTGAAGTGTTTATGTCAACTTGACTATTTGCTAAATTCTTAGTTTGATATAGTTTTTTGATGGCATTTTGCCGTATAGAAAAAGGTGGTCAAAAACAATTAGATAACAAATGTTTATTCTTCTTCCATATTTTCATTTTTCAACCTAGAAACAAAAATGCAACTAATAATGGTTGTTTTATAAATTTTCATTTTTCATTTGCCCTGAAAATTCTTGTGGCTTTTCATATCCCCATCGCCAGTCTTTCTTGTTAAAGAGTTTACTGACTTGTTTGTTACTGGCCTTTTTTTTTTTTTTTTTTTTTTTTTTTTTTTGTCTACATTAACGAAACAAAAATCTCTGAATGGAATTATTTAAAACAGAAAATGGATTTTGGACCGGTTTCAAAAAAAATTCGTGTTTTCATTTTGGAAATGAAACATAATTTGTTATTTAAATTTCAATTCAAGTCGTCCTGGGTAGTGGGTCGCTCGTGAAGGAGGACTTTTAGACTGAACCCCCCCCCCTTTTGTGTGTATGTGTGTGTGTGTGTGGGGGGGTACGACATAATCTCGTTTAACACACCGGTTCTCGCCGGATTTCCGAAGTTAAGCAACGTTGAGCCTGGCCGGTACCAGATTGGTGACCATTTGGGAAGGCTAGGTGCGCCGCTGTATATACCTTCTGAGATGGTTGGACGTGGGGCCAGCAGCACCCTCACCCCCAACAAAAGAACTCCTCGTTACAAAGGCATCTACAAAGTTGTGGATGGCCTCAAGACTATGGTGTGTGTGTGGGGGGGGGGCTGGTTTCCTCGCATTAAAAACAGATCTTGTCTAACTCCGTTCTTGTGGGAAGCGAGGGGGGGGGGACAAGTATAAAAAAGGCCCCATTCGAAATTGATCGCCAGTCATCATGTGATACCAAACAAAAACAACGTTACCATTTACCCTAATCTCTTATTAATTAATACAAAGATTACGACCGGTTATCCATTGTTTCGTGTCCGTTTCGTAATTCGAAAGAGTCGAGTTAGACACAAGATCATTTTTTAATATGTGTATGGAAGGGGGGGGGAGACCCATCTCTCTCTCTCAAAAGAGGTACTCTCCATTGCGTAAAAAAAAAAATTACTTTAATCTTTAAGGATTTCCCTTTAACTTTCACTAACCGGAGACCGAAAGGATGAAGTGTAGCAATGTAGCATCATACAGAACAGATACTCTGCTTTGAGCCAAAAGGAGTGATTTATGCCCCCCATCCCCCACAAAAAAAAAAAAAACACGAAGCGCCTCTGCCTTATTAAAGAACTAAAAGGCGTAAAAATCTGGATGTAAGGAAGGAAGTGGTTACTGGTATTTGAACGAGGGACACCGAGTAACATGGACATTCGACCTTCAACATTGACAATCCGAGAAGGGGGACACACGTAGTGTACATCCCCTGGGAATTGGGGAACTATTAATAATGGTCTAATCTCCTTTCAAACCTCGCATAAACGACTGCTTTCGAGTTTATCTGCATAATAATATGCATTATCTCATATTTTAATCATGTATTTTTATTTTATTTTATTATTTTTTTTTAATATATAACTCTGGCTCCTCTCCCTCTTTTCGGTTTCTGTCCGGTTATAACTGCTCAGGTGAGTGGCATACGCTCCCACCCCTTCACTGCCGACGTTCATTTTCCTTCTGACCTATTGACCTTTTATTTTTTTTCTTTAATTTTTCTTTCTAAACGATATTTTGATAATCTCGTTTTACAGAAGAATCATGTCTCCAGTTTGAACTAATGTGTGCGAGAGGGGGTGGGGTCGAAACTGAACCAGGTCAGAGAAAAGGGCAGGACGTCTCGGGGGATCGGAGGAGGAGGAGGGGGGGTAATTGCTACTTCATTTTAGGGTAAAGCGGAAATAAGTATTGTTTTCATAAGGTGAGAAGGGATGCATTTTGTTGTAGGGAAGATGATAGTTGAACGAGCGAAATATGAATGAGCTGGCATGAATTAGCTGACATTCTTGTCATCGACCAGAAGGTGGCTGTACGTGGTGACAGATGAGGTTAAAGAGAAGGAATAGATTTGAATTCGTATCTGGCTTGAGTAGGTGCGGTTTGTATCAGTTAGATACATCCTCGACAATCAGTCTGACAGTGACTTTTTTTTTTTTGCTATCAGGCTAGCGTATCGTTCTCCTCAACCCTAGGAGGTCCACCTTCCTAGGCTTAACCTTAGTTTAGAACTAAAGACAAACTGAAAAAAAGTGGTAAAGAAACAAGTCTATAAGAAATAAATGTTATCAAAAGCAAGATAAGTAACTCTTCTACCTACTTGGATAAGACTTTTGTGTTTTTAACTTATTTTAAAGCGATTTTTAAGTTTGAAACGTAAGTAGTGCCAAGTTGCTGAGTTAGAACGAGAACAAAATGACTGACATGAGACAGTCATCTGTGGAGACTCGATAATCGCTGAAGACTCGAAAATGAAACAAAATAATGATAGAAATCTGCCCAATTATTGTCACGCCTAAGGTACCTATAGCAGAGAAAGCCAATGCGGCTGCTCAGGTATTTTTGTCGACCAGACTGCACTTATGCTGGCTTTTCAAAATCACACCAAACCTTGTGCTTAACCGCCTGAAAGGGCGGTAAATAAACTCGTATTGAATGAAAAATTACAAGAGAAATCTTTTTGTACTGGGGCAATTTTTATTTTTGCACTGATTCAGAGTAGTACCCCTGCTTGGGAAACTGAACTGCTTCACATTAAAAATCGACCTTGTATCTTCGCCCTCGAAGAGAAGGAAAATACATAAAAACTACATAAAAAAGAAAATTATGTTTCAAAGAAATTTGAGAGAATATGGAATAAACTTAAAAAAACCCTCTTGTATCAAACAGTCGAATGTACTCACACTTCGAATGACAGTAAAACTTTTATTTATAAACAGTGAAATGAAATAGCTTGAATACAGAAGACAAATGTAATTGAAGAATCGTGTTCGCAAATTTTCAATTTGATGACAGTTATTGTCTAGACAATGCTGATAACGCCGCACCAAGGATTCACAAACTTCATGAAATAGGTCATTGCAGTGTGTGTGTGTGTGTATATATATATATATATATATATATATTACACTTATTTACTATGCCTCCCCACGGGACAGAGTTAGACACCAGGGTCGTTTTTTAACGCGGAGAAAAGGTACAAAAATAAAAATTGTCTCAGTCGTGAAGGATTTCTCCTCCACCGAAAGAGAACAAGAAATAAAAGTGCAGCATCTGAAGAACAGATACTACACTTTGATCTTGACCAAAAGACATAGTTAAAATAAAAAATAACATTCCGGACATGTTAATTAAAAAAGGGCAGATAGCAAAATAAGATACCTTTGTGTCAAGTTAACCTTGGAAGGGGAAACAAAAAAGAAAAATTAAAGGAAGGAATGCTCTCTCTCTCTCTCCACACACACACACACACATATATATATATATATATATATATATATATATATATATATATATATATAAACAGGCCGTTTAGTCATAAAATACACTTAAATATATTTTAATTTATGTAAATATTTAAACATGCATAGAAGATGCATGTTTAGGCAACTTACGCATGCTAAGTTTCAATTTTTCAATTTTGATCCTCGAGCAACTGTTTTCATCCTCTAAAAACGAAATCAAATTTGTTCCACATGTCCGAATCTCCTATACATCAAGTTTCAAGTCTGCAGACCAAAAATTGATTGAATAGTTAAGTAGAGACCGTTCCGCACACATTCACACACAGACAAGGTCACTTTTTTTTTTACTTTTTAAACAGTGCTCTATGTAAAAATAAAATAGATAAAAGTAAAATAAAATAATAGATGTATTTGTTTACGTCCAAAAAATATAGGACGATCTTTCTTAAGGAAAACTAATTCCTTTCATCTCCTAGGTAGGAGACGCTATTATTGGATATTTAATTATCACTAACAAATTAATCAACATATATATATATATATATATATATATATATATATATATATATATATATATACAGGGTGGGCCAAAATAAGGGTCCTATTTTTAAAAATTCATAAATTCATGTAAGTTTTAAGAAGTGTTTTTCGGCCAAAATTTGTTTTGTTTATTTCAAAAAAATCTCGGAAGGGTCAGTCTACACACACATAAAGTTTGGTGAGTTTAACTTTTATTTTGTGGAAGTTATTCAAATTTAAAGATAGGACCCTTCTTTTGGCCCACCCTGTATATATATATACACACACACACACACACAGTAAAACCCCGGGATACAGCATTAAAAATTAGTAACAAAATACAGTATATAATACACATGTACATAATCAAATAACATTATAAATAACACCATAAGACTGTGCAAATACTGTAACCAGGGGCTGGAAAAACATCATATTCTACATCGTAACCCGAAAAAAAAAAAAAAAGGAAGTATCCTAAGGCCACCATATCCCGGGGGTTCTACTGCATTTAATTTATAAAAATATGGATATTCTTTAGTCTGAGATGACTATGAAGTTGCATTCTGAATATCAAACTTGGAAGTAGTAAGTATAGATGGTAATTTGTTACGCATGCAGCAGACCCCCACCCCCTTAGGAGACTCTGACTGTATTTTTCATCAGTGTTGACTCCCAAAGCCTGCTCTATGAGTAGGTATGGCCACGAGGCAGCAAATGTTTGAGATCAGTTTTCCGTCTCTTAGATGAGCTGTCTTCTGAGACTGATGGACCCCAGCTGGTTTTCTGCCTAACTTGTCTTTCTCGCCTTCTTTTATCATAAGCTGCTCTGACGAGTTTATATCAAGCCACATTGTTATATTATGCCTTCCCAATAGATGCATTGAGTTTTCTATATGATCTAATTTGAAAAAGTATATGCCGGTAGTTATGTATGTATGTGATATATATATATATATATATATATATATATATATATATATATATATATTTCCGGTTAATATTTTTCAGAGGTAAAGAAACCAATGAAGTTTTAAAGTTAATGCAAAAGTGCTCAATATTGAAGTAGGGCAAGATGTACTCTTGATTTGTTTTACATAAACATTAATATGTCGCTTCACATTCATGAGCATGTTTCGGTCAAGTAACTAGACTCTTCAGGGGATATTGCTTATACAAAAGTTAGTCCTGTTACAATGCTTGCTCTCTCTCTCTCTCTCTCTCTCTCATATATATATATATATATATATATATATATATATATATATATATATATACACACACTAGCAGACTGTCTGGCATAGCCCGGTCATGAAGTATGCTTAAATATATTTTAATTTTTGCAGATTTTATATTAAAAAAAAACAAACGGATTTTCCTGATGAAGGGAGATATATATATATATATATATATATATATATATATATATATATATAAGCGAGATAAGACACTGATAGATTTCAGATGAAAAATCCTGATAGATATTACTTGAAGTAATACTTTCAAGGAGATCCTAGCCAAAAAGTAAAAGCTCAATATTTAAGAATAGAGCAATATATATATATATATATATATATATATATATATATATATATAAAGAATTAAGTTTCTGGGGAAAATAAAAAATATAAACAGACAAAAACTACATCTTTTTGTTTTCTTCTATTCATCTAAAATCACTGGGCAAAATCTCACGTTTTGAAAATTCCAATATTTCAGATTTGCATTAAATGTAGTTTATATTAATCTAACATTAATTAAGCAAGATTCCTTGAATTTTATTTTCTTCTTAGGACTCCTTAAGTCTTAAGCATGTTCAATAATGCAAATCTTGTAACAGGTTTGGATCAAAATAAGAATAACGATTCTAGATATAAGGTTTAATATCATTACATTTCTGAATTTTTTAGATGAGGATTGGTTATTCATATTATTTGGATTATTCAAATTACTGTTCTCATCTTGAGTATCATTTTTATGTTTTAATTGATGTGACCTCCAACCTTCTTCAGGTAAATCTTATCGTACTCAGGAATGTTTCTGTATACCTGAAGGTCTAAGGTTACATCGATTAAAACATTGTGAAAATGACACTCAAGATGAGAACAGTAGTCTGAAGAATCCAAATAATATAAATTTCCAATCTTCATTTCAAAAGGCTCCTTAAGCTTAAGCCTTAAATTTGAAATGTCATTTTCACAATGTTTCAATTGATGTAACCGCCGATCTTCTGGAATGCTTCTGTTGAACTCTGGAATTTGGACAGAATTTCGAACGGAATTTATTTACTTCGCAGGGGTAGCATGCTCTTGTTCCATAAGCCATGACTGGCTAGAGGTCTTAAGTAATTTGCAATTGTATTTTTCGGTCGCCGACACAAAATACACCTGAAGAAGGTCAGAGGTCACATCGACTGAAATGTTGTGAAAATGACACTCAAGATGAGAACAGTAGTCTGAAGAATCCAACTAATACGTTTAATATCATATCTTGATTTTAATCTTCTTTAGGGAGACATGAAAGTGGTGCAAAACTCTTGTTCAAGGGTCAGACGTTTACTGATATTATGCAACTCACTCTACACTTCTCACAGTTCAATGGGTCAGTTATCCCTGGATTCTTCTCTATACAGGCTCATCGTATTCGTTGCTTCCAATTTTTTCAGTGGTCGGTCAATCTTCCTGCGATTTCAGACATCAGTGGTTTGTTTAGGAGAATTAATATTCTGCATGACCATATCGCCATAATCAAGTCATCCTAACATTAAGCTATTTGTTTATGCATATATATTTCCATGTTTTAATATGCAGGATTTACTCCTGAACTAATTAACTGATCATTATGAATTTTGAAACCTCACTCCGAGGTGTAAGCGATTGAATGTGATCTATGTTTAATTTCATTTTATGCAAAGAGTGTAAAAAGAGGATGGAAACTCTTTGTGAAAATTCAGATCTCTCCGATTGTGAAATTTTAATGATGGATATTAAATATCGATTAATAAATATCCTCCTCCACTACCAAATTTCAGTTTTTTTTTTTTTTTTTTTTTTTTTAAATATTTTAAAGAGTTTTTAGGGGCATAATATGAGAAAAATCTCCCATTTAAAAATTCCAATATATATGTGAAAACGACACTAACCCTATGCAGATTTAACTGGCTTCCTCCAAAGGAGGAAGTTCCATGGGAGTATAAAATTCACAAACAGTCCCCAGTTGCAATTATATCCCTGTTAGGGAAGATGACGACGTTAGGTTTTTGCAACTTTGTCGACGTCCTCTTTCATACAGTGCCTGGAATGATTTGCATTGAATCTGATTCGTAATAATTTATTATCAATTAAACAAGATTTCTTGAATTTCAATCTCTTAAGTATAAGCCTTAAATTTAAAAAATTTTCTCAGATCAAAATAATGTAACGGATTTGGATCAAAATTAGAAATAGATTTTAAGCATAAGGTTAGTATGATTCTAGTTTGATTTTAATCTTCTTAAGGGGGACATAAAAGTGGTGCAAAACTTTTTGTTTCAGGAATTAATTTTCCCCATCCTGAGACGGGTATTTTTCTAGTATATTAGTAAATAGTCTTCTCTGTCCTCTTGAAGGTGTTTAGTCATCATAGTGTTGTTACGAATGACAATGGCTTGTTATTGATCAAATGTTATCTCCAAACAAATAAACCTTCATACAAGTTTGTTTGGTAACATTTTGTTTGAAATCTTTGTTTAGATAAATTGTAATGTTTGTAGCTCTCTCTCTCTCTTCAAGTTCACTTTTCTTTTTATGGATCTGATGACTTCTCGATAAGTCAACTTATACTATAATGTTTGTTTATTATTTTTATATCCATCCTCACAAGTCTTTGTCCATCGGTGCTGTGTCACACTTAAGATAGCAATTTTAGATGCGTCCACATATCTTGACAAGAGGCTCTGTTCATCAATGTCTGAGTTTGAAATACCATTCTAATTATGTTTCTGAATTTTTTTAGATGAGAATTGTTTATTCATATTATTTGGATTTTTTGGACTACTGTTCTCATCTTTAGTGTCATTTTCACAATGATGTAACCTTCCACCTTCTTGTGTAACTTGTCGAACTCTGGAATGGAATTTCGAACAGAACCCATAATTTACTTCATGGGAGTAGTATGCTCTCTTTCCATCATCCGTGACTGGGTAGAGGTCCTAAGTAATTCGTAATTGTATTTTTTGGTTGCCCACACTGAGAATTGAACCTTCAATCTTCAAGAGATTATCACTTTTACAATTGATTTTTCCAAGTACTTTAACCACTGCAGGTTCTTCCGTAAATTAAAGTGTTCCATTCAAAATTCTGTTCAAATTCCAGAGTTCAATAGAAACATTCCCGAGTTCAACAAGATACACCTGAAAAAGGTCGAAGGTTACATCGACCTAAACGTTGTGAAAATGGCACTCAAGATGAGAACAATAGTCTGAAGAATCCAAATAATACAAATAACCATTCTAATTGATTAGCACACACTTTTAATGGACACCTCATAACAATTATACTAAAACAAAGAGTTAGAATCTTAAAAAATCTCTCTGTTGGAATGTATTAGATAGCAGGTAAATGTCTACCATTTTGTAGAATGCTCCATATCAGGTTACAACAACAGCAAACAAAAAAACAAAAAAAATGCGAGGATACTTCCTGTTTCAAGTAAACCTTGACTAAATGTTCAAAATAAGATGGTATCTGCATCCCAAATAAGATCCTCTTGATATGGTTACATCACATTGGCTTATGTGATGAATCATGCACCTTCTCTGAGTCATCTTGTCTCTAGTAGCAACACTGCTGGATATTCCACCAGACTAGATGAATTCTTGTCCTGGAATCTGGTGAGACTAAGAAACCACAAAAGGCATACTATGACATAGTTAACTGGTCAATTTGGGAGAGAAAAATTAATAATTTATTTATTATCCTCATCCTTTTTAGTTGTTGTTTCACAATGTTTCGGACAATTATTCTTCTGCGACGGGATAGGAACTCAGAATCTCCTAACTGCTTTCACAGCAATTACTGCCTTTCATAGTTGTTGTTGTCTCGCCACGTTTTTGGCCAAGTAAGCCTCTGGCCAGCTTTGGGTAGGATTGAAACTGCTATCTTCAGACAATTCTCACCTGGAACTGTAGAGATTCAACGTCTCTATTCACTGCACCATGGGCTAGAGGAATAGTTGGCGGAAACATCATGAAACAACAACTAAAAAGGATGAGGATAATAGTCCGCAATAAATAAATTAATGAATAATACTCTTCTCAATAATGAATTCTAATTAAATAATATAGAAAAATTAATGTTCTCAACTTCTGTGCTAACTCAACGTTTGAGAAGTAAAGAAGCTCTTTGATGGAACACTCGAATATCTATATATCTCATCGTTATAGTTGCGGCATTCGTTCTGGGTCAGTTGGGCAGGCTTTTTCTAACAAGTTCACCATGTCCCGAACACTGGCTGACCAGGCATGGCGATTCAAGGCCGTTTCAGTTATGAATGCAAGGCATTTACGGTTCCAGCAATGAACACTGTAAAGGTTAGGGTTAGGTGAACGCCTAGAATCAATTTAGCATCCTGCTTCATTGTCGTGAGCCAGGTTTTGAGTTTGCCACCGCTACACATCTTCCAGCTTCTTGGTAAAGCTGGCTTGATGACTTCAAGGATGAAGTCACTTCGGTGTTATCAAAGGTTGTGGCCAAACCAACAGAGGTGTATGGTAAAGAGAGATTTTTGAAGTGACTGCGAATTGTACTATTGATGAGTATCTCGTGTAGAGATGAAGAAGTTCCATGATTTGTGAGAACTTAGAAGTAAAATAGAAAAACAAAAAGTGAGGAACTAAGCTGAACTATTGACCGTTTTGGCTTAACAGGTGAAAAGCTACTTATTCTGTCTCCATGGCAGAAACTTTCCTAGGATGTAATCCAGCTGGCCACCACAAATGCATACCAAGAGAGGTTTAGACGATTTATATACATAATTTTTTTTTTCTACATGGCATTAAATATTTTATTGCTTTGGTCAATAAATTTGGATTTGAATTTTTAGTTAAATATCCTTTGGAGAACGTGATTGCAAGAGTTAGTTGTATGGAGCAAGTTTAGGAAACTTATGCTGTTAAATAACCAATAGAGTATTATCACTGTCAATCAAGAGACGAATCTATTGGGCATGTATACGTCGTGTGATATATGAAAGTGTAATCTAGCCAGTAAGTTTTTGATAACCTGCATCTGACTTCTTCTGATGACAATGCGGCTATTAGTGATTTCAGGAGAGATCTAGAAGTATTTTTTTTTTTTTTTTCTGTTTTAAAGCAACAGAAATAAGTTTGAAAATAGACTGCTCAAAGACCAAATGCATTATTATAGCCCAAACTAATAGTTTATCATTAGTTTCAGAGTTCTATCCCGCAAGTTAACACATTTAATTATGATAAGATTTCTGTTACAATCCAATGAAGCATCATATCTCATGAGTCTTGGTTGGCGAGCTTTCAAAAAAAAATTTGATGTGATCAATCTGAATGTGCTGATCAATACTGAACACTTGACCAGTGCTTTTATCTTCTATTATATAAAGAGCAATTGTGTGTGTGTATGTATGTATGTTCGGCTGAAAGTTAAAAACTACAAAACTAAGTCACACAAAGTTTATATATTCTTCATTAGCATTGCCCCGGAGGAATAAATAACTAAAATGTAGCAAACAATTATTTATTCTTTGAAGGTCAACTGGATTAGATTTTGTCAGGAGAAGGGTGGGGTTAGTCTTGTTACTAATTTTGAAAGAAAATGGCGACTAATTTCACGAAGAATCTTATATAAAGGTGAGCTTTCTGTAGGCGCGGGGGGGGGGGTCATTTTACTTCAATTTCAGTTCTCAGAAATAAAAGGGCCCCATTTCTTGGAGCTAGCACTTGATCTTCGAATATGCCATTAAATCTCCTTTAACTCTCACTAACTGAGTTAATGAAGAAGTTAATTAATTTTCTCCTTCCAAGTTAATCAGTTAAATATATTATACAAGATCTTTCTTGTAGTTTCAGGACAAGAATTCATCTAGTCTGGAGTATCTAGCTTAGTGCTGTTACTCTGGGCAACATCACTTGGATAAGGTGTACCATTCCTTGTATAAGCCAATGTGTGCTACCCATACTGGGGGGATCTTATTTGGGCTATGAACGCTATGTGATTTTGAATATTTAGTCAGGGTTTACTTCTAGGGAAAAGTATCCTTATGCCAGGTTGTCCTGACAAACCCATGTACATAGAGACCTTAGACACTCGGGGGGGGGGGGGGCAGCGTCTAATAGGAATTCAAGTGTGTGTGTGTGTGTGTGTGTGTGTGTGTGATTAGCCCAGGCCTCCAAGAGTGATCTTATGATGACGTCATACTTGAACGGATTGGCCTTAATTCTCGGTGGCCTCGGTTCAGCAAGAGATTAATGGGCTGAGGGAGAGAAAAAGAAGTTTTGGTAGAAGGGAAGGAAAACTGAAAGTTAGAGAGATAGAAGTTTTAATAGAAATATGTTAACTTCCCTCCGAGGGAGGGACAACGCCGGGTGGGACTGTTAGTATATTTATAAAATGTAATGAACAATGTCTCCAATATTCATTCCATCCAATTGATGTATCTTGTTGATCATATGTAGTTTGCATATTATTATCTGCCCCAACCTTTTTTTTCTCTCTTTTACCTGTTCAAAGCTGCCATTATTTGTGGACACGCTTCTTGTATAATAGTTTGATTGCTGATGAATATATTAAAGTGAATTTATTCGCCCCACCCCCTCTTCTTGATCTTTGGTTATCTTGTCAGTTGGGGCAATTGTTACTTGAAAGGAATGTTTGTACTTTATTTCAGTGAGATTGCTGCATAACTCAATGGTAACTTCAATAAAAAAAAAACAAACGGGTTTGTTTTACAATCCACAAACGTATGAAGAAGTGGTAAAAACAAAACAAATATGTAACAAATAAATATTATCAAAGGCAAGATAAGTTATTCTTCTCCCTAACTGGAGAAGTTTTTAGTGTTTTTATTTAATGTAAAATGTTTATTCGGTTCGAAAAACAAATGTCGGAAAACAAGAAAAAACATCCACAATGTCTCTTTACATCTCGGAAGTCTCAACAGTGACTTAAAAATAAAACATTGTCGCGAGTTCAAAGATCTAAAGAGACATCACAGCCATTTTTTCTTATTCTCCAGTAATGCTCAACATTACTTGCTTTTTAACCGAATATACATTTTACATTAAATAAAAACACTAAAAAATTATCCAGTTCGGTAAAAAAGTAAATTATCTTGCTTTTTGATAACATTTGTTATATATTTGTTTTTTGACAACTTTTTCATACCTATGTTGATTGTAAAACAAACCTAAAAAATCTCCGATTAAGGACATGGTTTTATTTATCACTAGCAGTTCAGCCCAGCTTTGTTCAGGCCCTATGTACTGTTCATAATTTGATGTGCATATATATATATGTATATATATATATATTAAAAAGTTTCACTCATGTCCAGGTAACCTACATCTAAAATTTCAAGTGTTTAGACCCAAAATTGGCGGAGGAGTTTGGTAGAGTCTGCAAAGGTCAACTCTTTCAGCTTTGACCTCTTGGCAGCCAAATTTTTGCCCCAAAACTGATTAAAAAGCTTGCTGCATGTCTGACTACCCTTTATGTAAAATTTCAAATGTTTGAACCCAAAATTGGCTGAATAATTTGCTAGAGACCACAAAGGTAAAATCTTTTGAACTTTGACCCCTTGACAGCCAAATTTTCAGTCAAAAACCGCTTAAAAAGCTTACCCTATGTCTGAATACACTATGTAAAATCTCAAATGTTTAGACCAAAAATTAGCTGAGTAATATGGTAGACCGTAGAGGTAATTTTTTTTTTTTTAACTTTGGCCCGATTTTGACCCTTTAGTATTTATTGTTTTGAGCTCAAATTAAAAAGTTTCATCCATGTCCAAGTAACCTACATCTAAAATTTCAAGTGTTTAGACTCAAAATTGACAGACGAATTTAGTAGAGTTTTCAAAGGTCAAATCGTTGAACTTTGACCTCTTGACAGCCAAATTTCTGGCCGAAAACCAATTAAAAAGATTTTCCCAAATCTCAATACTCCTCATGTCAAATCTCGAGTCTTTAGACTGAAAATTGACTGAGTAGTCTGGTAAGGAAATGTATACACATACACACACACACACACACACACACACACACACACACACACACACACACACACACACACACTCAGAGACAATTTCACTTTTATATATACTAGCAGTTTTGCCTGGCTTTGCTCGGGCCCTATGTACTGTTCATAAGGTTATGTGCATATGTATATATTAAAAAGTGTGAATATGTCAAGTAATGCCTTTCTGTATAATAGTCTTCCTAAACTACCATAGAGAAAAGACAGACAGACATTTTCACTTTTATAGATATATAGATTGGATGCAATATGTAGTAATGATTTAAAAAGTATAAAAAAAAAAAGACTCATGCGCCACAACCGAGAATCGAAACCAAAACGTTCAGCACACGATTTATTTTGCCTCTGCCGTCAATGACTGGGCTATGTAAACATATTTACTGCAAGACTAAAAATTAAAACATGAACCAGTAGCTACTACGTTATGCGTTTGTAATGGCAGCGTTCGACCTTTACCTGGCAAATTTCATTTTTTTTAATTTTCGCACTTCACACTGATTTTTTTTTGGGGGGGGGCTATAACCCAAATATAAAGTTTTGCATGGATTCAAATACCTTATATATATATGACATTTCATGTCTGTAGACCAAAAACTATAGGAGTTTGGTAGGCAAAAATTGTTAAATAAAAATATATATGTATACATAAATATATATGGAAACAATTTTGTGTTTACTATAAACTTTTTACGCAAATATTATGTAAGTATAAATCATGTAGAATAATTGCATGAATATAATTACACGTAATAGTTAACTAATGATTATCCCATTAGAAAACCGAAGCAACTAATAGGGAATTAATTAAAATGAATGCTTAAAAGAATATGCAAATTAGGTCGATCTTTTGCTAGTGAATTCAATTCCACAACCCATATATAAGAAAATTGTATTTTCTTTTTAAATTAACAGAAAAGAGGTTTGCCTTTTTTCTATTGTTCTTGGCCTTCGGGCTGGGATCAAAGTGTAGTATCTGTTCTGCAGATGCTTCACTTAAGGTAATTTGTCCCAGTATTTACTAGGACAATTATTATTTTTGGTCCCAACCAGAGTACCCCTTTTGCCTTTTTTTCGGGGAGCTGGTTTAACTCCACATTAAAAACGACCTTGTGTCACATTTTGCTTTGGTGGAAAAGCAAATAAATACTAATAGAAAAGGGGATTTGTAATATGAATATCAATACACACAAAAGAAAAACGAATTTATAGGAGTATAGATAGATTAGGTGGAAAGTTTTTTTCCAGCATGTTAGAAGGGACATTTTAAGACCATTGTAATTCATTCCATATCTATTGTTATTTAAACATGATTAATTTATAACTTTTGCTTGCTTATAGTACTTGGCCTTCAGGCCAAGATCAAAGTGTAGTATCTGTTCCGGCAGATACTGCAAGCTATGACTAGCAAAGACCAGATGTGGGGGCAACCCCACATGCCTGACCTTTAACCAGCTCCCATTTCCCACCTCTCGGGAGCTGGTCCCCTTTTTCCCTTCCCCCTCCCTTCACCCCTCACATTAAAAATTGGCCTTGTGCCTAATTTGCTCGGTGGGGGAGCAAATAAATACCATTTGTTCTTCAGATGCTGCACTTCAATTTCTTGTTCTGTCAGTGGAGGAGAAATCCTTCACGACTGAGACAATTTTTATTTTTGTTCCTTTTCTCCACGTTAAAAAACGACCCTGGTGTCTAACTCTGTTCCGTGGGGAGGCGTTGTAAATAGGAACTTTTGCTTTCAAATTATTAAAGCATCATTCGTATGTTTGCAATATTCTCACCTATATTGACCCGAAAACCATTTAAGTCAACGGTCAAATTATTCATTTTCTGATGCTCAACTGGGTTGGATTTTGTGTGGAAAGGGAGTGGTTCCTCTGTGTCATTACTAATTTCAAAAGAAGGTGCTGACTAATTTGACAAGGAATCCATTATATAAAAGAATTTTCTGTTCTGTGTTTTTTGTTTTATTTGACTTCAGTCGAAGTTCTGTATGAGATGCATAGAAATTCGAATCTTCCATTCCAAATAATCTTCTGTAATGTTGTCCGGGAACCAATACGTTGTATGCCTCAGTTGCAAAGCAGACTAAGAACTTTAACTTGCTTGTTTTGTTGTACAACATTTCCTCATTCTTTCATTACTGCTGTAGCATCCCTCACGTGCTCTCGAATATCATCCACACCTCTCACGTGATCTCTAACTTATCTTCCGTCATAATAATCCTCATTCTCATATAGCACTACTGACCATAGGTGTCCTAGGAGAATTAATTTGGTTGAGAAATCTTCTGACTTAGCTCCCTCAGATTATCATTTATTTTGAAGATTACAAAGCTATTTAGATGAGCTTGGCTTAACATTATGAGAGAAAATTGAATATGTGTTAGATATGTTATATTCCACATCAAAATCTAAGGGATTTTACAAGCAGGGCATTTTTATAAGTTCGTTGACAGATGGAATCAAATTATAAAAAGCAAAGTTTGTTATTCTTGATATAAAGATTTTCAAAAACAGTTTTACATTTTCAAGATAAAATTTTAAGTCAACCTAAAATTTATTTGTGTTAAACAATGGTTTAATGTGGAAGGATTACCTTTGTAAACCAGATGAATATCATATCACAAAATGTTATGAATTATCCATTTCATAGCCTATCACCTGATTTATGACTTGTTTCTATATTAATACTAGCCTGGGTGTTTGGAAGTGTGTTGAGCAAAAAAAAAGAAAACAAAACTCGGGCTCAAACTTGTGACACAAAAGCAGAAAAGAAAGTTAAAGAAAATCTGACGTCTTACCGCTACGCCATGACGCGACCAGAAGTTTGGAACGCTAAAATTAGGCAAAGTCAATCCAACTGATATGATGACTTGCAAAAATGGCTTGCAAAAAATCGCGGTGCTAGTGCAGAGAGTGATCCGCGCTATTTTTTAAATCATATTTTCAGGTTTAATTAAAGTTTTATATGTTTTTTTATTCAATTGTAAAGTTGAAGTATAGAATAGGTACAAAACACCCTCCCCTCCCCATGTTAAGAATGGCTTTTTAAATAATAACGTTATTATTTACGTCCGGATCACTCTCTGCACTAGTACCAAAATCGCCCCCTCTTTGTAGAAAACTGCCCAGTTGAGGGTGAAGGAATTAATGTTTTTGGCCAAATTTTCGGTATTTGTCGTCCAGACATTGAGCTTCAAAATGAGACCGATCTCGTGAAAATCTGTGACATCTGTCGAAAGTTTTAGGCAGACAGACATACATACATACATTTAAACAGACAGGTGAGATTTATGAAAGAAGATGAAACAACTTTGGAATGCATTTCTTGGGTCAATGTAACTTATTTCTCTTTTCTTTTTTACTAATAATCAGTTTATTGAAATCATAAGTGAAAATAAAACAAAATTTAAAAAATCCTATAAAAAAAAAATAATTACAAAATTAAATCCGCTATTGGTTTCTTCATAAACAACTTAGCCATTTTAATCTTTTGTTAATAGTTAAAAAAAAAAATAAATAATAATAATGGATTACTTTATGACCCGTTGGAATTTGAAAAGACTTTAGTAGCATTTAAACTGTCAAATGGAAAATAATTTCTGGCTTTAAAATTCTTAACAAATCCACCTGTATTAAAAGATTCAAAGTTTTGGAAGCTATTTGCATCCAGTAATTTTATAAAAAGAGATTAGTGAAAAAATAAAAAATCAACAAAAACTTTACTAGGCACCGCCAAAAATGGCCGAAAAATCAAGTTGTTTTTTAAAACGAAATTACATTTATTAAAATCCATTATTTCTGAGTAACTTTTTTTTTTCCAGAAAGATAAAACCCTGACTTTTATCATATAGAAAACAGAATAATGTAAAACTTTTTCTATTATTTTTAATTAAATTTTAAATGTTAAATTTTCCCCAAAAGTTAACAATTGACATTTTTTGTCTTGCACAAAAAACGTACATAAATATTTTTTAAAAAAGGTTTTTGAAATAATTTATTTATTTGTTGTCTAACTAAGATTTAGGATGATTTTCTATGAGAATATGCAAAAATATTATAATATAAGTACCTGGATTTCAAATAATTCCACTTATTCATATAGGCAGCCAGTTACTTCGCGTCGATGTAGAGTCTAGATCGACACTGTTTACGTTTGTATTCGATAAAAAGCAAACTATGGAAGACCAAACAGGCCAAAAAAACTTATTTTTCAGTAACGAAAATTTCAATGTATTATTAACGCTGAGGCTGGCCAGTACCAGATGGGTGACCATTTGTATGAGTTTGGTTTTTAATGTGTATGTGTGTGGGGGCCAGGCTCCCCAAAATGGGGGAGGGGCAATTTAAAGCAGAATAAAAAAAAAAAATTATTTCAGCGCGTTTGGTCCTCTGTAGTCGAAAGGTGGCAAACGTTTTCAAACGGGATCGAAAAAAATGATGCTATTTTTAACACCAAGGGCACAATATTTATCGAATTTTTTCTTGTATCGATTCTTCAAAGCATGCCCTGTTTAATAATGTTCATGCATTATTCGGCTCGCTAAAAAAAAATTGTTAATTTATTTATCAAAGATTTTAAAATGGCTTTTTTCGTATAAATATTAAAAAAAATTTTTTTTTGTTTTGCTTAACTTAAATTAATTATTTTACTTAACATATTCACCGAATTTCACACTTCAAAACTCAAAAGCGGGATAATTAAACACAATCGAAGTTCTGATATTCAGACGTCAAAATAAGGTATGCAAACAATTTTTTTTTTGTTTTTTTTATCTATATTTCTGTCCCTTACAACAACACAATATGTTGTGTTCAGTTTCAGATGATTATTTTAAGCATATTTGTACCACCTCAAAACAAGGGGGGGGGTTGTAAATAAAAAAATATATATATAAATATCGTTTATGAAAAATAAGTACACTGTTATAAAGTTCATTCTTCTCTTAATAATCGCTGAAAATTTCGTATTGATCGGATAATTACCTGATTTTTGGTAGATTTTTAAAAAGACGGTCCGTCAAAAAGTACTTACCTGCCCCCCCAGTTTTGGCGGTGCCTAAACTTTACCATAAGAAATTGGATTCCGTTAATAATTTAATGATCGAACTTTACCGTAATAATTTAATTGAAAACTCCTATTAAAAAAGGGGGTCCTGGATATGACCTTAAACTATTTCCGATGGTGAGGCCCCAGCTTGCGGGCTTTGGGGAGTGTGGATCCACCCTTTAATTGTTATTGCTCCCAGGTCCACTCTGACCCAGAGTGGTAGTACCTGTTTAGGGTCCCAACTATGGGTTAAATAGAAACGGACTTGAAAAATAACAAATATATTCCAATAAAAAAATTTTTTCTTCAGAATCTTTGGATTCAGTATTAAACAACCTGAAAAGGGTTGATATGCCGTAAAACAAAAACAACTGACCAACCAACCATTAAAAAAAGGTTAGAATTAAAAACTCTGAGAAAATTTTGGATAAATATAACTAATAATTAATAAATTAGGCCTATCTTAACATTTTACTGTAGTTTCTTCTCGTCCTCATCCATTGTGGCACATGTTTCACTTGGTATTAGTGTTGGGACGATTAATCGGAATCAGAAAAATTGGAACATTTGGGAGTATCGGAATTGGAAAAGTTTGTGCCTATTTTCCAATGCCAGAAACGATCCTTTGTGTATTTTTATTTGATTTTGTTTAAAACAAAATCTGCCACTGTTGGTAGTAATATTCAGTAGAACTAAAAATCTATAAATAATCCCCCAAAAGTTTGTTTTTACGTTTGAGAAAATATCTGCACATTTAACGCATTTTTATGGTGATCGAGGAGGAAGAGGCGGGGAATAACAACTCTGTAGTGTTTGTACCTATTTACGATGCGTGTCCCTACGGGATAGTTAGACACGAGGGTCGTTTTTTAACGTGGAGAAAAGGTTAAAAAATAAAAACTTGTCTCAGTCGTGAAAGACTGCTCCTCCTCCACTGAAAGAGAACAAGAAATGGAAGTGCAGCATCTGAAGAACAGATACTACACTTTGATCTTGGCCAAAAGGCCAAGTAGTATTTGTATTATATGTTTATAAAGAATCGGAATTAATGAAAAATATTGGAATCGTCCCATCACTACTTGATATAAAAGAAAATACAATCATAAGTAAAACCTAATTCTTTTATATTCCTCAGTTTAATAGTCAAAAAAATTAGATGGTGGCTATACTAACAAGCAGAGGTATCTCTCATATTAGCATTGATTTGGCAGCAGGATAGAATGTAGAGAGAAATTGATTAATGCTCCTCCTCCCCAATCTCAATTTAAACTCCAATTCTTTCAAAGCATCTCTTCCAAAAAAAAAAAGTTTGTGTGTATATATATATCTATATATATATATATACACACACACACTAGCAGTAAAGCCCGATGTTACCTGGGATTGAATGAGGATCAATGTATGTCCCACACTTCCAATACTTCTGTTGTCATTGAAATTGGTGAAATCGACCATTTTTCAATCAAATTAATTACTTGTCTTAGTTGGCAACCCACTGCAGTGCACCAAGAGGAAGCCTCACTTGCATCCCTCGCAGTGACTTAGTCCACAATACTTTGCAGAAAATCTACTGTTGAATGTATGAAATTATTTTTATATAATGGCTGGAATTAAAGTTTAAAATGCAAAAGTCAATATCATGGTTTAATTGTGCTCTAGGCAGAAACATTCATCTTGAGCGCATTCCTGTCTTATCAAAGAATTTACTGTTGATTTTATATGCACTGGGCCCGTCCGCTTGTCCGGTGATAAAACTTCTGAAATGCACTTGTGGTGTTTTGCTGAATAAGGGTGTTAACTTTCAAAATCGGATTGTTCCTTCTTTAATCAATTTTTTCTTTTTCGATTACCGATACTTATCAAAGGCATTCCAATGCAAAACCTATTTCAGAATACTCCCAGGCACATAAAGTACATTTGTGTGAAATTTTAAAAAAATTAGCCCAGCCATTTCAGAGTCCATAATAAAACAAACTAGTACACACAGACATACACACAGTGCCTTTTATATACAAGTGTGTGTATATATATATATATATATATATATATATATATATATATATACACACACACACACATATAATTTCAGGGTTATGAAGGTTTTTTAAAGCATGCAAACAATGTTGTTTTTATATTTTATTTTTTTATATTTCAAGCGGTCCTCCGTTCTTGTTCACAAAAAAGTAACAAAATAAAAATAAGACGTTTAAAAAAAAACAAAAAAAACCCTGGAAATTTGTAATTTTTTCAACGTTTTATTTTTATTTCACTATATTTTTGTGAACAAAAGTGGAAGACTGCTTAAAATATAAAAAAAAATAATATATAAAAAACAACATAGTTTTCATGCTTCGAAAAAAATCCTCATAACTTTGAAATTACTATTCTAGAAACATACGTGGACATTTTAACATTATTTATATATATATATATATATATATATATATATATATATATATATTCTTGGAAGTTTTTTAACCTTTAAAACTATATAAAAAAACTTATCTAATTTTTATAATTTTTTGTCATTCGTTAGAAAACTATTTAGTCAGTAAGTCATTTAATCACTTGCAATCACTGCGCGTGTGTGTGTGCATATATATATATATATATATATATATATATTATTAGGCAATTAAGCTACACAGAATGTCCTGCATTTCATCCTCGTAGGGAATTGTGAAGGTAAAATATATTTTATCCTGATGATTTTTCTATGGGACTGAAATTGCGAGAGATTCTGTATAGCTTAATTGCTATTTATTTTCATAACTTACTACCTAGCTCAACCTGTGTATTGAGCACTATTGGAGTACATATTGAAAATTGCTACATAAAATATCTCTATAACATTTTATGCAGATACATGAAACTATATATTTATTTGTAATTTGGGATCTGTAAAATTAGTGTAGTTCCCTAATGTAGTCTGGACTAACTTCTCTGTAAAAGTAGTTTCATTTATTACTGCAGTTTATTAATGAGGTCATCAGCTTCATTTTGGGAGTCATGTATTTGATAGCAAACATTATGTAATTAAAACTCGTTAAGTTTGATCCATTTTCCTCTGAACATTTTTATTTTCTACCTTCTACTGTGTCGTTTCTAATGATACATCCAGTTGCATGCATTAATGAGAAAAATCACTGGTGCACAGACAAGTTTCAGATGAGCTTGCTTATGTGATAATAAAAACGGTAGCGTCAAGCTGAGACATTAAATAAAAACACAACTTTTGAGAAACGTAATCTATGTTAAGTTTTTCTCCTCTGTTAAGATAAACACATTTTCTGCTTCTGTTGTTTGTTTGCTTGTTTGTTGAGCGTTGACACACTGTGACACACTTGTTCCCATAAGATCATCAAAGTTAAGCAACGTTGAGCCTGGTCAGTACTGAAATGGGTGACCATTTAGGAATTCCAGGTGCTGTATGTGCTCTCCGTTTATCTTGGCATTGTTTCTAGTTGTCTAACACTTCTCCTTGCCACTCGACCCAGGAGATGTGTGGTTGGGATTGTGCAATCCTTGCCTCACAAATGCTCGTGCAGCTACCCTTACAGGGGTATCCATTGTCTCTTGAGACCGATTAATTGAGCATCATTCATGATAATTTTGTTGGCATTCATTTACCTGATATCTTTCTATTAAGATATCAGCTACTTGTGGGAGGGACCATGTGATGGTTTTTAACATCCATAAGTGAGTGCTTTTATGGAATGACCTGGATTTGAACTTGGCACACCCAGGTTGTCAGTCTTTGTGGTTAACTACTGAGCCATGGTCATCTCCCTGCTTCTGTTGTGGGTTTAAATCAAGGCGTGAACATTTACATTAATATCAGCATTTTTTAATAAAAAGACTTTCATCATAAATGAATCTTTGAGAAATTCCTCAATACTGTTATTTATCAAAAGATTAGCCTGGGTGCCTGGTATTGCCCGGGTGTTTGGAGGTGTGTGTTGAGCAAAAAAAAAAAAAGAAGAAAATAGTGGTAGTGGGCAGGCAGGTTTGAACCTGTACTGCGAAGGAGGAAAAGAATGTGAAAAAAAAAAAGTGACGTCTTTACTGTTGTGCCCATCGTCAAACCAGAAGTGGGGAAGATTTAAATTAAGGCTAGTCAATTGAAAAAAAGGTTTAAATTAAGGCTAGTCAATCAAAAAGACTTTCGAAAATATTGTCTGAAAAGCAACTCCTCCTTGTAGAAAAGTGCCCCGTTGACGGTGAAGGAATTACTGTTTTTAGTTAATTTTTAAATATTTGTCGTCCGAAGGGTTGAGCTTCAAAAACGATACCAATCTCATGAAAATCTGTTGCCTCTGTCGAAAGTTTTAGGCATACAGACAGGTGAGATTTATATTATAGACTAGCCTGGATGTCTAAACAACAAGTGTGCCCCAAGAGTTGATTCTTAAACCTTTATTATTCCTGATATTCATAAATGACATCCCTGATAAAATTGTGTCTGAGATAAGTATATTTGCTGATGACACCATGCTCTATAATAAACGTGAGGAGGAAAATCGAATGTACACATATACATGGCAATGGCAGAAACCCTAGAAAACAACTTTTAGTTTGTAGTGAAATGAGGCTTTCCTTTAACAACTATAAAAATCCTTCTCAACCAACGATTGCCATGGCAGATAACACCCTACATGAGAGCCCATCTTTCAAACTCCTTGGCTCAACATCTACAGACAACATGAATTGGAACGAATACATTGAGGATATTGCCAAGACTGCTGCGAAGAAGTTGGGCTCTCTCTACCTTGCTAGAAAATTATTCACACAAGAAAGCATCCTATATCCAAAAGAAAGTCCTACACTATCGGTTGCTCTCCAACTTTTATCCCATCGCTGCAATGTCACATTACTGTGCCTGTTTTATAAATACTCTAACGGAATGTGCTCTGATAAACTTGTAGCACTTGTACCTCCTTGATGTGCGTATCCCGACTGATTTAATAAGCAGTAACATTTACTGTTGAGGTCCCTAGATACCAGAAAGCCTTCAACTGTAATAGTTTCTTCCCTTGGACTGCTAGACGTTGGAATTCCCTCTATCTTTTATCTGCTTCCTTGACGGTACTAAACTGCAGAAGTTTAAATGTAATGTAAACAAACCTCTCGCTACGCAACTCTCCACAGTCCCCCATGATCCCAAATAATAGCCCATTACATTTAAACTGACAATATGACTTGTTTGGGTGAAAATGAGTAAAAATGAACGAATAAAAGTTACGTTAGTATGATAATTAATATGATAAATATTATGATAATTTTTTATTTTTTATTTTTCTTCCTTTGAAGATTGTAATGCCGGGTATGGGGCAGCCAAACCAGCTGCCAACATTGCCCCGCTTTTTTATTGAAACCAACTGAGAGCTCTTTTTAGTATCCTCGCTGTTCCCTTAAGTGCAATTGTCTGAATCTCTTTTGCGCTTGGTTCACCAGGAATATTAGTTAGGTAGGACTTCAGGTTCTTCTTCATAATATGGTTATTAATATGATAAATAATATGATATGATAATTAATATAAATAATATGATAAATAATATAAATAATATGATAAATAATATGATAAATAATATGATAAATAATATGATAAATAATATAAATAATATGATAAATAATATAAATAATATGATAAATAATATAAATAATATGATAAATAATGATAATTAATGATAAATAATATGATTAATATTATAAATAATATGATAATAACATGATAAATAGTATAATTAATATGATAAATAATATGATAATTAATATAAATAATGATAAATAATATGATAATTAATATAAATAATGATAAATAATATAAATAATATGATAATATAAATAATATGATAATTAATATAAATAATATGATAAATATAAATAATATGATAATTAATATAAATAATATGATAATTAATATGAATAATATGATAAATAATGATAATTAATATGATAATTAATGATAAATAATATGATAATGGTAATTAATATGATAAATAGTATAACTAATATGATAAATAATATGATAAATAATATGATAAATATGCACATGAACCAGAAATTGTCACACAATTTTATTAATATAGACAAAAGCTTACATGCGCATCTATGCAGGGTTTCTTAAATTCTCCAGTTATATGGTTAAGGTTTAAAATCCCTATGATAAGTAACTTTTGTGTATCTGCAATAATGTAAGGATGCAATAATGTAAGGATGCAATAATGTAAGGATGCAATAATGTAAGGATGTAATAATGTAAGGATGCAATAATGTAAGGATGTGAGTTTTCCACCTTTTTAGCAGAATTTCCGCTTAATTGATACAGCTTACCATGTATGTAAGCTCCCTGCTTTTTAGTTAAAATCAGAATTGTTTTTAAATAAGAAAAAAAAAACTGATTTTTTTCTAAATCGTTAGAGCTTTACCTCCTTATTTATTTATTTTTTTCGTTTTATTTAATTTCTCTTCCTCTCTCTCTATCAATTTCCTTTTGTTTCGTTTTCTTTTTTCTTCTTTCTATCATGTCATGCCTTACCTTCGCTTTCTTTTCACTTCATATAGCAGTTGTCTCAAAAAACTGAAAATGTTCATCTTACAGTAAAGGCTAACATTCAAACAATTTATGACTGGGGTAGAGGAATTATGACCCTTTTTTTTTTAATCAAAGGATAATTTCCTGCCCCCTCCTCTGTACATTTGGTGTCTTTCTCTTAACTTTCAATTCCTTAGTTAAAACTGGAGTTGAAAGCTCTCAAATCAAACCAAAATTGATAATAATCTGAAGAATTTAACTGTTGTCAGCTCAATTGATCTTATGATGAACTTAGTTGTAAATTTGTCCGTTTTATGTTTTTATTTTATTTTTATTTTTTCAGTTATTAAACATATTTCAAATTAGTTTTTACTACTTATCACGAGCATATCATTCAAGTTGCTTTATTTGCACAGTCATTTCTCCGAACATGCGCCACACACACAATTGCACTTAAGGGAACAGCAAGGATATTAAAAAGAGCTCTCGGTTGGTTTCAATAAAAAGCAGGGGAATGTTGGCAGTTGGTTTGGTTGCCCCATAGCCAGCATTACAATTTTCAAAGAAAGAAAAAAAAAAAAAACATTAATGAGCAAATATACCCGGAGAACCAAGTGCAAAAGAGATGCAAACAATTGCACTGAAAGGGATGGTTGAAATGTGAGATTTACGAGTGAATGCCTCATCCCCAGCTCAAAATGATAGGAAAATTAAACAAAAAAACGCACACACAGAGGCCATGCTCCCCCCACCCCTCAGTTGAAAGAAATTCATCTTGGGTGTGCCAGGTTCAAATCCAGTTCGTTCCACAGAAAACACTTTTATCAAACCAAAACCTGACCTTGTGTCTAACCTCTTGTAGAGGAGGTAAATAAATACTCCCATTTCTTCACAAAGGTGTGTTGTATATTTAAGTTATGTGCAATGAAAATTCCTTTCTATTTAATTATGTAATCCTCAGAGGATCTTTGCACACTTTCTGGATACAAAACTCTTATATTGTTTGGTGTCTGGCCAATTTTTTTTTTTTTTTTTTTTGCTATTAACAAAAAAAAAAAAAAATCTTTATATCACTGTGGATCTGATCAGTCCAACATTTTGGCAACCTATCACAAGGTCTTTTACTGGTAAAGTTCTTGAATGCTCAGTATACATTGATTTTAGAAACTGACATATCTAAAAGCTAGTTCAGTCTTTCCTTGATAATCTTAAAGGTGTCATTTTTCCCGCAGCATCGCAGCCAACAGTTAAGATGACTTGTTCCTTGTTGACTTAGGTATGTCCCTAATCCTGTGCAGTTCTAGGAGGTCCAACCACTCTGGATTAGCCTTCTTGCTTTGAAAAGAGGTTAGTTGGTTTCTGATCGCCTGAGGCGCCTATATCAGGGAATGCCGATGTGGCTGCATATTTTGCAAGTCAGAATGTTCTTCCTCTAGGCCAGTGGCTTTTCAAATTTCAGTTTTCGATCCTTGTGTCACATCATACAACCGTGGGAGGAAGATAAATAACGTCATTTTGAATCCCAAGAGTTTCTTTAATTTGTTTTATCCTACAACAATCCAGATAAGTTTTGCCAGCCGCGTTTCTCAACCGGTGAAAATGAGGATTAAGTTAAATTTGTGGATTAATAGAATTATGTTAATATTTGAAATTCTAATTTATTTGTTTTTCAATATTTAATAAACCTGACAAGCATTTTATGAAAGAATGTATACCATACCAATGTCATTCACCACAGGTGGGTTGAACCAGCTTCCTCTGAAGGAGAAAGTGTCAAGGGAATATTAAATTCACAAGCGGTCCCAAGCACACATATATCCCATATGTTAGGTTTTTGCAGTTCTTGCAGACTGGTGTCAACGTCCTCCTACATGCAGCACCTTGTATTCCCAAATGGTTACCCATCTGGTATTGACCATGCTCAATGTTGCTTAACTGAGGTGATCTAACGAGAACTGGTGTGTCAATGTGATTATGCTGAAAAGAAAAAATAATGGTAAGAACAAAAACGCAATCATAAGTAAACGGTAAATTCTGGCATAAAAATTCTGGTTGTTACTAGTATCGAGATGTTTATCTCCCTCCCATGACGGGGATGATGTAATACGCGTGTCAGAAAGTGGGATTTAAAGAGCCAGTGCTCTAGATGTATGGCACTCTGGCCTGCAAAAAAATGTCTGGGTAGTCCTGTCGGCATTCTTTGGTAGAGGCACTTCTTGTGATTGGCAATAGACTAACCTCTTCTAAAAGGGAGAAGTAAAGCTTGGGAGGTTATTTCTAGTGTCAATTTAAGTCGACAAAAAAATAATGTCATGTGAAATGCTAACATAAAATATCAGTGTCTAGAATAGAATGATTGTCATTATTTGGATTATTCTGTAACATCGTAGATGCACATATGGCAGCTGTATGCAAATGACCGAGCCACGTTAGAGACACGTGGGTGACGTCACGGTGTGGAAGGGGGGGAGGAAATGATTATAAAAGGAAGAACGTTTGTACAAACCGATGATTACAATCACGTTAGAGGACAGATAAACGTGTGACACGTGTAGGTCGAGAACAGCAAAAACGCATGTTAACATGGCCAGACAGAAAAGTACCTGTAAGTAAACGTTTTGTTGTTTAACTGGGGGGGGGGGGTCAAGTTTTTTTCTTGTCTGTTGTCTCCTTGCGACGGAGTCTACAATGTGTTGGGTCCCTACATGGTAACGTGTGTAATGTTACAAATTCAAACTACTGATATTATCTAAGATGTTCTGATGATTCAGTCAGTGCAACCTTCAACCTTGTTTGTATGCATTTTGTTGGACTCTGAAATTTATACAGAATATCAAGCAGAATCTACAGTTGCTATTGTTCTGTAAGCCATGACTGAGTAGAATTATATTCTTGGTTTTGCTCATATTGATGATTCAACCTTCAGAAGTACTGTCACTTAAAACTGATTATTACTTTGCACTTTTATCCATTGCACTAAAACTCCATGCAGATAAATTTTTAATTAATGAATTAATAAACAGGGCTTTACCTGCTTTAGTAGTTTAACTTCACAATTCTGTTCTTGAAAAAAGGAGTCGTTCCACTTGCATCGAGAAATAACCTGTTGAAAAATTCAACATATTTCCAAACAGTATTTTCAGATAAGTCCCTATTTACTTGCCCTCCCCACTGCTGGATAAAAAAAAAATGAGTTGTCATATTTATTGTGTGGGTTTCTGTCAAAGTAAATAAACACTTTAAAATAAGTTAACACCTCAAATACTTAGCTAGATAGGTAGAAGAGTGACTTATCTTTAGTAACATTTATTTCTTCTATATTTGTTTTTGACTACTTTTTAGTTTTGTTGTTTTAACTGCAAAACGCCTGTCCCCTATATCAATAGTTAAAAAAATGGAATTTTACTGTTCATGTTGAAAAAAAAAATGTTACTTACAGCATTTCTTTTTCTCTCTGCATTTTAGTCATATGAAATTTTTGTTATCAGGATTTTATTTTTTTTTAATTTTTATTTAACTTAGCTGGAATGTTCTTGTATTGGCTGATTTTGATAAAAATCTCTCCGTATTAACCATATACCTAGTTGGAATGGATATTTTTCATAAGAAATGAAAGGGAAGTACATTATATTCTTGTAAAGAACAATTGTGAGAAAAAAAAAAATTAAAATTGCCTACTTAGAATGAGGTATGAATTTATGTTTCAGAATTTTTGAGAAGCGGATTGATAAGTTTCTCTCTGGAACACAATCCCGAAGGGCTGCTTCTCAACTGACTATACCTTGGTTGTTTTCAAGTTTAATGTAGACAAGTTCTTGTTGCGCTGTGCTATTAAATAATTCAGATCTGGTGTGGTCTCACCAGCCACCTGATACTCATTGACTTTTATCCTTGAGTAGCCTTTGAGCCTTCATAAGTGTCGACTCCACACTAGTAAAAATAAAAAAAGAAAAAAAAAACAGTTGATAACATTATATCTGATTACAATAAGCTAACTTTACTGTATCAGTTGTGCTAATTTAGTTTAAGAGAAAACTTTCTTGCTTGAGATTTTTTTTTTCTTTAAATTCTCTATCCGGTCTTTCCTGTATATCTTTTTTGAATATTTGAATTTTATTTCTGACAAAAAAAAAAAAAAAAACGGGAGGGGGTGGTAATTTGAAGTAGGATGTATTTGAGTAAATTTTTAACTTCTCCCACCAAGCAAACACGTCGGTAGTTTGAATATTTGTACAAGCTACTCTTTAATGAGTATATATTTACAGAATGTGGCTATGTATGGCGTAATGTGGGAGGTGTAGTTATGTAGACAGAGGACATTTCCATTAGAAATTAGATTCGTAAGAATGGAAAATTTTCACAAGGAATTTAACAAACTTGTTCAAAGGAAATGACATCACAAACAGGAAGTCTGGGGAGATACTAGTATGTAGCAAATTAGCTAATCAAGTCTTTCTCTGGAAGTTTTACCTAAATCAGGCTGGCTGAAGATACTGGTTTCCTGACCTAAAATGCACTAAACATTATTATTTTTTTCTTTTTCTTTGCAAAACTCAATCATGTTCTGCAAGATCTAAAACAAAAATAATTTTCCTCTACAAACCAAACACCAAAAATAAATATTTGAAGATATAAAGAATTAGAAACCTAAAACTTTTCCCAAAATTGCTGAATTCGGCATTAAATAATAAATAATTATCCGGCTAATATCTACATTTATATCAAGAAGTATAAACTTTGTCCTTAGATTTAGTTTTTATCGCGGAGGTGGGGAGTAGCAGAGAAACCAACAAACGGCTAAGGGGAAGAATTCAAATATGAAACAAATGATACCAGAGCTATTAAAAGTTACTTTTGTACCTATCTGACTCTTTTTTTTTTTTTAAGTAGTTTTAAATGCTCTTTTTCTTTTTAAATCTCAAATAATTTTTTGCAGGTGGTTTTGCAAACAAAATAGCAGCCTGGAGTCTTCTTCATGGGAAACAAACGTACCACCATATTTTTTTTTTTTTTTAAACTTGTAAAAAAAAACAATATTTGAGAGTAAAAAAGAGTATTTAAAACAACTTTAAAGAACACACAAAAAAATTAAAAAATGAGTCAGATAAATACTAAAGTAACTTTTATCAGCTGTGGCAACATTTAATTATTGTATATTTGAATTTTTAACCCTTTCTTTTTTTTTTGTTTGTTGGCTTTTCTGCTAACTTCCCTTACCTACCTTTTTAATGACATTTAGATTTATCTATATATTAATACGATAGCGTGTGTGTGTTATTTTCTGTGCTATGTTTATATCCTGGTCGTTTAATTATGTACTTTCATTTCTTGTCATAAATAATTTTACCAAGAATTCTTAAGTTTTGGTTTCAGCTGATGGCACTCCAATAATCTATTTTTTTTTTTTAAATAATTTTATCAAAAATTCTTCATAAGTTTCGAGTTTAGTTCTGATTATAGTTGAAAGAATTAATGTTATATATATATATATATACACACACACACACACACACACACACACACAGGAAAAAGAAAGTCTGCACTTGTAATTTTTTTAAAAACTGCAATTTTCAGCTAAATTTAATTTAAACAAACTATACCTCATTTGATTGGCCTTTTAGTCTTCTATAATTTTATCTGTTCATATTTGACTTGTAATTGAAATATTCTAGTGTTGACGTCAATTTAAAAAAATAACTTCAAATTGAGGAGGCAGAAAGAAAGTCCGCACAATGGAAAATTGTTATTTAAATGTAACTTTAGGACATTAATGCAACACAAACACAACAGGAACACAATGAACTTGTTAATATATAGTAGCATAGCCCTTCTGCAATTTGACAGCCTGCAATCTTTTGGGAATTCTTTGACTGAAACAATACTCTGGGGAAAGGGCATCCTACTTTTCTTTAATTTTTGTCCAAAGTTCTTCCAAATTTGAAATTTTATCATTGCGTAGCTGTTGCTTGATGTAATGCCATACATTTTCGATAGAATTGCGGTCTTGGGAATGTTGCAGGCCAATCCAAACACTGAATATCATGCTCTTCCAGGAACCCTTTGACATTGCCAGCTGTGTGAATGGGAGCATTATCCTGCATGAAGATGGGATTATCATCCAAATTCCGACCAAAGTAGGGTAGAAAATGCTCAGTCAACATATTGATGTACTTGGTCGAATTAATTCGACCTTGCAAGCGAACTATAGGCCCTGGACCATTGGTACTAATAATGCCACACACCAAAACTGAACCTCTACCACCTTGCAGCGTTGAAACTGAGCACCTAGGATTAAATTCTTTGTTTTTCCTCTGACAGACGTACTGCCTACCATCACTGTCTAGCATATTGAACTTGCTTTCGTCGCTAAAAAGCACTTTTGACCAATATGAAGAGTCATGATCTTCATTACATCTGACAAAGTCCAGACGGTGCTTTCTGTTCTTTACAGAAATCATTGGTTTGCATCTTGCAATATATCCTCGCAAATTAAATTCTTTTAATCTGTTCTTGACAGTAAAAAGAGAGCACTTTTTAACAAGATTACACTGTTGTTGGATTTGGGGAGCCGTTTCAAATCTGTTTCTTAGACTGCGGATCTTTATAGCATTATCTTCCCTGTTAGAAGTAACTTTAGTACGAAAAGATTTAGGGGCATTACGAACACTGCCGGTGTTTTGGTGCTTTTGCACAGTCTTTTATACCGTTTTCTGATCACATTTCAATCTGCAGCTGATTTCTCGATTGGATAAATCGGAAAGGTGGAGATTAATTAGCTCCTGACGATCACTAAGAAAGTCGTGACATATGGACTAAATGTTACGTTGTATAACCTGGAACAACAACAATTATGATTAGAGATGCTTTGTTGCCTGTTGGTGGATGTTTTAAACTGATTTAAGGGTGATAATTTAAGCTGGTTTTAAGCAAATTTGTTGCTGCAGACTTTCTGTTTGCCTCCTCAATTTGAAATTATTTTTTTAAACATATTCTAGAATATTTCAATTAAAAGTCATATATGAACAGGTAAAATTATAGAGGAATAAAAGGCGAATCGAATGAGGTATAAGTTGTCTAAACAGCTACATTAAATTTAGCTTAAATTTGCAGTTTTTGAAAAAAATTACAAGTGCGGACTTTCTTTTTGCTGGCACTGTATATATATTCATAAGTTTGGGATTCTGTTTTGATTCAAGCTGATGAACCCAAGTCATAGAGATATATATTTTTATTTTTGAAATCGCAACTTTATAGCATATAAAAATCGATAGAACATTAACTGTATATTAATATATACAAAATCTACAAGAATTAAAATATCATATTAAAGTGTACTTTACGATTGGACTACACCGGGCGTCCCTGTGAGCTTAAATGAATACTTTTGCAATTTTAACGAAAGAGCTATAATAATATCAGCGCGTCTCCATTTGCACTGAACATCTACAGAATGTCAATATCAATATATTTAATGAGTCCCCTGTGGAATTTCCACAGGTCCAGCTAGTAAAGTATTAATAAGAATAGTATATCCCTTTTCACTCTCCTTAAGACACCATATTATTTATTGTTTTTTTTATTATTATCCCTTGTTTCATGTTCTAATATAGTTGGAAGAAACTGAAATTTTGGAAACTTCTGAATTTCTTAAATTTTTTTTTTTTTAAATTAAAAAAAAAATTTTTTTTTTTTAATTCAATTTTCACCCCAAACAAGGCACAGTGCCACTTTAAAGTGGGGGGCTACTATCGGGGACATAAGTTGCAGGGATATTATGAAGGGAGATGAGTAGCAAAATGTCTGTTCACATTACATTTGAACTTCTGCATGTCAGTACAGTTGGGAAAGCAGAATCCCGGAAACGAGTTCCAAAGTCTAGCAGTTCTGGGGAAGAAACTATTGGCTAACTTACACCTAGGGATCTCTACTGGCTTTCTTACACCTAGGGATCTCTACTGTGAAGGGGTGGGATTTAGCTGCTTGTCGAGTTTGTCGGGGGTGTTCACGTTGAGGGGGGTACAAGTGCTTGTAATTCTTCAGAGCATTCACCATTAAAGTACTAAAAGGTATTAATATCAAGGGGGTAAAAGCGCTTGCAGTTTGTCGGACCATTAAAGTACTTGTAGAACAGGCAGAGGGATGCAACATTTTGCCGATGAGACAGAGGCTGAATCCTAGATGACAGTTCAGGACCTATCAGGTTGGCAAGGAGTGAGAGACAAGTAGCAGATGCACTAGCCCAAATTTTACAACAGTATTCCATACATGGGCATATCATTTCAATTTCATTAAAATTTTATGCATTTATTTTGAAGTTTTAAGGAGGAGTTCTGACCCCATATCTCCTCTCTTAATGAGGCATTTAAAGATTCGGAACCATTTCCATTGTTTTCCCTGAAAATGTTTTACTAGGTTTTTATGTAGATTCTCTAACCTTTCTTTCTATAAGACACAACACTCACATTCAGATTTTCAGATATAGATTTTTTTTTGCCTTGACACATACTACCTAGTTCGAATCTCGAGTGTAAGTTTCACATTTTGATTGATATAACCTTTGATTTTCTTTGAGAGTATCTTGTCAAACTCAGGAATTAAGACGGAATTTTGAACAGAACCCTTTATTTACTTCAGGGGGTAGCATGCTCACGTTTCGTCAACCATGCCTGGATAGAGATTCTAAGTAATTTACAGTTGTATTTTTCAGTTACCCACATTGAGAATTGAACCTTCAACCTTCAAGAAAATATCACTTTTACAATTAAGTTTTCCAAGTACTCTAACCACTGCGCCACAGGTCTTTGCAGACCATGAAAATGACATTCAAGATGAGAACAGTAGTTCGAAGAATCCAAATAATAGGGAAAAATAGAATCTTCTCTGTCCATGTAAAACGTTTATTTGATTAATTAAAACAGTTTTCCTCATGTTAATCTAAGTGATTAGAAATGATTTAATTATTTTGTTGTCTAGATAAGAACAACAACAACAAAAAAGATTTTGAAGCCTGCTATAGACTATCATTTTTTTTTCTTTTTTGAAATCCACACTCCTGCTAGGTGGGTTGAAGAAGAAAGTTTCATGGGAATATCAATTATACAAGCGGTTCCCAGCTGCTTGTGTGTCTCCATCAGGGGAGATAACTACCATTTATTAAGAAAGGTCTGCTTGATTCTGTTTTCCAAGTCTTTCCAGATTTTGAATAGACTTGTTGGCTTAAAAATTCTTACAGAAAACTTGGACTTTTTTTTTCTTTTTTAACTTGGTGAAATTCCTCTGCGACTGTCTGGTACCAAAGGTACTTAAATTTTTTTATGCTTTTTTATTCTTATATAATTTATATGCTAGTTAACATATCACAGAAAAGATTATTATTATTATTATTAATTTACTTATATATATATTAATATAAATTATAACTTGATTGATTGTGTCTACATGTTTTTATTGCGGAAGTATCTTCCACTGGAAAACCATGTATTTATAAATAGCTGTCCTGTTTTTAAATCTCTGGAACAGCTACATGGTAAGCAACTGATGATCCCCATTTTCTATTCAACAATTTAAGTTCAGGTTTTTGGGTTTTTTTTTCCTCCGCCATTAGATTACCTTTTTTTTTTTTTTTTTTTAATCACTACTCCCTCTAGGCATGTTAAATCTGTTTCCGCTAAAGAAGGGAGTTTCATGAGAATATCAATTTTACAAGTAGTCCCCCGCTGCTTGTATATCCTCATCAGGGGAGATCACTACCATTTATTAAGAAAGATCTACTTGATGCTGTTTTGCAAGTCCCTCCAGATTTTGAATAGACTGTTTTTTTTTTTTTTTACTTAAAAATTCTAACAGAAAACTTTTTTTCCTTTTCTTTTTTAACTTGAAGTTCCTTTGCAGCTTCATTCATAATTTTCTTCGGCCCTGTCGGTGGGGCATTAGAATACGCCAACTGCCCCCCTGCAGAGGATAAAAGTCCCTCAATGGGGGTCCTGGATATGACCTTAAACTATATCCAGTGGTGAGGCCCCAGCTTGTGGGCTTTGGGGAGTGTGGAGCCACCCTTTAATTACCATTGCTCCTAGGTCCACTCTGACCCGGAGTGGTAGTACCTGTTAGGGTCCCAACTATGGGTTAAATAGAAACCGACGTGAAAACAACAAATATATTCTATTAAAAAAATTTTTCTTCAAAATCTTTGGATTCGGCATTAAATAACCCAAAAAGGGTTGATATGCCGTAAAACAAAAACAACCAACCAACCAACCATAATTTTTTTAATACTGCATAAGTCAATGCAAAATTCCTTGCCGCCAATTTTTGTCATGGTCCAGTTTTTAAACCGTAATAAATACAATCAGAATTCAATGTTGAAAACTGAAATATTTTTACAGCATCATTCTTTCAGACTACTCCATTCCGACAGTAAAATGGGTTAGGATTTTTATTCCTCCATCCACAACAATACCAACATTAGCCTGTCTGTCCATTCCACTTTTTCTTGGAAACTACTCGGCTGATCTTGTAATTTTATATGGACCTTTTTCATGATAAGGTGCAACGAACTAAGTATTATAGTATCCGTTTGATGCACAGTTATAGATTAAGAGATTAGCCACCACAATACCACATTTACACTTTCATTTTCTCAGAAAATACTGGACCAGTATGGCTGAAATTTTGTATGGACCAAAGATGCAATCAACTAAGTATTATGGTATTCATTCAATACACAGTTAAGGATTAATAGGAATCTATATATCAATAGGATAGCGTGTGTGTTATTTATTTTGTGTGTCACGCTTACATCCGAGTGACTGTCGTTTAATTGTTATGGACTTCCATTTCTTGTAATAAATAATTTTATCAAGAATTCTTCATAGGTTTTGGTTTTGATTCAAGCTGATGTATCCAAGTAATATGGATATATTTTTTTAATTTTGAAATCGCAACTTTATAATATATAAAAATCGATAGAACATTAACTCTATAATTATGTGTACAAAATCTGCAAGTATTAAAATATATTTAAGCGTACTTTATGACTGGGCTGTGCTGGGCATCCCTGCTAGCTTAGATAAATACTTTTGCAGTTTTAACAAAAGAGCTACAATAATATCAGTGTTTCCATTTACACTGAACATCTACAGAATGTCAACATCAATATATTTAATATGAATGTGTCCCCTGTGGAATTTCTGTAGATCTGCTAGTATTTAATGCAAAAATTAGGACAAATTTAACCATATTCAACCATCAATTTTGCATAAGTTTTTTCCAGTTTTTAACAGGCTAAAAAGTCTGGCAGGTATATTGAGTTTTTAGATTTGCATGGCAAGGTTTCCTTCCGTTTGTCTATTTGCCTGTCTCATACCAGAAGTACTTAATCTTTTTATACATTTTTATTTTGATGTAATTTATATGCTAATTAATTTATCACAGAATAGATCTTTATTATTATTAATATATTTACCTATATATATATATATATATATATATATATATATATATATATTTTTTTTTTATTTACATATTAGTATAAATAGTAACTAGATTGTCTCTACATTTTTTTTTTATTGAGGAAGCGAGCTCTTCCACTGTTGAGCCATGTATTTAACAGCTGTCCTATTTGTAAATATCCGAAACACCTACATGGTAAGTAGCTGATGATCCCCGTTTTCTATTTAACAATTTAGGGGCTATAGTTGATTTTTCTTGTATAATTAGAGATTTTCTAGTGGAAATTGGCTTAGGCAAGTGATAAGTCTGCGATATGTTTAATTTAGTTATTTTTTCCAGGAATTTAAGCTGCATTTTATTTTTTAAGTATTTTATTTTAGCATCTTTTTTATAAAAGCTCTTTAAACTATATATAGCTGTTTTGTCATATCAAGGCGTATTTATGTGGCTAAACATGGCAAGTGTTTCAAGTAAATATTTCAAACCTGTTTGTTTGATCAGCAGTCAAGATCTTTTATCCTTATGCCTTTGTATTTGCTATGCAGTTTTTTTTCTTTTGGTTGTTATATTTTAATGGACCCAAAACGTTGTAGACTCTGTTATAAGAAAACAGAAGAAAGCAAACCCCCCCCCCCCAAAAAAAAAACTCCTTTTCTTTTTTAACAAAAGCCTTTATATCTGGTATTTCCAACAACGCATATTTTCTAGATATTTAAACACTTAATTTCTCCTTCTCCGACCGATGTAACTCTGTCTCTGCTGTGATACCACCCACGTGTCTCAAACCATGCTTCTCTCATCATGTCTCAAACATCACTACTTCTCCAGCTATACGTCCTTTTGTCTTTGTTGTGACGTCACTTTGCACAACTGGCTTGGTCATTTGCATAACCTTATGCGGCTGCTGCTGCTCTCATAAAACTCAAACCAAAAATGTTTCCATATTACTATATAGGTAGGAGCAGATTTCTTTCTTTTTTTTTTTTTAAATATATATATGTATGTAGGTTTGTTTGTAGTAGATATATTTTTTCTCCTTTCCTTTTCATCACCATCATCATCAATATTATCATTAAAATTGGTCAAAAATGCTTACATTTAAAAGCACTTAATATAAAATTAAAGAATGTTTGAGTAGTGAGTAATGAGCCGGCATCATCTTATCATCTTCACATTTGGTTTGCCATCATGACTGGGTGGAAGTCCTAAGTAATTCATAATTGTGTTCTTGAGCGTCATCTGCACCGAGGATTGAACCCTCAACCTCCAAAAGGATGAACTTACAACTGAATTTTACCAAGAACTTTATCCACTATGTCACGAGTCCTTGCAAAGTATAATTTCTAATGATTTTGAAAGGTTGAAATATATTTAGATTTACCTGCAAGGCTGTTTTATTTAAACAGTGAGACGTAGAAGTGACAGCAGCAGTAGTTAAAAAAAAAAAAAAAAAAAAAAAATCTGAAACCCGCCACCTCTCACCTGGACTGTTGCTTATATCCAATTTTTGGAACACTAAATGGAATAAATGGCCTGAACCACCCCGTAACATAATATCTCTGCCCCTGGTTATACTACCGGCAAATCTGGTACCCATTTGTACACGAGTCAAGTGTTTGCTTGTAACATTTAGTATTTGCAAATAGTTACCCATCTGGGTTTTAACCAGGCTCTATGTTGCTTAATTCCTGTGAGCGAACACGATGTCCCAACATAATTTTACTGTACTATAAAAGGTGAATTCTGCATGTTTATTTTAAATGTTATCAAATTTACGACCTAAAAGGAAAAAACAAACAAACAAAACGACATCCTTTACCCCTTGGCATAAAAACAGCCGCCCTTTTTCTTGGATCTTTCAGGTCACCAACCAGTTTGACTCATGATATTGGTTGCTGCACCCATGTTTGTCTCTCCTTGTGTTGTGATAACAAAAACGAAAAAAAAAAAAAAGTTAACTCCTGCATCTCTGATTTTAATGTTGAGCATTGAGTTTGTTCCCATAAACTTGTGGAGTCGGGCTTAAAAAGAAAAATAACTTGAAAAATTGCCGACTCTCAATTCCAGCTGTTCAGTCTGCTGAAAATAAAAACACACACACACAAAAACCATTCAACTTTGGAATCCTGCAAAACTTTTCAACTCTAACTTCTCCACCTCTCTTATGCCTGAACTAGTTACCTGATAAGGCTGGAGCTTATAGGTTTATTTTGTACAAAATTACTACTTTAAAAGAGTTCATTTGCTTGATTTGTTGAATGATCTGATCCTGAAATTTAAATTTATAAGTAAATATATGATTTTTACTTGAATCATTATTTATTTTTTAATGAAAATCGCTCCAGACAAGGCATGAAACCACTTGATGTAAGGAGCTGAAAAAATACAAAAACTAGTCAATGATAAGTGTTAACTGGACAGATTCTAAACCTGAAAACAGCAATTCTTCCCCACTTGTCAGGAACATTGCTCATGGAATGTGAGGACTAAAGGACAAAAGAGATATGAGAGTTATGAAGCTTAAAATAAACATTTCATTCATAACTATTGTAAATACATCTTTCACATTTATTCGTATAGGTAGACGTGATGGGACGATTCCAATATGTTTCTCGATTCTGATATAATTACAGATTCTGTACTACATTACTGATTTTGGTCATGATCAAAGTGTAGTATTTGTTCTTCAGATGCTGCACTTCAATTTCTTGTTCTCTTTCGGTGGAGGAGAAATCCTTCACGACTAAGACAATTTTAATTTTTGTACCTTTTCACCACGTTAAAAAACGACCCTGGTGTCTAACTCTGTCCCGTGGGGAGGCATAGTAAATAGGTACATTACTGATTCTTTATAAATCTCTAAACATTTAACTATAAATGTGATATTTTGTCCCGATTACCGTAAAAACACATCTTAAATGTGCGTGTATTTTCTCAAATATAAAAAACACTTGTGAGAGGTGATCTACATATTTTAGGTTAAACAGAAATTTAAATCAAATATTTATTATTATATTATTACTACCAGCAGTGGAAGATTTTTCTTAAACTAAAATCAAATAAAAAAGATAATTAAAGGAACCGTTTTTGGCATGGCGAAAATAGGCACAAATTTTTTTCAATAACCCCCAAAATTCCGATTTTTCTGATTCTGATTAATCGTCCCACTAATAGACAAATATTTTAGTAATTTCGATACAAATTTATTTTTTAAAATGTCACTGTAGAAGAAAGGAAAGAGAATAAATCAATTTGTCTTTTCACTTACAATTTAGAAATAGATTGCAACTGGTTGGAAATAAGGTCAGTGGGGAGGGAGTTCTAAAGGAAGTTATATTTAAACACAAATGCTAAATGTTCAGCAAATCAAATAATATTGTGAAGCAACTATTAGTTATATTAAAATCCAAACAATTGTTGAATTAAAAAAAAAAAACAATTACAAATAATTGTTAATTAACAAAATGTATTTTTTTAAAAACAATATGCAAATTAGTTAATCATGTGATTATTATTGCACATACATAAGCAGTATATGACAAAAATGATGCATCTATTGTGTAAAGTTGAATCAATTTTCCTGCTTTTTTTTACTGACTACAAAATAGTTGTCTTCAAATCCAACGTGAACAAGTTCTTGATGAGCCATCCCCTTAAGCAATCCAATCTAACCAACGATTACTACATTTTCTCATTGACTACTCTACACTCATTAACACTTATCCTCGAATGGTCTCCAGACCTTGATAAGTGGTGACTCCTTTGATAAATAAATAAATAATAATAAAATCTGGTGTTTTAACTTCATGGTTAATTAAAGAAATGGGCCCAATTTTAACATTCATTTATTTATTTAAATTTAGATATTCATGATAACATATACTATTGTTCAAATTATGTGCTTCATTTGGTGTTGTAGTCGTTTAGATTGCTAATAATGATAATAATCAATACAAACACATTGGTATATAGTTTTCAAAAAGTTTATTCACAAATGTATGTTACACAAGTATGCGTCATTATTCTGGAGGCCATAACTGCCATGAATCGCTACCCAATAATGTGTTAGCTGTAACTATATAGTTTTTGGGTAAGTTCATTATTCCTGGAATAGGTATATCTTAGTCCATAATATCTTTTATTTTATTTATATATAATATATATAGCTTACTCCATAACATTAACACAATGCAAACCTTAGTAATATGCTGATGTTGAGAAGGAAGACAAAAACAGTGATCTTTTTAATCTTACTTGTTTAGTCACAACTTCTGCACAGTAATCTAATGTATATGATCATGTTCTATAATTATTTCGAGGTAAAACCTCTTTATCAAATAATATTTTTCCAAATTACTGAAACTCGTATGAAGAAAAACAATTACCTGAAATTGACTATGTCAGACATAACTATAGTTATATTCTTTGGGTAAGTACATTATTCAGCAAATAGGTATGTCACCTTATCCCATAACAGTAGCAATGTTTGCAAATTCTCTTTTTAGTTTTTTATAATTAAATTTTTATTGATGTTTCAAAAATTTAATTTAAAGTAATAAAAATATACTTGCAGTATTCCCTAGAAATTCCACGGCATTTTCTACACTGATCTGTATATAATTTACTGTTAACAGCAACAACAATAATAATAATAACTGTTGTAAACCAGTAATCAAAACAAACACAGTGGTATGATTAACAAAAAGTGTATTCACAAAATTATGTTACAGAACTGCATGTCATGATCCTGGGAGGACCATAACTGTGACGAATAATGTGTTAGTTGTAACTATATTTATAGTCTCTGGGTAAGTTCATTATTCCTAAAATAGGTATATCAGCTTACCCTGTAACTTAGCAAAACATGTAAATGGAGTGCTGGATTATTGTATATATAGACTTATAGGTGATAAAGCTCGGATATACTAGTTACTGTATGAGTCAAGCCAACCATATGACTGTATTAGTCATCCAATCTAAATGAAATATTCTCAAAGTTATGCCATAGAAATGTTGATAACGCAGTCACTATTTATTTGATAAGGCTAAATGTTGCTTGTTAATTACTGTTATCAAAGAGCATCAATTCTGTACATCAAATTTTGATAAATCTAAAGTTTTAATTGTATAAAAAATTTTGACTGTGATTGAATTTTTCTATATTATATAAAATGCAGGTGTTTGTTGGCTGCAATATGAGCCATGTAGTGAGCCTCTACAATGAACAGAAACAAAGTTATTACCAAAAGTTTGACTTTCATCTTTCCCATGATTTGATTTTTTTGAACTAGTTATCCCAAAATTAAATCAATATTAAGTTAGGCCATGATTGATATTTTGACCAAGTTTGGTGACGATTAGGTAAGCAGTATGAATGCTAGGTTGTACACAAACATAGTATATACAGCATAATCATGTTCACACAACGGTTCTTGTTAGATCACCAAAGCTAAGCATTGTTGGATGCTGTTTTACAATTTGTCATTGTTCTGAGGGAGACAACTCTCTTTTACTAAGAGATTTGTTCACTTTTTCATCTTATAATTTAGGACGCTAATAATCCTGTCAGTAAGTTTTCACAAGGAGTATACGAAAACATTTATGTTTTTCGTTCTTTTTTTTTGTTTTTTTGGAGGGGGGTATTCAATTATAGAGCTTGTATAGTTTTTAACACTTGCTTCTGCAGTTTAATTAACCATTTTTCCGTAAGTAATATGCCAACATTAACCAAGCAGGAGAACTGTTTAATATTTCATGACAACACGTCCTCCTGCCCCCCCCCCTTCAATGTAAACAGAATTTTTGTGAAATATTTAATGGTTTTTTTGCTCGGTAAATGCTGGTGTGTTACTTACGGAAAAACAGTTAATTAAACTGCAGAAGCAAGTGTTAAAAACTATACAAGTTCTATAATTGAATACCGCCTCTGCCCCCCCAAAAAAAAGAACAAAAAAAAAAATAAAAGTATGTTTTTTTGTAAACAGCTCGTGAAAACTTACTTGCCAGCATTATTAGCGTCGTAAATCATGAGATGAAAAAAATGAACGAATCTCTTAGTAAAAGAGTTGTCTCCCTCAAAACAACAACAAATTGTAAAATAGCGTCTATTGTTGAGCCTAGTCAGTACTAGATGGTTAACCATTTGGAGATATCAGGCAGCGTATGCAAGATGGCGACATCTTGCAAGAACTGGCAAAATCCTAACATTATCATCTCTCCCTTGTCGGGATGTATATGTGACTGTGGATCACTTGTGAATTTAATATTCCCTTGACACTTATTCCTTCGGAGGAAGCTGGTTCAACTTGCCCAGATGGAATGCTGCTGGCATACATATATACATACACAAATATAGTCACAAGCAAACTTGACTGAAAACATAACCTCTTTGGAAGAAGAAATTGCTCCAATTTTTTTTTTTTTTTTATATAGGGGAATCACCACTTATCAAGGTTCAGAGGCCATTCGAGGACAAAGGTTAAAAAGTGTGCAGTGATCAAAAGGACAATATCATAGTAATCGTTAGCAGTGTAAATTTGGTAAAATTGGATTACTTAAGGGGAACGGCTCATCAAGAATTTGTTTACGTTGGACTTGAAGACGACCATGTTGTAATCAGCTGGAAAGCAGATAAATGGAAGAGAGTTCCACAGGTGTGCAGTTCTAAGAAAGAAGCTTTGTTCATGGAATTTACTTTTTAGGTTTATACACTGATAAGAGTGAGGGGAAATTATTGATAGTGTTTGTCACCAGTGAAAATGAGGCCATATACACTTGATAAAGATGCGTCCAGGTAGAAAATGTAATAAAAAAATCAGATTAAAAAAAAAATTAGTACTTAGATAGTAAACGAATCATTCTTCCATGATGTTGCTTTGGCATCTGGCTTGCTGATCTTTTGGCCAATATAATATCAGACATTTTCTGCAGATGTATCTTGTCAAACTCAAATCTTAAGACGAGCATTTGATAAATTTGGCAAAAATAATTCAAGAGTTCAACAAGATACACTTGAAGATGGCTGGCGATTACAAAACACTCAAGATGAAAACAGTAATCCAAATAATACATTTTTTTTTTTTTTTTAACTTAAAAAAGAAAAGAATATTAACAGCTTCTAAAAGTTCAAACAGGAAATCTTCATGCCATTCTGAAAATAATTTGGAGAGGTTTTCCAATAAGCAACAATGCCATTTACCAATAATAATTGTTGTCACGTTTTCCAGTTTGCTAAACACTCTTCTTAAGCGATGTTCTATTGTTACTTTTGACATTAAAACAAATCGAGATGTAATCTTGAATAATCTGCCAACTTCTGCCTTGGTTTCCTGCTTACGTCCAACACATGTCAGCACATAAAACTGACATTAAACTGAATATGGTGATTTACTGACCTGATCCAGTACACGTTACATGGTCAAAGCTTTAGTATACATTTTCTTGGCCTTTGAGACAAGATCACAGTGTAGTAGCTGTTCGGATGTTACACTTCACCTTTTCTCTTCTTGGTTAGTGGCAGGGAAAAATCCTTCATGACTCAGACAATTTTTATTTTTGTCCCTATCCAGAGTGCCCTATTTTGGGGAGCTGGATTTTCCCCACATTACAAACTGACCTTGCATCTAACTCTGCCCTCGTGGGGAAGGCAAGTAAATAGGAACATTTACTAAAGCTATGACACAAAAAGCATAATGAGGAATCCGATTTAATGCATATGAAAGGTTTTCAATCTTTAAAACTATATATATATGTATGACTCGTATCTTCAATGCCTCCATTCAGTCTCAAGAGAATGGAAACCTTTGTAAAGGTCACTGCATGTGTAATTGTAAGGCAAGGGTTGTGCAATCCTCGACCACACCTCTCCTGAACCAGCACTTCTTGCATCCAGTGGCAAAGAGAGGCCCAAGACTGACTGGAAACAATGCCAAGATAACTGGAGAGCACATACAGCACCTGGAATTCCCAAATGGTCACCCATTTTAGTGCTGACCAGACTCAATGTTGCTTATATATATTAAGTTCAAATGTATTGAACTCCAAACCAATATTTTGTTCGAAATTGTTAAATATAAATATAGAGCTATTATGAGTGGAATTATATAAACATCAGAAAAACTATCCTTAAGGATTTAGATTGAACCCTTGAAGAGATAATTAACAGCATCAAAATGTGGATTAATCTGCGTTGGATTTTTCTAACGTTTGTATAATTTCACATACATTTATACATACATTAGAACCCTAGGATATGGTATGAAAAATTAGTAACAAAATACAGTATAGTATATAATACATGTATATAATCAAATAACATTATAAATAACAGCATAAGGTGGGGCAAATATCGAACCAGGGTCCGGAAAAACATTGTATTTCACATTGTAACCTGAAAAAAATTCCGGGGTTCTATTATATATATATAAAATGTGTATAAAGAAAAGGTTACATAAAATCTAAAGGCCTTTTCTTGTGAAAACTTTATGGAGGGGGGGGGGTGATGGAAGTGCTCTCCAACTTAAGGGAGCTGGAGATGTGGTAGTGGAGGGTGGACCTCCTTTAAAACTTCAAATATATCCTATTTTGATTGAATTAATTATATCTTTAAAATTCCATGGGGAAAATAATGAAAGTGTTTCCAAATCTCTACTTTATCATCTATAAACCAAACATTTACATGCCCCCATGTACCCCCTCTCCTTAAAAGTTCAAATACCTTTATCCAATTTAAAAGAAACTTATATATATATATACACACACTAGCTATGAGGGGGTGCCCACTCACAAAACACACTTAAATATGATGTTGTAATTTGTCTAAATTTTGTATATTATTATAGTCGTGATTTCAAAAGTAAAATAAAAATGTATTTGGGCGCTATGAGCTAGAATCGGAAGCAAAACCGTAGCGTTCAAAGCTGATAACGTTATCACTGTACGAATGTGACAGCACATGAACTGATTAAAAAGAAACTAAGATGAATGTACAAAATGTATAATGATTTTTTCAATTTTGACCCTTTTTGACCCCTTAAAAACTATTTTAATCGGCTAAAGACCCATAAAAGAACGGTCCATAAAAATTCCAATCATTTGAGGGCCCCTAGGACTGCTCTGCGACTTTCAGTTTTGTAAGAGATAGTTTGAAAATATGGAGACTGACAGACAGACATAACCTTAGTGACAAACTCTGGCATCTTGATGACGGTTTTTCTCTTTGAAATGACTGCAACTGAATTCAGTTTTTTTACGAACTTTTTCTATCATCCTCCTGCAAACACTGAGGAAATCTGAAGTCTCCTTATTTGTTTTTCTGGCACAAAGTGTTGTCCATAATTATTCAACAAAAATTTAAAAAAAAAATGGAAATATAGTCTCTGTTTTTATGAAGACAAGATCGACAACAACGAAAGTGAAAAAATTAAAAGAATTGTGTTTTGGATTTTTCAGATTGCTGTTTTCATCTCGAGTGTTATTTTGACAACATTTCCGTCAATATAACTTCAGCTCTTCTTTAGGTGTGTCTTATTGAACTTTGGCATCTTTCTGCCAAACTTGAAAATCTGCATGGAATTTCAAATGGAACCCTTTAAATTATTCACAGGAAAAGCATGCACTCATTATGTCAGCCATGACTAAGTAGAGGCCTTAATAACTTGCAATTGCATTTTGTGTTGCCCACTCTGAGGATTAAGCCTTCAACCCCCAGTAGAATAACTTTACAACTGAATTTTACCAAGTACTCCTCCACTATGCCACAGATCATTGTCAACTCCTGAAGGTGTTACATTGACTGAAACATTGTGAAAATCATACTAAAGATGAGAACAGTAGTGTAAAGAATCCGAATAATATCTATAATCAATCAGCATCTAAAAAATTCAGAAAAAAAAAAAAAAAACTTAAACTGCAAACAAATATCGTCAAAACTCTTTATTATATACTAGCAAGCAGGAGACCTGATGTTGCCCGGGATTGAATGATGATCAACAAATATTTCACACTCCTATATTTTTATTGTCGTCGAAATCTGTGAAATCACCCGGGAGGAGGCTTCACATGCCTCCATGCAGTAACTTAGTCCAAAATATGTTATTTTATATTGCACTCTATAGAACGTACTGTTTCTTTTATAAAATTATTTTATATAAATAACGAAAAAAAAAAACATTAAGAAATTTATGTGCGGAGTTTGAACCTACAGACTACGTCATGCAAAAAAAAACAAAAACATGCTATCAACTTACCCACAATAGAATTTTCACGGCCCATTGTTCTATCATTGTTGCTAAGCGACACATGGAAAAATTGTCTTTACTGATGATAGATAAATTATCGGGGGGGGTATTCTGAGACAAAACTTAACTAAGATCACTCTCAGACTCTTATGCACTAAAGTTCTGTAAATTTTCAAGAAAATCTGTCCAGCCGCTTCGGAGTCTATAAGGAACAAATTCACAAACACGCAAAGTTGCATTTATATAATTGTAGAGATCACATACACACACTTTAATTTACACCTAAACAAACCCGTATATGTTGCAATAATAATAATACCATTAAGATGACAGGTGACATTCAAAAGAACTAAATGCTCCTATGATACTTGAGATGTTTATTGATTTGAATCTTGTTTTACCTGTTCTTCTGTTCAAACCTGTCCCTTAAGGAAAGTCTTCTAAAACAATTCTTGCCCACACATAACAATCTGCTTGGTTTCAGATTAAATCTACTCTATTTATGGTGTTTAGTTTGGCTGTTTTGTAGAGAAACATTGTTGGCTTTAGCTTTGCAGAACATGATTGAGTTTTGCAAAGAGAAAGGGGTGGGGAGCAATGTCATCAATGTTAGGTAGGAAGCTAATATCTTCAGACAGCCTGATCTGGTAGAAAACACCAGAAACCTTAAAGCAGTATTTTTTTATTTTATTTTATTTTTTTTAAGAGATTCTTATATCATCAAGTGGCTTCATGCCTTGTCTGTATCTGTGGTGGTATTCAGCTGGTGTTGGAGTTGGCTCCGGATGATCTCACCACATCTCGTACTAGTGCAACCCATATACATCAGTCAGTGGCCGAGTCCTTTGCATGAGTGATCCACTTGATTTCAGTGACGATTCCATTGTTTCAGATTTGCTTTGACTGTTAACAGCCAGATTTTAAACTGCCTACCTTTCTGCTTCCTCCAGCCTGTGGGTGTATTCGGTCACAAGTTGGTGAGTGAACTCATCTGGCAGATGGCGAAGAATGTGCCCAAACCAGCATAGTTTTCTTTTGAGCAGAAATGCTTCAATGTCTGGAATATCGCACCTGACGCAAATTGTGGTATTGGGAATCCTGTCAGGGAGTATAAATGTGGTGAAGGCAATAGAAGTCCAACACTTTGAGCTGGTGGAGATCCTCCTTGTGTTTGGGCCAGGTTTTGCAGCTTTAGAGTGGTTCAGACAAGAGCTTGGTAGATGTAAAGTTTGGAACATTTGGTCTCCTTGCTGAACCAAAGACGCTTTCGAAAATAACAGAAAGTGACCCATGTTTGATCAATTCGAATGACCAAATCACATGTTGGCAATGCTTGTTAATTTAAAAGGAAATAGTTTTTTTTTTGTGTTTTTTTTTGTCTTTAACATTCATAGGTTTTTATACTTAACTAGACCAATACCAATACCGATTCCCAGGAAAGTAAAAAAAGAACAAAAAACAATTCTCCAAACAATAGTTTTGTACTATTTTTATGTGCCCTTACAAAGATTAAATTCAAAATATAAACTGTATGTCTAGAATCCTTATTGAAATTGATAAAAAAAAATTCATCACATGATTTTTAACTCTTGAAAAATGTCTTAAATTTAAGGTTTAAGTTTAAGGCTTTTAAAGAAGAAATTGAAATTAAGGGAATTTTGCTTAATTGGTATCTAATGACTAGGGCTAGGACAACAGCATATACTTTTCATTGTTTTGGCTCTTGACTGTGTATACGTTGATCTTATATGCTTTTATATAGAGCGATGTGGTTCTCAGTTGATTAACTGTGTCTTAATATATACTCGAGTCAAAACAATGAAAAGAATATTCTGTTGTCATAGCCCTACTATGGATAAAATTCAATGCAAATATGAAAATATTTGAATTTTCAAATGAGAAGTTCTGCTTATTCAGGGTGAGGTAGAACAACTTGCTTATTTGTGTATAATTATATTAATTAATATTAATAATTGGTGTTTAATTGTTAAAATGGCACAAAAAATTGGATCTGAATTTTCATAAAGAAATTTCATTCTCTTTTTACTTTTTTCTAATGTTTTACATGCACTTAAAATTGTTTTTTTTTTTCTTCGTCCCCAAAACAAGCCATATAGCTACTGAAGTACAATTCTACTGTGATAGGGACCTGATTTATAGGGACAACCTAGATAGATAGGGAATTGGTCAGGAAAATGTTTGTTTACATTTTTCATCTTCTATTCGTCCCTAAAACAAGGCATATGGCCACTGAAATGTAAATCTACTGATCGGTACCTGATTCATAGGGGACAACCTAGATAGGGAGTTGAGCATGTTTTTGCATGTTGGGACGTTTGAGGGTACAGGGAGGGAATTCTGCCCGAGGAAAGAAGCTATCACAGTAAGAAATCCTCCAGTATCGAGGGACCTCTACAGTGAAGAGGTGGGATTTTGCTGTCGGGTTGGTAGGGGGTATTTAAATCTACATCTGTGGACTGATCCAAATCTTAGAAGCATTTAAATATGCCTTGATAGTGGATGCAGTTTCTATTTATAATCTTGATAGGAAACGTGTTCTCGATCGGCTCTGATAAAGCCGGTTTTATTTACACTCTCTTTACGACAAAAAGAAAAATAAGTCGGGTTTTTTTATTCACTGCCGGGCAATGGAATGTCTACTATTGTGTTAAGATTTTCTTTTTACTTTCCATCATAACTTTTATATGCGCTACTAATTTTTTTTATTTTTATTTATCGCAAATTGTAAACAAGTTGATGTTGCTGCGGTTTTGGTCAACTGAACCTCATTTTTGGTGTCCTCATTACTCTGCGTTATTGAATATTTTGCATAGCAGGCATGCCCGGCGTTGTCCAGGACTTGTGCACTCTTGCTGGTAGCTTTTGAACCCCTATTTTTATTTTTTTTTATAATTTAAAATTATCTTTATAAGATTAGGTATGTTTATATATTTCTATGTACAGTATTCACTTCTAAACTAATTAACCGATCATGAATTTTGGAACACAACTAAGCATAAGTAGTGGTTATGTGGGTTAGTTTAATTTACTTTAATGTAAAGGCATGGAAAATCTTTGTAAAAATTCAGATATCACTGTTTTTTATGAAATTTTAATAGGTATTAGGTATTAATTAATAAATATTCTCTAAATTTCAGTTTCTTTTTGGGTTATTTAAACCATTCTAATAAGTCATAATATGGGCACAACCTCTTATGCGAAAATTCATATACATCAAATTTGTATTGGATATTATCCATTACTGAAAATAGTAAACTGAAGTAAAGTGAAAAGATAAAATTTTATTTATGTTCAAATTTTATCAAAATAACCCGAATAATATATGGGTTATCACAAGTTGAACTTGAAAGGAGCTTCTCTATAATTTACTTGTTTTCGACATTGAACCAAGCTGGGTTGTAATACCTCATATCTATCCATCTATAATATAAGAAACTTTGTATTTCTGTGTGTGATTCGTTCCCCATGGATTCTGAAACGGCTGGGCTGATTTTTATCAAATTTCACACAAATGTAATTTATGTATCTGGCAGTGTTTTTTGATAGTTTAAAAAAATTTTTTTTTTATCAGAATGCCTTTGATCAATCGAAAAAATCCCATGAAAGAAGGAACAGGCGATTTTAACCAAAGTTAACGCCTTATACAGTCTAACATTACAAGTGCATTGCAGAAATTTTATTACCACACAAGGTCCTGTCGGTGGGGCATTGGAATATGCCGACTGCCCCCCTGCAGAGGGTAAAAGTCCCTCAATGGGGGTCCTGGATATGACCTTAAACTATATCCAGTGGTGAGGCCCAGCTTGTGGGCTTTGGGGAGTGTGGAGCTACCCTTTAATTACCATTGCTCCCAGGTCCACTCTGACCTGGAGTGGTAGTACCTGTTAGGGTCCCAACTATGGGTTAAATAGAAACCGACGTGAAAACAAAAAATATACTCTATTAAAAAAATTTTCTTCAAAATCTTTGGATTCAGCATTAAATAACCCGAAAAGGGTTGATATACTGTAAAGCAAAAACAACCAACAACCAAATTATTACCACACAAGCAGAAAGGTTCAGCATATAAAATTAACAATAGGTTCTTTGGTATGACAGGGGGTACATTCGAAATGAATGTTTCTTCAGATATTGCAGAGCTGATTAAATGCTGCTGAGTTCTTACCTATCCTACACTGCAACTGACAGTCCATACTATCTTCCTTGTTTATGGAGCTTCGTATGTAGGTTTAAAAGAAATGAAAAAAAATTACTGAAGGTTTTTTAGTTCTCTCCCACTGCAAGAACTTAGGCACCAAGCTCTGAAAGTGGGATTGAGAAGTCAGCGGCTCCTAGGAGGAGCACTCTGACCTGTAAAAAAAGTGCCCGGGGGGGGGCAGCCTTGTTGGCATTCCCCAGTAAGGTCACCTCAGGCGATTAGCAATAAACTCTTATGAAACAGAAGACAAATCCTGGGAGGATGGACCTCACAGGAATAGCATTACACCACAATCAACAGAAAGGAATGGTCTAATCTGTTGGTTTTTGGGGCCTCGAATTTCTGCCCCCCCCCCTTTAAAAAAAAAAGATCACCCAAGAAACAAGATCTTCTGAATTTCAACTAAAAGAGATAAAAAATGTTGTATATGTACAGCAGCTGGTTAATTAAAAAGCACTCCCTATTTTCAGTGCTTTTTGTTATATTAATATTTCTTGTTTCCTGCCAATTTTGATGAAGGGGTGGGGAGGGGGGTCAATGTATTTTCGGCTGGCACTGTTGGGTCTGGTCAAGTTGTTGAAGGTCAAGTGCTTACTCACCGACTTCCTTCTTTATGAGGCACTGTGATATGCCGGTCACAAGTTTTTTTGTCAAGGTATTTGACAATGTTATGGTTCCATGGAAAATGGATTTGTACCTTTTTAAGAGCCGATGCATAACCGGAGGATAAATATTTGGCTCGCATGAAATTTAGTCGTGCTAATATTCTTCGAAATTAAACAACTTGGGACTCATGTTTTTATATTACACATGTAAAATTTTTACAAACCTGAGTGATAGTGTATAATTTTTTATTAAATGAAAAATATAAAAAATAATTTTTTTTTTTTTTCTGAAACTTTAATCATAAAAGACTACCCCCCCTTTTTGTTTTTCATTTTTGTTCGTGTTGTTAAGTCCGGGAGCAGCTACCCCTAGAAGAGAAAAAGACAATTCTATCAAACTTAGATCTAGCATGTCCCATGTGGTTGATGCAAAAATTGAATAGAAGTAGCGAGTCAAATCTTTTGAACGGATCTTTTTTTTCATAAAGCTAAATTTTAAAATTTTATAAAAACTAATAATGCTGTATAATTTTTTTTTATTAATGTTTTCTAAAGATGCAACTAGCTTCTTTGACTCAATTTTCACATTAATCACGTGGGACACTTAAGATCTGACTTTGATAGAAACATCAATGAAATGTAACGTACAATTTGGGGAGTGCGCCGCCCCCCCCCACTCTCGGGGAGGGGGGCATACTCCCCAAGTTCAGCAAGACAAACAAAATAAGGAAATAAGGGGAAGTACGGTCTTCTTCTATATAATTAAAACAGTATATGTATGTGTGTATGTATGTATGTATGTATGTATGTATCTGTCTGTAAAAATTTAACTGATAAACTCTTAAAGTACTGGTCATATAACACTGAAGTTAACAAGGACTAGCAATCATACACCAAGGATGGTTCATAACAAGTAAAATTTTCGTTTGGATGGATGAGTAACGCGTGCAGAAATGTTGGTAAGTTGAAATGCAAAATGTTCATTTCAACTTGTCAATATATTTCTATTACTTTTGCGCATGTACAAATTCAATCACATCCTGAACTGGTTTAATTTTAAATCTTTCATATCTATTTGCCGATAGCTAAAACAGTAGGAAATGTAGCTGGAGAATTTAATGTTTTGGTTTCGATTCTAGCTGATGGCACCCAAGTCATTTAAAAAATATTATTTTTTAAAACTTTTGAAATCAGTATTTTATATATATATATATATATATATATATCAATAATAGATATGAAATCAGCATAAATTGAATATATATTTAATTTTAGTGTATTTTATTGTTCGGTCACGCTCTTTGTCATCCAGATGATTTCATCCTCAAAGCTATTTATCCCGTCCCTTCTAACGGTTGGAGGTCCTGGATATGACCTTAAACTATATCCAGTGGTGAGGCCCTAGCTTGTGGGCTTTGGAGAGTGTGGAGAAAATTTTGCTCAAAATGGTGAAACAGAATGTCAAACTGATCGTTGGTCTTCACCTTTATGGAACTGAGATTGGCTGATGCTCAATCTGCTTCTGTGGTGGACTGTCGCGCTTGTCAGCATTTGTTCAGGACATGGTAAATTCTCTGGATGGAGCTTGCTCAATCACTCCAGGGTTAATGTTGAAACAAGACAAGAAGATGAGACAAGATAACATAGTTTGAAGCCCAAATAAGATTCCTTCACAATTGCTATAAACTGGCTCATATGAGGAATGGTACACCTTCTCCGAGTAATGTTACTTCAAGTAACAGCATTTAGCTTGATACTCCACTAGACCTGATGAATTCTTGTCCTTGAATGTAGTGAGACTACAAGGATGATAACACTGTTAAATGGTCAGTTGAGGAGAGGAAAATCAATGATCTTTATATGTTTACTAACTTAACATTTTGAAAGGTAAAGGAGATCTTTGGTTCAACACTCGGATGTCTGTCTTTCGTAAAGAGATCAAATGTTAGCCTCAGGAAGAGCCCCTTAGTTTCACACACTTTGCATCGAAATAAAATTAAAAAAAAAAAAAAATGAAGAATATTAATCATCCACAGACTGTTTTGGTTGTATCACCTTTCACGTTGACACACAGGTTCCCGCTGGATCACCAAAGTTAAGCAACATTGAACCTGGTCAGTACTAAATGGGTGACCATTTGGGACTTTCAGGTGCTGTATGTGCTCTCCGCTTATCTCGGCATTGTTTCCAGTCGTCCTGGACTTCTCCTTGCCACTGAACTCAAACAGTGTCGATTCAGGAGAGGTGTGGTTAGAGATTGCGCGACCTTTGCCTCACAATTACATGCGTAACTGTCCCTACAGAAGTATCCTTTGTTTTTCGAGACTGAACGGAGGCATCGATCGATCACCTTTCAGTTGTGGCTAAACAGACAAAGTATTGAAAATTTGTTCTTGACAATCAGCAATTCTTACCATTAAGTCATCAACAACAAGCCAAAAGGAAGTAAAGTTTGAATGCTTATATAAACACACGAACTGCACGTTTTCTTGCTAACTATCATCACTAAGTAGTTTTCATCATCGGATTATTACTTCTGTTCTATCGACCTCATTCTCTTGGATTCTTTTGTGTCATGTGTATAAGACCCCCACCCCCTCTCCCCGGGCAGGACAACCATAACTTGATATACTTGTCAGTTTTCATTCTTTTCTTTTCATTCATTAATCCAACAATCCCCCTCAGTCGTGTTAATACTGTCAATCATAATCTGTTGCAATAACATTATTCTCTCTCTCCTTCTACACTAGGCACCGCCAAAACGGGGGTGGGGGGCAGGTAAGTACTTTTTGACGGACCGTCTTTTTAAAAATCTACCAAAAATCAGGTAATTATCCGATCAATACGAAATTTTCAGCGATAATTAAGAGAAGAATGAACTTTATAACAGTGTACTTATTTTTCATAAACGATATTTATATATATATATATATATTTTTTTTTTTACTTACAACCCCCCCCCTTGTTTTGAGGTGGTACAAATATGCTTAAAATAATCATCTGAAACTGAACACAACATATTGTGTTGTTGTAAGGGACAGAAATATAGATTTAAAAAAAAAAAATGGTTTGCATACCTTATTTTGACGTCTGAATATCAGAACTTCGATTGTGTTTAATTATCCCGCTTTTGAGTTTTGAAGTGTGAAATTCGGTGAATATGTTAAGTAAAATAATTAATTTAAGTTAAGCAAAACAAAAAATTTTTTTTAATATTTATACGAAAAAAGCCATTTTAAAATCTTTGATAAATAAATTAACAATTTTTTTTTTAGCGAGCCGAATAATGCATTACCATTATAAAGCAGGGTATGCTTTGAAGAATCGATACAAAAAAAAAAAAAAAAAAATTCGATAAATATTGTGCCCTTTGTGTTAAAAAATAGCATCATTTTTTCGATCCCGTTTGAAAACGTTTGCCGCCTTTCGACTACGGTGGACCAAACGCGCTGAAATAATTTTTTTTTTATTCTGCTTTAAATTGCCCCTCCCCCATTTTGGGGAGCCTGGCCCCCACACACATACACATTAAAAACCAAACTCATACAAATGGTCACCCATTTGGTACTGGCCAGCCTCAGCGTTAATAATACATTGAAAAATAAGTTTTTTTTTGGCCTGTTTGGTCTTCCATAGTTTGCTTTTTATCGAATACAAACGTAAACAGTGTCGATCTAGACTCTAGATCGACGCGAAGTAACTGGTTGCCTATATGAATAAGTGGAATTATTTGAAATCCAGATACTTATATTATAATATTTTTGCATATTCTCATAGAAAATCATCCTAAATCTTAGTTAGACAACAAATAAATAAATGAATTATTTCAAAAACCTTTTTAAAAAAATATTTATGTACGTTTTTTGTGCAAGACAAAAAATGTCAGTTGTTAACTTTTTGGGAAAATTTAACATTTAAAATTTAATTAAAAATAGTAGAAAAAGTTTTACATTATTCTGTTTTCTATATGATAAAATTCAGGGTTTTATCTTTCTGGAAAAAAAAAAGTTACTCAGAAATAATGGATTTTAATAAATGTAATTTCGTTTTAAAAAACAACTTGATTTTTCGGCCATTTTTGGCGGTGCCTATTCTACACCCTCCCTTTTTCACTCTCTCTTTCTCCCCTTTTTCGCTCTCTCTTTCTCCATTGACTCTCTCTCTCTCTCTTTTTCCTTTGACTATATATTCTTCTACCCTATCTGTCTCTCTTATATCCTTCTCTCTCTCTCTCTCTCTCTCTCTCTCTCTCCTTTCTTTCTCCTTTTCCTTTCTTTCTCCTTTTCCTTTCTTTCTCCTTTTCCTTTCTTTCTCCTTTTCCTTTCTTTCTCCTTTTCCTTTCTTTCTCCTTTTCCTTTCTTTCTCCTTTTCCTTTCTTTCTCCTTTTTCTTTCTTTCTCCTTTTCCTTTCTTTCTCCTTTTCCTTTCTTTCTCCTTTTCCTTTCTTTCTCCTTTTCCTTTCTTTCTCCTTTTCCTTTCTTTCTCCTTTTCCTTTCTTTCTCCTTTTCCTTTCCTTTCTTTCTGGTTTCTCTCCTTTCCTATCTTTCTCCTTTCTCTCTCCTTATCTCTTTCTCCTTTCTCTCTCCTTATCTCTTTCTCCTTTCTCTCTCCTTATCTCTTTCTCCTTTCTCTCTCCTTATCTCTTTCTCCTTTCTCTCTCCTTATCTCTTTTTCCTTTTCTCTCTCCTTATCTCTTTTTCCTTTTCTCTCTCCTTATCTCTTTTTCCTTTTCTCTCTCCTTATCTCTTTTTCCTTTTCTCTCTTCTTATCTCTTTTTCCTTTTATCTCTCCTTATCTCTTTTTCCTTTTCTCTCTCCTTATCTCTTTTTCCTTTTCTCTCTCCTTATCTCTTTTCCTTTTCTCTCTCCTTATCTCTTTTCCTTTTCTCTCTCCTTATCTCTTTTCCTTTTCTCTCTCCTTATCTCTTTTTCCTTTTCTCTCTCCTTATCTCTTTTTCCTTTTCTCTCTCCTTATCTCTTCCTTTTCTCTCTCCTTATCTCTTCCTTTTCTCTCTCCTTATCTCTTTTTCCTTTTCTCTTTCCTTATCTCTTTTTCCCTTTCTCTCTCGCTCCTTTCTCTCTCTCTCTCCTTTTCTCTCGCTCCTTTCTCTTTCTCTCTCTCTCTCCTTTCTCTCTCTCCTTTCTCTCTCTCCTTTTCTCTCTCTCTCTCCTTTCTCTCTCTCCTTTTCTCTCTCTCTCTCCTTTCTCTCTCTCCTTTTCTCTCTCTCTTTCTCCTTTTCTCTTTCTCCTTTTCTCTCGCTCCTTTTCTCTCTCTCTCTCCTTTCTCTCTATTTTCTCTCTCTCTCCTTTCTCTCTATTTTCTCTCTCTCTCCTTTCTCTCTATTTTCTCTCTCTCTCCTTTCTCTCTATTTTCTCTCTTTCTCCTTTCTCTCTATTTTCTCTCTCTCTCCTTTCTCTCTATTTTCTCTCTCTCTCTCTTCTCTCTATTTTCTCTCTCTCTCTCTCTTTTCTCTCTATTTTCTCTCTATTTTCTCTCTCTCTCTTTTCTCTCTATTTTCTCTCTCTTTTCTCTCTCTCTCTCTCTTTTCTCTCTCTCTCCTTTCTCTCATTAAAACATGGGAATCTTTTTCTTATAGATAGTTTGCTGAATGCACTTCAACATGAGTCTTTTACATAAAGAATAGCCATAGTCAGCATTACCTAGTTATGGTATGCTAACTGCCCCCCCCCTTCCCACTCTTAAGTAAACGGTAGCATATCTAGGGATTGGATTAATTCAGAGTTCATATCTTTCTACAATGATATTTGTACATAACTAATTTCATAATCTGCATTGCTATCATAACCATCACTAACTCTCCTCCTCCTCTCAGGTTCGTAAAAGTTGGCAAACTGGATATATATGTAAACTGTATTTCATGAACCTACCAGAGGTTTCATATGAACAGATTTTTTTCAGTATCATCAGTCTTTAATGAGTGTTAAAAATTGTTGACACAAGTTGCATCTCATATTAGATACTTGCTGCTTGCAAAGGGAAGCACTATCTGACCATGAAACCATTTGATGCCAACTGGTTTGATGATCAATGAGAAACTGGCAACGTCTAGAGCCTGTTAGTCAACCTTGTTGACAGTTCTGTGTCTTCTAGGCAATCTATTGGTGCTCATTCTAGATGATAGGGTGTAGAGTCAGTACATGTTGACTGACCACAATTTGTTGAGGCTTTACATTCTCACACCTATGTACAGAATGATGGCTTATCTGAGGTAATCATTATTGACTAGGTTCTTGACGAATGATAGTGACAGAACTGTTAGCCATGCACCATTGTATTACACATTTATTGTAGCATGAAGACAAGCCATGCAGTGTTGGTCACAATGTCACATGGTGCATGTGAGCGCGTGGGAAAATATCAGCAGCAGCAGCGAAGGATGGCTGACTTGCAAAGAGATTAGCAGCAGCAGCCGACAAAAAAGGCATATGCAAATTAGGAAGTTTGCACGAAAAGAAAAAGGGAAAAAATGGAGAAAAAAATGCAGCACATGCTCGAGGCAGAAGAAAAGTCAGCGTTAAAGAAAATGGACATCTAAATAGCAAGGATGAGAATAGGCCAGCTGTGACCGACATGCGGTCAGAGGAAGGAGAAACGCACACCTGGTAAAATGAACATGTGACAGTGAGAGACTTTTTTTTTTTAAGTGGTGGTGAAAGTAACGGTGATAAATAAAATGCTTTTCTTAAAAAAAAAAAAAAAATGTCGACCCGGATTTTATTCATTTCAGGTTTTATTTTTATGAATTACTAAAGTAAAGAGTACCTATTTACAATATCTTCCCACAGAGTTAGACACCAGGGTCGTTTTTTTTTTACGTGGAGAAAAGGAACAAAAACTTGTCTCAGTTGTGAAGGATTTCTTCTCCACTGAGAGAGAGGACAAGAAATTGAAGTGCAGCATCTGAAGAACAGATACTACACTTTGATCTTGGCCTAAAGTAAAGAGTAACGGCCATGTTACAACAGGGCATTGTTAGACATTGGTTTTTATCGTGATCGTGTTGCAGCTCTTTTTTTCTGCCTCTGTTCTTTATCGATGAAACTAATCCTCATCAAATGAGCGAACAAATCATCAATGAGATGGCTAAGATGAGATTTGGATGATCTATGTAGAATACTCCCAACCAGATATGGACTGAGGTGTAGTTCAGCAATACAACATCAGTTGTCAATTCTTGGTCAAAATCCGCCAATCTCAGATTAAATATGGATTATATTTGAAATTTGAAAGAATCTTGGATATCGACTTTTCTTTTTTTCTTTTCTGAATATGATAAAAAGAAATGCTCTCAGTGTAAGAGCAGCTGTATTTTGTGAATAGAATTGATTTTGTAAAATTTTGGCTTTGAATTCCTGCTCTTTCATGTTAATAAATGGACCAAGTTTGGAATAATGGTTCTTTATTGTCGACAAAGAATAGAAATAAGAGAATTCTAGAAAGAATACACTTTGGTGTTTGGGTTTTAAATTCTTCATAACAAAACTAAACATTCTTCAATGATTATTGACTCGGAATTTTTATCATAAACAAAATAATTTGATATTTTCTGTTTTAATTGTGGTTTTTGAAAACCTTTGTGACTTTTATCAGTTTAATACTATTTTTGTTTTGTAAATAATTGAATCGGAACAAAACCTAAGGAGAATCTTTTTGATAATTATATGGCAAAGGAGACTTTTTAATGTTTCATATATACCATACTCTGTAAAAAAAAAAAAAAAAATGCTGGAAAACAAAAATAATCAAATAATAATCCTTTTATCAATTTGCAGAGAAGAGAAACCACAATATTTCTTCATATGATGAAATAGAGCTTAATATATGTGCATAGGGATTTAAACAGCATTTTAAAAAGATTAAACCTGATTTTGGCGCCTGCAAAAATGTAACAGTGTGGACATATGGCAGCTATATGCAAATGGCTGAGCCATGTGCAAAGTGACGTCATAGCAAGGAAAAAGAAAGATTATAAAAAGAACAAGTGCACAGAATAACGATTATGATCACGTTAAAGAAACTGACAAAAAGAGAGGGAAAGGCTCGCGATCATGTTTTATTCAGTAAGGTGCCTGATGATCACAACTACGTTACGGGGGACAGAGATAGACGTGTGGACCGAGAGCGACAATTGTGAACAAGAGACAAGGCCTGTTATCCTCATCTTCATAGTTGTTGCTTTACAATGTTTTGGCCAACTGTTCATCTGGCCTTCATCAGATGGTTAACTGAAGCGGGATAGGAATGCTGAGTCTCTTAACTGTATCTTCAGTCATTACTGCCTTCCATAGTTGTTGTTGTCTCACCATATTTTGTCTGCAAATAAGTAAATAAATATACAAATTATTCAAATAATGAAATAGACAAGGCCTTATTCAAGAAAGTACCCAGAAATAATTGTTGTTCTTTCAAGGGAAAAAGTGAACCAAGTTTTTCCTTGTCTTTGTCTCCGTTGCAATGGAGCCTACAATGTGTTGGGTCCATACATGTTAACACGTGTGTAAGATTACGAAAATTGCTTACTCTAACTCCCTGTTTCTGCTTTTCATTCTTTCATTGTAGAAAAAGCCATCTATTATGTAAATCTCACCTGTCCGTTTAAATGTATGTGTGTATCTATGTTTGCCTAAAACTTTCGACAGAGGCGATGGATTTTCACGAGACTGATATCGTTTTGTAGCTTGATCCTTCGGACGACAAATAACGAAAAATTGGCTAAAAACATTAATTCCTTCACCCTCAACAGGGCACTTTTCTACAAGGAGTTGTCACTTTTTCATCGATATTTTCAAAAGTCATCCCTCTCTTGGATTGACTAGCCTTAATTTAAACCATCGTCACTTCCGGTTTGGCGATGGACACAATGGCAAAGACATCACTTTTTTTTTTTTTTTTTTTTCTTCACGTTCTTTTCCTCTTTCGCAGTACGGGTTCGAGCCTGCCTACTACGACCCAGGTTAGTGTAACATAATTGTCAGTAGTTAAATATGGTTGCCATAGTTACATTAACGGTATTTGGCACCAATTCTCATTGGTTGGCATAGAGTTTTAGAGATCATAATTCCGGTTATCCCAAATTTAGCGTTGAAATCCAGTATACATATCAGATGCAGTGATACTAAAGATTGTTGATACGCATGTGATTTACTCTGTTGCAACGTTTCCGTATTTTCTTTTAGTTTAAGACTATAAATACATGCGAAACAAGAATATAAGTCGGTCACATAACTGCATATCTTTGCCTGACTACATAACGATGGACCAGAGTCTTATATGGAACTTGCTTCTCCATAGTATTACAAAAGTTATGCCAGGGTAATATCGATAACTCAAATGCTGTTTATCTGATCAAGCTTACATTTCGAATGAGGGTTACTTTTTTGTTTATGTTTTTATTACAAGGGAGTCACCACTTATCAAGGCCTGAAGGTCACTCGAGGATTAGAGTTAATGAATGTAAGGTGGTAGTGTAGTAATCATTGTAAATGGTAGAAATTGGGTAGAATTCGATTATTTAAGGGGACGGCTCAACAAAAACTTGTTTACATTGGACTTGAAATCTACAACATTGTAGTCAACTGGAAAGCAGGCCAGTGAAACAGTTCCACAGGTGGGCAGTTTTAAGAAAGAAACTTTGTTCATGGAATCTGCGTTTAAATTTAGGCACAGATAGAGAATTGGGGAAATTATTGATAGTGGTTGTAGCTAATCAAGTGTTTTATGTGAAAGTTTGGCTTTAGAGGGGACCATAAATTAGAGCTCAGACGGGCACTTGCCATGAAAATAATGAAAGAGCAGAGACAGGCTTTTATCAAAGAGCATGCTTACATGGAATTTTGAAAAATTGAAAGCTAAAATTCTGTTGAAATTTCAACCATGATAGAACTTTTCAAGGTCAAAGGTCATACAAGAGCAGGACTTCATTGGGTTACAGTATGAACCTCGTAGTGAATCTCTTCGCTGAATGGAATCAAAGTTATCAAAAGTGTGGCTTTCACAATTTATGTTTTTAAAATAGAATTTTAGAAAACAAAATTGTTTTAGGTTTCTCTTTTTAATTTCAGTAAACCTCTACTATTATATAAAAGGAACTGTGTGTGTATTTGTTCCCTATGGACTCAAAAATGGCTGGGCCGGTTTTTATGAAATTTCACATAAAGGTGCTTTATGTGCCTGGCAGTGTTCTTAGATAGATTTGTATCAGAATGTCTTCAATAAGTATCAATAATTGAAATAATCCGATATTTGAAGAAACAGGCGCTTTTGACCAAAGTTAAGACTTTACACAGCCTAATATCACAAGTGCAATTGAGAAGTTTTATTACCACACAAGCTAAAAGACTTACCATAAAATCAACAGTAGATTTTTTGAACTGATAGGGGCACATTTAAAATTAATTTTTCTGTTTAAAGCACAACTGCACCATGATACTTGATTCAAGCCATTATCACCACACAAACAGTAAGGCCCAATATATAAAATCAACAGTAGGATCTTTGATATGACAGGGGTGCATTCAAAATGAATGTTTCTGTTTAGAGCACAATTGAACCATGATACTTGAGTTTTGTATTTTAAACTTTAATTCAAGCCATTATATAAAAAATATGTTGGCGACAACTCAATGAATGTTGTTTTTTCAGGTGAGTCAAGGTGCTAGGACGATCGTTGTAAACAATTGATTTCAGATATCCCCATAAAAAATAGTCACGTGGTGATAAATCAAGTGACCATGCTGGCCAATGCTAATCAGTCATCAAGGAGATGAGGTGTCTTGGGAAGTTTGTCCACTTCATGATGTTCACTGGGGTTCCTGAAAAAATAAACAAAAAATAACGCATTTTAAGAACAAATTTTTAAACCCCACCCTCTCAAATAAGTCCATCCCTACCATCCTTGGAGCAACCATCACTTTAGGGCGCCAAATTTGAATAAGCAAGTTGCTCTACCCTACCCTGTATATGATCCTTTCTGATAGTTTTATTAATAAAATGATTGAAAATTAGGGATTCTTGCAGTATAAGGACTTGCTATTGTTGTAATGTAAAATGCTGGAATATGAGGAGTGTTTCGTTATTTTTTATTTTATTTATTTTCATAAACGTTGACCAATTTTTTCAATGACCGATATATTATTTCTATCAGTATGAAGCTAATTCAGTGAATAATTGATTGAAAAATGAAAACAATGTTCTTGAATTGAACAATATTTACAAAACTTTTAGAAAATTCAAATCAAGAAAAAATACATTCATTGTAAGGTAAGTTTCATGAATAAATATTTTTTGAATAGCAAACAAAAATTTTTTTTGTTTTTAAAGATATTTTTTTGTTCAAAGATTTGTTTTATATGATAAACCAATTATAACAAATACAGTAGAACCCGGGATACAGCATTAAAAATTAGTAACAAAATACAGTACAGTATTTAATACACATGTAATATAATCAACTAACATTATAAATAACACTGTAAGGTGAGGCAAATACTGTAACCAGGGGCTGGAAAAATATATTCCACATCATAACCTGTAAAAACTGTATCCTAGGCCCACCGTATCTCGTAAATGTTTTCTTTATGATTTTTTTTATAAGGGTTAAGGCGGTCAGCATTTTGGCACTCTCCAGCGTTTTTCATAAACCACTTGGACGTTTCCGATGGAAACCCTGTCCTTATATACTGCATTGCATAAGTACCAAAAATTATGTAACAGATTCTGTTTCAGAATTTTAATCTCTGGTTTCAGAACATTGTTTTTACTTCCCAAATTGTTAAGCGTCTGTTCTTCTTATAGGTCATCGAATATGGTATTTAAAACTTCTCTGGTGTTACAAAGACAAAAATAATTAAAAAAAAAAAAAATGGTGATGGTGGAGGATTTCATGTTTATTTGACCCCTCCCCCCCATACTTCTCTAAGGTGCAAGCAAGTTTTTTTTTCTGGAAACTTCATCACTAAAGGGTGTGTCGGTTACATATCTTCAGCTTTTATGGTGCACCTATTATTATATACATCTATGTTCGTTCTTTAAAGCTGGTGCTTGATGTATAGTCTCTCTCTGTCTTTTAGCAAGATATTTGGTTTCACTCCTGGTTTTCATTGGCACTAGTAATCCATTATTTATTTATTTATTTACAATTTTTCTTTCCTTTTGCCTGGATTCTCAGTAATTCAACCATTTTTAATGTCTGTTTTTTTCTTTATTCATTCTTCTTTTGGAGTAATCCCCCCCCTCTCTCTCTCTCTCTCTCTTTCTTCCTTCCTTCTCCTGTTCTTCCTCTGCCCTCACTTCTATTTATTTATGTAATTCTACTTCTACTTTTAGATAAGACGGCTTTCTCTTTAATGCTAAACTAGCTAAAAAAAAAAAAAAAAAAAAAAAGTAGCCGCCCAAAGAGAGGCTTTTAGACTACCTCCTACTGCGAACCCCTCCTAAGGGTTTTATTTAAACATCAGAATCTTCAATATTTTTTTTATTTATGAAGGAGTCACCATTTATCAAGCCCCAAAGGCCACTTGAGGATAAGAGCTAATAGTATAATGGTTGAGAGAACAGCATAGTGGTCCTTGGTGGATGAAAATTGGGTAGAAGTTAACTATTTAAAGGGACAGCTCAACAAGAACTTGTTTACATTGGACTTGAACAGTTACACAGACAGACAATTCTAAGAAAGAAGCTTTGTTAATAGAATTTACATTTAGGCACAAAGAGAGAGTGTGTGAGGTTGTTGACAGAGGAGTGCTGCTTTTCGTGAACGTTTGGTGGAGGGTGCATAGATTGAAGTTCAGATGAGCACCTGCAATGAAAATAATGATAAAGCAGAGACAGGCTTGCAACGTCTCTTCTGTGGGGAAGCGGTTGCAAGGAGAAAAGAGGATCATCTACTAGATGTTGAAGTCGGTTTTGAACTCTGTCAATACAGGATAGGTGGCTCCAAGTTGCTCCTCCCCAGATATAGCAGCAATGTTCTATTTTAAGACATCTGACTTGTATACAGGTAGAGGATTGCATCGGAAGTGAGATACCTCCTAGAGAGGTAACTTTGGCAACTAATTTGATGTAAATCTTCCATTTTAGATTAAGAATGAAGCTTGTCGAAGCAGGATGCTTTTTTGAGACGAGCCATTCATATCAATTGTATTACATTCAACATTGCAGAAACTCTTTATGCCAAATTTTATTCACTTCTACGCACGGTTTTCAGAGTCTGAGTCTGAGATTTTTTAAGAAGTTTAACTTGTAAGAATTCTAGGAATCTGAGTCAGATTTAAAAATAATCAAACTCTTATATTATTGAACGAGCAGGACTCCTTGAAATTCCACGGAATGAGAAATATATTAAATCAAATGTTTTGATGAAGCTGATATTTTTCTGGATAGTACAAAAAATGAGTTTTATAGACAGAAAAATCAATAACACACAGTAAATACGAGTAACATTTCATATATAGTATCCATTGTATTTTAAATATAAAACTGACCCAAATGAGATAAATTAATAAGTACTAATAAAGACTTGGAAAGTAGTATTGTGCTACATAGTTCAATACAAATAATAAAACCAAATTGTAAGAGACCATCTTTAATTTACTCCTTCAGTCCAGCACCTATTGGCAGACAATGTTCCTTTTTTATTTATTTATTTTTTTCAGTTTCTTTCAAATGTTCCCTTTTTTTATGAGTTCTTTCTTCGGCAAAGAACCACTGCATATTGAAATTACTAAGAGTTCTTTTCTTACGCCATTACAACAAGGATCATGTATTATTATAATGATATTTAAAAACAAGGCTACATCAAAGAAAGATCACTCATATTCTTATCCAAGGTTGCCAGATTGGCTTTTTTAAAGCCAAATTTTGTGAATTCGGCCTTTTTTTGAAGCAGTTTAGCCCTCAAGAATTTTATCTGACCTTTTTTCAAAGCATAATGTACAGACTAAGGAAGGAACATGCAGAATATTATAAAGATATTGGAAAATTCTAAAATAAGGAATCTGAGTCAGATATTTTGGAATCTTTTTACCTTCCAACTCTGCAATACAGATTCTATGCAATAGTTTTGGAACCTATACTTGTTTATAATCATTACTCGTACTTTAATCTCGACATACTTGAGGTTCAAAGGGCTTTTTATTGTAAACTAGCTCTACTTACTGTGTTGCCTGCATGGACACATTGTTTAATGATGAGCCTTAAAAAAAAATTAAAAATTTTATATACATGATTTTTCTAAATTTTTTATTTTTTTTTATTTCAATAAATATTTGATTAATAGTAAAAAAACAAAAAAATTCAATATGTGTTGATGAAAGTTATGTCCACACAAGAAATGCTCACAATTTCTTGTTTTATAATTTTATTGATATAGAGATTTGGTGAATTTTATGCAAGATTTTTAGAGGCCCTAATTAGTAGTAGTAGTAGTATTACTAATTGTATAATATTGGCCCCTTATAACACCTGCAGTATCCCAAGGGGGCTTTCAGACAAATCTGCCATTCTGACCAAAAGTTTTGGAGCTTATTAATGATCACCAGACAGAATCATGCACGATTATTATAATAGTAGTTGTAATTAATTATAATATTAGTTGTAATTAATTATAATATTAGTTGTACATGAATCTTTGTTCTCAATCCAATCTGTATAACCTTGTGTGTTTGGGAAATCAGATTTCTCTGGTATTTAGTTGGTCATTCATTCCAGGCTGGGTTGAGCTGACTTCCTTCTAAGGAGGAAGTTCCTAAGGAATCTTGAATTCACAAATGACCTCCAGTTACTTGTTAATTCTCTAAGCATGTTAGTTCCAGGATTGCAAAATCACAAGGTATAAGGTCCGACTTGGACTCCTTTTGATCACAAAATATCCAGCTCGGATTCTTTACTTTCAAGTCTTTTTATATTCAGGCTGCCTGTTTTTTGGACATGCAGAAATCTGACTCTGATTCTTAGCATTTTTACGAATTTCCCAATAAAATTTACCACACTTCAAATAACCTTTTATAAAATATTGACATTCTTTTATATATTTTATGAAAAATCTTTCTTTGACTACTTGTCTTTTTTTTTTATTAACATTTTCACCCCAAACAAGGCACATTGCCACTTTAATCTAGAGGGCTACTATCGGGAACATAAGCTACAGAGGTACTATGTAGGGAGTTGGGCAGCAAGATGTCTGTTCACATTACACTTGAATTTCTGTAGGTCAGTACTGTTGGGGAAGCAGGAACCCGAAGGGAGTTTCAAAGTCTAGCAGTTCTGGGGAAGAAACTATTGGAGTAGAAAGCTCTCCTACATCTAGGGATCTCCACTGTGTAGGGGTGGGATCTAGCTGCTTGTTGGGTTTGTGGGGGGGTATTTATATCAAGGGGGTATAAGTGCTTGCAGATTGTCGGACCATTAAAGTACTTGTAGAACAGCCAGAGGGATGCAACATTTTGTCGATGGGAGAGAGGCTGAAGCCTAGATGACAATTCAGGACCTATCAGGTTAGTGACTCTCTTTTGAACCCTGTCTAGGAGCGAGAGACTAGTAGCAGATGCACCAGCCCAAATATGGCAACAATACTCCATACATGGGCGAATGGTGGCCTTATAGAGGTACAGGATACTTTAAGGCATTAGTTTTCTAGCACGGTAGAGAGAGCCTACCTTCCTCGCAGAGGTCCTGGCAATGCTCTCAATGTAACTGTTCTAACTCCTCTTCCCTGTGAACATTAGGTCGAGGAGTTTAAAAGAAGTACTTTCAGGTAATGAGTCTTTGGCCATTGCTATTGGTGATAGAGAAGGTTTCTTGTAATTATTGAAGGAAACCAGTTTAGTCTTGGCAGCATTGAATGTGACCATGTCTTGATTTGACTTTAGTAATATTCATCCAGGATGGCTTTAGTTAATTCCCCCCATAGGCTACACAGCATCCCTGATTAAAACAGACCACACAAGAGGTTCTTCAGCAGCCAAGATGGTTCCAGGACCAGCGATGAACACTGTAGATCTAGGTTTGATGTTGGCTTTGATGGCATGTGACTACATCTTCGACTGGCCTCCCGGGCTTCACCAATTTTGAAGTGGTTTTGTAGCTACTGCTTTATGATGAACTTTCCTGTGCAGTGTGACCAAACCAACAAAGTCTTCTCTTTAAAAGTGCTTGACTAAGAGGGATGGTCCTGTGTGCTTCTCAGGAATCATTATATTCAAAAATGTCTCCAACTGTCCATAAAAATTAATCTATATCTTAATATTTTGTTTATTTATATCAAAATTTATATATATATATATATATATATATATATATAAATTTATATTGATTAATTTTTTTTCTTTTTATTTTACATTAAAAAATTTTTTAAAGGTTAATGTATATATTTTTTTCTTTTTTGCATAAACACTTCAAAGATCTATAAACTCCTTTTGATGACTTCAGAACACTATGCAATTGAATGTTGTGTTCACATAATAGAAAAAAGCGTATAATGTATTTGAAATGCAAGGGAAAAAGAACATGATTAGCTAAGGTAAATTGGCATAGATAAACATCATTATATCAAACATGAATAAACTCATACATTTATCTATTATACATGTTCCTCTATACTTTGTGTCAAAAATGTTCAATTTTAGTTAAGTAACAGATGGTAAATGTTTATTCAAGATGGCCAGCATTTTAGTTTTGGTAATGCTCACATGTCGATGCTTATTAAAGTTTTTATTTTTTTTCTACCTTCAAACAAGACATATCGCCACTTGTAACGTAAGGGGCTTGTATTTGGAATTGTGTCTAATGGAAGACTGGAGGGAATTGAGCAGCGTAATACAGGGTGTCCAAAATGTCACTGAAGCGTTTGGAACTTACATAGATTCTTTATTTTTGATGATATCTTTCTGTAATTTTAACACAATCTGACTAAGACATTGGGAAATTTAAAAAAAAAAAAAAATGCAAAATTCAAACATTTTTTTATGTATAGAAAATAATGTCTTTTAAATGTTACCCATTTTCAGCTTTGCATATTTGTATTCTTTCCAAAACTTTATTCATGACAGATTGCAGAATCTCTGGATTGCGATTTAACTCCCTTATTTCATTCCTGGCGTTCTCCTTCAATTCTTGCAGGGTTTAGGGTTTGACCTTTCAAGGTCTGCCAGCTCTCGGAACGAAATAAAGGAGTTAAATTGCAATTCAGAGATTCTGCAATATGTCATGAATAATGTTTTGGAAAGAACACAAATATGAGAGGATAATGGTTAATGAGTGTACGGTAGTCATTAGGACAATAGTATAGTAAGCGTTAGTTCGGGAAATTTGGTATAATTTGGTTACTTAAGGGGACGACTAAACAAGAATATGTTTGTTGGGCTTAAAGACAACCATTTTGTACATGTTGCAGTCGGCTGGAAAGCAGACCAGCAGAATAGTTCCACAGACAGGCAGTTCTAGAAAAGAAGCTTTGTTCATGGAATCCAAGTTTAGGTTTAGGCACAGATAGAAAGTGGGGGAAATTCTTGATAGTGGTTGTAAGTAAACAAGTGTGTTTGTGAAAGTTTGGCATGGGGGGAACCCTAGATTAAAACTCAGATGGGCACTTGCCATGAAAATAGCAGAGACAGGCTAGCAATGTCTCTTCTCCTACTAGGTTACAAAGTCGGTTTTGAACTCTGTCAAGGCAGAATAGGGTGCTTTAGAATGATCTAACCATTTTCCGCCTTTGAAATGTTTTGCTACTGTGTTTGTGCTGGTCCTTGACTTATGACCAAACCATTTGAGCTGCTATTCTCTCATCTTACCTGCAATCGGTGTGATGCTGTAACACTTTCAGGTGTAAGTCACTTTCTAGCATGGTAGAGAGCCTTCTTTGCAGCAGTCCTGGCAATGCTCTCAATGTATCTGTTTAAACTTATGTTCCCTGTGAACGTCAAGCCGAAGAGTTTGAACAAAGTACTTTTAGGTAATTTATCATTAGCCATAGCTATTGGTGGTTTAGAAGGTTTCTTGAGTTAAGTTATAAGGTCCAAATTCTTACGAGTCTAACTCTGCCTCCTTTCAGCACTGTTTTGTGTGTATAGTTGTTAATTACCTAACCTTGCTAAGAAATATTATTAGTAATTCCACTCCCCACCTGCTTTATTGAACTCATTTGCATTATTGAGTCGTAGGTAAATATTACCTTATGCTGCAACAGAACATCGATCACTCTAATTTGGCTTTTAGGAGAATTCAAGGTTGCTGACAATGAATCTGATAATCAAACTCGTCGCAAATTTACCATTTGCATGGTATGAACCCCTGGACATTGAGACTATTTTGCGCCATTGCACTGTCTTCAGTAGTGTTTTTCTTACACCCGTTCGCACACAAATGCGTCATGTATTGAAGTGAATTATCACATCGCGCGGGAATCTTTAAGCGGCCATGTTTTAAAAAAAAAAAAATGTTGTTCATCACCTGTTAAACTGCACAAGTTCTATAATTGAGCCCCCCCCCCTCAAAAGAACGAAAAACATAAAAATGTTAGGTGCTTATGTTTTTTCTAAACTGCTTGTGAAAACTTTATTTTTTTAAAATCAATTAAAATGCATTAAAAACTATGTAAGACAAAAGAAAGTGAACCACATATTTTTTTTTTTTTTTTTTTTTTAAACCTTATTTCAAACGGCTGCTTAAAGATTCCTGCACAATGTGATAAATCACTTCACTATGCCCGTTCGCACGCAAACACATCATGTAAGAAAAACACTACTAAAGGCAGTGAAATGGTATAAAATAGTTCCAAGGTCCAGGGGTTCATACCATGCAAACGGTAAATTTGCAACAGGTTTGATTATCAGAATCGTTGTCAGCGACCGCAAATACCCCCTAAAAACCAAATTAGAGTGGTCAGTGTTCTGTTGTAGCGTACAGTAATATTTACCGAGTAGTAATTGGACTGACCCTAGTTGCATGTCTTCCAGGCCTCTTATAGGTATCACCTTGCTGTATGTCCCAAATCATTGCTTTCTTTTTCGGTATCCAGATGCAGAACATATAAAGCTTCCGCTTCCTTAAAAATTCTCTTTGTAAATAAATAACATATTGTAGTTTTGTTATTCGTCTATTTTTACAACCTTTCTATTTACATCTGGTGTGCATGTCTGTGAAGGGGAGGGGGTGAATGTGTGTGTTTGTGCTCTATATTAAGCCCCCAATCTTGTCTCTAGAGAGAGAGATTAAGAATATGAAAATAATGCCTAAAGGTTTTAGTCAGTACTTCATTTGGATTAACCGTTTTAACTTGGGTTATCTATATTATGATAATCTTGACTTATTCCTAAATAGCACATGACGAATAATCTAAAAACGTATTTTAAAATCAATGAGGTGGAATTTTACCTAGCCAAACGAGTTCCGGTTCTGAAAGTCCTCAGGATTAAATGGTATCAGTTAGTTTGAAGATCATGTTGAAAATGGGAGTCAAAACAAGAATATTCGTAAACTGATTTTTACAGAAATTATGAACATTTGAAAGTAAAATATTCTTTTTAAATAGAATAAGAATACACATAAACTGATTTAAAAAAAAAAAGTTTATTTACAGTAAAAAATTTTTACAGAAATAATTAACATTGAATGTTAAATATAAAATAAGTGGATATCAAATTAAACATATGTTTAAATAAAAAGAAAAGAAAATGAATGTTGACAAAATAATTAAAATTAAATAAAATTTAACATTTAAAAAATATGAATTTTCCATACATAATAAAATAAATGAAATTAAACTAAGGAGCGTAATAGAACAAGTAAAGGAACGTAATTTGGCGGTGGTTTTTGAATTAAATAACGTTTATTTTCAAAGACTTTTGAAATCGGGACTTTTGCCTTGAAGACTTTTTCATTAATTAACAAACATTATTAAAGACTCTTTTTAGATGCAAGAAATGATTTTTTTTTAATTTGTTTTGTTTTTTCATTTTTTTTTTTTTCAAGTTTATAATAGTTTGGAAATCAACTATCAGAAAATATCACGACCTCCATCCTTTGAGTGCATTTTTACGTTTGCAAAACTATATGCATCTACTAAATGAATTTTTACTGAAATATGAAAGAACAAAAACAGAAAACCTTCTGAAGCTAAATTTTTTTTGTGATTCCAAAAGAATCGGTAATTGTATCAGAATCCGGAAAATATTGGACTCCTCTCATCACTAATATATATATATATATATACACACACGAAGGGCGTGCAATAAGTAATGCCCCTGACCCAGTTCCCATAGCAGTAGAGCAACAAAACTTGGCACAGTTATTAGTCTTTCTCTACATAGGAACCACCCAGAGTTATGCATTTCTGCCATCGTTTGATGCAGCTCTGGAGACTATTTTTGTAGAACACCCCAGGTTGGTCCTCCAACCACAACGTGACTTCAAAAGTCAAGGCTGCATCATCTGGGAAACGATTTCCTTTCAAAAACAATTTAATGGCTGGGAAGAAGTGAAAGTCAGAGGGTGCAAGGTCAGGAGAGTAGGGAGGATTTCATAACCACACGCCCGTGCTTCTGATCTTGCGACATGCGAGTTGTGGACTGGAGCATCCTCCTGCAGGAGGAGGGTACCTTTACTGATCTTGCCCCGTCTCTTGATTTTGATAGCTTCCCTTAATTTCCTCAAAAGTGAAGCATAATAGGCTCCTGTAATTGTGGTACCCTTTGCCAGGAAATATGTCATCACTACTCCGTCCTGGTCCCAGAATACTGTGAGCATGACCTTGCCAGCGGAAGGCTGCACCCTTGCCTTCTTGTGAGCCCAAGTGCTTCCACTGCATTGACTGGGCTTTGGTCTCTGGATCATAGTGATGGAGCCAGGTTTCATCCTGTGTAATCAGTCTTTTGAAAAACTTTGACTCCTCTTCTTGTCACATCTCCAAATTCATCCTCGAGCACTCGACGCGTTCTCGCTTTTGGAATGGTGTGAGCAACCTGGGAATCCATCTGGCAGACACCTTTGCAAATGGTCATGAATGATAGTTTCCATAGACCCGGTACTAATCTTGAAATCTTTGGCTATTTGGCGAATAGTAATGCGCCGGTCTTTCAAAATGGCAGCCTCAACTTGACGGACAGATGCCTTATCAATGGCAGAAGGGGGCGCCCAGGTCTGGGAGCTGTTTCCACAGACTTCCGGCCATGTTTGAATTCATGATGCCAGCGTTTTACAAGGTCATATGATGGAGCATTATCACCATAAGTTTCTTTCATTTCATCAAGTCTCCTGTGGTGTGTGTCCTTTCAAATACAAAAACCGGATCACTGCTCGATATTCAACAGGCTCCATTTCACACCTGACTCGGTTCAAACACCTGTAAAACAGAAACTACTATTAGTTCAGAGCTGTAATTTTGCACATGCAAAATTTCAGCTAGATCAGACAACTGGAAGTGGGTCAGGGGCATTACTTATTGCACGTCCCTCGTATATACGTGTGTGTGTGTGTATATATATATATATATATATATATAATAATAAAGTAAAATAAAAGGATATGAAATTGAATGTATGTTTAAATAAGTGGAAAAAAAATTAATGTTAATTTAACAGAAAAAAAATGAATTTTTCACACATCAATAAAATAAACGTAATCAAACAAATAACTTAATAGATTAAGTAGAGGCACGCAATGTTAGCAGGGTTTTCAACTTTGTGTAAAGAAATTTAATTCGGCTCTTCAAATTAACTAACACTGTTTACTTCTGATGACTTTCAAAATCGGAATCCGTTTAGATCGATAAGTACGTGATTTTGCCATATATGATTATTTCAAATTTTCATTTTTTTTTTTTTTACCCCCAATCAGCTTTTATCAAATCTTATGTTTTTATCGCGTCTCATACAAGTTGCAATTTCATTTTCATTATAATTTTATCTTTTCAATGAATGTGTATGCTTTTAAAAGTCAACATGTATCCGTCCGGTTCAGAAAAGTAGAAAATATGTTCATAATTAGCTGAAATTCCCATCCTGGGAAGCACTTCTAACAATGAGACAATTGAAATTGTTTAACAGGTGCTAGAGATCAAACACTCCAAATACCTGAAAAAGAATGTGATTTAATGAATTTCCAGCATTATTGCTTCCTCAACACTCAACCAACCTGACAATCAGTTTAGTCCCATCATTTCACTCTAGAGATCCCCCACATGTTGTAGGCTTATTTCCTTGAATTTTTAGCTTTTGGACCCTTCCCCTGCTTCCTGTTTCCCTACCTGTACATACATGTAGAAATTTAAATGTAATATGAACAAACACCTCGTTACACAACTCCTCACTTTGGGTGCCCCATAAAAGTCTAGCCTCTAATTTACATTACGTTACATTCCACTGGCTTGCTTTCTGGCCAATTGCAATATGGTAGCCTTCAAGTCCAATGTAAACAAGTTCTTGTTGAACCGTCCCCTTAAATAATCCAAATTCTACCCAATCGATACTATTAACGATTACTACACTACCACCTTAGAGTCATTAACACTCATCTTTGAGTGGCCTTTGGGCCTTGCTGAGTGGTGACTCCCTTGTAAAAATACAAAAAAACGTCATAATGTTAATTTGCCTTGTTTAGGATGAATGAAAGTTAAAAAAAAAAAAAAAAAAAAAAGTAACCCAAAAATAAGATTAGTGAAAATCTATGGAGTCAGTCGTATAAACACTTGATTCCAACTTATGAATTTTTTTAAGGGTTCAACTTTGATCTAAAATCTTTCTTCCACACTTGGTATATATATCTAATCTATATACTTCTAAAATTCTGTGTTATCTTGCATGTTTGTCTCCATGTACACTGGATGATGTCACATCATCCATTAAAACCGATAGAAGACATTTGAGAGTTCTTTTTATGACGTTGTAAATAGATGACGTTACTGTTTTGTGACGTCATCCATTAAAGAGGAGAAATGAAAAAGATTTCATTAAGATAAAACTGGTGATCCGCTATCTGACTGTGTGTGTGTGTGTGTGTGTATAATATATATATATATATATATATATATATATATATATATATATATGTATATATATATATTTATTTTTTTACATAGGCGTCACCACTTATCAAGGCCGATAGGCCACTCAAGGATAAGGGTTAAAGAGTGTACAGTAGTCAAAAAGACAATATAGTAATCGATAGTAATGGAAGTTCGGTAAATTTGTTAACTTAAGTGGAACGGTTCATCAGAAACTTGTTCACGTTGGACTTGAAGACAACCATATTATAGACAGCTGGAAAGCAGGAAAACGGAAGACGATTCCACAGGTGTGCAGTTCTAAGAAGCTTTGATCATGGAATCTATGTTTAGGTTTAGGCACAGATAAAGAGTGGGGAGAATTATTGATAGTGTTTTCAGCTAGTCGGGTGTTTCTTGTGAAAGTTTGGCGAGGGGGGGGGACCATAGATTGAAGCTCAGTTGAACACTTTCCATGAAAATAACGATAAAGCAGAGACAAACTCGCAACATCTCTTCTGTGAGATAGAGGTTGCAGCGAAGAGAAAAGGACATCTCCCACCAGGCCACGAAGTCTATTTTGAACCCTATCAAGGCAGGACAAGTCTTTTCTAGCAGCTCCTGCCCATATGTGGCAACAGTATTCCATATGACTTTTATGCACATAGTAATTATTAATTAATATTTAAATAAATATATATATATATATATATATATATATAATGGATATTCTTGTCAATTTTGACGTATGAGGTCCGCCACAACAACTAAGTTATTCGGAAATCCACACAAATGATTTGTTTATAGTAGTGAAGGCTTTGTGTAGGACAAGCCACACTTTTTGGTACAACTGCTAATCTCGATCAGTGCAATAGCTGCCACAAAACAGAGCAGACAGTAGACCTCAGGTTTTACATCACAGTATTTCCTTCTCCTAAATGAATGTTTTAACAAAGACTGAGTGCATCTCTTCCAGTGGATTTAACATGCCGTCAAATACTAACCTGGAAATATATAGATACACATGCACATGAATAGAGGGTCACTGGTTGAGTTTGGATTTGAATCCTTCGGCCACTTCCTACACTGATAATTGCTTAAGTATGAAAGAGTAGTGTCTGTATGTAAAAATAATTAATATTTATTGGTAACATTATTATGAGCTCTCTTCAACTAGGATTGAGCCTCTTTAAGAGAGTTATAATTAGCTGTCAACTGTAGCACAATGCAATGTTCTAACGTTTACTGTGACACACAGTTTGACTAGCTTTCTGTATTTGTCCGCCTGCCCCGGCATCACAGAGAAAACTTAATTCTCTTTCCTTTCTTGTAATAGTTCTGATTGACCTTGGGATTGAATACCAAACTACAGAATCCAAAGTGGCTTTGTGACTGGGTTTAGACCCTTTAACTGGCAGTAATTAGCACTTCCTACACAGATGATTGCATAAGCATGAAACAGTAGTATTTGTAGGTAAAAAAAAAATTATTTATAAAAATATTATTATACTAGATGAAATTTAGAACTTGTACCATTACTAACCACGAATTACTAAGGAGACTTTGATGCTATGTCGATTTTAAGACTTAATAAGAGTTTTGAGATTAGATGTATAACTGTTGCGATAACAAGTTCACAAAGGAAGGCCAGGGAAAAAATTAGATGAAGTGATAAAAATGGATCTGAGGTATAAAGACCTAATCAGAAATAGGTTCCTTTGGAAGTAATTAAAGCCATCCAACACATGCCAACAAAAAACACGGAGAGGTAGGCTCTGAAGCGGTGCATATTCTCTCCTGACGACCTGACATTATAAAGAAACCTAAATGATAAACTTTATTATATACAAATATGCACGAGAGGTAGACTCTGATATGGGGCATATTTTCTCCTGATTAGCTGATCTTATGTGGAGACTGAAAGGAAATACCTCACACGTTAAAGCATCTGATAAACTTGATTATATACATGTCTGTAAGATAGGCTGTTTCAAACAACAATATCTTCTGTTGATCGCTCACTTCACTGCAAGTTTCTGCTACTGTTTTGGTAGCGAATATTATTCTGAATATGGTGATGATGATGATGATATGCAGTTTAAAACATCTCATTTACAGTTTGTAACCTTTGTATATGCAACAGAAAATTGCCTGTAAATGCTATCTATGTATAAGTACCTTTTAAATTCTGATATGAAATCTCAAGAAAAAAAAACTTAGGCAAAGTTTAAAAGAAAATTCTATTCTTCACTATCGATTGTTCCTAGGCTCAAGATCTAGTTTTTAGCTTGAAAATCGATCAGTGTCAGAGGGAGCATATTTTTTTTTTTTTTTTTTTTCTCCCAACAATCTTAAGTTATGATGATGAAGTTCTAATTGGTATGGCTTCTACGTCTGCTTTGGATGTGGTAAGCGTGAAAAGCAGAAGCAGTTTTTTGTTTTTTAGATTAAAAAGTGTTTTTTTTTTCCTGTTTTTAAACAAATTCATCATTATCTTCGTTTTAACGTGTTTCACATAATTATATGATGTAAATACTAATACGATGTACAAGTGTTGTTCCAAAAGTAAGGCCTCCTATTTTTAACTCAAAAATGAAAACGTTGAAGAACTATGAAGACGAGGGTGATACCATTAAAATGAACAACCTTTTGTGCTCCAGAATTTATTTTCCTACATAGTCATTACTAGCTAAGTGCAGATTACTTTTAAGCGCGTCACAATGACCAAGGGTTTATTGGGTACCTGGATAATAGAAGAAACATAGGGGTATGTTATTCACACGTAGTGAACATACACATAGTAACACCAGAATGAATAATAATCCTCTACCATTCTCAATGCGCTTTTGCCAACCTCTTTTTTTGATGCTTCAGTTGTAAAAGTTTGGAGTATGCTTTGTACCTCACATCTGTCACCACTCGTAAATCGACAAACTCATCTCCTGTGTTGATATCAACTGCATATGCTTCATAAACGTTCAGCAGGCGCCGGTAAATGTTGATTTAATTTTTTTCTGCTTGGAGGAATTTAATGATGCATCTCTGCTTCTGACACGCATCCATGGCAGTGCTTGTTTTCTTAGAGTCTCACACCGTCAATGTCTGCAACAGGGAGATGAAACACTCAGGTCATGAATGCATAAGTTTAATCATCAATTGACAATCTCCTCTAATGATCCATTTGGGCGTAATAAAAACATAGGAGGCATTACATTTGGAACGTCCCTCAAAGATAGTAATATGTTGCAAATATGTATATGATGCAAATAATGTTTGAGATGCGCTGACTCATTTCCATTGCAATCCACATTGCAACGTTTGCTTTATATAATGTCTTCTGCCCAAAGAAAAGTTTTAGCTGCAGGAAAGGAAGTTAATTTGTTGGCATGCAAGAACGGATTGTAATTTCTGCCATTTCAAAGAATGGAAAAGAATTTCCTTGAACTGGGGGGGGGGGGAATTTCTCTTGTTCTGATGGAAATCCCTTGGAAGAAAGCGTTTAAGAAAAAAAAAAATGTTTGAGATTTTTTTTTTTTTTTTTTTTTTTTTGTGATAAATAATAACATCTGGATTATTTAAGATGCCAAAATATTTGGATTCTGTTGACAACTTGTCGCAGATTTTTTTTTTTTCTTTTATTTGCGATAAGTGTAATTAACATAATTTTCTGCAAAAACTGGATTGTTACGAGCAGGGAGATCTGGCATTTCTGACATTGTTATACGAGAAACTACAAAAAATAGCAAAGTCACTAAATCACAGCGGGAGTTTATTGTGAAAAAAAAAAAATCTGTATAGGCATTAATTTTTTTTTGTTTTTGCTTAATATATAAGGCATCTTAAAATCTATTGAGAAATACACATTTTGTATTGAGAAACATGCATTTAAATATGTGAACATTCGGTAAAACGAAGGTAAAGTTATCCAAATGAGACGGCCATTTTGGATAACTTGTTATTCTTTACCTAATGTTTACATTTTTAAAATGTGTATTTCTCAATACAAAATGTATATTTCTCAATAGATTTTAACTCGAAAAAATCTCATAATAATTAATAAAAAAAACTGGTGCTAATGCATTTACTGATCCGCACTATTTTTTAAATTGTATTTCTAAGTTTAATTAAAGTTTTATGTTTTTTTTTTATTCAATTGTAAGGTTAAAGTACAGAATAGGTACAAAACACCCTCCCCATGTTAAGAATGGCTTTTTAAATAACGTTATTATTTCAGTACGGATCAATAAGTGCATGATTACCAAAAAACTTTTTTTTCTACTGCCTCCATAGAATTTTTTTTTTTTCTTGCAATAAACTCACACCATAATTAAATGACTTTGCCCAAAACTACTCATTCAAGAACAGGTAAAATTAGTTTCTTGAACAAAAGTTTTGCACCACCTTTATGTCATCTTATTGCTAAAGTTTATGTCTGGAAACCGTATTCCAATTTTTAACAAAATTTATTACACAATTTAAAAAAATGCCTCAAAATTAAGGTTTAAGTTTAAAGCACCTTAAGAAGTTAAAGTTGGACACTCTTGTGTCATTCGTATCTAATGCAAATCTGAAATATTTAAATTTTCAAATAGGAAATCGTGCTCATATAATTAAAATCTCTTCAAAATACTCCAAAGAAACTGAAATTTGGAGAATAATGCAAAATTTTAAGGTCTTAATTTAAAAAATGAATTTCACCTCTATTTTACTCCCTTTGGCCCCAAACTAAGTTAAACTAAATATAGACTATCTTATGTGATGAATGGCAAGAGACAGAATCTGGATACATGTTGTATGGAAGTTAAACTTGGCCAGTGAAAGTTGAGGACATATGTTGCATGGAAAGAAATGATATGAGGATGTGTAAAGTGAGTCATAAAAACGGTTTAGATCTGATGACCTCTGAGGTAGATTAAATCTGGACAGTATAGGGCGATGTGTGTAGAAGAGTAGACTTTGATGGTATGGTCACATTGAAAATTTCAATGAGAATTCTTTGGTTAGTAGATGTAGAACAGTCATAGTAGCAAGATTAGTTAGCAGAAGTTAAGCTAAATAAAACATTGGAGGGAAATAAGGTGGTCTTCTTGAGGAAGTGATAAATAAAGACTCGACCGATAGATTAATTTAGAAGTCAATTTTTTAAAGCTGTTCAATACATGCCAGTATCATCATTCTATGATGATTATTACCCCCCCCCCCCTTAAAAAAAGCGATAGTTCCATAATTCAAATCTTGGTTTAGAAGTCAGATTTTCAAGGTAGAATTTGATTCATGCACTCAAAATTACGTTTCTGAATTTTGTAGATGAGGATTATTTATATTAGATTCTTCAGACCACTGTTCACATCTTGAGTGGTAATTTCATAGCAGTTTGGTCGATGTAACCTCCGACCTTCTTCAGGAGGATTTTTCTGTCCAACTTGGGAATCTGCATGGAATTTCGAACAGCACTCTTGATTTAATCCACAGGGATAGCATGCTTTCATTACATCAACATTACTGGGTAGAAGTTTCAAGTAATTTGCAATTGAATTTTGAATATTGCCTGCACTGAGGATTGAACCTTCAGAATAGTGTAACTTTTACAATTGAATTTTACCAAGTACTTTATCCAAGTACTTAACACCAAGTTTATTTAAAGAAAAGATCCAAAACACCAATAACTTTGTATTTCAGATCTTGGTTTAGCAGTTGGATTTACAATGTAGAATTTAAAATAACACTCAGAATATGTTTTTGGGGGATGGGAGGAGGGGGTCCGCCATTTTTCTCCATATTGTGAATAACTAGAAAAGCCAGTGTATGGCATTGTTTTTTTAGGTGTTGGCAGTTTGGTACTTTTAAGTGTAACTGAATTCCAGTAATAATCGGTTGATCTGTTGGCAGGAAGAGCAAAGTCATTTTTTTTTTTTCCTGAATATTTCTCTTCTATTTAATTCATACATGTGCTATTAACAGTTTTCATCCTTCCAATGTTCTACTTCTAGTAAGACAATTCTTTTTGATCCCTTGACAAAAGGAGGGTGTCCGGCCGCACTTTTCTCAATAACTATGCCTTTTTTTGAAATTTTGCACAAACATTGAACATGAGATGAGTAAAAAAGTAACAGAACAGATTTTCCGGGAAAACTCTGGTTGACCCTCTAGGGGTGCCTTTCGGGTTAAAATGGCTAAAATTGACATTTTTATGCTTATTAAAAAAAATTGATGCCTTGGATTTTTATAAAAACTTTTTGAAAAATTGTAACTAACTGATTTCTATATAATTTTGTTTGTCTATACTTTGCGATACTTCTTGGGTGTGCCCCAGGAGCTCTTTTAGGGCTAATAAAAACACTCCATTTTTTTTTTTTTTTTGACTATTCTACCGTATTTGTCTAAAATTTTCTGTGTATGTCTATTTAGCAGTTTTGCATGGTGCTGAACGCAAATTTAAATATGTTAAGGCCTTGGGGACTTTTGGAGCTAAACGGGGGTGGGGAGCAATATTGGACTTAGTTATTTCTTTTTTTGCATGGTGCAGAACTTAAATTTATATATGTTAAGGCCTAAAACTGCACCGTTTGTTCATTTTCACCAGGATTTGATGTCCCCTGGTGACTTTTGGGGCTAAATGGGGGGGGGGGGGAATTTTTTTTTTTTGGGGGGGGGTTTGCTTTATTCACTGTGCACTTACGGAGGATCATGCATGCTTCAGTTGTTGTTTTTTTTTTCTTTAATTTCTGTTGGTCACTCATATTTGACCAGTTCTTATCTACTTAGAGCTGATAGTATTGCGTCCCATGCAAGGCGATATCTATAACACTCCTGGCAATCATGCAACTTGGATTTTATGACTGAAGAGAATCTATAAATAACTCTTATTTTCCAGTAAGTAACGAGAGACTTGTTAGTAATATCTAATAATAATTACAACTTTAAGTCACACACATACCAGTATGTAAAAATAGACATTAATCTGAATATGATAATGATATGCCTTTTATTAATAGGAAGCACCTTACAATTATAACTATTAACTTATTTTTATAAGCATACAAAGACCAGTAATGTCCTCTATTATAAAATAATCGTACACAAAGCAATTTTCATATATATTTTCATTATATGGTACGAATGATGAGTCAGTTTGTTTGTTACTCGATGTAAAGAAAAATTCCTCTACTCTGTAATAAAGAGAAATGTGTATCTGTATGTCTCTCTCTTTATTTATATATATATACTCCTAAAATTTTTTTTTGTATTGATATTCATATTAAAAACCCTTTTTTTCTATTTATTTAAAAAGAAAATGCAACTTTGTTATATATGGGTCGTGGAATCGCATTCACTAGCAAAAGATCTAACTTGCATATTCTTTTAAACATTCATTTTAATTCTCTATTAGTTTTTTTTTTTTTTTTTTTTTTTTCAGGTTTCTTATAGGATGATCTTTAGTTAACTATTACGTGTAATTACATTCATGCAGATATTCTACGATTTATACTTGCGTAATATTTGCATAAAAAGGTTATAGTAAACACAAACCTCTTTCTCTATATATTTATGTATGCGTATATATATTTGTTTAAAAAAATTTTGCCTACCAAACTCCTCTGTCAATTTTTGGTCGACAGACATGAAACTTAATATACAGGGTATTCGAACCCATGTGAAACTTCATATTTGGGTTTTAGCCAGGGAAAATCGGTGTGAAAATGAAAAAAATAGAATTTCCCAGGTGAAGGTTAAAGGACGGCATTATGAATATGCATGCATAACGTAATAGCTGCAAACATGTCTTCATAGCTCAGTCATTAACGTCAAAGGAAAAAGTAAATCGTAAGCTAAACGTTTTGGTTTCGATTCTTGGTGATGAGGCATGAGGCATTGTTTTCTTTTTTGTTTTCGTTTTTTAAACTTTTTAAATTTTTATATATTGGGTCTAATGTAATAAACATTAAATCGGCATTAATCAGAATATCATATTTAAGCATATTTTATGACCAGGCAATGCCAGACGGCCTGCTAGTGTGTGTGTGTGTGTGTGTGTATATATAATGTGTGTGTGTGATTTTGTTGTCCATTTTGGATTTCGAAATGTCTGGATCATTTTTTTTTTTTTTTTTTTTTGTCAGGGATGGTTCTTACATAAGTTTTGTATCATAATGCCTCCAATAAACATCGATAATCGAAAAAAATACAATTATAGGACAAACTGTCTAATTTTGACCAAAATTAACATCCTTATACAGTCTAACATCACAAGTGCCATTGTGAAGTTTTATCACCGCACAAGCAGAATGGTCCACTATATAAAATCAGTGTAGTATGTATGTGTGTGTGTGAGTATATATATATATATATATATATATATATATCTCCTATTACACGAAAACTAAAAAGAAAAAAATACTTGAGTCAACCCATTTCAAGTACTTACAGAAATTGAGGAAGCAAATTTATATTTTTTTTTTTTTTTTTTTTTTTTTTTTCAGTTATTTATACGTTGCATGTATATCATACATCTGTTCTACACTATCAGTCATAAACGGTTTTCTTTCCTGAATAACCCAAATCCAAATAATATGAATCACCAGATTTTATTTTAACTTTACCAATTCAAATGTTATATATCATCGTATTGTATTTTTTGTGCAAACACTGGCAAAAGATAATCTTTTGTTCGTCATTTTTAAAAGGTCTATGGTCGTAATTATATATATGATGAGAAAGCAAGTTGAACATTTAACGTCACATCTCAAAGTCTGAATATATCTGGAGAAAAACTTAATATGAGAGAATTATTTGAGTATGATCAATAAACCCTATGTCATCAGTGTTATTGAACAGCAATTTCTATCTCCACCTATTATACAGCATCATTTGCATATTTGTCAGGCTGGAGATTGCACGACTCTTGCTTCACTCTCAACTCATGTTCATGCAGGCATCGTTTCAAAGGGTATTTTCTATTGCTTTTTAAGAAGTATGTGTGTATATATATATATATTACAGTAGAAAAATGCGAGCATGAAAAGTTATTTGAAATGTGTTGGAAAATGTTACCCCCTCCTCTCTCTCTCTCTCTCTCTCTCTCTCTCTCTCTCTCTCTCTCTCTCTCTCTACCGTGTTTGGATTTTACCATTCTTGGATTTTTTACCCTTCACCGGACTATCCATTCATGTGAAATCTTTTTATCATTTTTTCTTTTACCTCCTATTCCTCTTACCTCGCCCTTTTTTTTTTTTTTTAACTAAGTAAGATCTGTCACTTACTTGTGGTTTCATTAAATACTTTTACATGCAAAATCCGATCCCGCATTTTGCTAATTCCTGCCCTCTGATGAGAAGAGTATTTCTTCGAAACTCCGTAGATTAAGGACTATCCACTTATCTTGTGCTTCCTTTTTAAAATTAAATATGTTTTTTAACTCTTTTTCAAGATATCTTTTAACATGTTTTATTAATCATTTGTTCATATTATAAGCTCTATTTCCTTTTCGGTTTTATTGAGCTTGTACATCTGGTTGAGATTACTTTACTTGTAAATATTAACTCTTTAATATTTATAATATATTTTAAGTTTACCATTTTGATTACCTTGGTAAACTTATTGTAATTTTCATTTCTTTATATATATATATATATATATATATATATATATATATATATATATATATATATATATATATATTGGACAAATAATGAAAAACGGATTTATTACAAGTTATAAATGCATTAAAACAAGAATAAAAACCTATTAAATAATAAATTGAAGACTGGATTAAAGGGAAGGATTAATTAGAATGCGAGCTTGCCTTTAGTATAAACATGCCTCCTTTTTCCTATAGATTTTCAATGATTCTTTTTACAATGATGAGCAAGTTATAAGGGCAGGTGCTGATTATAGTTTTTGTTAAAAAAAAAAAAAAAAAAAGAAGCATCATTAGACTTGTTAAGATGCAAGTGATCGTTTTCATTGTCAAGGCAGACAAGAAAAAACAAAAAGAAAAAATCGACAAACAATGAAATGAGTAAAATGTATTGTTGGAAGGTTACAGCTCTAATGTTAACCTTTCATCTTTGTAGCTATTATGCAACCATCGTAGATTTAATACATCCTGCATTTATGGACAGTAGATAGCCAAGAGACATATAACACCTTTCAAGCAGACGGCTTCTAATAACAAGTTACAAGACAACCCATCTGGTAGATTTTGCCATCCTTTCCCTTTTGTAGTGTGTGTGTGTGAGTGAGGGGTGGGTGGGATAAGACCCTCTCCATTCTCCTCACACACATTGTTGAAAACTGAAAGTGATGAATCTGATAAAGTCTGGGATGTGTAAAGTTCTGTCTTCCATAAATTTCTCACTAGTGATACACCTGAAAAGGATTTCTAAGCAAACAACTAAACTCTTCCGGTTTACTTATTCAGAAAGAATTATCAAGCGAATAGAAGACGGAAGGGGGGGGGGTAATTCCTAGGAATTCGATGGCAATAGGTTAAAAGAATACAAAAGCAGAAAGAAGACTAAATATTGCTTAAAAAAAAACAAAAACAGAAAAACAAAACAAACCGATTAACTACAAGGCAATACCTGTAACAGGCCTAGCAACTAAGCAACAGGCAACTAAGATCTATGAATTGAGAGAGGAGTATATAGGATCTACATTACTAGTGGGTAACCGTTACTAAGAACATTTGTTAGTAATCTATTATATAAAGGGCAGTTGTATGTATGTGTGTTTGTATGTCCAGCTAAAAATCAGAATCTACAAAACAAAGACCCACAAGATTGATATATTCTTGATCGGTGTTGCCCTGGATTAAAATCTAAATTTTAGAAAAAAATTATTCAGACAACCAGATCAGGTTTCACCAGGGAGGATCGTTTTATTTATTTATTTATTTTTTTTTTTTTCAGTGTCATTATGTGCTGATTTGGAAATAAAATACAGGCTCATTCCATGAGGAATCTATTTCGGTGTGTATGTTCAGCTAGAGAGGAATGGGCAAGACAGAGGAGATTATGGAGGAGGAAAGAAGAGAAAGATTTGTTATTAGATGTACATTCTTACTATTTCTCACTATACATCATTATGTATATTTATTTCTAGATATATATATATTAGTGGCCTGGCAACCAAAGCAGCAAAACTGAAGCTGGTTTGTAGGACACTATATATACAAATGTAGGCAAATTTGGCCATATTTTATTGATTTGAAAATAGAGGTTCTAGGTAATAGTATTATAATCTTCAAAAAGTCTGCAAATTTTCATATAGTTTCGCCCCCATAGAACTAAAGGTATGAGCATTTCAATATTTAATTTGGCTACCAGTAAAGATATATATATATATATATATATATATATATATATATCCATACACCACCTTTTTTTGGCAATATCATAAGTTCCAAATCTCAACGACTATTGACCAGAATTTAACAAATGAAGGCTCGTTGGAGAGGTAATCACCTGAATTGTGTAGTGGGCTATGTGATATTTGCTCTTAAGATCGCACATCAAGGAGATCATCCAGTGCTTATTTTTGGCACTTTTTTACAGCCATAAAATGTTTCAATCATAGTGATTTGTTTTCCTAGCTTTACATATGAATTACAAAATATCTGATATTTCCCCATAACTTCTAATCTTGATGGAGGGGGAGACTAAAACTTGCTGGTATGGTTTCAAATGATCTGAAATAACAGTGAGGGAAGACTTGATTCAAATAGTTTTCATATGTTATTTCTCCCCTCTTTGGTTTTGATACATAAAGTAAATTTTACAGTGTATAAGGATTATTTGATACTGGAGATATTCATAATTGTACTCCATTTCCAAAAGAGGGGAGATATATAACATGAGAAATATTTGGAATCCAGTCTCCCCTTGCTGTTATTTCAGATCATTTGAAACCGTAGCAGCAAGTTTTAGTCTCTCCTCATATAAGTAAAAATAATATAAAAATACAAGCGATGGTTATGTTATTTGAGAAGGAAAACCCAGAATTAATAAAATAGAAATCAACGTTTCGTCCCTATTTCAGGGGACATTATCAGGATTTTGTAGGAAAACGTAGAAGAACACGACTACAGACCACATGCGAGTGAAAAAAAGAAAAACTATAAAAATCTTTCTCATTCTGGGCAGAATCTATAAATGTTCGTGTGGAAAGGTCGGATTATTCTATGCATATATATATTCCAATATTTTTCCCAATTCCGATTCTTTATAAATCTCTAAATATTTAACTATAAAATTATTATTATTTTTTTCCAATCAACAGAAAAACTTATTAAATGGGAAAAATATATTTTCTCCAACGTAAAAACACTTTTGGAGGTGATCTTTAGCTTGTAGCTTTGCTGGTAGTTTAAAATAAATAAGTATTTATTTTATCATCAGCGGTTGAAGACTTTAAACTACCAGTAAAACTAAAATCTATAGCTTATCCTAGATAAGTGTATTTTTACGGTTGAGAAAATAGGTATATTTAGCACATTTTTTTACAGTAGTCGGGAGGGGGAGGGGAAACTACAACTCTATATTTAAAAATTTATAAAGAATCAGAATCGAGAATTTAGTAAGGAATCGGTAATTGTATCGGAATCGAGGGAAAAATATTGGAATCATCTTATCACTAATATATATAGTCTTTGAAGTTTTAACCTTTAAAACTATACAAAAAAATATTTTTTATCATTCGTTAGAAAACCATCTAGTCAGTAAGTCATTTAGCCACCTCGAATTTACTATAGTACTAATAATTTATTTTTTAAGGGATCATCAGTTGTTTACCATGAAACACTGTTTCAGGGATTTAAAAACAAAACAGTATATTACATCATGGCTCCCCAGCAGTGTTGATCAAACACCACCTCCTTTAATCTTAGGAAGAAGACATGTTACAAACATTTGATCCGATTTCCTATTCTTAATTGCAATTACTAACCTTTTCATGCTATAAAAATGAATTTCTCCTGTGTGATTCATCAATTTCCAAATTAAAAATGGATATATTTTTTAATTTATAATTATTGCTGGTCGGGAAATTCGAACCCAGTCACAAAGTCACCTTGGACTTGATAGACTAAATTTCTATCTCGAGCCCAAGGACAATCATCACAAGAATTGAGGAAAATTAAATGCCAAATAAGCAGACATGTATAGTAAACAGATATAGAGTATTCAATGATCAGATGTCTGAATGTTGCATTTGTGCTAAAATTTATCGCTTTTCTTCTTAATTTTTTAAAGAGGCTTTATAACTATAATATTTTAAAATAAATATTAGTGGTGGATGATTCCAATATTTTTCCTTATTCTGATACAGTTACTGATTCCGATTCTTGATAAATCTTTAAATATTTAACTATAGAGTTGCTACCTTTCCCGATTACCGTCAAAACATGTTAAATGTGCAGATATTTTCTTAAACGTAAAAATATACTTGTGGGGGGATGATCTATACATTTTAGTTTTACTGGTAGTTTAAAATTATATTTATTTATTTTTATCGTCACTACTGGCAGTGGAAGATTTTGTTTGAAATAAAATAAAAAAGACAAATAAAAGAATCGTTTTTGGCATCGGAAAATAGGCATAAGTTTTCTGATTCTGATACCCCAAAAAGTTTCGACCCCCCCCCCCCCCATTCTCGCTTTCAATTCAGAGTAATTGTCCCAACGCTAATAAATATTAACATTTAATTCATGCTTCCCTGTCCCTGCTCATATGACAAATGCCTTAGTTCAGGCACCATTTTTATTGCCCTTTGTTGAATCTTGTCTTGTCTAACTTTTAGAGTATTCTTTTGCACAGCATATTATTCCAGTTGTGGTTGCACTCGGGATTTGTACAATTGAAGTACGATTTTCTTGCCTTTTTGTGTTACTAGTAGGACTACATAGCATTGCCCGGGACAAAAGTGTAACATATTTCTATTAAAATTTCTATCTCTTTATCTCTTCCCTCTCTCCACTCCCTCTTTATATTCCACCCAGTCCATTCCTCTCTCTGGACATGCATACACATATAAATACAGACAAATTTTTTTTTCTTTTTTTTTAGATTACTTCAGAAATGAATCTGCAGAAGGGAAGTAACTCTTTGATAAAAAAAAAAAAATCAAAGTTACTACCTTTTAGTACATAAACTGGCTAAAAAACTGACCTATGACAAAATCTGTGCCAGGTCAAAGAATGAATAATTTCATTGAGATTTAAAATTTTTAGTCATCTGGAACAATGTCATTAAAAAAAATACTAGCTTTGTGGGTATTTGTGTTGTTTTTTACTTTTAGCTGAATAAACATACCCACAGACAACTGTTCTTTATATAATAGATTTAGCAATGCAGGTTTAGGAAGAGTGCGGTTGAGGATTGTGTAATCCTTGCTTCACAACAAACTCTTATTGTCTATTTTAAAAGGTATTATCACATTAAAGTCCAATCAGTAAGAGAATTAAATTAGAGCTTCCTTTTAATTTTACCATTTTTGCGTATTTGACGCATTTTTTACATTGAATATTGACTGATGAGAAAAGCATCAATACTTGCTAACGATCATCATGATCACATTTGGTTATTGATTTTCTTTTACCCACACCCAAACAACTAACCGTCTCAATCAATGATTGAAAATCTCATTTTTTTTCTCCTAATGTTACAAATTTATTGATTAATTTTTTTAACGAAATCAGTTTTCATTTTTCTTTTTTATACATGTATTTAAATCTAAATAAATAAACCTGAAAGATTTTTTTTTTCATTTATCCTAACTATAAACAGGATAGCGCTTATTTAATTCTGTCATACATTATAATGTTTTTGAATACCGTATATATTGTAAACTGCAAATACTCAGAAACACTTAGGTTCTCTTAATTTGCATATTTATTTTATAAACAGCTTTTAATAGATTAAACAGATGATATTTTGCCATCAGCCGAGGTTTTTTTTCCTTGACACCAAAGATAACAGAATTTCCCCTCACTTTTTAAACCTAAACCTAAACGTGGATTTCATGAACAAAGCTTCTTTTTTCTGTTTGTCTGCTTTCCAGCTGACTATAATATGGTCGTTTTCAAGTCCAACGTAAACAAGTTTTTGATGAGCCTTTCCCTTAAGTAATCCAATTTACCAAATTTTCACTCCTAACAATTACTATGATATTGTCCCATTGACTACCAAACACTCATTAACCCCCTATCCTCGAGTGGCCTCTGAGCCTTGATAAGTGGTGACTCCTTTGTAAAATGAAAAAATGTCTAGGCCATTGTTGATGATTTGTTCCCTATTGATTGACATATGTCTGTGGTCTTGTACAGTTCTAGGAGGTCCACTCTCCCAGGCTTTGCTTTCTTACCCTTTAAGAAAAGGTTAGTTTATTTCTAATTGCCTGAGTCACTTTTATTACAGAAGGCTGCTTTTTTAAATTCCAATTTAAGTGCTCTCTTATTCCCTTTCCCTCACTTCTGGTTTGATGGGTGATGTCATCATTTTGTGACATCATTCACTGTGCATGGTTATCTCCATCTCTCTCTCTGTTTTAATGGATGATGCTATTGTTTAGTGATGTCATCCACTTTTTTAATGGATGACCTCACAAAACGATGACGTCATCCACCCTGTACTGGGACAAACAACATAAACAGTTTTAATAGTATATCAGTTATTCTCAGCATTTTTTGAAAATCTTTAAAGTATCTCAAAGTGTAACATACATTCCATAATAGTGTAATCACATAATTCCAAGTCGTTGATATCATTTTGTACCATTTATGATAATCATACTCTTGCTAATGTGCATCTTCTTTGATATCATGCATAATGTATTGCAATCAGTGGTATGCAAAGGTCTGGTGATGCTCTAACGGTGCCCTGAGTCAACCCCGTAATTATATGCTCCAAAGACTCGAGTATAAATTCTGTTACTTAGAAATATTAGGTCAGTGCAAAAGTTTTTAAAATTTCATCTTGAAAATGAAAGACTGTTTTTGAAAATCTTTATTCATACCAATAACTAGTTTTGCTTTCTTTAAATTGATTCCATTTATCAATGAACTTATGAATGCCTTGCTTATAAACTTAAAGTTTTGATGTGAAATATGAATCTAATTCGTGTTCAATCTCCTTTCATGATGTTAACCTAAAACTATCTAAATGGTTTTGTAATCCTTGAAATCCCAGTAATAATCCAAAGGAGCTAGGTCAGGAGAATATGTAGGATGAGGCAAGATTTCCTAACCAAATTCTCTTAGAAGATCTTTGGTCAGTAGTGCTGTGTGAGCACGAGTATTATCCTGATGGATATTTCTCCCTTTCAGTTGACTAAAAAAGTTTGTTTTCTGGTCAACAAAGATGATAATGGTGCAGAAAAAACATGAATGATGCTTTAATAATTTGAAAGAAAAAGTTATAAATTAATCATGATACACTGGCTTGATATTTATGTAACTTTTTTGTAACATCATTATAGAGGTCGCTTTAATTAATGTGTATGATGACGTCATAAAGGATGAATGGTTGCTTTTGAAAACAATGCTTATGATGTTGAAGCTACAATAGCAATCAGATTTACTTTTCTAGTAATGCTTATATTTTTCTAGGTTTAGCTCAGGAACAAAGTGTAACATCTGTTCTGGCATTATACTTGGTCTTTTTTGTCCTTAGTTAATGGAGAACTCCTAAACTGAGCCAATTTTTATTTTTATTTGAATCCATTGTGCTCCTTTTTGGAAAGCTACTGGACATACCCCCCCCCCTTTTTTAACATTTTAGCCACCGTTTATCAAGGCCTAGAGGCCACTAAAGAATAATGGTTAATAAGTGCCAGATGCAACAACACTGGTAGTGGAAATTGGGTAGAAATTAATTTAAGAGGACACTTCTTAAAGCAGGCCCACAGATAGGCATTTCTAGGAAAGAAACTTAGTTCATGGAATTTGCATTTAGATGTAATGTAGTTGTTACATGTTCACACTCGAGACCCACACATTGTATGTAGACAGCCACGAGAAAATTATCACTTCACTTGTTTCCATTGAAACAACAGACATTTATTTCCAGGTACTTCCCTGAATAATGCCTCATCTCCTATTCAAATCTGTTGCCCTCAGCCCATCTATGTAACACATTGATCATGTTTTGACAAGCTTCTGGGCTTGACCTTTACTTCTGATCTGAAACGAAACACGTACATCAAATCCATTGCCAAGGCCGCTGGAAATATGGTGGGATCCTTCTATCGATCCAGTAGATATCTCACTGCTGATGCAATTCTCCATCTATATAAGAGCCAGGTATGTCCAAGGATGGAGTACTGTTGCTACATCTGGACAGGAGCTGCTAGGAAGACCTTATCCTGCTTTCAAAATAGACTTTGTAGCCTAGTAGGGGATGTCCTTTTCTCTTCCCTGCAACCTCTTTCTCTCAGAAGAGATGTTGCATGCAAGTTTGTCTCTGCTTTATTGTTATTTTCATGGCAAGTTCTCGACTGAGCATCAATCTATGGTCCCCCTCACCAAACTTTCACAAGAAACACTTGTCTAGTTGAAAACACTATCAATAATTCTCCTTACTCTTTATCTGTGCCTAAACCTAAACGTAGATTCCATGAACAAAGCTTCTTTCTTAGAAATGCATGGCTGTGGTCTTATATTTTTCTGCTTTCCAGCTGACTACAATATGGTTGTCTTCAAGTTCAATGTAAACAAGTTCTTGATGAGCCGTTCCACTTAAGTTAACAAATTTACCGAATTTCCATTACTAATGATTACTATACTGTCCAATTTTATTACTATACACTCTTTAACCCTTATCCTCGAATGGCCTCTTGGCCTTGATAAGTGGTGATGCAAAAATCACTGTCCTCTCTCTGTAATTATCAGAATGCACACACCTTTTTTTATAATCCTTTTTTTTCCTTGCTGTGACGTCGCTTCGCACACAGCTTGGCTATTTGCATACAGCTGCCATACAAGCGTTCGCTACACATAGTGGCGGGAAGGGGTTATTGACAATGATTTTAGCTGTCCAGGCAGGATAGGGTGCCCTAGGCAGCCTCTTTCCAAATGTAGCAACAGTACTTAGGATGTATTTTTGACTCTTATACAAGTAAAGGATTGTCTGGTGTAAGATACCTTTTGGAGTGGTAGATTGATTCTTAAATTAATAATTGATCTTGTCTGACTCTTCCCTCATTGGGATGTATGTATACAAATAGGAACTCTAATCCGTCTATGTAAGCAAACATTAAAGATTACTCCTTTTGGTTCCTGTTAATTCAAATCCTGTTTATCTGAGAAATTAATGCTGTCGTGCTGTTTGCCATTTTCACCATCCTGTTTCGTTGTTCAGCTTGACTGCTTTCTCTTCGCAATAATAGCTTTGTTCTTTCCCCTTTTTTCCTTTGTAATTTAATACTTCCTTCTTAATGCAGAAAAAAATGAACGAGATTAGATTCAGAAGCCTTTTATACCTCATCGTTGTCTTGAAGTAAAAGATGCTAATATCCATAGGATTCTGACGACGTAGATTTTATATCATTTTAAAAAGAGGAAATTCATGTTCTCGTATATTTATCTATATACTTCTCACATTTTTTTTCCCCAAATAAATTGAACATATTCTGGAACAAGTTGGTTGGTTGTTGTGATGTCACCCTGGATCGGTTCGGCCAACTCCATCATTTGTAGTTCCATCGGCGGATCCTGTAGAGGTAGGGACCAAAGATCATTTCAGAACCCTGTTTCACCGTCTTGAGCCAGGTCTTTAGTTGGCCACCTCGGCATTTCTTCCAGTCTGGTGGTGGGGCTGAGTCAATGGCTTCACAAAAGAGGTCACCTGGGTTTCGGCGAAGTGCATGGCTAAACCAGCAAAGGCATTTGGCAAGGAGGAATTGTCGAAGGGAGTGTACCTTGCAGCGTGTCGGGACCATGTTGTTGGAGATAAATTGTTGCCAGTGGACATGTAGAATGCGCCGTAGGCAGTGATGATCGAATACCTCCAGCTAGCAAAAGTCACTTGCACGCATAGGCCAGGTTTCGCAGCCATAAAACAGAATAGTGTGACCCGAGGCCTGTTAGATTTTGTGTTGCACTTCACCTCCTTCCGGGACCAGAGTCGTGATCGCAGAACAAGTGAGGTAATTTAAGATGTGAACATGCACACGTTTACCAAAAGATATTTTTTATATCCTGTTGCAGAAATGCGATTTTTCTGCCGATCAATGGAATTCTGCAAATTTTGCATTCATTCCGACCATTTTAAAAAAATTTTTTTTTTATTCATCTAATTCAGGATGGAGATTATTTTTGTCTGATTATACTAGTTTTGGGCGAATCAAACAATTTCTTTCGTTATGATTTCAGCCATAAATGTTTATCAATATTATTTTGTTAGTGTTAAAACAATCAAGGTATGACATGTGTTTAGATAAAATAAAAACCCTTTTTTTGTTTTTTTATAATAGGAATCGGTCCAGACAAAACATGAAGCCACTTGATGTAAGAAACTAAAAAATGCTACTTCAAAATGTTTTATGCTTTCTACCAGATCAGCCTTTCTGAAGAAATCGCCTTCCTGCCTAACATTGACATCGTTGGTTTTTTCCTTTCTCTTTGCAAAACTCGGTCATGTTCTGCAAAGCCAAAAACAATTTTTCTTTACAAAACAACCAAACTAAACACCATGAATATATATTTGGAGATATATAGAATTTGAAGCATAAAAACTTTTTCCCAGAATTATTGAATTCAATATTAAATAACTCGAAAAGGGTTGGTATGCTGTCAAAAAATAAAACAGAACAAAACAGCCAAACAACTTAATATCCTTTGACACTTTGACAAGTGGTGATGTTCCAGACATCCATAAACAGCAAAGAAAACATTTTACTTTCTTTTTTTACTTATAACTTGATAATTGATACTTAGAAAGATGTAAAAAAAGTAAATATATAAACAAATAGGTGTTAATGATGGGAGCAGAAGTTTTATTGGTTTCATCAATTATTATAATATATAAATTTGTTATGTTCCCTTTTTATATTAATAAAAAAAAATGTCTTTTGTCATAAAATAATTGTTTGTTTGTGAAATTAAATGACTGCATTGACTCATAAAAACGAAAGGTGATACTAAGTGAAATTTAGGGCAAAACTATTGCCAACTCATTACTGGTTTTTATTTAAATCGACTTTTTGAAATACTTATCATCCAGATGTTACTTGGAGTTTGTTCTGCCTCTAAACGATTGTATCAATTATTTTTTTTATTTTTATTTTTCTTCTTTTTAACATGAAAAAATAAATTTGTTTGCAAAAATTCTCATCTTGAGTGTTATAAAAATAGCAATATGATCGATGTAACCTCTGACCTTCTTCAGGTGTATCTTGCTGAATGTGTAGAGGATAAAGTATGTGATAAAATTCAGTTGTAAGTCACTCTCTTCTGGAGGTTGAAGGTTCAATCCTTAGTGTAGCCGATGCTCAAAAATACCATTGCGAATTACTTAGGACTTCTAGCCGGTCATGGCTGATGGAACGAAAGCATGCTACCCCCGTCATTTTTTTTTTTTTTTTTTTTTTTTTGCAGCTCTTGCCGGGAGGTGTTGACATCCTACCAAATAAATCTTACTTTCTCGTTCACATCTACCAAATAAATCTTAACCTTTTTGCCTTGCCACTACTATTACTTTATTTGGTTCTCCATATTGCCAGCGGCATTTACTCTAGGCAGGTTAAACCAGCTTCCCTTGAAAGAGGAAATGTGTAGGAAATATCAAATTCACAAGTTGTCCTCAGTCGCATGTATATCCTAGTTAGGGAAGGTGATGATGTTAGGTCTTTACAGTTGTTGTAGGAACGGTATCAACGTTTTCCTAGTATTTCCAAATGATCACCCATCAGGTACTTACCAGGTTTAACATTGCTTAACTTTGGTGATCTAACAATAACCGGTGTGCCAATTTAGCCATCTATACTTCTGTATATAGATTGTTGTTTGTTATCTTATCTTTCCAAGTGACACTTAGGACTTTCTAAATGAGTCTTTTGAATATTTTGTAAGGATTCAGCTATCTGCTTCATACTGCAAAACATTTTCAATTGTGGGTTTGGAGAATTGCATATTAAGTTCTATTCAGTTTTGATTTCTAAATCTCTAACTTGTTTAGCTTCTTTTGTATTAAACTCATTATTTATACCATTTTCTTGAGTAAAACCAATACTTAACAAATATGAGGGGTTTACTTTTATATTAAAAATAAAATCCAACATGGCGGCATATTTTTGCTCATCTTGTCAACATAATTATACAAGGGCAGATAACTGGTTGCTTCTGGTGTGGAAATAATCTAAAACAAATCTGGAATTTATGCCGATAGACTGAAATGCTACTCTGAAATTTATACCTTAATTTAAGTTTTATTGGATTATTTTAAAAGGTTTTAAGAAACAATCTTCCATTTGAAAATTCAATTATTTCTGATTTGCATTAAATATGAGCCATAGTTATAAAAAAAAAAAAAATTTAAAAAAAAAAAAGCAATTAAGCAAGATTCCCTGAATTTCAATTTCTTCCAAATTTTATACATTTTTTTTTTTTTTTTTTTTTTTTTTTTAAGAATAATAAGGATTCTAATTATAAGATTAAGTTGCATGTATATTCACTATTAAGCTAATTTATTGATCATTATAAATTTTGGAACACAGTGGCTAGGCATAAAGGGTCATGATGTGGACAATATTCAGTTTAATTTTGTGCAAAGGTGATTGAGGGACTTTATGAAAATTCAGATATCTCTAAATTTTTTGAAATTTTAACATGTTTTAAACATCAAGCAATATTCTCTAAATTTCAGTTTCTTTTTTGTAAGAAGTACAACCTCCCTTTTTGGAATTCAAATATTTGAGTTAAGAGAGAAGACATACAACACCTAGTTTCTCAATTGTCACCCATCTTGTACTGGCCAGGCTCAACATTACAATAGGGTGCAAATGTAATATATACATTACAAGTGGATTATAATTTAATATCAGCTGGGTCTTTACCTTAGTAACTGTAAACGTCACCCATCTTGTACTGGCCAGGCTCAACAACTTCAGTAATCTTAGGAACTGTAAACGTCATTACGCTGGTATTTACTATTTATCAGTAAATTGTTATCAATGTTGTAGTAACTAAATGCTGTATCTACTAGATCTTTGTTTGTATGATCCTTCTCTATGGGTGCGATACCTGGACTTTGTGAGTAGCTGACATACACAAGCTGGAAGTCTTCGATGCATTCTCGGGATTTGTTTCTCCGACCACGTCCCAAATGCCACAATCCACACACGATGTAAGCTTTCTAGACTTGAGGAAGTACTTCTTATTAGGAGGCTCCGATGGTTTTGGCATGTCCTTCATCGTCCACCAAGTGACCTTATTCACAAGGCAATACCACCAACACTGCTACTAGGATGACATAAGAAAAGTTGTGGTGAACCGAGGATGTGGCTCAGTGGTCAAAGTTGATTTGGAAGCTATGACCAGTTCTTGCATCTTTGGTGTATGATGATAGAATCGCGAATGGATGAAGTATACTGAGAAGGAAGCAGCAGACAAACTTGAATCGACTGCCTTGACTTATGATGCGGTGAATTCACTTGGAGCTGGCTCAAGCTACCCTGAGTGAATGTTGTCACTAGTACAAGTATCGATGGTGAGCAACAGAATAAACTTTCAAACATGTGCATACAGTGTGGTGATGTATGGAAGTGAAACCTGGCTATTTATGATTGAGGATATGTGTTGCATGGAAAGAAATGATATGAGAATGAGACGATGGATGGGTTATGTGAATCTTTAAGACAAGCTTAGATCTGATCTTGGAGTTAAGATTAAATCTAGACAGTATACGAAAATGTATGCAGAACAGCAGATGGGCATATTATGTTTTTTTTTTTTTTTTTTTTTTTTTTTTTTTTTAAAACTAGCAGGATCTGTGGAAATTCCACAGGGGACTCATATGTAATATATTGATGTTGGCATTCTGTAGATATTCAGTGTAAATGGAGGCGCTCTGATATTATTGTAGCTTGTTAAAACTCAAAGTATTTATCTAAGCTAGCACGAACGCCTGGCAAAGCCTGATTGTAAAGTACGCTTAAATATGATATTTTAATTCTTGCATACTTTATATATATATTATTATAGAGTTAGTGTTCTATTGATTTTTATATATTATAAAGTTGCGATTTGAAAAAAAAAAAAAAAAAAATTCATATGACGTGGGTGCATTAGCTTAAACCGAAAACCAAAACTTATGAAAAAAAGTGTGTGTGTGTGTATATATATATATATATATATATATATATATATATTATAATTTGAGTTCCTTCAGCCATAACCGAAACCCAAACTTATGAAGACTTCTTGATAAAATTATTTATGAAAAGAAATATATTACCTGAGTGCCATCAGTTATAACCGAAACCAAAACTTATGAAGAATTCTTGGTAAAATTATTTATGACAAGAAATGGAAGTACATAACAATTAAATGACCCCGATGTAAGCGTGACACAGAATATAACACATATGCTATCGTATTAATATATAGATACTTTTGAGCATATGATTATTATCCTAAAATACTTCTGGGCAACTCCTCTTCAGATATAGCAACATTACTCCATCTTAGGACGTTTCCTATTGTTATTGTTTCATTTAATAGTCATTTGCAAACAGTTTGGTTTATTTCACAGAATCAAAACAAATCCCTAGAATATTTGACATTCTGTGATGTATTCTTTTATATATTTTTATTTTGTTAAAAATAACGTTATTGTTGTTGATTCTTTTCTATAATGATAACATTGTTATTCTTTTTATACACAAAACCACTCATTCCTTCTGTTTGTCATTGTGCATTAATCTGAGGCAAATATTTTCCCTTTCGGCTATGCGTATTGTTCTCAAATTCTTTGTATCTTTTTAAAATGAACCTTTATTAACTCACAAAGTGAATTTATGTATTTATAATTTATATCTAGGGGGCAGTGGCGGAGAAGTCTCTTTCTATCTTTTCTATATGTCTGTTTATCGAGCAAACAACATAACAAACTCTATCCATTATTTATTTATATATATATATCTATATATCTATATACGTACACACATACACACATATATATATATATATATAAGGCAAATGCGGCGCGCGCATTTTTGTATGTCTTGAAAAGGCTTTTTTCACGGACAGTCTTGGGGTCGTTACTATCACTTAGAAGTGTTTATATACCCCCTAGATAATAATATCTACGATTTGGGAACGCGGGTCGCGTCTAGATTATTTACAGCGACTTTTACAAAATTATTGCTATTTTGGCTTCTCACGTGTTGATTCGACTTTTTTGTATAAAAAGCTTTGATCAATGTGGGGCCAAACTCCTTATATCAGACAATTGTTATTCAATTTGGACAATCTCCTTTTATAGAGAGCTGGTTTCCTCCTCCCCAACATCTTGGGGAAACAACCAGCCAAAGTTGGGTAAACAAACCCAAAAGTTGCCCAGCAGTAAAAGTTAACCCCACTACTTCTATTTGAAATTAATGAGGTAAAAGAAGGGGCAGAGTTAACTTTTATTGCGGGCACGTGTCAATTCTGTTTTTAATACTTAAATAAATTCAAACGTCTTGCTGGCCGAGCGAAGAAACGTGTTTTTTGCACACTTTATTTTCCACCTTCGCCTCTAGGCTTCGGGTTCGATTCTAACTACTTACGAAAACTGTTTTTTTTTTTGTGTGCCCCTAAATCTGGTCGTACTAGAGTTACTTATAACAGAGAAGACAATGCTATCAAGATCCACAGCCTAAGAAACAGATTTGAAACAGCTCTCCAAATCCAACAACAGTGCAATCTTGTTAAAAAGTGCTCTCTTTCTACTGTCAAGAACAGATTAAAGGCGTTTAATTTGCGAGGATATGTTGCAAGATGCAAACCAATGAATTCTGTAAAGAACAGAAAGTGCCATCTGGACTTCGTCAGATGCAATGAAGATCATAACTTGTCATATTGATCAAAAGTGCTTTTTAGTGACGATAGCAAGTTCAATAGGTTTAGGTAGTGATGGTAGGCAGTACGTCCGTCGGAGGAAAGACAAAGAATTTAATCGTAGGTGCTCAGTTTCAACGCTGCAAGATGGTGAAGGTTCAGTTTTGGTGTGGACATTATAAGTACCAATGGTTCAGAGCCTATAGTTCGCTTGCAAGGTCAAATTAATTCGACCAAGTACATCAATATGTTGACTGACCCTACTTTGGTCAGAATTTGGATGATAATCCCATCTTAATGCAAGATAATGCTCCTATTCACACAGCTGGCAATGTCATAAAGTTCCTGGAAAGCAAATTCAATAGGCTAGGCAGTAATCGTAGGCAATTTAATCCTAGGTGCTCAGTTTATACGCTGCATGGTGGCGGATGTTCAGTTGTAGTGTGGGGCATTATTAGTACCAATGGTCCAGGGCCTATATTTCGCTTGCAAGATCGAATTAATTTGACCAAATACATTTATATGGTGACTCAGCATTTTCTACCTTACTTTGGTCAGAATTTGGATGATAATCCCATCTTCATGCAGAATAATGCTCCCATTCATACAGCTGGCAATGTCACAAGGTTCCTGGAAGAGCATGATATTCCGTGTTTGGATTAGCCTGCAACAATCTCCAGACCTCAATCCTATCGAAAACTTATGCCATTATATCAAGCAACAGCTATCAACAGTTCGTCTTTGTTCTAAAACTTCTGTATGAATGAATTGAAGAAAATAAAATAACAGAATATTTGCAAATATATTTTCGTTGTAATGATTTTCACAAAATCGGTATCATTTTTAAGCTCGACCCTTTGGATGACAAATATCGAAAAATTGGCTAAAAACAATTCGTTGACCCTCAACTGGGCACTTTTCTACGGGGAGGTGTACCTTTTTTCACCGATATTTTCGAAAATCAGCTCCTCTTTTCGATTGACTTGCTCTAATTTAAACCTTTGCCACTCCGGTTTGATGATGGACGCAACGGCAAAGACATCACGTTTATTTTTTTCACATTCTTTTCCTCCTTCGCGGTACAGGTTCGAGCATGCCTGCTTACTCCGTTTTTTGTTGTTCTGTTTTTGTTTTTTTTCTGAACACACACCTCCAAACACCCGGGAAACGCCGGGCACCCAAGCTAGTATATATATAAATCCAGGCTTGAGATATTCAAAAGTAGGAACTAATGAACTCAACAAAGTTGTTAGTGCTCGATAACAAGAGCAAAATATTTTTTTAATGATTTATTCGAAGGCAAACAGTTACATTTGGTTGCTACAAACAGCCATCTGTTTCAGTTAATGAGATTTCGTCAGGCGACCCTGAACCATTCAATGCTAGATTTAATCAGACGACACTGAACCATTTAGTGTTTCCTAGCGTTGAATAGTTTAGAGTCGCCTGACGAAGTCTCATTGACTGAAGCAGATGACTGTTTGTAGTGACCAAATGTAGCTGTTTATCTTTGAATAAATATATATATATATATATATATATATATATATATATATATGTAGTAAAATCCTGGGTTACAGTGGCCTCGGGATAGTTTTTTTCAGGTTACGTTGTGGAATACAATGTTTTTTCTGACCCCTGGTGATGGTATTTGCCCTGCCTTATGGTGTTATTTATGTTATTTGATTATATGCATGTGTATTATATACTGCACTGTATTTTGTTACTAATTTTTAATATGTACTGTATAAAATTTTGCTTAGGCCCTGCCATACGGCGATTTCACTTGACGATCCCAACCCCAAATACGGCATTAATCAGTTCCAGGGTTGTGTGTGTGTGTGTGTGTATATATATATACTCTAATCAACTTCAGCTGAATACAAAATAGAAGGCATTACTTTTAGAACGTATGTGCGTATATATATATATATTAGATACAATATAATCTGTAATATAAAAGCGAAAATGTGTGTGTGTGTGCATTTTTTTTGTGTATGTCCGGTAAAGGCTTTTTTTAAGTGGGGAGAGGGGGCGGTCTGGCCGGTTACAGTTTCTTAGAACCTTTTATATGCTATCTAAATTATAATATCTATGATTTACGAAACGAGCTCGCGCGTATCTTTAATTTTGGCGACTTTTACCTGCTATTTTTGCGATATTTCTTAGTCTACGCATGTTTGTTTGGCTTTTTAGTATAAAAGCGAAATTGAATCTGTAGCATAAGCCAGCTCCATGGCACTCGTGACAGGGACACCCAGAAAAGCAATGAGGTTTGATCAATGCGGGGGAAACCCCTTGTATTAAACAATTGCTATTCATGTGGACACCCCCCCCCCTTTAAACGGGCAGCTGGTTTTCCCCAACATCTTGGAGGGAAACGCAGAAACTAGCTTGTAGCCAAAGTTAAATTCATTCCTTGACTACGGCATGATGTTTGACCTCATTAAGTTCATGCACCTGTCATTTAACTTTTTAATCGTTAAATTAAAATGCATTTCATTCCTCTCTCGTCATGGCCGAGCAGTTAAGATGCCAGTTTTTTCCCCATTCTTTTCCACCTTCGTGCTAAGACTTTGGGTTCGAGCCTACCTATCTACCTACCAAAACTTTATTTTTTTCTTTTACACCGACAAACACATGGGCAACACTGGGCAATAAATCTCACCTGTCTGTTTAAATGTATGTATGTTTGTATGTCTGCCTAAAACTTTCGAGAGAGGCGACAGATTTTCGCAAGATCAGTATTGTTTTGAAGCTCAACCCTTTGGACGACAAATATTGAAAAATTGGCTAAAGACATTAATTCCTTCACTCTCAACTGGACAGTTTTCTACAAGGAGGGTTGGGGTTTTTTGCATCGCTATTTTTGCAAGTCATCCTATCTTTTGGAATGACTTTACTAATTTCAACGTTCCAAACTTCCGATCATGTCATTGAGTAGGGGTAAGACGTCAGGTTTTCTTTCACTGTCTTTTCTGCTTTTGCATCATGGGTTCGAGCCTGCCTGCCACCACATTTTTTTTTCTCAACACACACCTCCAAACACCTGGGCAACGCTGGGTATCCAGGCTAGTATTCTATAGAGTGTTGACTCAAATCTGCCTGAATTGAAATATGTTTAAGTGTATTTTACGACCACACAAATCTGGGCACACCTCGCTAGTATTTAATAATATATAAATAATGGCCCCAACTCCTCACGGGTGGTTTGATAACAATATGAATATTTTTCCTTCCATAATTTTGTGGAATGATGGAAAAGAAATAAATTTCAATGACTTTCTTCGCTATTAATTTTCATAAAAACATTTTTTTTTTTTTTTGAATTTAAATGAGTGGAAAACAAGCGACAGATGTTTCATCGCTGTTCGTTTGGACAAAAGCATCAAACAGAACATTTCTAGATTTTGACACAGACTATAAACAATGAACGATGAACAATGCCTTTTTTTTTTTTTTTAAACAAACATCCTATGATAGAAAAATAAAATGGTTTTTCAAATATGTCTTTGAAGCATATTGGTCACACAAATTTCCCGCTCTTCTATGTAGTCTATAGTAGTCACCATAACAAAGTATTTTCTCTTGTGGATTGCTGACTGGTGCAGCCGTGCACTTACTAGTTGGCTACTAGGGTGCATTAATCCTATATGTTCCTTAAGGAACTAATTATCCCTGTCAGGAACTATCCAGCAGCCAGCAGAGGAGCTCTGACCATCAAAGAAGACAGGCCTCTCCCCTTTCACTCTCTCTCCATTGAATCGCACCCAGGTTGCGACTACTTCACTGAATTCAAATGTTTATACCTCAACATAAAATTCAGTGCATATTTAAAATTACACTATATAAAAAAAAAAAAATACTGAAAAATCTTTATGGTGTACGTACGTTACGGAATGAAGATGACATATTCCAAAAATCATGTGGGTTTGGCTAGTAAATGAAAATATTTAATTGTCCTAGGTACACTAAAGATAAATTTGTCCGTTAGAGCCTTGCCATATCAACTTTTCATTGCTCCATTCCCAGACAGTTGAGCGTTTTTTATTGCAATCAGGATGCCTCCGAGCTGGAAGGTGAAATTTCCATGTCAATAGGAAAATGGCTATTCTCTAGTCCTCTGTTTCACAGTTCTGTCCTAGAGGCATTCAATTTCTCGCTATATATATTTAAATGAATGAGAGAAAGATAATAGTGAATAGGAATTAAATTGTGAACAGGTAAAGCCAACCAGTTAAAAATAAATCACATTTATTCATATAAACACTAGTAAAGGTACCTAGAATTAGTAGGCTATGAATAAATAAGGCACACCATTACAATGGACTATTATTTTCATCGAAAAGGTTAATCCTTAAACTATCTAATGAAAAGGATTAACATCTTAATATCTGATCGAAAAATGAATCGTAAAAAAAAAAAATAACTAAAAAGAAATCTTGTTCAACTTATTTGAGACTAGCCTGAGTGCCTGGCGTTTCCCGGGTGTTTGGAGGTGTGTGTTGAGCAAAAAAAAACAAGAATTGTAGTAGGCAGGCAAGCTCGAACTCATACTGCGAAGGAGGAAAAGAATGTGAAAAAAAAAAATGATGTCTTGTTGTGCCAATCGCTAAACCGGAAATGACGTAGGTTTAAATTAGGGCTAGACAATTGAAAAGAGGGCATGACTTTCGAAAATATCAGTGAAAAAAGCGATCCTTCCCTGTAGAAAAGTGCCCAGTTGAGGGTGAGGCAATTAATGTTTTTGGCCAATTATTCGATAATTGTTGTCTGAAGGGTCGAGCTTTAAAACTATACCAATCTCATGAAAATCCGTCGCCTCTGTCGAAAGTTTTAGGCAGACATACAAACATACATACATAGATACATACATACATACATACATACATACATTTAAACAGACAGGTGAGATTTATATTATAGATTATAGATGGGCAACGCAGCTAGTTTTTATATACTCTGATGTAGGTAATTGAAATACTGTTTTCTGAGCAAGAATCTTGTAGATTATTATAATGAATCCTATTTCTTTTGTTTGGTTGGTTCAGTTATTTTACTTACCCTGCAATTATGTGTCTGAAGAACTTACCACATCCTTTCTATTAGAGAAAAAAAAAACAACAACTTTTTTTCTGCATAACATCCATTGTAAACGATTAGGAACTCATCATCAATTTTGTATCGTAGTTTCTGAACATTTTTCCACCAGATTCTACGCTCCCCACTTTTTTTCAATTGATATTTAAATGGTTTAGTATATCCCACATTTCCAGATTTTTTTCACGTTCTAATTTTACATGATAGTCTAGCACCCCACGTAATTGTGCAGCATTCCCAGGCTTACAGATGTTTTCATGGTTTTCTATTTCCAGATGTTTTTGTCGTCTCCCCCACTTCTAGATCTTTTTTCATCCCCCTCCAACTTCTGAATGTTTTCATTCCCCCCACCCCACCTAGATGTTTTCATGGTTCTCCCCCACACTTCCAGATGTTTTCGTGGTTCTCCCCCACACTTCCAGATGTTTTCGTGGTTCTCCCCCACACTTCCAGATGTTTTCGTGGTTCTCCCCCACACTTCCAGATGTTTTCGTGGTTCTCCCCCACACTTCCAGATGTTTTCGTGGTTCTCCCCCACACTTCCAGATGTTTTCGTGGTTCTCCCCCACACTTCCAGATGTTTTCGTGGTTCTCCCCCACACTTCCAGATGTTTTCGTGGTTCTCCCTACAAACTTCCAGATGTTTTTATGGTCCCCCCTCACACATAGTTCCAGATGTTTTTATGCCTCTCCCCCTCCCAGTAACTTTGTTAACAATTCAATTTGTAAACGTTTTTACAGACAAATAACACAAAAAAAAAAAAAATGAAATTTAGTCGCTTGGAAAGCCCCCCCCCCCTCACCCATCTCTTCTTTTCAAAGCTCGCAGTTACTATTTTTTTATGTGTGTTAGGAGGAAATGTTTTGCTTATGTTAAAAATCGTTTGTGTTAAGACGACTCTTCTTTGTATCGTTTTTCAGATTCCAAAAATGTTTTAGAAAGTTTTCTGGGACTTAAAAGAATTTCTTTCCAAAATGCATTACTTGATAAGAATTTTTGATTTCTGATGAATTTGATAAAAATGTTGAGTTGATATTAAATAGAGGAAAAGAAATAGGATGTCAAATAATTGAAAGAAGTGGGGAGAGGGGATGAATTTATTTCCAAATTTTTTTTTTTTTTTTTTTTCTGAGATTGTATTACGAAGTGATGAAAGCAAAAATGTTAAGTGTGAAACTTCTACTTGGAAATACCTCACCAACATGATTGGCGTCTTCCCCCACCCACTCTGCTTCATATCACTCTATCTGTGGAGGGAGAGACCCAATTCTAGAGGAAGACACACCTTTATAAAAAAAGAAAAAAAGTCAGTCACACAACAGTGACAAAGATTCATTCTTGTTGAGAAGAGAAATGCATTCCACACCTACATATTTCACGTCTCGGGGTAGGGATGTAGCTCAATTCATAAAAACACTTTTTATTTGTCAAGAAAAAAAAAAAATCGTTTAACCAGAGATAACATTTCAGGTTTAATCTGATTATTGTAGAAATTCAGTTTTTTTTTTTTTTTTTTTTTTTTTTTTTTTTAATGGGAACCGCTCCAGACAAGGCACGAAACTGCTTAATGTACGACCGATCAATCTTGATCCAAGTGGCATTCACCATATGCGGGTTATACTGGATGAAGTTTCTAGGAAATATCAAATTCACAAGCGATCCCCAATCAACTGTCTATCCTGGTCGAAGGAGATGAGAACATTCGGTTTTTGTAGTTCGAGCAAGGCGGTGTTGACGTCCTCCTACATACAGCACCTGGTATTTTCAAATGTTCACCCATCTGTTATTGACCAGACTTAGTCTTGAAGAAACCGAGACTATAATTAGGAAGAGGATAACAGGAAGAGAGTTTAACAAGTTTGTAGTTCGTTGAAGCAAGCTACTCATGTTTCTACGGAATTTCTTTTCCAAGTTATCTGCTCTTGAACATGTTGCAACAAGATTGCTTCCTTAAGGTTTCTTGAACATTTGTCATAAACAGTGCTCAAATTTCCATCCCATTCATTATTTTCAATCTTACCATCTTTCAACTGTCATAGTCTTTTGGCATCGATAAGTGAAGATTCTGTAAAAAAAAAAAAAAAAAAAAAAAAAATCAGTTGTCATTTTTTTCCATTGTCAATTTAATTTTTTTTTTTTTAAATCTTAAATTCGTATTTTGTATTTTTATTATTTTTTTAAATTATCTACGACTGACTGGCCAGGAATTTTTTTACTTGCGTTTTTGTTCTATCTTTTATTTATTTATTTATTTTAAGTCTCAGTTACGTACAGGCAAAAAATATACCTACAGACACACAAGAGGGTGTCTCAATTATATATATATATATATATATATATATATATATATATTACTATAATAATTTTTTATACCTACAGACACTGTTTCATCCTTTTAGGAATCATCAGTGCAGGAAATTATGATTACAGCCGATCGGGAGATTCAAACTCGGGCACGAAGCCATCTCTGACTCCATTAGCAAGAAACAAACCACACGGTAAATGGTAACCGCGAGAATACAGTTGAAATTTAAACATTTATTATTAAATGTCAAGACGTCCATCCAGAGTGATCTAATAATTATAACATGATCTGCGCATGTAAGCTTTAGTGACCTACTTACATTTCAACATTAAAGTGCTCACAATAAGAACGGAGTTCTTAAAGGAGCTGACATAATACATACACACACACACACACACACACACACACACACATATATACTAGCAGGCCGCCCAATGTTGCTCGCTCGTAAAATATGCTTAAATATTATATTTTAATTAATGCAGAATTCGTATTTATTAATTTAGAGCCAATTCTCTATTGATTATTATATTGTACCCAATATATAGTAGCGATTTCAAAGGGGGGGGGGGAGGCTTGTGTGCCATCAGTTCTCCAGCCTTATCCATTAACGTATGACCTAAACCCATCCGTATGCAGAACCTGCCAAAAATAATGTTTAATTTATAACTTTTAATCAGCGCATAAAAAAAACAGATATAGTCAACTTATACCAGGCTATTGGCAATTTTTTTTTTTTTTTTTTTTTTTTTTCAGTTTTGACCCCTTAACACTATTTTACCGGCTAAAACCAAATCAAAAGTGTGCTACAGCTCCAAATACCCTATATATGTCAGATTTCAACTATGTATTCCAAATATTCAGAGAGGAGTTTGGTAGAGTTTTCTCACACACAGAGATAAGGATTTTTTTTTTTTTTTTTTTTTTTTTTTTTTTTGAGGACTGGCTTCTTCTGTGGAAAGCAACCATTAATTTATTAAGTTGCCTGATGAGGGCTTCTGGGTTTCACCGACCATTTGTCCAAAACATTAGCATATCCAGTGTTGTGACTATGTAACTTTGTTTATTTTTTTATATATATATATATATATGCACACACACACACACACACAACTTATCAATATATATATACATATATTGAGATGAACACCACCTAAGCGTTCAGCGCAGTATAATGAAGCAAAGGTTTCCCAATCACAAACTGCACCTTTTCGTTGAGTCCAATGGAAAAGAGAATTCCAAGATGAGTAATACAAATACCGTGAGCAGAGAAAGACTTGTTATTTCAGAATTTTCCTTCTAGATTAGTTGCACAAGTAAGGCTTGAGTGTAGTCTACCCTACTATTTAATCTGTAGATGAATCAAAGACCTTTAGTAGCTTTGGTGGAGTAGCCACACCAGAACTCGATCCGTAAGTCTTAACCCATGCCAATTTCATATTAATATCTAGTTACTAGCCTGGATATCCGGGATTGGATTAAGATCAACAAATGTTCCACAATTCCAATAAAATCCGTGAAATTGCACATTTTTCAATCAATTGCCTGCTCTAGTCGGGAACCCATCATGGTGTACCGAGAGGAACTTCACATGCCTCCCTGCAGTGACTGTCTATAGTACATTGTAGTCTACATTACACTGTAGAGAACCTACGATTCGATTTTTATAAAATTATTCTTATATAATGGCTTGCATTTAAGTTTAAAATGCAAAAGTCAAGTATCATGGTTCAGTTGTGCTCTACGTAACAAGAAACACTCATTTCAAATGCACCCCTGTCTTATCAAAAGAATCTGCTGTTGAGTTTAAACGGCCAACCCTTTTTCTTGTGTGGTGATAATACTTACCAAATGCACATGTGATGTTAGGCTGTATCAGAGTATTAACTTTGGTAAAAAAAATATAGCTGTTCCTTCTTTAATCGGATTTTTTAAGTTATCAGTTTTCAATATTTATCAGAGGCATTTCGATATAAAATCTAAGAACACTCCCAGACAGAAGTGCATCATCTGTGTGAAATTTAAAAAAAAAAAAAATCAGCCCAACTGTTTCAGAATCCATAAGGAACACATGTACACACAAAAAGTACCTTTTACGTATAAGTATGGGATGATTCCAATATTTTGCCTTTTATATATAAGTAGAAATATGTACATTTTATATATATATATATATATATATATATATATATATATATAGTCCTCCACATACAGTACTGTTTTGTAGTGTCACAACTCATCAGTGCGGCTAGACTAGCACCTCTCCTAAGCTGAGGATTGAACCTAGAACCATCGCGTTAATAGCCGGCAGTTCCACCCATCGATCCACAAGAGTTGCGCCCGTAAATGACCTCAACAAATGTCCATTTCAAACAAACATTCGTCCACTACTTTTATAATGCTCAAACCGCTTGTTTACAAACAGCGAGCACACACACACACACACACACACACACATATATATATATATATATATATATATATATATATATATATATATGTGTGTGTGTGTTTGAAACAGACTATTCTCAAAGAAATTTCGATATCAAATACATGTAGGATTTGATATTTGTTTTACAGCAGTGGGTCATTTAATGTCGACCACAAGTAAAAATAGAATAATCATTCTTTGTAATCATTCCGCTTGGTAAAAAGATCTTATTTTGTTAGCATTCTTTTCTGGGCGAATAGTTTGTCGAAAACAGAGGATTTATTTATTTTTGTTGTCTAGGATCTCACTTCGCAAGGAAGAAGATTAAATGCTTAAAAATAAAGCAACAAAACCAATTATTAATCTCATTTTTAATATTTTTTTTCTTTGTAAGCCTTTGTAAATCCCTTAGATCGTTATTTATTATGGGTGCACACCTTCTGTCAAAAATGAAGAAAAAAAGTTCCTTCATACTAATCTGCTTATAATATAAGCGTCATTTTCTGTGTATGTCTGTTCATATTTTGGATTTTTTCAAGGGAAATAATTATATGAAAATTTCTGACATCAACTGGCACTGCTGTTGTGGAGAACAAATACTACACTTTGATATTATCCAAAATGTCCAGAAGCTATAAAAAAAAAATTTTTTATTTCATTTTATTTTAAAAAAAATTTTTTTGACTAGTTATTTCTTAATGAATGAATATATATAATATGTCAGCGTATAGTTTTTTTTTGTTTTTTTTTTATGACCAATAATCTTGCAGGATCTGCAATCATATTTATAAAAATAAATACATTTTAATTTATTCATATCAATAATATTGTGAGGTCTGTGCAGGCTCAAAGGGACTATTATATGAAAGGCAGTTGTCATTGTGTTTGTATGTCCAGCTAAAACTACTAACCAAATATCCACAAAGTTTATAAGATGAGAAAGAATCCAATCGACATCCACTAGCATAAAGGGATCCTGCATTTGATATGTAATTATTGCTTAATTCAATCAAAAAATCTTTTAGTACCATTATCCACTCATAACCAAGCAACCAATTATAACTCAGAGAATGGACTTACCCATCTGACCATAATGGAACAATCTTGGCATTAAAAAAAAAAAAATTTTTTTTTACACAATGCTTATAATATTGTGAGGCATGTCTAATCCCAGAGGGTCGAGTCTGTTTTATAAAGTACAGTTGTCTATGTATTTGTATGTTTAACTAAAAATCTAAAACTATTAACCAAAACCTCACAAAGTTTATATTTTCTTGATCAACGTTGTCCCAGATGTAAAATATTTAAAATTTCGAAAAAAATATTTGCATTTAAAAGGGATAGCTATAATAAATGAATTGCAATATTATTTTCAACGCATTAAAACAAGAGAGAGGAATGGGTTGGACAAAGGTGAAAAAGAGTTTGGGGCAGGGAGAATGCTTATCACAGCTTAAAGGCCACTCAAGGATAAGGGTTGGTGAGACAATACTGTAATGATCGATAGTGGTTAAAATTAGATAGCATTATATTTTAGAGGACAGCCTAACAAGAACTTGTTTACATTGGACTTGAAAGCTACCTTGTTGTAGTAAGCTGGGAAGCAGCCCCATAGTATAGAGTACTACATGGGGACAGTTTTAGTTTTAGGCACAGATAGAGAATATGAAAAATTGACAGTGGTTGTAGCTAGAAAAGTGTTTATTGTAAATGTTTTACAAGTTGGGGACCATAAATTGAAACTCAGTGAAGCACCTGCCATGAAAATAACGACAGAGCAGAGATAGACTCGCCACATCTCTTCTGTGAGAAGAGGTTGTAAAGAGGAGAAAATGGCATCGTTTACTAGATTTCAAAGCCCGTTTTTGAACCCTGTCAAGCAAGGCAAGGGTGCTCTGAGCAACTCCTCCCAAGATTTAGCAACAGTACTCCATTTTAGGACATATTTAGCTCTTATACACGTAGAGGATTGCATTAGGAGTGAAATACATTTTGGAATGGTAATATGATCAAATTATTTTTCCAATGACCTTAGCAAAATATTTGCTGGAGGTCTTCCATTACAATGTTGGCAAAGCTCCAACCTCTGTCCCATTGTTGCAATGTCGTATCCTTCTGCCCATTTTACAAATATTTTAATCGAATGTCCTTTGATGAACTCATAGCACTTGTGCCCCCTCAACATACATACTTCTGATTCATAGATAAGCGGCCAAATCTCACCCTTTTACTGTTGAGGTCCCTAAATGCTGGATAACCTTCTACTCTAATCGTTTCTTCCTTCGGACTGCTGGACTTTGTAATTCCCTCCATATTTCTTGTTTCCCTGACTGTACTAACCTGCAGAAGTGAATGTGAACAGACATCTTGCTGCTCGACACCCCACAGACACAATCTCAAATGTTAGCCCTTTTGGCAATATGCCTTGTTTGGAATTAAAAAAAAAAACAGTAACAAACTTGATGCAAATCCGAAGAAGTGGTATTGATCATCGTTGGCCAGTGCTTTCTTTGTACATACCTCTCACCCTCATCTTAATAAATAAATAAAGACCGACCCAAACGCTTCTTGGAGTTGTACCTTGAAAGAGAGAGAGAGAGAGAGAGAGTGAGTGAGAGAGTAAGATGATTATATTCCATGTTATGCGAGGCATGTGAACTGACATACCATCGTCGTTTGAAACTTAGCTGAAGTAGTTTTCTCTATTCAGTCAGTCGGTCTGAACAACTAATACTGCTCTGATTCAGCTACTTGCGGCGGCGATTAGTAATAGTAGCATAGTAATTTAAAATCTAATCTGTCTCCTCAATGATTAGTTACTACAATTTAACCATATTTAAACTATCACTATTAGTAAATCAAGATTCTTCTAAACAAAAAGAAAACTGCACTGCACTGACATCTCTCTCTCTCTCTCTCTCTCTCTCTCTCTCTCTCTCTCTCACACACGTGTGTGTGTGTGTTTGTATTTCATTCGGTTAGATCAAGGGTCTCCAAACTATGGCCTGCAGGCCAGATGCAGCCCACCAAAGTTTTTAATCTGGACCGCAGAGGCTCTGCGGTCCAGATTAAAAAAAAAAAAATTTCTTAATATTTTTATGTTTTCCCTAAGAGCTCTGCGGCGCAGAGCTCTTAGGGAAAACATAAAAATATTAAGAAATTTTTTTTTTTTTTATGGAAATAGTGTTTTATATATATATATATATATATATATTATTTATTTATTTATTTTTTTTTTTTAGAAAATGATTAAATGAATAAGGTTTTCACTAAAAAGCAAAAGGTCCTGGATATAATCTTAAACTATATCCGATGGTGAGGCCCCAGCTTGCAGGCTTTGGGGAGTGTGGAGCCACCCTTAATTGCCATTGCTCCCAGGTTCACTCTGACTTGGGGTGGTATTACCTGTTAGTGTCCCAACTATGGGTCAAATAGAAACCGACTTGAAAAAAGCAAATATATTCTATTAAAAATTTTTTTCTTCAAATTACTGGATCTGGCATTAAATAACCTGAAATGGGTTGATATGTCATAAAACAACCAACCAACTAAAAAGCAAAATTAATGCGCAAAAACGGTATAAAACACATCTAGGTCGTATTTTTTGTTTTGGGCCGCATAGCTTAAGAAAGTCAGCAATATACTTCCTCTCTTCCCATTTGAAAACTTTGTAGACCTCTGGTTTAGACTGGTCAACTGGATTCTTAACTTATATTAACTTTTATTTAAAACGAAGTCTACCTTTTCAACATTAATCGGAAGTCTTTTTACTTGCACTTTTTTTTTTTTTTTTTTTTTTTTTTTTTTTTTTTTTGCCAAATTATTTTTTTTTTTTAATTTAAAAAATTCAATTAAATTATTACAATATCTCTTGGTAATTAAATTATTTATACTCATGCAGAATATTGGTCGTGCTGAAATAATAACGTTATCTAAGACCCCACACCCGCTTTCTCACAGATGTAATGTTGCTAGTTTCAGTTTTTTCCTATAAATACGATTATGTGTTTTCCAGAACTGTCTGATCGATTCCCTATTTCCTTTTTGTTCAAGGTTGTTTGACTCCTCGGTCTAATGGTCGCTATAAATTTGCTGTTTTAATACCTCATTCTAATACAGCTTCCCATTCCAGTAGCTTTTTTCTAAAAACTGAAACTTATGGAACTCCCTCCCTGATGACTGTTTTTCTCCTAACTATGATTTTACTCTTTTTAAGGTTAAGGCCAATAGGTATCTCCTGTCTTTGTGATAACCATTTTTTTGTTCTTATTAGCATCAATTGGTTCCATGTCTTGTCTGTGGCGATTTTCATTAAAACAAGTGAAGCATGCATGGTTCCCCCCCCCCCCGTGAGTGCACAGTGAACGAGGCATAAAAAAATGACTAAGTTCACCCCCCTCCTCTAATTTAGTCCCAAAATCCAGGGGATGTCAAACCCTAGTGAAAATAAATAAACGGTGCTGTTTTAGGCATTAACATATGTAAATTTGAGTTCAGCACCATGCAAAACTGCTAAATAGACACACAGAGAAAATTTTGGACAAATATGCTAAAATAATCCCAAAAAATGGAGTGTTTATATTAGTCCTTAAAAAGCCCCTGGGGCACACCCAAGAATTATCGCAAAGTATAGACAAACTTAAAACTTTTTTAGAAAGTTTTATAAAAATCCAAGGCATCAATTTTTTTAATAAGCACAAAAGTGTCAATTTTAGCTATTTTAACGCGAAAGTCACCCCTAGATGGCAACCGGAGTTTTCCCAGAGAAACCGTTCTGTTACTTTTTTACTTATATCATGTCTAATGTTTGTGCAAAGTTTCAAAAAATTCCAAGTTGTAGTTATTAAGAAAAGTGCGGACAGACGAACAGATAAGGAAGAATTTACAGGTCCACAAAAAAAAAAAAAGAAAAAAAGAAATCCTCACGGACCAGCTTCATTTACAATGTGAAACAATGTCATTGTCGTAAAATTCTCTAATTTCCAACTTGATATCTTGTTTACTGTTTGATAATTTTGATAAAATTTAGATGTAAGTAAGATTTTCTCTTTAGAAAAGTACAGTTCTTTCTCTTATGTCATAAAATTTTTTTTATTATTATTCCAGGCTACTTCAAGTGGTGTTACTATTTTCGGTCGCAGACAAATTATTTTTTAATGTTGCTTTTCAAACATAGTGGTGTGTGATATTGTGCATATCGTTGCGCATAAAATCAGTTTTATCTGAAAGAAAAATGGCCATTCGTCACCATGGTGGCCTTCCTTCACTAAACAAATACCCAAGTCAAAAACTTTAGTGAATTAAATTTTTATCATGTCAAATTATTTTTTATCTGTTTTCACATGGTTCATATATGAGTTCATTGTATAGCTTGATCTCTAATATGCTATGTAACAGGGCAGGGTTTTACATGGTGAGTGAAACAAGTCAGTGATTTTTCTAAGTGGCGATTAGAAATAATAAAATGCTTATCTTTTGGCGATTGTGTTTTATTTTTCACTGACCATTTTCTAAAGCTAATTGCTGAGTGAAAAATGTATTTTCAACCCTTATTTTTAATGAAATCAGCAATGCCATATTATTCTAACATTAAAGGGTTTAATAGAACAATATACACTTTTTTTTTTAATGAAGGCTGTTTCAAACACATCTGAAGAATCTTAATATCAAATTCGGTGGATTTAGAATTAAATAAATTTAAAAAAAAAATGCAGAAAATCTTTAATGTTTGTACTCGTCATGGAATGAAGATGTCACATTCCAAAAAGCACGTGGGTTTAGCTAGTAGCTTTTCTATTTGGCTAGTAAACAAAAATGTTAAGTTGACAAAGGTCAACTAAGGATTAATTTGTCCATAGAGCCCTGTAGGGATGTTCCAAAAATAATGCCTTCTATTTTTTATTCCACCCGAATGAATGAGAGGGGATTGTGAATTGCATTGTTATAATGACTAAACTTATACAGTCATGACCTAAAAGTTTCATCTCTCTGTTGCAGATATTGATAGTAAAGCAACCTTTGTGATGGATGTGTGTCAGAAGCAGAGATGTGTCATTTAATTCCTGGCAAAAGTTTATTGAGAATGGTGGTGACTGTAGAAAAATAAATTCTGGAGCACAAAAAGTCGCTTGTTCTAATAGTACCATTCCTGTCTTTGTATCTGTTCGACTTTTTAAGTTAAAAAAAAAAAAATAGGATGCTTTACTTTTGGAACTACTCTCATATCATATTAAGAGAATTCAGTGTGTTAGCTGTCGAAATGAGTCTTGTATGAGCCAAATTGTACTTTGGTGGCATTTCTGCACATTTTGATATAAGCAACTAATACAATACATTGTAATATGTGAGTAGAGTAAAAACAATATTTATTAAACTCTTCACAGATGTCCATGTTTCATTCCCACATGGAGTCATCAGGCACTTAGTCTGATAATTTTCTGCAGAGACACGAACGTTTCTGTGTAGCTTAATTGCCAAGAATGTTTTTTTTTTTTTAATATTTTATATATGTTAGTAGGAAATTACCATAATGAACAGAGAACCCTATGTCTTTCGCCACATAAAATCATATTACCATTTTTCATTTAAAAAAAAAAAAAAAATTATATACATTTCTTAATATTTAATTTTGAGGGCATTTCATTTTTAAGGAGGTGGGGGGGGGCGATTCGATGATGTATCTAGAATTGATTTAGGTGAGACATAGTGTAAGTACAATGACATTTTTAACCCATTTGGGGCACACTGCACGTCTCTGTAATGAATGACAACCCCTATATTGTTGTGCAGCATTCACCCTAAACGGGTTGAACCTGCTTCCCCAGAAGGAGAAAGTGTCAAGAGAATATTAAATTCACTGGTGTTCCCCAGTCGCTTGTAATGTTTGGTACATTTTGGGTCAGGGAGCTAGTATCTTCAGACAGCCTGCTCTAGTACCACCAGATGCCCTAACAGGAATTACTACTCTGGGTTAAAGTGAACCTTGGAGCAATGGTAACTAAGGAGCAACTCTACATTCCCCACAGCCCCCAAATGGGGCCTCACCACAGGATGTCTTTTCAAGTCATATCCAGGATCAAACTTTATTATATTCCAAACCCTGAACCACATGTTACTCCCTCCACCCTCAATAAATCAAACCAAGCTCATTATACTCCTCTTTATGTCTACTCTATATCTTACGAATTTCGTGTGTGTTACTGTTACATACTTAGTTTTAAAACAAAGCAATGAGTATTTGATAAGAGGATTAATCTAAATGGATGATCTTGTCAAATAAGCTTTCTACTCATTTTTTGCTTTATCTTTCCTAACATGTCCGTTAAATTATTTTAAAAATAGAATTCAAAAGCTACGTTCATAAAAGAATAAAGTATATTAAAATCAGTGTACAGCATAAAATATAACCTCACATTTAAAGTGTGTGTGTATATATATATATATATTGCTAAGTACATTTATTATACCTCGGTAAAATACACAAGGTATATAATACCTGATTAATTAATCACCAGTAGATAAAAAAGAAATATATAAAAACAGATAAAGTAGTGACGTCAAACCAACAAAGCCTAATGACATTGTGAGGTACTGTTGAGCCACTCTAGGTTAGATGACGTGATCCCCTGCCCAAATTATCAGTTGTAGGTTTTGTTAGAAACAATATGGTTGTCTGTTCAGTAGTGATTGTTAAAATTTATTGGGATTACCTCCCTTTATCTAATGCCTCCTCTTTCTCTGCTTTTGAGGATTTTAAACTTAAGAATTTATTTTCAACATTTTTCTATGAAGTGAAAGGATCTTATATATTTATTGGATTAAAAAAAATTAGAAAAATATATATATATATATATATTCTGTGTGTGTGTATTTATGGGAAAATAATGAAGCTTGATCTACGTTAAATATAATTACAAATAAATGACAAAAAGTCTATATTTCAAATTCCGAAATGCTGTTCATTTTACCGTTTATTTTAACATGCTGAAAGAAATAAATGATAAGGTGAACAACATCTTGTAATTTGGAATATAGACTTCTTGTAATTAAAAATTTTGTCTTAATTTTACTCGTGTAGTTACCTCCCTTTACAGCAAGTAATGCATCAAATGTAATATTTTTAATTTAAGACAGGAAATTATTCAGAGTGTAGTATCTGTTCTATCATCGATTAGTGGTAGGGAAATCCTTCTAGACTGAGTCAATTTATTCCCCACCCACTGGCATCAAAATTCTATCTTGTGCCTTTTTCTAACTTTGCCCTCATGGAGTGGCAAGTCGGTGGGAATTCAGGAAATTAAAAAAAATTGTTTTTACTAATTAATGAAGTTAGAAATTAGACTAACCTTGAATTTTTAAATCAAAAATCAATTATTTAATTAAAGTACAAAACTGATGAAAAAACAATGGATGATGAATTTAATCAAGTGAAACAATAGTTGTGTTCCGCTTTCTTTTTTTTTTTTTTTAAATTAGCAGAAATTTTAAATTTCCAGAGCAATTTGTTTACAAAAAAAAAGCTCACTTATTTTAATGCAAGTTTCAGATTAACTACACAAAATTAGATTAATTAACCTCTGAATTTGTCTGAATTTAATAGTAAAACATTTCTTTCTCTCACTTTACTAAAAAAAAAAAAAAAAAGTCTGCTTTCCAGTCAATTATAGCATGGTTGTCTTTAAGCCTAATATAAAAAAAGGCACTTCTGTATGACAGTTACATATTAGCAACAGAGACAAGTTATCGACCCGTGTTCGTGGATTAATTAAAGAGTTCCATTGGAAATTCTATGTAAATTTCAAAGTTTAACAAGATACACCGATACAAGATAAACAGTCGGATGTTACATAAAACGAAACATTCAAGATGAGAACACTAGTCTGAATAATACAATACAAATTATAAATCATCTCAAAAATTCAACGATAAGGTTGCCTTTTTTCTTTCTTTGAATAATTGTCTTAAATTAAAAGTATTGCATTTGATGCATTACTTGGTGTAAAGGGAGGTAACTACACAAGTAAAAATTAAGATTCTTTTCTTTCTTTGCATTTGTAGCTCTTCATTTATAGTTTTTTTTTTTTATTATAGAAATTTTCTTGATTCAATAAAATCAATCAAATTTTTAAAAGCTTTAAGTTGCCAATATATGCAAATGTGTTTTCTTGAATAAATATATATTTTTAATGAAAAGCTTAATTCAATAACTATGACTTTTACACAAGGAGATGATAAAACACTCATTTTTAAGTAAGAATTAAATGAATACTGTTAGGATGGAAATAAATACTACAGATAAAGTCAAGCTGAATGGTTAACCTTTAAAAATCACAGAGCTAATATATTATAATTAAGTTGAATGCAAATTTATGGCACCTTTATTATTTTGCAATGATAAAAATGATTAAAAAATTCACCATCAGTATTTGTCCTTATTGTTGAATATTTCAGAGCATGATTATTGCAAAATGACGAATGCATCATAATTATGCATTCTATTCACACACACATATATATATATATATATATATATATATATATATATATATATATATATATATATATATATATTAGCAAGGAGATCTAACGTTACCTGGGATTGAATGATGATTAACAAATGTTTCACCCTCCCATATTTTATTGCCATTGAAATTGGTGAGACTACCCAGCTTTCAATCAAATCGATTGCCTGCTCTACTTGGGGATCCATCAGGGTGCACGAAGAGGGAGCTTCACATGCCTCCCTGCAATGATTTAATTCACAATACATTGTAGTCTACATTGCACTGTAGAAAAACTACTGTTGATTTTTCTGCAATCATTTTTTTTATATATAATGGCTTGAATTAAAGTTTAAAATGCAAAAGCCAAGTATCATGCTTCAGTTGTGCTTTAAACAGAAACATTAATTTTGAATGTGCCCCTGTCATGTCAGAGAACTTACTATTGATTTTATATGTTGGACCTTTCGGCTTGTGTGGTTATAAACCTTCTCAAATGCACTTGTGATGTTAGGCTGTGTAAGGTGTTAAATTTGGTCAAAATTGCCTGTTCTTTCTTTCATCGGATTATTTTGATTTTCAATGCTTATTGAAGACATTCCGATACTAAGAACACTGCCAGGCACAGAAAGTACCTTTGTGTGAAATTTCATAAAAATCGGTCCAGCTGTTTTCGAGTCTATAGGGAACTAACTCACACATGCATGCACACACACACACACACACACATAGTTCCTTTTATATAATAATAGATATATAAATTCCTACGTTCTTTTGTAACAAAATTCACAAACTTACACGTGTACATTATAGTAAGGATGAATGCATATGTTTAAGTTAACTGGAATTTTGTGTTCAATGTTT